>NC_071409.1:19546955-20216455 GCF_017976375.1 Cuculus canorus
TGGGTAACTTGAAATTTGGATTTGTTTGTTCCTCCCTCCCCCAAGCCTTTCTTTTTTAATGGCTAACTAGCAGTTTATTTCTGAAATTGAGAGCTCAAATATTCAAGCCCTGTCACTGGCTGCCCTGAAGCTATAACATTAAAAACACAAACTCATGCAAATAAAGAGACTGAGATTACTCAAATATTTTGAGACTTTTATACCAAAGTTTCATTTCCAGCACTAGGTAGAAGGCAAGCAGAGAAGCCAGCCAGCATTTCTTGCTTGTTGAGAGTCAATGTTGGACAATATTTTCCTTAGTCCTCCAGTAGGTGAACTACATAGGACTTTCCCTTGGCATCTGGACTTGACTGAACAGGAATTAGTGGAAAGAAAGAGAAACAATCAACAGGATCAGGAAGATGGGCAGGAGAATAAACCAAAGACTAATGGTGATCAATGTGGACCTGAGTAGGAAGAGAAACACTTTCAGATTATATTATTGTCTAGATGTGAGGATCACAATGGTTCCCAGTAGAAACACAAATGAATCCTACTGTAACAGGTATTTGATAAAGTCTTTCACGGTCTTTGGAACAGTCTACGTTATATAAAGCTTTTTCTATGATCTATTATTTTATTATCTTCCTTTCTGAATTCAAATTACTTTATAGCTCAGATTCTGAAATACTTTAGAGAAGCATTTAGTATGCCAAGGAGTGAACAATCTGAGATAACTCCAGTGTGTCTCTGCATTTCCAATTACATAGGGCATCCCACAACAGGTCAACGTCTGCTGCAAACTGCGGCAGCTAAACTCCTCTTTCTTACTTGTGCACAAAGCTTCAACTCTTAAGGGATGTCTTGAACTGCACCACCTGTCAATATATTCAATGGATTAATAAAACTTTTGGTGGTATCCAAGGCCACTGGGATATGTCAGTATCAGCGCAAGTAAAGGCATTGTTATGATATCTTTACATCACCAGCTGTTTTCTTTTTAGCTGAAGATGTTCTCTGTGTTTTGATATTCAAGCTTAAAAATTCCTTTCCACCTCATTTTTTTCTAGTAAATCCCAACTGCACAAATATTCATAGAAAGTAATTGTAAGAATTTTGGACACACAATTCCACTTCATTTCAAAACACAAATACTATTTTGCAGAACCAACTACATTTGCATCCATTTTTACTTACAACAGTCTCCACTTAGTTCTAAGAGCCTAAAGATGTTTCACGTCTCTAAAAAGAAATCCATGTTCTAAAATACACTACAGTGCCAAACAAGAGCGCGCCCAGCAGAACAGACCCATTAAGGGGAAGACTCTGACCCAGGGTGAACACTAGGTTGGTGTGACACACCAATTGTAAACACGATCAGACAAATCCTCAAGAGATGCATCACAAAATTTCCCATCTCTTCTTTCATGCTTCAAGTTGGCAAAGGGAAGCGTTGTGTCAAATACGGCATATTTTCTCTGTACGTAGTAGCAAAGATTTTGAAACAGACTCTGCTCTTAAGTATTTCCATAAATACCTGGCGAAGGGAAGGGATTTACATGTATTTATTTCAAGAAATGAACTACATGCGTTTTAAAAAACAGGTGTATGCAGTGATAATTGGGGAGAGCGCAATCCTGAATACATACAGCTAAAAAGAGTGCAGCTCTGGTAGGGTTTGGTTAGCCCCCACGTGCCAGCACCCCCTTTGCCTGAGAGCAGCTACAGACCTGGGAGCTCCAGAAAGCAGCTACAAATCTGACCCTATTGAGATTCAACCGTTTGCTGAGATAGCCCACAGAAGTATCATAGAATCATAGAATCACCAGGTTGGAAAGGACCCACTGGATCATCGAGTCCAACCATTCCTATCACTCCCTTAAACCATGTCCCTAAGCGCTTCACCAACCCGTTCCTTGAACACCTCCAGGGAAGGCGACTCAACCACCTCCAGGGAAGGCGACTCAACCACCTCCCTGGGCAGCTGTTCCAGTGCCCGATGACCCTTTCTGTGAAAAATTTTTTTCTGATATCCAGCCTGAACCTCCTCTGGCGGAGCTTCAGGCCATTCCCCCTCGTCCTGTCCTCAGAGCCCAGCTCGCTCCTCTCCACAACCTCCTTTCAGGTAGTTGTAGAGAGTAATAAGGTCTCCCCTCAGCCTCCTCTCCTCCAGGCTAAACAACCCCAGCTCTCTCAGCCGCTCCTCATAAGACTTGTTCTCCAGCCCCCTCACCAGCTTTGTTGCTCTTCTCTGGACACGCTCCAGAGCCTCAACATCCTTCTTGTGGTGAGGGGCCCAGAACTGAACACAGTACTCAAGGTGCAGTCTCACCAGTGCCGAGTACAGAGGGAGAATAACCTCCCTGGACCTGCTGGCCATGCTGTTTCTGATACAAGCCAAGATGCTATTGGCCTTCTTGGCCACCTGGGCACACTGCTGGCTAATGTTCAGTTGGCTCTCAACCATTACCCCCAGATCCCTCTCCTCCGTGCAGCTCTCCAGCCACTCTTCCCCCAGTCTGTAGCACTGCAATGAATAAGACATTATTCTGATGGGGTCATAGTCCCACCCCACTTAGTACGAGATTACAAGTGTTACGCTACACAGGCCCACAAACAAGCCAGTGCTAAGGATTTCCAGATGGCTACAAGCTGTGTAAATAGATCACTCCCAGATCAGAGAGACTGACTCCTCCGTGACATTCTCACATTTACCTCTACTTAATATTATGTTTTGTACACAAAACCATACAACTATATCAGTAAAAAATACAACATTTAAATACAGTATCCAATGCAGTGTAGCACTAATTAGTGAAAAGTTGAATTAAACTGAGTGGATGGTGTAAGAGTAATTTAAATTGTCCTGCATTTTTCAGCTCCACTGTCGTCTTCTTCTTTCCCATTAGTGGGAATGTTCACTAACGCTAACTCATTATTAATCACTATTTTCATGATCAAAAGATCCCTTTAAATAATTTCTGCAACTTAGTTTGCCAAAATAGGAAGGCTTCTGATCATAGTTATCTATTAAGCTGTTTTTTAATTAGACAAATTAAACTTATGAGGAGAGTGTCACTTAAGTCTCACTATCTTCCATTTATCCATATCAATAAATGATTTTCTTAAAATAGTTCTACTTCTTAGCTGAAGTAACTGTTTATATTACCAGAAGCTGGCTACAATTTTTTAATGTGGACTATAGCTGTTTGACATTTTGCACAGTAAGTAGGTAACGAAATGGTGATTTTACCCATAACAGAAAGAATGGGTAACTCTGTCACTTATGTGTAAAGTTTTAGACAGCTAAGTAATACAGATTTAAATTAAAAATGACAGACACACTGGCTTGGAATATAATGGGCACTGAAGTGAACCTTTATTCCTTTTAGCAGCTTACGGTTAACTCTTAAATGGACCAAACATTATACTCACTTTTGAGTACTGTAACTACTCAGCTAAATGATCAAATGGCTATTGTGTTGATGGCAGTGTGCTTCAGGACATGAAGATTTTTTGACCTACAGTAGAAATTCAACTGAACTCGTGTTAATCAGAGATCATTGCAGAGAAAAAAGTAACCCAGATATTTCTCATTTGAGATCTTCGGTATTGAAATTTGCATACTGTATATCATAAAGTCAAGTGGATTTAACTGCTTTGATTAACACTTTATAAAACATTCATATGCTTCCCATCTGATCGCTCTAACAGAGTATACAAGAACCTACCCAGAGGCCCCTGAAACTAGGTGTTCTTTTACTGTCTCACGCAGGCAAAAGATTAAGCTATAGAATTAGTAACAAACCTCATTTTCTGACATATATTCGTGGCTAACCCTTGGTTCATTGGGGTTAACCATACGAGAAAAGTAAATTGAATTTTGTTTGCTACTCTTAATACAATTATAATAACAACAATAATGCTATCTTTAAAACTAGTTCATCACCTAAGGCAAGCTTTCATATCAGATTCATAAGAAAAATATCACTTTTTCATTTTCCTGGTTTTGGAGGTTTAGGAATTCAAGATTAAAAAAAAAGTTAAAATACAGTCATTACCATTTCTTGAGAAAGAACCGTGAAAACAAAGACGCTTGAACGAACTCAGATTTGTCTATATTTTTTTTCTATCTGGATACCATACAATAACAGTTACAAAACATACAAGACCCTTGTTGTAGAGTTAGACCAATAACTAGCACTTCAATAAGATGTATTTTAAAGAAAAAAAAAAAAAGAAAAAAGAAAAAAGAAAAAGAAAACAGCAAACTTGCTTGTGACAAGAAAAAAAAAAAAGAGCAAATGCTTTTCTTTCTTGATCAGATTCTGGTCTCAATATTGTCAGGGTAATTGAGATCAAATTCCAACTCATCATAAAATCCACAGAGCCATAAATATAATTTGTTAATCACAATCCCGACATCTCTAACTCAACTTCAAAAGTGCTCTTGAATGGTGTTACCACGCTTTCCAGAGCTGTAGAGTGCACACTACATTTCGAGTGCAATATTGGCATTAAAGGGATCTATCAACTTGAGAGTCCATTTCCTGTGATGTAGCATTCTGTACATCTGTGACTTTACTTGTATTTGTTCCAAAATTAATTTCATGCTTAACTTGTTTTTCTTAATTAAACTTCCTTTAGCAGTTTCTAATATGTGCATTATTAAAACTCATTAGTCCCATTCATGCCTGCCTGTCATTTTTGGCTTTGCATTCATGTATCGAAGAGCTCTGTTGCTTTATGTAGGAAGCAAATTAAATAATAAATACAAGAACTTGAACGTTTTATGAGTGTCAGTATGAGCAAGTGGCTGCAAGGCCCATAAGGTTTCACACAAAAAAAGCATTACAGCTAAAGCTAACATGCTGACACATCTCTGATCTATAAAGTCTGCAGTAATGGTAGCAGTAAAGTGTTGTGCCATAGACGGGGAATTTTTCTCTCACATGAAATAGAAATGGGATAGAGCACACACTATATTTAGTGTTGTAAAAAAATTTCAAATAAAATTTCCCAAAAGCTTAGAATATAACACCATTAAATGTCTACAAAGATTTATTCTTTCCATCTGACTTCATGTGTTGCTCCTATTATTCAGCTCCATGTCACGTTTTCATTTTCTACCACTATCTGTGAGTAGATACTTACTCAAGTTATAACAGCCACTCTCAGGTCTCCCTACGGTCATGCCTTGGTCATGCTGACCATGACTCGAGGGACTTAAGTGTTTCCTAACCCAGGAGCAGAGCTTCAGTGTCTCCAAGTCTCCACAGAAACAACCCATCTCTGTGAAATCAGTCGAAGAAACAAAAGCTCCATCCACACCACCTATTTTACACAGGTTTGAGAACATCAAGTAGCCAGTGTATCTATCTAGTCAGGTTTCTCCTAAATAACTTGTTTCCTTCTCATGAGTATCTCTAACACTATGTGCCTACATAACACTTTACTGCTTTCAAGTACTTTTTTGGAAATTGAGGGATAGGGGTGGGAAGGCAGAAGTTAAAGAATGATTTTAAGTTCAGATATTGAACTTAAAAGCTTCGGACAAGATGGAATTAAATAAAAGTATAAAATACAACACAAATGTATTCCCTTCATTGAATTCCCAGAACCAGTTCAACAAGTAGGCTAATAGCATCTCTAGGCAAGATGTGATTGAGGAGATTTAGAAAACATATTTTTAAATCGCCGTTCAAGTTCTCTGCTTGGTCAAAGGAAAATGAGTCACTTGAAATATAATATTTGTAGAGTGTCCTTGATCACTGTTATGATTTTGCAGTCACGTGTTGCTAATTTCCAAACATTACATTCTCCCTTAATATGGCGCAAAAGACCTAACAGAGCATAATGGAAACTAACAGACTACCCAAAGGCAGTACTGAGTATGCAGAAAATATCATGAGAACAAACTAGAAGAATTCAACAAATGGGGGAAAGGGAATGCCAACTGCTTTTCTTTTCATGGCCTCATCTTTTATTTGCCCACAGCAGTAGAAAAAACGTTTCACACTGATGTATGCAGCCTAGACTTCTACATGGCTTGATTACTAGAAGAATATTTTCAGTAGACACTGTGCCCCTGAGATTCACACAGATGGTGTCCCTTTACACCACCGTTTGGTTTTCAGTGAAAAGTGGTACGGTAGAGTGGATGCACAGAAAAACATGAACATGATACGAAGTAGCCAACTAGTCACTTTTTATGCCTGGATAATACATAGCACATTGTCGACCAGCAATTAATAATTATGAAAACAAAGCCTGCTGGAAAACATGTGGGGTCTTCAGAATCAGGTGGAAATGTGGAGTTGAGTCATCAAGAAATCAACGTGATTTCCACTTGCAATTGTGATAACTCAATAGTCATTCTGGGGAATGTAGTGTCATCATTTGACAATAAAACCACAGGACGTGCTTTCAATATGCAATACGTGATGAAGATTCACCATCAACTT
Organism: Cuculus canorus; assembly: GCF_017976375.1. NCBI lineage: Eukaryota > Metazoa > Chordata > Aves > Cuculiformes > Cuculidae > Cuculus > Cuculus canorus. The sequence continues at coordinate 19,553,399 of NC_071409.1, forward strand.
CTTTTTTTGTCCATTCCCTAACTAACTCCCTCCCATAGAAGTTCTTCTGCAATGACCAAATCGCAGGGCAGGCATTTCCCCCCAAATGCATAAATTCCTTCATAACGCAGAGCTCAAGAAACAGGACTACAGTAATGAAAACATGCTTTTCTAACACCCTTTATTCATCAGTCAGGATCTATCTTTTTATCATTATCTGTTATACTTACCTTGGATGGATACCCAGGACTAATCAGGAATTATATTGTTTACTGGATCAGATTCATTACTGGCCATCCTTTATTAAAAGAAAACCACAAAGGCTTCTACTGAATCTCTGGCAAAATGTTGTCTTTCACTATTAGCTTTCAAAGAATGCCTGTCTCTTTTTGCCCTTCTTTTTCACTATTTAATTTTTAAATAGTGTCTTTCTCATGTGATTAAAAAAACATAATAAATATGACATCAAACAAATAATTCAAAGCTAGCCAAGGATCTGTAATACAGCTCCACATCTCTATTAGAAAGGAATGTATATTTGCTTTTAATAAAAAAGGCAAGCCAATCCATTATGAACTGAGACCATATCTAAGCCTCTGCTTTCTTCTCTTTTCCCCAGACTCCATTTGAACAATTAAGAGTGGTTTATGCTTGTGTGTATGCCAGTAGATATTAAATATGCAAACTGATAAAAAATAAAACTACCACCATTACCATGTTCAAAACCTCCATTCATTTGCAAATCAATTTATCTGCCTACAGCTCTGTCCCAGCCTTTAAATAACCCTCCTCAGCAGACTGCTCCACCTCCAGCCAAATAATCCAGAGCAAACCCACTTTGTTAAGGATGTTTTAAGTATCGACTGCTAGAATATTATCTTCTTACCCTACCGTGGAAAAAGGGGTAAGATAACCCAAGCAGTATTAGGGCGACAGCCCTTCTCCTCGCTTCTAGGGAACTTATTGCCTTAAACAGCCTGAACACTCTGATGGCTTTTGTTGCTACTCCAGTTAATCACAAAACAGAGGTGTTCAGCCAAATCCTGCTTCCCAGCACACTTAGCATGATTATCCTCAGCCTCATTTTTCTTCCCACAGTCTGCATACGGTTCACATGAAACATACAAAATAAATGGGATCTCTTCATATACATCTAGAGACCCTCTAATCATTTACTGCAAAACTGCTTTTGGTACATTGCTGCAGTCTGTAGCTGTAGTCTAAGAAAAGTGGTGTCATTTATCAAAAGTAACTAAGAAGCAGTCTTCTTTAACCCTCATCAGGCACCAGAAAAAAAGAGGGGAAGAGAAAAAGAAACACCCCCCACCACCACCAGTATATCCAAACATGGCTACTTAGCTTTTGGCTCTCTCTCTGCAAATCTAATTTCAAAGATGCACAAGTGGGCTGCGTGTTACAGCTGTTGAGCCCACACAAGTCTCAGTGCAGTCAATGGAAAGCAGTATCTTTGAAAATCAGGGCCCTGAACAATGGACTCTATTTTTAAGTGTTCATTTATATCATACTTGGGTCTTTCATTTGTCAGGTGTCTGTAATAAAATACACAAAAGTATCCTTTGCTTCAATTAAACCAGCCTCCCCCCAAAAAAGTAGGAGAAAAGGTCCCAAAGCTTTCAGTGTTGCTCTTTCACCACCAACAATAGTCTGTAGATGCATAAAAAGTGTTGCTACTGTAAAGAAAACAAACAAACAAAAAAACATTCTAGGTCTTAAGGGAGCATGAAAAAGTTATTTGGAGCTTTATCACAAATACATGGTTTCAGATACAAATTATCTCCATGAATTTACCAGTATAGCCTGGTCCCACTAAGGCTCTGGATAAATGCAAATATTACCCCAGTGGAAGGCAGTACTGGGAAAAATATTTCCTAAAACAATTTCTTACAATTATGCCGGGGGAAAAAAAAAAAAAATCTGCTTCATTTCAAATTCACAGAACATCCAAATATGCTAAAAACATTCACTTCGATACATATAGCTCCTATATCTTTCCGTTTTATAGTAGGGGATTTCTAATGCCATCGTTATTAAAGCTAAAACGGACTGGCCTTCCGGAAGGCAAAGCCAATGTCAGGATAAAATGATATCCCTTAAAAAGGTCAGAAGAAATGAGCTTGTCCAGACTGTGTCACCTGCAGCACCATGAACGCAACACTTAAATCAAGCTCTGGTTTTGTTTTGTTTAAACAATTATTTTAATGTAATTGCTCTGGAAACATACGCATCCATAAAACGATTCGAGATAATATCCCTTCTCCCGATTCCAAGGTAACTTTCTGGCTTTAATTATAAGTCAATTAATATTAAGTAATTTGACTGATTAATTTTAATTAAACCTGCTGAAAATTGATTTTCCTTCAGCAACTAAAGATGAGGCTCTGGTGCGATCGGCAGGAAAGAGAGGAACGGGGGCGGAGGGGAGAAAAAAAAACAGTGCTTAACACCCAAGCGAGAAGATGTCTGAAGAAGAGGGGGGTGGGAAAGATCCCTCCATCAGGCATGGCAGCCTGGAAGAGGAGAAACACGGCGGCTCCGGCCGAGCTCCTGCCCGGCCAAAGGCGAGCGGCGGCCCCGGGGGCAGCGAGGGAGGAAAAGTTCGCTCGTGTGGCGGCGGGGGCAGCAGCGGGAATCTCCCTGCAAATGCCCCTCCATCACCCGCCCCCGCAGCGGCTCCTGCCCCGAGGCACCGCTCGGGCTCCGCAGCCCCGCACCCAGCCCCGCTCCCCGGGCCGGTGGCACAAATGCCATCTCTCCGCCCGCGGACACGCACAAACACACACACAGACACGCACACGGCTCAGAAGCAGGCGCTGCAAAGTTCCCCCCCCCCCCCCAACTCCGAGCTCAGCCCCGCACCCCCGGGCTCAGCCCCGCTTCTCAGCCTCTGCTCGGGGGTGCTGAGCGCAGTCGGGGATGCGGAGCCCTACCCGGGGATAGGGATGCTGAATCCAGCCCGGGGATCGGAATGCTGAGCCCAGCCCGGGGATGCTGAACCCTGCCCTGCCCGCGGATAGGGATGCTGAGCCCAGCCGGGGATGCTGAGCCCAGCCGGGAATGCTGAACCCTGCCCTGCCCGCGAATAGGGATGCTGAGTCCAGCCCGGGGATGCTGAGTCCAGCCGGGAATGCTGAACCCTGCCCAGGGATAGGGATGCTGAGTCCAGCCGGGGATGCTGAACCCTGCCCGGGGATAGGGATGCTGAGTCCAGCCGGGGATGCTGAACCCTGCCCGGGGATAGGGATGCTGAGCCCAGCCGGGGATGCTGAACCCTGCCCGGGGATAGGGATGCTGAGCCCAGCCCGGCTGCCCCCCCTCCAGCCCGTGTCGGGCTCGCCCCGCACACTGAGAGAATCAAAGTATTTACCAGTTCACGGCCGCTTTTCTGCAATCGCAGCTGAAACTGTAATTCACTGGATTCGCCCCCTCCGTCTCCCTCCCAGCCGCTGTGACCTGGAGGGTTTTCTCAATCGTGCCTCGGACACTTCCGAATTATATCGGGTTTTATATATATTTTTCTCCCCTTTCCTCGGATCGGGGCGAGGGGAAAGGGGGGGCTGGAAATCCCCATCCGGAATTCAGCCTCATCCGTGCCGAGCCACCTCCATTTAAATCCGACCATCAGGCAAAGCAATAGAAATGATCAAACGCTACTTCTCTCCGTCTGCAAGCAGATAATCCTACTAATCCAATAGATCTCCCCCGATTCGAAATTGCCCTCCAGACGAATCCCTCTGGCTCGCTGTCCGGCGGGTGATCGCGGAGCCCCGAGGGGTGCGTGTGTGTGTGTGTGTGTGCGGGAGGGGGGGACGGAACGGGGGGGGTGTTAATCTTTTTGGGCTCCTGGATGCACGGCTCGCTCAAAACCGCCGAGAACCCTGCTTTCCCCCCCACCCCCCCCCTCCCCACCCCCCCCTTTCCTCTATTACACGTTTTCCACTCCAAATTGCTGCTGGATGAAAAATGGTACAAAGATACCCCCAGCGGCGGCGCGGCGAACAGCCCCGGCTCGCACCGCCCCTCCGGCCGGGGACCCGCCGGGGCAGCGCAGCGGCGGCCGAGCCGCCCCCCCGGGGGCTCCGGGCAGCCGCGGCGAGCACGCACACCCCCTTTTGGAGGCGGAGGGGGTGGGGGGGGAGAGAGGGTGGCTATGAGGGATAAAAAAGCCGTGTACACCTGCGAGCTCCCAGGCTGTTGCCGCTTACTCAATTAAACCTCTGTGCAATACTCAAATGTTTCACACGGGTATAATTTAGTAAGAAAACATGATCTTGCTTAGACTGTCACTGTCTGCACGCAAGATGTACGTGACCTTTTTTCCTGCTGTTTCTTGAATTCTTTTAATTATTTTTCCCTTGCCCTCTTTCTGGTTTTAATTGAGAAGAAAGTATTCTCTGATCCTGTCCTTCATGTTTTCTGGAATCACAGCAGAGAGTGAAAGTTGATAACTCCAGGTTCGTGGGGAGAAAGGAAGGCCAGATCAGAAGGGAAGGGAAAATAGCCCTCTGAATTCTGAAAGGTCTATTCATTTTTTCAGAACAGCCACAATCACACACTGAAATACTATAAGTAACCTGAGTTAAGCCTCTTGTAGAGAGCTCATTAACATCTCCTGTTATTTTAGGAGAGACTTCCCTTCACATTGTGTTAAAAATCTGTATTTTGTTGCGTTGACATCTACCTCGTTTTAAAATACTGACACTAATCAGGCACAGCACTCCCACTCATGTTTCCAAGCACATAGCCCTAGGCAAGGTCTGAAGGTGCCCTATAATTTGATAAGGTTTCGCACCCCTCACCTGAGAGCACATCCCAGCGGAGCAAAGGCCAGTCCCAGCCACGCCAGGCTATTTACGCCCGAGTCCCACTGAGGATCTATATCTAAATATCCACTGCAGGAATGACAGAACACTGTACAGTTTATCCAGTGACATTTCTGTATACTGGAGTAATTGTGTCCCAGGCACATTTTTCACCTGGTCAGTATCAATAATTATTATAGTCTGATTAATTTTCAAAGTCCAGCATCCTTCAGTACTCTGAAATTTAACTCTCTCGCTGCCACTGAGAGCATACGACGCTCCAGATACGGGAGGAAAAGGCAGAACATACTCTTTGCTGACAGAGCAATCCTATGCGTGTTGTTATGTTGTTCTCAAGGGAACACTACGAGGAAAAAAAGGTTTCAAAACTAGGAAGAAAATGTGCATATGAATATCAATCACTTGCCACCAGCCACAGATCAACCAACAGCCTAAAAACTGTCTCTAGAGAGGGCAATACCAGGTGAGCAATTCTGCCATTCTTCATCTGCACCAAAGCCTGGAGTAGTTTCATCTTTGGGTTGTTTTTTGCACTGAAAAGTAAGAAATAACAGTGACATGAAATAGCTGTGCTTTTACTAGCACTTGATGAGCCACTGGAATCTAGGTGTGTACGTTTTTCCTCTTGCTCCTTCAAGGAGAGGCATATCTTCCCTAGGCTCCCCAAGCCAGCATGTGAATACCCCAGTGAAGTGCTCCAAGTATTATTTACGCAAATTTTCCCCTATAACTATGTGAAAAAAATGTACCCATTTAGCTCTTTACCATAGTTTTTTTTCGGAGCTGATAATTCCTATCCAATTTGCTACAATCCCACATTTGGCCACCAAGCCTCCACCTGATCCTAAGCCACCTTTACTTGTGCAAAACCGCACAAAGTTATTGTTTGAGCACATTAAATTTTTCTTTAACTTCTTCTCACAGCAGTGATATGTGATATCCATTGATACATGGTACCTCTTTTGCTCTGGTCTGTCCCTAAGGTTGAGGTCCCTCTTTGCAGAACTTTCCCATTGTATTTCACTCTACTCCCCTCGTCCATGCTTCAACATTTTTCCTTACTTCTTCCCTCCCGGGACCTCAGTAGCACAACAGCTCTCCTCTCATCCAAAAGATTGCTGGAGAAAGAGGAGTGCTGGCTCATAGGGGGCAACAAGATTTGTCTTCAGCTCCAGAAAGAGTTGTTTAGGTGTAGGAAGGGATGTAGGGTTGGGAGAAAAAAGTACAAGACTAATCTCTCTCTACTGAGACATAATATTAATAGCTGTACCTGAACATAAATGAGTAATAACACTGCTTAAAGCCTAATACCATTGCGTTGTTAGTACAGTGTCTGACATAGATTCAATCTGCATGCAACACGTCCTTGCTTTAAAGACCTAAATAGCCTGTACACACATTTATTTATACAAACACACACATGCATGTATATATATGTACACATGTATACATTTTAGATTCATTTGAAAGAAGGGGAGAAGCAATCAATTTTAACTTTGCTAAATGTTTTAATATGCTGCATGCCAAGGAACTACGATTGTATTAAAATCTAAGGAATGCAAAACTGGTTTAAAGTATGGCATTAGTTAATGTTTAGTTCAGCTGAGTCTTGACGAGGATGCATTATCTGCATTTATTAAAAGAAAGAAAAGATGGATAAGTTTCCATGGACTGAAATCCATGGAAATATCAAATTCCAGCACCCCACAGTATTCTAAAATTCAAATCTGTGCCATTTTGTTTGTTTTAAGAACACAAAGCCCCTCATACAGCCCTCACCTAAGCACCTAACTTGTAATAAGAGCAAAACATAAACACAAAAGCTAAAAAGAAGTTGCCAGTAAGCTAAAATATGTACCTGAGGTATGTAAGGTATGCACCTGAAGCATTACTGCCAAGAGTTTTGTTATGTGACACAAGTTTCATGAGCTAAGATATAACTTAAGCTACTAATATGTTTTTCTTTCAAGCATAGATTTTATCAGACTGTATTTCTCAAGAAAAAAGATTAACCTTTCTAATAGGTAGAAAAGGTGGAATTGTTTACGTATATAAGTTTCTAAATATTCATTGATTCACTTGTCTCAAGATAGCTCCTTGCATTGTTTCTAGCAAGTAATGTCATTAAATATTTTCTTTGATGTCATGGAACTTACTTAAGATTACTCACTTCTGCCCATTTATATTCTCTATATTGCCCCAACTGCCAAACCTTGAATGAAATCATAATGCCTGCCTATAAGCTGCTTTAGTTAGCTGTAACTGCTTAGTTATTTCCATTTGTTTGGTTTAACCTCGCCAAGAAGAGAGCCACTTAAAGAGGTAGTCCCTCTTCACGGTGTAGCCATTAAAGCTCTCACAAAAATACAAGGGGCTAACAGTCACTCAGTCAATTCAAACACTCGTTATTACCTGCTTATCCTTTGCTGTCTTTAGTATTGTTCCTTTATACTAAAACAACCACATTTTAGAAAATATGATGCTTCGCTTGTATGACAAAATGCACTATCGCTCAGCAATGGCCAGACTTTCACGTATCCGGAGTCAAGACAATAAGATGCACATAGTCTAAGGGTTTCAACTTTTAACTACATTCCTTCTCCTGCCTATTCCTATTCTCCTATTCCTTCTCCTTATGCCTATACTCACAACCTGTATGTCCTCACCGCCATCTCCTCGGCAACGCCTGGCTTAGTGGTCAGGGTTAGCGGATTTCTTCTTCCCAGCCCATGATGTGAATCATAAATTTTGTCATCTGGTAGAATTTGTATTCTGACATCATACAGTTTGTCCTTGGTGACATTCGCTTTTTATCATTAGCACCTTGTACTGGAATATTTAATTGGCTATGTTGTGTCTCTGCACTGTAGCTTTATTTTGCATTTTCATTTAATTAACAGCCATGACCAATGGTCTGATAGATGGCAAAGCAGTCTGTGATGTAGCATCCTACTGGATTAAAAGCTTTGCTGGAAGGTTTGAAACACCCATTCAGCCTATACTTCTAAAAGATGATTCTCTTTAAAGTACTGTGTTTCTAAACCACAACACTGGAGTGCATGGGAAGAGGAAGCAAATGGGACTGAACGATGAGACAAAACCTCTTCCTACAGACTCACTCCTCTCTAAATGTTTACCCATCTTGACTAGATCATCAGATGTGCACACTCCACTCATGGTTGTTCTGAGATTCAGAATTTCAGGTTCTTTCAGGTGCTGTTAAAGGACTGATACTGATAAAAAAAAGCCATTGCCAATGTTCTTACTGGAACTTAATCAGTAGATTACAACACATTACAACACTGTGCTTGCCAGGGAACTCTGAATTAATTATAAAATCCATTTTCTTGTTTATGTAGCTGTGAATACTTTTAGTCCAGAAGAGTTTTATGACTTTGTTCCTTCCCAAAATTTCAGTTTAAGTAAGAATCTTTCAGTAAAAGTCTACTCGTACCTTGGTTTGCGGTGACCAAATACAAGAAAGAGGGTTTTTTAGTTTAATTAGTATAAACCTATAGTTGAAAAGGGTACTACTTCTGATGTACTGAATTTTAAAGCATATAGGGACATTACCTGTGGAAGGTGGTGTGCTGAGGCAGTATTTCGCACAGTTTATATTCTTTTAGACCCAGTAGGTAAATGACAGAGAACTAAGGGCCAACTTTAGCTCCAGTGTAATGAAATGGAAGTTATAGGAACCTCATTTGATTGTGTCCTAACACCAAACCTCAGGAGGTTTGGTACCAAATAGGTAGGCTGGATTGTTAGCATTTGCAAGTAAAAACAGTACATTGTTTTCCACATGGATTTTCTGAGGAATACCTTTTCCTTTTGCACCAGCTAGTTTCCATAAGCAAGGAAAGCTTCAGCTTCTGTGAATTAAGACTTGCTGAAACCTTGACGGTCTCTCAGTACTGATAAAGCATTTTAGGACCTTATTTAAATCAGTCAGTAATAAGATGATTGTAAAATACATCATGATTTTACTACCAGCTTCTGTTGGCGTCTGTTTGCCTCCAGTTATGATTGCACTGATAAGTTGGTGACCGATATAATTAGCCTGGCTGTCATTATGGCTACTGGCCAAAAGAGCCAAAGATGTTTCTTCAAATTTCTTTTCAGATGCACAAAATAACTTGATCCATTCATTAAAACTCACACAGTGCCAGTTAATTCCTGACAACTGAAAAATATGCAGTTTGAAAACAGTCTTAAAAAGCAGCAAACCACTTTCATCCTGGTTTACGTGAGCTGCATTTGAAAGAGGCTGATGCGGTCTTGGGTTCGTGTACAAGTCTGGGTGTCAGGGGCAGCCCCCCGTTCTGGCTTTGCCACTAACTGGGTGGAGACGTTGAACAAACTATTTCATCTTGCTTATTCTTAACTCAGCCTCATCCTTTCTGATTCTTCTATCATCAGGACAGAGACAATCTTCTCATACCGAGGAGGAGGAAGGAGGCTAGGGATTCCCAGGCGAAGGAGGAGAGGGAGGTCAAGAGGCAGTGCTGGAGGAGTCAGCAGAAGAGGGCTGTGCAGAGCAGCCCAGCCCTGGCGCTGCCGCCTCTGCCAGCCCCAGCTGGTTGGCACCGACAGGGCAGTCATTGCAGGTGCAGTGGCAGAGCTCTGTTGCTACAGGGCATTGATAGACCTCTGAAAGAGGCCAGGCACCAGGCAGTGTGCAGTGGAGGAGTTGATATAACGTGTTTATGAAATTCTGCTAGAATAAGCATTAGAAAACAATGAACCAACAGGAAAACACTTTATAAAAGAAACATTCCTTTATAAAAGAAACAATGCCAATTTTACAGGCATTAATCAGCCTCAATAGCGATGGGAAATCCAGGAGAGAGTAGCAAAATAAAAATTACCACTGTACAAACAGTAATACATTCACCTGCTTATCTTAATAAGTTTTAAAGCTTGTGATGTCTGGAAATCTGATTCACTGTGCAATGACAAACGACACTGACCTGACATGTACAGGCAGGAACACACAGGCAAAGCAGAGAGTACAGAAATTGCCAAGAATTTCCAAAGCAGAGACACCTAAAGAGATCCTAAACTGAGGGACCTGAAGAAATGTCATTTTTAACAGGCAATGGGGGAGGGCATTAAGCTCTTTGAAAATACAGTCACTTTCAAGAAGGTAAACTAAGACAAATCGCTTGTGATTTCTGAAATCTCACTGTAGTATAACCAAGCCATTATTTACAGTCCATTAATATTATTCCTGCAAAACCTAGTTATTCTAATGATTTAATGGCAGAGTAGCAACAACAAAATTTTTCATTCTAGCTGCGTAATGTGTGCATGTTAGATATGTGCCTTTGTGTCTCTGGCTGCATATAGACACGTGATGGTACCAGATCCACAGTAGCTGTCTGTCAAGTCCCACTGGAAAACTGGAAACATAAACAGCACCTCTGTTCTATGCAAAATATCTGCAGATACCTCTGTCTGCTATGACAGGAAAAATACAACCTCAGGAAGCCTTAGCTTGCTTTCTTATAGGCAGACAACGGAGAAAAAGAAAAAAAAGAATAAAAGATAAAGAAATGGCAATAGAGAAACTGCAGCATCCTAGAAGCCTATTATTTAACTGATGTCATAACCCAGAAGAATATATTATCCTCTATATACTATGGTCACATTACAATATGCACTTTACATGGACTTTGAAATCTCAGCTGTTCTTTATACCAGATCTGCTACAACCATCTGAAAGTTAAAGCTGTACAAATACTTTGTAATACCTGTCTGTGGCTAAAGGGAATCCCACACCCGGAAAGACATGACTTTGAATTTTAATTTTCAAATTTCTAAAAGGTCTTGGTTGCAGAATGCTACTTTTTTTCTCCACGCCTGGCATTTGCAGAACTTGATGAAAAACATATTGAACATTCCGAATAAGCACAATACAGCTTAATCTATTTCTGTGTGGCAAACTTTGGCATTCCCTTGCCATAGAAAGTGAGCACAGTGGTTGTCTCCAAATAGTTTCTCCAGCAAGATGAAAGAATTCATTAGTTTTCTGTTTCTCAGACCTTTCACTTTCTTTCCTATTCCAGATGAACAGGACACCCAAATTTCCTATTACTCTTAATAATGGTGCTATAAAATATTTGCTTGCAAATACAATTATTCCGGTCTGATAAAATTATTCTTACGGCTGTAGGAAAAAAATCGAAGCCCTCTGTGGTCTGTGTATCAGCCAGTAGAGGGTGCAGTCAGTGTGGCTGCTTTTCCCACAGCCTGAGCTGGCCCCCGCTGCCAATGCAGCTTGTTTCAAGAGGTGGGCAAATATAATAAGACATTTAATGTTACGTTAGGGATGCAGTTCCATACTAAATAATGTGTACAAATTGCATGGCATCTGTTTTTCTCAGCTTCTCCTTCTCTTTATTCACAACTGTTCTCAGTATTTCTAGTGATGCTTGGCTCGTGTTGCACACATGCAATTCAGAGACTGCAAGAAAGGGTTGCAAGCTCACAGATCTTATGACTGCAAAGTAAGAGACGTGTCTGGAAGGTATTTTCATAATCACAGGAATTTAAAAAGTGCATTTCCTATCTTATAGAAAAGTTTATTTCTATTACATCTTCATACCTTTATTCAGGCTTCAAACAGCTTCCGCTATAATAAACCAAAAATATTTCCCTGACACTAGGAATATTATCTTTTCAAGGCAATGTAAATGGAAGAGAGGCAAAAAGGCACTTGTTTGCAAAGGAGATATTGAAGCAGCTCTTGTTAAAAGGGGAATTAAGGCAGTATTTGCCTCCTTCCACAACCACCTGTGAGTTCAGCAGTCCTGGGTGATGGGAGGGTGTGATGGGCACTGCTGCTGTGCAGTCAGATCTACAGCACTTGACAGCCTTTTGCTTGTAAATATTTTGCAGTAAGACCAGCAAAGATATGAATAAGACTATATCAGTAGAAGCATTTAAAGATAGCTGCTGCAGTCTGGTGTTTCACATCTGTAATCTACTTAACTTGAAGTGCCTGGTCTACCAGCTCTTTTGGTACCTGTGAAGGCCAAAAGGAAACGCTAGGATTTAGCCTGTGGAAATCTGAGCTCAGTGCTTCAAGTAACCCACAATTCCATTGGATTGAGTTCAGCACCTACAGAATAAATGAAAATACAAAGCTATGTCTGACAAAACCAAATCGTCGAAGTGAGCAGTTATCAAAGAATGAGTGCAATGCAATAATCACAAAATATACAGTGTGAAAGGTTTTGTGAAAAGTGACAATGAACACATTTACAGAAGATGGAGCTAAAAGTTGATATCTAATATGAAGGATATACTTTTCTTTTTGAGGAAATATTTGTTGATTTAAAGACCAAACCAGCTGTGCACGCCTCATTAGCACATGCTAAATAAATTACAACCTCCTTCAGCATTATCTTAGCTTTTGGTGTCAGTTCCCTTTCAAAGACTAGACAAGACAAAGCACCTTGTATTAGCATACCCATCTGACAAGATGACATCTCACAGTGGTTTAGTAAAATATGACAGTAAATTTTAAAAGTCAATAATCTCTGTCTAGTACAACTAGAATAAGCATGTCCACTCCTTTCCTACAGAGCTATCCACAGGAAAAAAACAACTAGCAACATCTCAAATGACAACTCTCAATTTTCAGTATAGTCCCTGCAGCTATCTAGTTCATCAAAGTATGAAACAAACTGAGGAGAGCTCGTGTTCAATGATATTCTGAGGGAAAATAACTGTCTGGCATCAGCATTGGAAGCAGGATGTGGTTGATTGATGATTTAGGATTTTTTTTTTTCAAAATACCAGGTAAATTGAGTAATTTGAACCAATCATGGAATGTAACATGCAACACAACATTCTTGTACCCTGCAGTCTCCTTTCTGGGAAACTGGGAGTGGTGGCGAGCACATTCATCAAGAAAATAATGACCCCAAAAAGATTCCTTGAAGCCTAAGGTGGTGGCTTGCTGTGGTGTTTTTTTTTTTTTTTTAATAAGAGGAATCTGGGGAGCTAATTAGGAGGAAATAGCTCCTCAATGTCCTGAGTGAACTCCCAGTGAGAAAATAAACAATTTACTGACTCACACAAATACAGCTATCTTTATGACAGGAGTTATTGCAAATATGGAACATAGAAGGGCATGCAGAGGCAATGTTTGATAAGGAAAAAGAATGGTTTATATAAGTATCGATAAGTGCCATGATTATTCCAATTTTTATCTTTGATTTGGGAAAATTAATTAAGATATACTGTAGAGGTGTAGAGTATTGTATTGTATTCAAAAATCAAGGTAAAAAGATGAGGTTACCTTCTACCTATGTTGGAGGCACTGCAATAGTTATAGATGTAGCCATTAGATATGAGAGTAAAATAACATCTTTAAAGGAAACAGCTATTAAAAAAGTTAAAAAATGTGAACATTTAAAAGAACAAATCCATGACTTAACTAACACATCATTGATTAAATTTGTTGGCTTCCCCCTAGGTGCATGTGGGAAACAGTATACAGGTAATTTTGAGGTATTATTGGAAATGGGACTCTCCCGATCCTGACAAGAAAAAGTTGCTGAACAGTTATCTGATCTGGCATCGTTCTCATCAGTCAATATCACTCACATTTTCGCTGCTATGTCATGTACATTGTGTGTATAATTGTTTTCCCTCATTAATTTGTTATTCATATTCATTTATTAAAGTTAAGTTAGTTTTAATTTGGACTTATGGTATACAGGATTGGAATCTCATCATGAGCACTGAACCATGACGTTGTCACGCTGGACTTGGCGTAGGTGGACAAGTCACGTTAAGTTAACTCAGAAAAGGAGCACATCCTTGTATGTGTTCAATAAATAGCCTTTTACCAATTTCCTTGATATGTTATATTCCATTCAATCTTTGGAGAACAGGAGGTGCAGGAATTTGGGGTCTGGGTATTTGCCAGCTGTCATAAACACTTGGTTTTGCAAATATTGAATCTTTTGAACGACCTCACTGAAACAGAAGGCCAAGTATTTTGATCAGCAAAGGAATAAAGTCATGAGAATGGAAAACAGTGGCAGTGCGTGTATTTAAGAGGTATAGACACCCAGGAGTAAATGAAGAGTATCAGAGGGCAGTGTGACAAGAAGTAAGGGCAGCACATTAATATTTAGACTAAGCATCAGCAGAAATGTCCTGTCAGTGTGACGAGAGCAATTATCCTAAGGGAAGTAACTAAAGCTCATTGCTGACAACCATTGCTTTTCAACATTTCAAGCTAGCAGCTCCATATCAATACCAAACGTTCTCATCAGCCCTTTCATTTTATGAAACACAAGAAAAAAAGTATATAATCAATAGTAGCAATAGACTTATATGAAATAGCTTTGCGTTATGAGGAGCTGGAACGAATAAGTGATCAGGATTCACTTTGAATTTTGTTAAAATCCTAGCATCATGGAAACAATCCTAATTAAGTTTTTGTGACTCACCTTAGGGCCTTATACAAAGAGCTCAGAAACACCCTGAATATTTGGAAGGAGCCTTAAGAAAGTATTATTGAAGAAAACTTAGCTGCTATGGTAGGATGCAAAGCTAGAGCTCTTATTGTGTTCATTGCTGAATATCTACAGTTAGAGCCCCATTCTCTTAGAAGACATTCTCTGAGGATATTTCTTGTGGCCAATGGAGAAAGAAAGACGTTTTTGAGATAATAAAAAAGACTGAACGCATTGGTGCCATATTAAGCAATCCATACATTCACACACATACAGTATATTTTCTTAATGGTTCAATTCCCTCATGCTTTTAACGTGACGCCTTTAAAAGGTTTTGTCAAAGACAGGTTGTCTTCCAAGTAAAAGAGGAAACTTTTTAATATAATTTGATAATCAGCTCTTCCTAGTGAAGTGTGTTAAATTCTAGCTGCTCAATTCCTCTACATCCCATCCATATAGTCTTCCTTTCTTTTTCTCCTGCTGAGATCTCAACACATCCACTCTGTTCATGTCCATACTTGTTAGGCTGCCAGAAGTTGTGGGCAAGACCTATTCTATATTTTGCATTTTACACTTTCTGGAGCTTGTAAAAGCAGCATCCAAACGGTTTCATACAAGGCATCTCTATCCTTGACACTTTATCAATTACTCTTCTCACTTTTACATAACTATGATGAAAATCTGACATGAACATCATCTTCATGGAATCTTTTCAGACCTCTGTGGTCTACACAGTTATGAGTCACAATTTAAAGCCCATATTGCATCTTCTACAGCTGGTGCCTTCATGCATTTAATTGAAAAAAACACTCTCTAACTCAAATGCACATAAATATGGATATGTTCATTAGCAATGCTCCTTCTATAACTACTGTTAAAGCACCTTAGGGAATAAAATACTTCATTCTAAGCATTTGGGAGGAACAGAGTCTCAGTTGTGTTGTTTGTGAACTTTCTGAAAACAAAACACACATTTGATATGTAGTGGTCAACCCACTAAATATATACTGTAAATGCAAGAAGAAAACGCGATGCCTAGAAATGATAAACCGTTCTGCCAGTGAACTCCCTGATTGAGATTTTACCCTTGCTTTTTCCTCACAGTTTTCCCTAAAGATGCAACTAACGTGTAAAAGCAAAAAGTGGTGGTGGTTACCTCTTTCTTAATTGTGGCTTGGACACGCTTCCACAAGCTGGAAGACGATGCAGCTTGTGGTAATTACTGACTAAAGACAGTTGGGGCTAAAAGTGGTCACATTTGTTTGGATAATATCAATACATTCTGAAAAAAAACATGGGCACAGAAAGAAAAACCTTATACACATATCCTAGCTTATATTACCTGTTTGAACAAATGATATCATGATCTGGAAAGGATTTTACCTGGTACAGGTCAGCATGAGTTATCGCTGCAATTAAATGTTCACAGTGTTCAGAATACAATGTCTTGATGGATTAAGATAATGATGTGAAATGGGGCAAACCATGCTAAAATTATTTGCCTCATGTCCTCTTTGTGTTTGAGGCCTCTGAAGAAATGGTGGTGAAAATTGAGAAGAGATCTACAAAATGTTCATCACACCAATGTTAGCATGAACGGTATCTGATTTATAAAATAATTTTGCTAAAAGGAATATTTAGAGAGTTTGTACTGATGAGATATCATCCAAAAGAAGATTTAAAATTTTAAGGTTTAGGTCATTGTGTACTGATGAAATGTGATTGCATACAGCTTCCAATCTCATCTTCCTTTTTTGAGCAGTTCTCAGAAAAAAAGCCTCCAAAACAGCAATTGTTTATCTTTGATTTAAGCACAATTTGATGCCTACTTAAACATATACACAAAATAATTCAAGACAGCACAAAATGTATATTTGACAGGTTTCCAACAGACACCAGTGCATATTAATATTTTGCATTTACAAGCCTAAATTCATGAGTGGCTCTCAAGCTAGATCACCAAAATGTCTTTACAATAATATCTTCTATAAAAAATATACATTTATTCCATATTTTAGTTGCATATTCTTCATGAATTATTTCATATACATATATATTTCATGTTATCCAGGGACTTTGTTACTATTTACCCACACAGCACCACTACTAGAAATACCCAGAAAATGCTGATTTGCAGGATTTTTGCTCAGAACAGATTGTAATGATTTTAACTGTCTACAGAAACTCTCTATAAAATATGACTGACATAACTATGCCTTCGAGAGCAATGGTTAAATAATAATATAGATACATAATGTCATTATTATATTGATTTATACAGATATGATATTATACCTAGGCTATATGTGAAAGAAAAAAAGTGAGTGCTGTTAATAAAAGGAAAATCTAGTCATGTAACTTATGCAAACAAGAAAAAAATGTAAACCAATGTTAAAGAACTTGTATGTGTTATTCTCAGTCTCACATCTGTGTTCTGAAACATCCCTGAAGCAAGCGTTTTATAAATAAAAGAGCAAACTGGCACCTAGAACAAACTTCTTGCTATTCACAGCAGTTTGATTTGAGTTGGATAGAAAGAAGATTTTTCTAACCAAAGCCTTCTAAATAAAACATCTTTTCCTCCGAATCTGTCAGTTCATTATTAGTTCTTCAGGAAACTGTGGGCCATTAGCAGTGAATAGCAGGTTCAAGAAATGCATGGATTTCGCTATTATTGAAGGAGGATTCAAACTCATCCTGGCCTGCACTGAACACTTTTGTAGCTCTGTAGCTCTACCAGACGCAGAAAAGGGCAGCAACACATTCCTATACTATGAGTTGTTATACACAGACTTTGTTATATATGCATGAAAATTCTTGAGGGCATAAAACGCCACATGAATTCAGGCTAAATACATTCTGACCGGTCATTACTGCAATTAACATATGTTTCTCAAACTGTTTTTTGACTTAAAAAAATTGCAGCAGGAGGACAACAGGAGGCTCATGGCTCCTACTGAAAGAAACACGTCTACTGAGATGAGATAATCTTTTGTACTTTTTTTTCCTGTTAAACATCCAGATCATATTTCCATTGATTCATAGCCCAAACCTCTCTCTTTCATCTTTGTAGTGATTGAATGGCCAGACAGAAAATATACGTTTGCTCAGATTATGCCCCAATGTCTTTACTGATTCCTTAAACCATCTACAACATAGCTCTTTACAGACAGTACATGGTTTGAAAGGACAGAAAATGAAAATATTAAGGGAGCCATAATGGAAGATATAAATCCTTACATTCCTTCAGATTTAATACTTCCTTGATTGTTCTAATGGTATCATTGTGTAAGGCATGCAAAATGGGATGAAGACAGAAGGACAGTAATCTCAAAAGAAGGACTTAAAAGCAGGATTTTTCTATACTCCTTTCTTATGGAAAATATAAAGGACTTATGTACCAAATTGCACCGCATTTCCTGCAGTATGTTATTATATACACAAGATACAGTTTTATATGCTGTATGAATTTCTTAAATAGACTAAATTCTTCAGATTATGCAACATACCAAAGATAAGACACCAGCTTTGTCTGACTTCATGAAAGCCAGTAGTCTAAATGCAGTAAAATCTAATAATGTTGAAACAGGCAAAGTGAAACTCATCAGCCAAATAATGTATTTGTATATACAAATAATGTATATGTAATGCAAATATGCCTACAGAGCAAAGCATTTGCAGTATTTGGACACTGTATGTTAATACATAACCCAATACATTGGGATATCCAAAATATTGAATGAAACACATTAGCCCACAAGGAAACAGGTAAATCCAAGTCAGTGAGGAAGGACAATGGATACTTGTTCCTGGCAGCGTGAAGCTAGGACTGGACTAAGCTAACTCCCAAAAACACAGAACTAACCGAGAAAGGGGGAACTTCTGATGCAAACAAGAAGGCAGACACAAAAGAACTGTTACACCTTTTGACAGGAATCCGAAAAATATTGTATAGTATTTGAATTCCGTACTGACTTCAGAAATCAGGCATAGTTACCCTCCTGCAACCATTCCCAGGCACTATAGTCATGTGCATCTGACAAGTAAAGATGCTCCATTAACTGCATCGTGTGTTGGCTGGGCAATGTCTACCCACCTGTACCTGACAAACTAAGAATTTTTATCAAGACAGAATAAATATTCCCTTTCCCCTAGTTCTAAATCCACCTAAGAAGGTAGCACAGATGATGATGATATCACCAAGAAAGTGCATGTAAAGGTTTCAGGACAGGCTGCACTCAGCAACCGCAGGACTTAATTTTAATAGTTAAAGAGAAAAAAAGACTGATATTCTCCTTTGAAAGCTGCTGTGTGCTACTGACAGCTGAGATGATTTACATGACCCATCAGAAACCAGCTTCTGCTTCTCAACAGTTCATTTTTATTCAAGAAAACAAAGTAAAATGGGTAGCACATTTGGCTCTCCCGCTGTCTTAAATCATTAAATAATTGTGTTGAAATTGATCACGACCTTGTGTTGTGCTTCTCTAAATATCTCAGAACTATTCTTCTAAAGTAAACCAAATCAAAACAACCTATGCCCTCAGCTAAAAAGAGCCTAATATCAATAACAAGCTTTCATTTCCACTAACAGCCAAAATATTACCACTCCCAGTCTGATAATGTCTGCAAATTAAAACATTCAGCAATATTTAAGCACTGTGTATCAGGTGGAGATCGAAAGGGATTCCCATCATGTCCTCCTTCCTAGATAAAGAGAAGACCTTCAAAAGAAATTTGATTGGTGATCTCTTTCTCAGGTCTAGAGGGGCTTCACATTGTGCCTTAATGTATTACTACAGTACATCATTTATACACTTCTCCTGTAGCATCAGTCATCACTAATGGCCTAAGACCTTTCCCATCTTTCACACAGCATTCATCAGAGCTGGCTCCTCTCAACATTTTTGTCCCTTTTCGACTAGGGTACCGATTGCTATCTAAATTGGTTATCATCAAAACATGACAGTTTCAGAGTTCGCTGTTGAAAAGCAAGATCAGATCCCCAAGAGCAGAATTCTGTCCCTTGTCTTTGTTTTCAGTGGGGAGCTGTACATTGCTGCTTCCAGATTGCAGAGGTCCTCACCTCTCAGACTGTGTTTCCAGTGCAGCGAGCAGCTGCTCTGAAGCTCCACCAGTCTAATTGGCTCGCAGAAACCTTTCCCTTTCAATCCAAAATGCAAAAACCCCTCTTTTTATTGTACTCCATATGCAAACCCACCATTGCTTTACTCCAGAGAAGCATGAATGGCTTGTACTGCTAGTAATGCAGGTCTTTTCAGGAGAGGAATAGAGGGACTTAGAGGCAGGCTTCCGCTTCTTCCTTTTAGAGCATGAACGACAGAGTATGCCTTTCCAGGAGTGCTTTTGCATCTTTCACAGGATGCCTCCCTAAAAGTTGTCAGAATAAATTCTCTTCAGCCTCTTCCAAATATTTTCCTAGTATATGCCACATTTTTATCACAAAACTTCTACATGCTTTTTACTGGAATATAATAAACCTGAAAGGAGACCTTCCTAAGCTTTCACTTCAGTGTTACTGATACTTCCCAAACGATGACATAGCTGCTATTCAGCAATATTTGCCAAGCAAAATGTACTTTGTATTGCCACTACCTGTCTTGTGCTTCAATCCAAAGAGTAATGCCACCATTCGGGTACAATTGACATAATACAGAATAACTGGGCATTATAAATCACAACGTCCTAATGAAGGATAAAAAGAAAAAGAACGTTTTTGTGGCACGCATCATTCGCAGCACATTTATACAGGAATTTTTCAAGAGCTGAAAAGTCAGAGGGTGAGAAAGGAGAAGGGAAATACAGAGCTCTGTTATATTCGCAGGATGTCTGAGCGCAGACAACTTTTTAAAGGTCATGGTTATTCAAGTTTACACTGAAAACTGCAGGTTTTTATCCCTCTTCCTTGCTGGTCTAAATGTGTCCCCCTCCTCTGGGATTTCATGCTGTGTGTAAGCTAGTTACTAACTTTCTTAGGCTTGTTGTAACTATTCAAGAATTATGCAAACTTTCAATGCAATATATTTCTGTCATAATTAATAATAATTTACTTCAGGTTTTCAATTAGTGAGACTGCTGACATGAACAGCAGTGCAGAACACAGCAAAATAATAATACTAATAATAAAAATTACAAGAGGTGTAACTGTCCATACAGTACAACAAAGCTGCATCTATTTTAGAACTTGCTAGATCTGAGCAAGGATTAATCAGCATGATAGGAAACCTCCTGTGAGTATGTGAACTTTGATGTCTGCAAAACCTTTATTTCCATGTAATTGTTTTATTTCATATATTTTGTGCCTTTTTGAAGGCTTCATTGTCACTAGTACTCAAGATCAAATTCACTAATTGGGATTCTTCATTTTACCAACCCCTGAAAGTCCATTTAAATCATCAGTATCACTGTGACTTCTCTGGATGTCTTATGGAAGGAAGCCTTGGCAACTGACAATTTGGGTGCGAGAATTAAATTATGTAGGAAAAGAAATACGCTGTATTTCGCAGAAAAGGAATGATATTGGTGAGCCCTTGCGACACACACTATGCTGCTCCAAAGCTGCACCATGCCATAGCTCTCTTGGAAGGAAATTTAATAGCACGCATGCTGACCCTGCTGTTAAGTAACCCTTCGCAATCTCAGAAAGTTTTTCACTTCTCTGGGAAAGGTGGAAAGCAAGAGATGCATCTCCAGAGATCCTTACATTGTAGTCTGTACATCCTCATTGTAATGAGTCTGTCTGCTTGACCTTCATACTTCTAAAAGATAGGGAACCTTCACGTTGGTAATCACAACCACAGAAAAATGCGATACAGCAGTTAATGCTCTTCTCTGGGCTTCAAATATTTTACTTTTTTTTTTTTTTTTCCCCCTGCCTGGATAACAGGATTGCTCGTATTTACTGCTGGTGAAAGATGAGCAGGTTAATGACAAGACTATAAAATAAAACTCCACTTAAAGTCAGAGTAACTGTCGCAGCAAGTACTGGTATCTTCTGAAAACTTAAATGAGTCTGCCAAAATGGTTACATATGTAGCAAGAGTGAAAGTAAATCCAAGTCTATGGTCCTAAAGAGTAAGTGTAATCACTATTTTATCTCCATTTAAGTGATACATTAGGACAGAAGGAACACCACTGTGTTCTAGCTGCACAAACAGATATTTAACAGTGGTAGCATTTTATGCGAACTACCTATTAAGCTACTAAGAAAGTGCCAAAAAAATGCAGCAAAGTAATTAAATAATGGTCAAGGCCTGAATTTTATTATAAGCTTTCCAAACCACAAAAGCAATGCCAAGTGATAGTATGAATTCAGTATTGTTTCAGAGTCTTTGGCACTGTGGATTCTTCAAGTCCTATACTCTGATCTGCTCTTTATTACTCATCCACAAAACAGCTAGCAATTTTTATTACAGGTCCCATCCATTACAGTATTAAACTTAAATTCAATATACACTGCAAGGTCGTGATCCCACTGGTGATGAAAATCTGTGTCTGGTACAGCTTGCTTCGTTTAAGGCTTAGATCTCTTGACCTACTAAAAAAATGAGACTCGCAAAAGGCACGCTCGGATGTCAGAAAGAGTAGCCTTGGCATCAGAGTGGAAAGTTCACCTACTATCTCCAAATGGTTTAATTGCATGCCAGACTCTATTTATGAAGCCCTTCTGATGTTAGTGTTCTGGAAGAAAACCCCTCTGGTTATCTGATGTCAAAGTTGAAATTAGTCCTTCAGATCAAATAACGACAACAAATAAATATTTAAGCCGAGCTACATGTGCGCTATACCCGCCGCTGGCTGCAGTGAGTCTGTAATCTTTGGAATTATTTCAATTTTACTCAGTATTTGCTAAGTTAAGTTGTACTTCAGACTTTGTAGTACCACACTGGCAAATGTAATAACTCAAATAATGCTATTTTGCAAAAGGTAAATAGCACATTCTGGGCTGAATATATATCAGGGATGAGGTCAGAGTGGCACAGCCCAATATGTGACATTACTAAATTACAGTGGACTTCATATTCTTAATACTTGGAAACAGCTAGGTACTTATATTGAAAAAACACATGATTCTTAACGCATTCACATCTTTAACTCAATCCTCCTTATTATTTTCCTTCCTCTCATCTTATTATTTTCATCTTTAGAATCCAAAATTGAGCGATTGCTTCATCTCAGAAGCAGTGTGATACTTTAAATTGTTTACATTTCAGTTCTGAAGAAAGCAGCTAGGATTTGTCAAACAAACAGTATAAGACATGTATTCTTGATGTATTAGGTTAATTAATACTAATTGTACCACTCCTGTTATCTCACCAGCCTTGTCTCTTTCCACATATTGTCCAGATAAGGACTCCAGTGAGATAACAAATCTAGACTGGTTACATCACCCATCAGAAGGTAGAAAATTGCACAAAAACTGTCTAGTTATTGCCTAGCAACAGCATAGTATTGCCTTAGTATTCTAATTTGCCAAGGCAGTTCTCTTTCAGAGCAATAAGCCAAGAAGATGAAGGAAATGCAGTATACTCTGGATGAAAAGGACATCTCCCCAGCTTTATGCCCTACAGGCAGAACAGGTTGATCGTGTTTAACAGAAACCTGGAGGTTTTCTCTATCTGTCTGTCTGGGCTCAATTCCTGCTGAACTTGGGATGGAATGCATGAGGATAAATAATACAAATTCTCTAGGATATTCTCCTTTCCTGTCTGCACAGGAAGATGACTTTTTCTATTTTTTTACAGCAAGAAATCTCCTGACGGAGGTATCGGAGTGGGCTATTAAAAGGCTGACCCTTCCCAGTTTCTACCATCTCCAAAATTAATGAGATGGAGGTTAGCTGAACTTTCATATTTCTACTCTATTTCTACTGGATTAGCTACACCGATTTCCCCTCCCAAGTATGAAGAAACAGTTTCAGCTCAGTCTTTTGCAGCAAGATACCTGATTATGAATGTTTATCAGGAATAAAGGTTCCTAGTCCAGTCTAATGAACTAATCTAGAATAAGTAAAAGTAGAGCTGGGCTTCAAGCAAGGACACTGGTATTTGTAAGCCACACTGGGAATGTAAGGACACTTCTTAGCAAAAACACAGTCACTGTAAGCTACATTGTTGTTGCTATGAAAACAATGCTAGAGGCCATTTCAGAAATTAAAATAGTGAGTGCATAATAAGGGTTGAAGACACGTTTTACAAATGGAGACTAAAGAAAAGCATTTTCAAACACTTAGGGACTGTATGTGACACTCCCATTGTTAGGGATGGGAGCTGAGCCAAAACGGTTATACTCAAGGGGAAGAGACAGGTTGGAACTGTTAAATGGAAATATTTTGTACAAAACGTGTAATTAAATTGTGGAACACTCTTTCATTGTAAAATACTGAGTCTAATAGCTTAGGAGGATGTAAAAACCCACATAGATATTGTAGACGTAGGGACACATGCAATGTATCATATCCAATTACTCTAAAATACTGTATCAGCCCATGTTGATAGCACAGAAACATACATCTTCCTGTTCAAGCTATGGTGTTATCAACCAGAAGCAGACGTCAAAAACCAGTAAAGCAAAAAAGAACTTGTGGGTGAGCCCATTTTATAACACTTCAGGGAATGGTATAGCACTGATCTTGATATGCAAAAATGAGCCTTACATTACCATTAAAAAGATGTATTTTCCAAAGAAAGAAAAGGAAATTAAGTAAAGCACAAAATGAGTTAAATTCACCACTCGCTGATAGAATCCTTCATCTACTGAGGGTAAAGTGATTAAATCATTGGCTACCAAAGCCATTAATGAGCAAAAGCATATGACTTGTAGATGGTTTCAAGGTTTAATCACAGGAAGGAGCAGGTAGACAGGTGATGAGTACTGAATATGCATTCTAGTCCACAGAAACAGGTGAGTGAGATAAGAATAACAAAAATCCCCAGGCAATAACTTACAACAATCATTTGGCAGCACAGATTTTTTTTTTTAAGACAGTAGAAAAAAAAATACAAGTTACAGCAAGGCAGGGAAAGTTTGATTTCACTTTACAGAAAGAAGACAAAGCTTGTCCTTCTCACATACAAACAGTAACATAGTGACACTTCATTATTTTGGAAGTTGCTGCTACAAACAACATTACCAAATGTAGCTGCTTCCCCTTTTGCCTTTGTCTCTGCAAAAAAACATCAAGCTTAGTAAATTCTCTTTAGAGTTATTCTTCCTTTTGTTTTGTCTTATACTGAAATATTCATTTTCATGGGGAAAAAAACTCAGAATAGCATATCTGCAACCGTCAAACTGCAGTAACACAAACTTTCACTGAGCAAAATCGTACGCCTTTCTCAAGTGTTACAGCTGTTAACATTCCTCTGCAAAGACATGAAAGCTGTTAAGTTAATGATAACTCCATATTCTAAGAGGTCTTGTTTTCAAATGTTTATTATATTTCACAAAGTTGGTTAAAATTAGTCTTCCTTGGATTCTGCACATGATATTTTACAGGGGTAAACAATAGAATTAAGGTAATCTCTTAACAGATTTCAGGTACAAATCTCCTCTGAACGTATTCAGTGGCATGCAGTGAAAATGTAGGAGAACATAGAAAAACCCAGATCACTGGTGACATCATGTAGATTTTCTATCTCTCTGCTGAAAGGCATAACATTGGCTTCGCAAATTTCATAAAGATCCTCCAGAACTTCAACAGCAAAAGGGGGAACTGAAATGTGTGAAAGAAATGCCAGTATTTTTGTATGAGTTGCATGTGTTGTAATATCTACTTTACAGCTAAACTTAGTCTGATTCGGAGAGTTAGGAACAGATTCACCACTGTTCTGTATCTTGCACAGCCAGCATCTGTGGCAAAGGATTACTAAACGAGCGTAGGCTGCTCCCATATCAGATTGGGAAATTTCCACATTCACTTTGCACTTACAAAAAACTTCTACATTAGATGAAAGACAGTGACTAATCTGATCACAACAGCTATAGAAGAACTATCCTATTATGAGTGAACTCTGATTTCAATAAAGAATAAATCTACTTACTGTTATACCACGCTTTTTATTTATAGTTACCAGGCTTTAAAATCATCCAGTATTGCCCGAGGTGACTCTTGCAGTTTCAGCTGTAGCCCACATGCAGCAAATA
The DNA here is from genome assembly GCF_017976375.1 of Cuculus canorus. Lineage (NCBI taxonomy): Eukaryota > Metazoa > Chordata > Aves > Cuculiformes > Cuculidae > Cuculus > Cuculus canorus. The sequence goes on from NC_071409.1 coordinate 19,578,858, forward strand.
TTATTTCATCATTTAAGACAGCAGGAAAGCCTAATGTGCAACCCACTTCACTTTGTTTCCTTGAATAAAAATGAACTGTTGAGAAGAGATAGCATTTCCTGAAAGGCTCATGTGGATTTAGCAAGTCAGACATGCATGCAAACCCAAAATACTAACTAGATTGCGTTAAGAAATAAAAGGTGCAAAATAATGGACTTCAAAAACAGTAGATTTTGGAGAAGTGAGTTTAAGAAAATTGATACGAATTAAATAGAGTCCATAAAATCAAGTATAGTAAGGGAAGGATATTATTATACTAGATACACTTGTTCCAATAAAACATCTACAGGATGCATCACAAATGAGACCACAGGCTGGTGTGCAGAAGCAACGGATGAGGAAAACAGTATCAAGGATAAAATGACAGCGTTAAAAGGTAGAAAGAATCTAGAATAAAAGAGGATTATGTAAATTATAACAAGAGCCTGAGGCAATGAAAAAATACTTGAGGAAGGCAAATTGAAAAATGAGCATCAAATAGTGGAAAGCGTCTCAACTAATACCAAAAGATATTTTAAGCATAATTATACACCAAGCAACTGACAGTAGAAAAAGGTGATGGAGTGTAAAGGAACAGGAAGGCTATACACCAATTATTCCTGTACCTGTCTTTAAAACTGAAGAGGGCAGACATTTGCCTAAGACTCAACACACAGAAATTATGGTGAGGAATTAAAAGAAAAGGTGATAATACCCAAACTGTCAATTAACTCAATTGTTGTTCTTAAAACCGATAGGAGACCAGAGCTGAACAATGCTCATCTAAAAGTACTACATGAAGTAAGCATAGAAATTGAAGAAGGTGTAATGAAAATTTATATTTAGTACCATCATTTCAAGAGACTGGCATGGGGCCAAGCGGACACACAGCAAGAAATTACCAGTCAGTTCATTTCCCATTAGTTGTCAAGCAAGTCTTCGACAACCATTAAAGAGATCACACTGGGGGTTGGGGAGGAGGAGAACATGAAAATTCAGAGCATAATCAAGGACAGCTAATATTGTTTCAGGTCATGCTTCAGTAACTCAGATTTCATTGAGCCTATTACTACCTAGCCTGGCAAAGGGGTGCAGTAAATGTCAAAGATGTTAGTTATTTAGACTGTCAGAAAACATTTGACAGAGCTCCACATCTAGGAGGAACTTACCAGTGTTATAAACTAACAGACAATAAGCTTTAATGTGTCAGCAAGTTCTAAAATTTGGTTATTAAACATGTGGTAGCACTGCAGAGTTCAAGGTGTTAGAAACCAACATAAGAGCAGGCAAAGAAAAAATCAACACTAGACCAGGAGTGACTAAAAGAAAGGTCACAGATCAGATATGCTCCACAGGGGTGAAGAGCTCTTCCACTCAGTTGCCTTCCAGAGCAATTTAGACACAGGGTAATTAGAGCTGCATCATCTTGACAAGTGGATCCAATTAGTTACAAGCAGAATGCAGCAGTGAGAAGAGGACACTGGGGATCAGAGTAGTCCTGGAAGGAAAAGGAAGGAATTCAGATTGAGTTTTCCACTATTCCTGCATGACCAGCACTAACCCAGACCTGCCTTTCCTAACTGGATGGACACATCCCAACACCTTTCCAGCACTGACAGGGAGGTGTGGGCAGGTTCCCTTCTTGATGATGGGATAACAGGTTTTTGTCTGTTCTGCAGGACAAATCATTTTTAGCCTGTAATAAATGAGGACTCCGCACATTTGTGTGCTGCTAACACCTGCTGGCTTCCTATCCTTCTGCGCTGTATTGTTGCAGTCATCCAAGAAAAGGACTTCATCCAGTTACCAAGCAGAAAACCCATTTTCCTCTTCACAAAAGGCTTTTATGCATGACTATCTGCACAATCACAACGATTAATATATTTAAATCCCTTTCTTAAATTTATCAAAGCCCCAGGAAGGCAAATCCTGCAGGAGGACTCCAAGGCACCTCCTGCTTTGCTCAGAAGCTGCTCCTGGGGCTGCGTGCAAGAAAAAAGCCCGTGCTTGTCTCATCAGAGGCAGCTGAGACGGCAGTATGTTTAATGCCTTATTCCCACACACAGTCTCTATGGCTGCAATTGTGCAGTTGTGGGGCGAGGGACCATGAGCGCCAGCGCGAGTCACACTGCTGGGCAGAAAGGGATGTCAGCAGAACAGCAGAAAAGGGGGTTGGGGGAACCCCATCACGTATTCCCTCCCTGTGCCTTCCACCACCTCCACTCAGTGAGTGGCAGGATGGTGTTTGACAGACCTTTTGGCACTCTTGCTCAAATGCTGCACTATGCATATCTTCCCAGCTTATCTGCCGTATGTTTTAGGTGGAGTGGATGTAGGGCTCTGAGGAGAAGAAGGAGGGAGATGCTCTGTGGATGAGCCAGCTGATGCCAAGAGCAAGAGAGGAAGGAGGGAGACAAGCTGCATTAGAGAGAGCAGGGAGACGCCAAGCCCTCAGGGGATGGAGGGCAAATAAGATGGGGGCTGAGCAAGGGAGCTGGCAAAGAGAACTGCCTCCAGAAAAGATTAACAGAGAATCCAGGGGAGGGAAGAGCTTTGGTTTCAACAGGACTATGTTTAAAACTATGCATCTGCTTAAAACATGCATGGGATCCTTAATTCATGCTAGAGGAATTGCAGCATTCCATCTACATCATGCAGGAAGGTGAGCGATTACTTCAGGTAATCATTTGGTCTTTGGCTTCCTCCACTCAGCAGCTTCTGACGCTCATCTTTGGCAAGGACTGAATTCTACAGCTGTGTAAAATGGCATAGGGCTTCCATATGTATAGATTACAACTGGTATCAAAGAGTTAATATTCTGTCTACAGGTTAATGTACCTTGTACACGATCCTGCTTATAGATAATGAATAGATGTGATCACCAGTCACACTAGAACAGTGTAAAAATTACTCTGTTTGGAAGGACACGACTGAAGAAAGTGGACAGTTATCACCAAAACAATCTCTATGGCTGTTGTATTATTATTATTGAGAAATTGTGTTTGTGGAAAGGATTGCAAAATATATACCAAAGAATTGCAGAATAAGAAGTTAAATTTGAAGGAAGTTTCGGTTGACGAAGTTAAGAGATAACAGTACAACACATCCTAATGAAATTAGGATGGCCAGATCTTCAACTAGGGTTAGTTTATATAATTTTTTTTTATTTCTACCAAGTAAAGCACTTTAAAGAAGCCAAGGCCCTTGCTTTACATCTTTAAGATGAAACCTGATTTGATGAAACGTTTTCCTAAACTTGGCTCAAGTGCTAGGAAACAGTGACATGCAATTTGTAATGAATCAGGCCTGTGTTCTGTGTTAGTCTTCTGATTTTATTATTATTATTTTATTTTTCCTAAAAGGGCAAGTGAGTAACTCAAATCCTATGACAGGTTTATTGCAGAAAGAAATGGTAGTATTTGCATCATAAAACTTTTTTTTTTCTTTGAATTTAGTAAACTGCTATAGAAGAGTATTTAAGTAATTTCTTTGTTTGAATTAAATAGAGAGGAAGTATATGTTGATTTATGCATGGGCAGGTTTTCTTCCACTTCATTTTATTTAGAATAAAACCAAGTGAAAAAGTGAATTAATAGAACGGTATTAAAACAAAACAACCCCTTCCCACATCACTTTATGAATTCCAAGATCTGCTTTTCCAAGATATACTCTTTTATCACCGAAGTGCTCATAACGGATTGCAGTAATAAAATTATTTCACTGGAACGATCTGGTTTACATGAGAATTCTTAAGCTTTTCTTTGCCTTTTCAAAGAATATATGAAAGCAAATTAGGAATTAGCTGCTAGGTTTAAAATAGTTGAGTGTGTTGAGAAAAATGCAGATGTGTAATCCTGCGAATATATGATAATTTAACATAAATAATTCTTGAATTAATTAAAGGATTTACAGGTTTGTGTTATGTTCTTTCTGCTGGCTTTTCTTTCTGAAAGAATGACTCAGAATCATCATCCTACATCTATCTGGCACACATAGTCATATGGGTGCATTTATTGCACACAGCTATTTATAGGCAAAATTTCAAATGATTTGGGACCTTCTCAAGTCCTAAGATCTAACACATTTTGTCTTATGTAGCACTTACACCTTTTCAGTCTGGCCATCATCCTTACAGTCAAGTGTTGGACAAATCAGAAAAATCTATTAATTTGCATAGGTCTTTAATTGGCCTGAGATGATCTTAAGAAATGAAGGGCATGTCCCTTCTCCTTTTGAGCAGAATGTATAGGTTCTGAAGTACTGCTAGTCCTTGCCAAATTGTGTGTGTGTCAGAGGGGAAGGCAGAAGAAAAGATGGATATTTTTTACTGCTCGTAAGATCTGGATGTAATTTTTGACTGTAGAACAAAAGCAGTGCCTCATTCAGCAAGATGACAAAAGGTTATTTGGCACCTGGCATAAGATACACTTCTTGCTAGAACCTGGCATGAAAACTGAAGTGATAATGAGTAAAATGCCAACGTCTGTGCAATAAAATCATTGATGCTGAATGTTAAACAATCATAAACAGAATACTAAACCTTCTAAGAACATTACTCCTCTTTTGTGAACACCCAAAACTTAGGCAAACCTAAGCTGACAGCTTGTCTGCTATTAAGAAAATACACAAACCTGATGTCCCAAGATCTTTACCATTACCTTTAATGTCGTAGGACATCAGGTAAACTGTAGGAAACATATACTGCTAGTTGTTAGTGAATCGCACGGAATGAAATGACATCAGTCCAGTTAATGGATACCGTTCTTTGCCAAATCTATGGCTTTAAATTTAATTACAGCTGAGCTTCATCAATCAAACAGCAAAAGAACCCGTTGATGAAGACTTAAACTCCAAGCTCAGCCCTTAATCAACAGGCGTGTGCCTAACTCATCTAATAAACTTGACCATAGAAACCATCTGGTAGAGAGAAAAGAACTGTGATCCTCGAAGCCTTATGATTAATAGCGGTATTAAAGGAATTCAGTTCTTGCCTTATAGATAGCTCCTCAGCACAAATATCAATATAAAACACAATGTTTAGGTTCAGGCACGAGAGTTCTGATTTTAAAATTGCTTTACTGTATTGCTGCTAAGCCATGTCTCACTGGGACAGTCACTTATGTTTCCCCATCCATACAAAAAGTAACTGGTACGGCTCTGCATCTTTCATGAAATTGCAACCATTAACATTTATAACATGTTAGGCAGATGAAAGGAAAAAGTTCCCTTCCCATCAGCAGTCTGGATTAGCACTTCGTCAATAATATCTCGTAATTGTAAAACTTTCTTATTTCTATGTAAAATTCACTGGGACCAAAATTGGTTAATTCCCTCTCACCCATCTCCCTCCTCCCCATTATGTACCTTGTATGACAGGAAAGGAAACTGATTTTTTTAAAAAATAAAATTTAATAATAGCTGCATGTTATAATCTAAATACACAAAACACTTCCCAGCAGTTTCTCGAGTCCAGTATCCCATCATCCTATCAAGATGAGAGGATACTATCCTATCAAGACCGAGGAATTAAGGACTATCCTCTTTCCTAGGAATCTCATCTATGATTCAGCAGTGGTCCCAACAGCTGGGGTCATTAAATCTTGCTGAGCAATCAGTGGGCAAATACTCAAGACGGAAAAGGCGACCTCTGTGTATTCCTGCTACTTTCATCATCTCCATACAGAAGAGAGAAAGAACATGCAAGTTTTCTTGATTGAATACATATGTGTATATATATACACATATTTTCACTGAAATCTACATGTTTCCTACATACAGGTAAACCAAGAGCACAACCTTGTTATCAGTACTCAACCAACATTTCTACCGACCACAGGTGACTTGCCTAAGCAAGCATGGAATTCACAGCAGGAATACCCCAATGTGCAGCCACATTCAGTAAAATTTTCATCTTCTAAGCAGTAGGTCTTTTAATATTACTCCACTTCTTGTGTATAATTATAAGCATATTATCCTGATTTTTCATAATTACATGCTGAACTGAGAAGTGTCCACTTCCCCGCGCTTAACCCGTGGGGGAAAATTAGTGAGAAGAGTGTTTTTGTTTTCAAAAGATTTCTGTACTAAACCAGCATAGAACAACAACAAACCGTGCTCTTTCATAAAGACAATTGCTAGATCATTACACATTTCAGAAGAAACACTCATCAACTGGGAGCTAAAAAAGTTTAAACAAGCAGCACTTGTGGATGTCAGATCTGTGAAACTTCATACTAAGGCAACTGTATTGTATTTGCAACACTAATTAGTACCTAACATGAATACTATGAATTCAAAAACATTAATTAATCCTCATTATTTTTCCTGAAAAATACAAGTTCCTTTACAGTAAGAGAAGGGCTGACACACTCAGACCATCTTGTCTAACATCATTTCGCAGGAACATTACCAAAATCCCCATCCATCCTATCTGCCAAGCCACAAGGTTTGCCCAAAGCCCAACCCTCGACAAGTGCTTGCGTCCAAATAATCTAAATGAAAGGCAAATTTGAGTTGAATACAGGGATATCCAGGGATAAATTACCAGGTATCCAAAATCACTGGTTGAAGGAAACAGGATCACCGCTAGAAACTACACTCTTAGTACCTAAAGTGACCCAACTGCATAATATTGTGCTTAATGCAATGATGATGATGGTTTGTAAGCTATGAGTGACCAAACCACAGTTAAGTTTGTTTTATGCAGTCTTATTATGTTTAGAGCAGACAGAGCACACAAATTTATTCATAAAAATATTGTTTTAATCACTAACCCGTGACTGTCTCTGGAATACCGATATATTCAAGAGAGGGGGAAGAAAACCAACAAGCATAATGTAAGCTGCAGAAGATCAAAAGAAACCAAGAGTGCAATTAATTTCATCCATTTTTAGAAGTAATTGTCTTTGCACCTTATCCAAAATTTAATGAGCATTACTTCTCTAGCATGCTAAAAAAGCTTTGTTCTTTTGACTTAATTGATTTGTAAACGCAGTAGGAGAAGTGTATCTGAAGTTCAGTAACCTTGATAGTTGAAAGAAATGGAGCATTCAGTGGGTGTAATACACGATATGACTGCAAACCCTGGAAATGTAACTATGAAATTGATTTCCTGTTCACTGAAGCTCACATGCAATATATATATGTGTTCTGCACTTTCAGTTATGTTCCTTAAATACTCAAACTTTTTAAATAATTATTATTTAAATTCTTTTTTCTCCCCTCCTTGTGACATAGCTCTCTATTCTCCAGGACTTCATAGCACATAGTGGTTTCTAGTGACAGAAAAACAATGAGGATTGAATGGCTGGCAAAATAATTTCCCACAGAAAGGGAGATTAGTATCTTTTGGATGACAGAAAACAAAGACTGGCCAGAATTTTATACATTGCATCACAGAGGACTAGTTTGAATGTGGCTAAAGGATTATAGGTTCAATGCACCAGAAACACTGAGCCAAGGTAGCAGAGGAAAGAAAGGAAAGGCTATGGCTGCTGCCTAAGATGAAGAAGAAAATTATTTTCAGTTAATATCTTAAGCCTAGAAGAAGCCAGGTTTACATTTCAGTTTTGTCCCTTAAGGAAAGATTCAGCTTGGTATTGTTCAGTATGTAAATTCTAGTTACAGTCTAATGAGATTCCTGCAAAATATCCTATTAACACTAAAGGCTCTGTTCTAAGATCGTACTTACATATGTTGCTTATCTTTTTCTCATCAGGGTTCTTTTATGCTCCTAGATGGGTTTCTCAGCTGGATCATTGTAAAGTACACAAATTATGGGATTGCTTACCTGTACTTCTAGGAGATTAACTCACACGGTCTACAACCACCCACCTAGACTCTGTGGCCATACGCAAACATCTTCGTAAGCCAACGTACAAATCTATTTAAGATAAATCTGTGACCCAAATATAAAATGCAGACACGGTATCACGTATAACATTGGTATAAATTTCACCTCCTTGCGTCTCCACTAAATTCTGCAACATCAAAGCCAGTTGATCTCTTGGGATAGTTTACAGAGAGGGCAGAGAACAGCATAACCACCTCCTCTCTGCAGAGCTTTCAGCCAGGAGAGGTGCTGTGATTCAAGACTTCAAAATAAGCCTCAAGTCCCTGGAGAGAAGTTAGAATTACACCACGCGATGCTTCATTACCATGTGTATCACTATAATGAGAAGGTAGTTATATTACTGAACTTGCATTATACAGAATCATAGAGGTACCATGTAGATGTTTTAGTACCAGTGCATGTGGATCGGAGGATTGGACTGGACGTATGCAAAGTTCTGGCATTTTTCTTTCCCGTCTCACTTTTAACAGTATTTGTACCTTAAGCAGAAGTAGAAATCAGTATTGAATCATGGCTACTTAATTTAGACTACAAGAGATTCTGTTTTTCAAATTATCACACTTCAATTTCTATGTGATACTACAATTAGCAATGTTAAGATATAATGTTAAAACATCAATGTTTGATAATCTATTAAAATCCTTTAAATGTTCTTTTAAAAATATACTGAGCCAATAGTGCCTCACAAATCTTAATGAGCTGAAGGATATCTTCTCATTTGTATTAATTCCTCTAGGGCTGGAAAAATGGCTATGAGCTGAAAAGCCAGCAGGCTTCCTTCTTCCAGTCTATAACAAAAAAAACAGCAGGAAAAATATCTATTAATTCAAAAATTTGGAAGAAGTGAATCCAGAATATCAAGTAGTTAGGTAGAGTTCCTGCTGTACTTGTTAGGTGTTCAGCCTTTGCAGAATTCAGTTCCTACTGATTTAGTCTAATTTGGCTTTTCTGACAACAGCGCTAAAAAATGGACACACATGCATAAACATCAACATATCTTGAAAAGTCTGTCCAATGATGACCAAAAAATCCTAATTACTATAAAAATTAAATAAAAAATTTCCCTTTTTACTAATAGGTATATAATCCTAAATAATCTTGAAAAATCTTATTTTTTTTCTATTCTTAATGCATCTCAGTATTATTTTTATGCAACTAATTAAAATTATATTCTATATGGTATCATCAAAACTAAATTCCTTTTTGCATATGGCATGACAGAACTAAAGTAAGAAATTAATCTATTGAATTCAGATTCTGTATTCGCTATTTTTAACACCCTAAAATTACAATCACAAAGTGTGTTAAGACTGTAAAAACCAATATTCTGAGTAATTTTACATTGTTACATACAGTTAAATAAGTAAGAATAGATGTCAGGCATTCCTGCTTAAGCAAAACTAAATTCCATATTTAATAAAAGGTATGGGTTTTGAAAGTAACTCCTTATGTTGTCATTCTAATTAATTACAAGTCTGTCTCTAAGAATAGAACTGACTATTACAACTGATTACTTTTTTTGCTTATTATGTTCAACTTAAACACAGGGTGTTAAATCTTTTTGATTTAAATAGATCTTTTCCATTTGTCAACCACTGAAAAATCTATGGTTTCATCATTCAGATATAGCATGGACCGTAATTTTCTGTTAGGAAGGTAAATCTAAAAGCTTTCACAGAATCACAAGGTTGGAAAGGACCCATTGGATCATCGAGTCCAACCATTCCTAACACTCCCTAAACCATGTCCCTCAGCACTTCATCCACCCGTTCCTTAAACACCTCCAGGGAAGGTGACTCGACCACCTCCCTGGAAGGACTTTCAATAGTGTCTTTTTTAAAATGGGTATTTGGAACATGATTAAAGTACATAAAATACTGAAAAAATCCTGCCATTTTCATGAGATGTGCTTGTTCCCAAAAGAGGTGTTCCTGGCATTTTCCAAGTTGTGTGACCTGTGACAAAAAGCCCGCAAGGTCTGCCAGTTCATTATGGAATTCATGGTGTAGGCGTGGCAGGGGATTTCATTTTGCTGCCTCTAAACAGTCATGTCTTTTGGACTTCTCTTCTTCCTGAGCCATTGGCCAAACCGACTCCTTTGACATCAGCCTCTTCCAAAACTGAAACAGCAAAACAAATCTGTTGAGGAAGCTGGTGCCAAGCCATTGTCTGCTTGGAGCCCTGGCGAAGGCTGAGTAGGAAGCCAACCTCTCTCATAAAGCAGCTCACAATTCCGCTATATTCAGGGATATGACAGTGCAGGTCTGGAACAGGCAAGCACCAGGCTCACACTTATACTCAGAAGGGGAAAAGACATCTGTAACACCAAATCTCATAAATACTTCATGAAATAATTTTATCTGTGCATCTGCTTTCTCATCTTATGGCCAGTACATTTAAATAACAGATTTTTATTCTGTCCTTTTCATCAAACAGAGGAGAAAGGAGGATTGATGTGTTAGCTTAGCATATATGCATCCTGGCTGGTTAAAGAAAAGCAGTTCTGGCACGTTAGCCCCAAATCCACAGCATTTCTAGTACCCCAGTGATATTCTGTACACAGAATTATGAGCTAAAAAAATAAGAAAAAAAAAGGTAAATTAGTAAATTTCCCAAATGAAAGTGATCCTTAGTTTCTTGAACACATTATGGGAGACAATGTGGCAAAAGAAATAGGGAAAAGCTACAGAAAAAATGATGGTTCTAGAACACAACTACCTCCCCAATCACTTAGTACTCATTTACTCTAAAATCAAAGCTAATTAATATATTCTCTCTACATTTTACAGATGCAATAAAAGTATTCATTTTCCGGTTTTGTTTAAGTTTTTTGGTGGAATTTTATATCTTTACAATTTGTACTGTGCTCCATGTGATTAAAATAGATTTTTTTAAAAAAGCTGATTAAAATAGATTGAAAAAATGTTGCCTTCTGCATTTTTAAGATGTAAGAAAACTATATTAAAAAAGAAATCCACCTAACAGTGAGGTCTAATAGGCTGTGAAGTAATCTTCTGAGGAAATGGCAGACTTAAAATGAAACTAGAAAAAGCCTAAGTAATGTAAAACAGAGGGATAGCTCTGAAAGAGATATACAAGATGAATTAGGTCATCTTTTTTATCTCTATATTCAAGTAAAATATCAGTGAGAATACAAAATTCAATAATTCTGCACACAAATGTCATGTCATATGCAATATAATGCTCTAATCCTATTATGTCTAAAATTTAATTGCAGTGTTTCAGAGAAAATGAGGGAGGGAGAGCCCTCGGAGTACATACAGATTAGATCCAGTCTCCACTCAAACAAAGCAGCAAATAAATAGGCCATTCAGGTCTCAGTTTAACAACCCACATTAGGAGATAGGCATGTTTTCATTTGGAAACTCCAAAGAGTGATTCTGGCTTTTTAAATGCAAAAAAGATGTCCCTGGTTATCACTACAGATGAAATAAAATAAAACCCAAAATTAATACTTGGGAAATCGCAGGTTTGATTTCTGTTTCTCTGTAAGGCAATTTTCATTTCATACATATCCAATTAATATGCTCCATTTCCAATATGTGGCTATGTTGTTCTACTGTAGCCGAAATTTTCTTTCAGCTGTACTTTTACTAAATAAGAGAAAGTTCCAGTACATAGGGGGGCACATTGTCACCAATTGAAACTGCCATAGTTTTATTAACATCATTGCAATAATAACAGAAAACAGCAGCTGAGGATGAGCCTCAAACTCCTGCTCAAAACTCAGCAGAAGGAAAAGGAATAGTCACCACCTTTGGATGCCTTCTCTACCCTAACGGGAAACTTCAGCTCAGGAACTGTCTGGCACTTCGAGTTTGTGATGCTTCTAGCACAAAGGATCTCAACTGATTCATAAGCACTACTGCAATAAGCTGGATTTGCTATAAAACTAGTCAATTTTGCTTCTTAATGCTTACAGATGTGATTTTATTTCTGTGGAGGAAAGGTAGGAGGATGCTACACAGCATCAGCATAAGATTGGGTACCCACGAAGAGATATCTATATACATCTCTATATACACTGCTTTGGCAGTGTTGTTTAAGTAACTTTACTTCAGAAATTTAAAATATCTCCATATGAAATTTTAGCTTATTTGGGCACCCCAGAAAGATAGGAGGACATAAGGTAGAGAATTCTCAAGTGCTGTAAGGCAACTCAAGTTTTCCGTTAAGATTTTTGTGGCACGTATAGTTCACTGGCACAGCAAATGCTAAGGCACCACACAGAGCATATCTGCCCTTACAAGGAATGAAAAATAGATAGGTTGCATATCAACTTTCTGTTCAGTGGCCTCTTTTCAGCCTGGCTATTACTTGTGACCTTCTGAGACTAATCCATCTACCTTTTTGGCAAGCTGTGTCGGTTTTTAAATGTTTTTCTTTACTTTTCCTCACCCACTGTTTACCCATCTACAGTAAATGAGAAATTTTCCCAGCAGTACAGCAAGCTCAAGGGACAGAAATACTCACGACTTAATGACATAATTGTATGAATAGCAAATCTGAGATTTACCATCTCTTTCTCATTACCTTCCTAAAAGCAGATAACAGATTCTTACCATAGAACAAGCAACACAGATCTTAGAAGTTTGAAAATAAATTTAGTTAGCATTTGATAAGAATACTTTGGTATAAGAACAGCCTAATAAATGCTCACTCTGAAAAACGTATTGTGCAACCACTGCTATGGGATTTTTTTTTTCCTTAATAAATAACAGTCTCCTTTATTTGATATAATAAGAGGAGATAACAGTGGAATAAGAATCAGATGGTCATCTGAGCACTTCCATTAAAAGGTTAAAGGCCAGAATCTACATCTAGTTGGTTATTTCAGCCAAGAAACAGAATTTGCCAGGAATCTCACAACAGAGCCATTCAACTATGTTAGCATTGTTTCTAGAAAATTGCAACAGCTAACAGAATTATCTATTAGGCTTTTTAATGCTATTTATTTACCTTAAATGGTTTGGAAATAGCTTTCTGAAGGACCAACAGCACTGTAAAAATCACACTGAAGCAGCTAAAATATGTCAAATTTACAAATTCAGAAATCATAAGTTAATACAGCTGGTTATACAAATAAGACATACAGCTAAGGCCACTTCTTAACAATTGCCTAAAACTTCTCTTTAAAGAGGGAAACAAAGACCTGCTGAAACCTACATTTTAAATTAAATGATGTGTAAAAGTTGCTATCTTTGTGAACATGAGATATTAAACAATTTCAGAGAGGAATGTGTGAATCAATTAGATTCAGCAAAATAGTGTATCTGAATATTTCAGATACACTAAGACAATGTGTCAGGGAACAGTGCTGACTCGAATATTTTCCTAAACAAAGCACTCAACGTACGCCATCCCTGCTAGGACATATACAACTTCATTTATACCTAAATGCCAGAAGCCCAGGGATATTTAGATTAATTAGTTATGTTGCCAAAAAATATATCACTTAAGAAAAAAACCAAACATTTAGTCCAAACCCATATTTTTGTAAATAAAATGAAATTGCTGTCCTATACTTTTTCCTAAAGGAATGCTTGACTATCATAAATTATTATATTGTTAAAAAGGTCTCAAATAAAACCAGATTATAATCATGCTGCTCTTCCTTTGGCTTCTATCCCAGTACAGGGTCATGGCTCTGTACTGAAAACACAGTGGGATAATGAAACTGCCTGGAGATACTGAAATGCTCATTTATAGCAGACAACTACGTATGACTTCACCTTACAAATAAATACAAAAAATAATAATAATAATTAAAAAAAAAATCACTTGAATTTACTGATAGACGATTCTTGGGATTAAGCCTTTATCTACAGTGAATAGCAGAAAACTATCAAAGCCAATGGTATTATCACAAGTGATCTCGCTAGAATTATAAAACTGCCCTGGTTCTTGGAGGAAAAACACATCAAAGTCACACCATGGCTGTATCTGAATAAGTCATATATATTTCTTTGGAGGAAAAAATATGTTTTAAATGAGTATATTAGATAGAGTCACAGGCACAAAAGTGTTTGGAGTTGCTCCCAGACAATTTTATTCTTACACTGTTTTAATATTATGCATATTATGGTTTTGTATATTATACACTGGAACAAAATATTTCGCAGATAATAAAAATAGTCAAATACAGAGCATGGACAGTGTAGTGTAGTACTGTTGATAAAGTAGTATTATGAATTGTTAAAACTTGATATATTCCATTCAACCATCAAAAGAATAGGCCAAAAATCACATTCCAGAAGAAGCATGGCCATTGCCTTTCCTCTGCTGCCTCTAGATTGTAAAGAGCTGTAAAGCACACAGAAATGACCTCCCCTTGCCAGAAAACTGCATCGCTCTTCCTGTGGCTTTCAAGGCTATCAAACCACTAACATTGCAATGGTATTTGATGGAAACATCTGCTGACACAGCTTGGTCAGCACCTCAGAGGTTCAGAACTCCAGTGAAAGACGAAGATATAAACATGGTTCAAGTAAAGGGCTGCTCCGTACTCCATAATTAGGGCAGCCATCCTAGTGCCTGCTGCTTGTTTTCCCCCATTCAAGGGTATTATGCTTTTCCAAATGAGATCCATGCTCTATTGAGCACTTGTAAATGGAAGGAGATATATACATTTATTATCTGTGTTGACACAAATACGTTATGAATAAGTATAAGGTACATTCACTCATCTGTTCATGGTGTTAGAGAAAGGAAATGGTGTAGAAGCTGCAACCTCCCCTTCCTCAGGGAAACCTCCTAGAAAATAAACCTATTACTAATATTATTTTAATTTGGTGGGGCTTTGTAAACAGATGTGTAACCTTGAGTCCTGCTTGTGCTGAAGTTTCATTGACACAATTAATGGCATTATGTTGGTAAGTAGCACAATAAAATGCTCTAAAAGCAATTAACTAAAGTACGTGTTAGTACCATGCTGCTAGACACAGATACAAGGTCAGCCTTCGTGACATTTTTATTTCATAGTCACACATTGCTTCAGTCCATGACCTGATTTTCTTCCACCTGCCTTTGCGGTACCCAAGTTTCAGCAGTGTGCCCATCTGGGCATCAGGTCAGGGTCCCAGCACAGGCAGTGATGGCTCTCCAGTGTCTTAAGACTGGAAACATATGCATCCACTCACATCCTCTGCATCACTTTCACCACGTTGGTGTCAGATAGCTAATGAAATACCACAACAGAAATTGCAGACCCACAACGCCCAGTCCCAACAGTAGACAGAGACTGTATCAGAAGAGGTAAACTGCACTAACAGGAGAGGAGGAAAAAAACAGGAAGAGAAACAAGGCTTGCACAGATTCAGACCAACATAGTGAAGATCTCTCCCTGCTTTAGAAAAGAAAGGAGATTGTATTCCCTTATACACTCGCCTTAATTGAACTGCAAAGCACACCAATTATATAAAGTGCACATTTTCAAAAGCAATCAGTTGTACACACAAGTCATCCTGTTGCACTTGACACCCATCAGACTGGAACACTGGGCTTAGATTTGATTTGGAAAAAGTTATGAGGGAGGGAGAGGGTTCAAATCCTCTTAATTGTTTGATGTAATCTACAAGATGAATTTTCAAGCAGTATATATCAATACTGCTTTCACACAAAGGAAAGGTTTTGCATGCAAAAAGCACTTGCTTCACATGGCCTTTTAGGGGCTGCTATCTCCTAACATTGAACGCTTGCTTCTTAATGGTAGCTGTAGTAATTAAACAAGACTGACAGATCGAGTAACATGTCCAAATGATATCAGAGAGGACCCTCTGCTTTCAACATTGATAAGAGGAGTTCTGCTGCAGGCAATCATTTGCCATGATGGAAAAAATTCATTAGCTCTGATCCATTCATCACTAAAATTATAAAAAAAAAATCAAACACAAAACCAACCAAACAAAAAAGGCTTTTCTAATGGTCCTGAATGCTACCGTTCCAAACTCAAGAACAAGGGTAGTCTTTGTGATTGGCAAGAGATGCTCTCAAGCTCTCAAGGAATTTAGTAAAGGTTAGCATCTATGATGCTGACAAGTTAGAAAGCCAACACATAGTAGAAGAGGAAAGTTCAGACTTCAGCAAGCGATGACCACAACCAAAAATCAAAATAAACATCCCATGATGTTTCGAAGAAGTTGGAAAAATCCTGCTGTCATAACACGTATGATTGAAGTAGATACTATTTCTTACAGCTTCAAAGCACTTTAAAATCCTTGATTAAGGCTCAACAACAAATATTAGGTGGATGAATATGCATTTACAAAAAAAAAGAAAAATCAGCTGTCTTTGTCTACTGAAGGACCAGAGATGAGAACATGGATATGTAGCCATAGAAAAGTCAGGAACATAGAGAATATACATAGAGCTAGACCAGATTTCTGCATTACTACAAGTGGAACAGCATCATGACAAATTTGAACAAGGGCACTGCTATATGTTGGTATAGCATTCCCACAGAGCATGGCCATATGTTTGGAAGTGATCCAAAAGAAGAAAATGCCAGGTAATACCATTAAGCAGTACATTTCCATTTCTTTGGGTTATTTCACATAAGAATTGACTTGTCTCATTCTGTTTGTAAGGTATTTAAAAAGGAGAATGAATGAGCTTAACTTGTAGGAGACCAAAAAATGTGCCAAGTTGCTAAAATTTAATAATTCAAAGGTAATCCAGGAAAGTTATTTCTTTTTTAAAATTAAATAGTAAGCATGTTCTTATAGTAATTTATAATAGCTGTTTAATAAAACACAGAAAAAATAGGTTCTGCAACAAAATATAAACTGAAGAATGAAAAGGAAATTCATTATTTACTCACTTCTGTCACCATCCTCCCTGCTTGTCTCTAGAAGCATAGCTTCTGTTGCCAGTCACTTGAACGTACGCTCAACTATTTTATCCTACTTATAAATGATGAAAGATAATTATGGTTACATGATAATAAAGACAGATTGTAGGATTGTCTACACTGGTAAACCAAATAATTTGGTTTTTTTCTTAAATTTATTAGTAGTGTTGATATGAATGAGAGAAACAAATAGGAATGAACAATTGTCTTATCTTGTTAAAGGTGGCACACCAAAAAGGACAAACGTTTGTCTTTTATAAAATGTAAGGTCACAACTTACTGTGGCTGTGAAGTAGTACAAAATTATGCCTAAGTCCCTAGGTATCCGTTTAATTTTCAGGTCAATTCCAGTTCTATTGTAATGAGGAACAAAGAAAAAAAAATATGTCAAAACATTAAAAACATTTTTAACTGACCCGCAAAGGTAAGAAATGGAAATTAACTACAAATTTTGAATTCTTCACTGGCTGATTTATCTGATTAAATCCTTTAAGTAAGAAATAGCTTCTTTTCTATTGTGACATCCGGAAGACCATCCTTTACTCACAGAATAATAATGAAAACTTTACACTTCTTTAGTAAAATTTGTAGCTATAGGAACATGAAGTAATTAATTAATATCAATTGAGAGAATTCCACCAAAGAACCTAAATAAACACCTATAATAAGTCATAGAATTCTTTGCGTATGCAAAATATCTTTGAAAGCTGTGCAAATTATCTCACGATCAGGTAATAACGAGACTGTATAATTAAGCCGCAGCCATTATATCTTCGGTAATTTTTCATCTATTGTCTCGGAATAAAGGAAAAATGTTTTTCTTCTCAGCTTGATGAACTTTGTCTAGCACACCAGTGGAGGTTACTCTCTTCTTTCTCTGAAACTGCTTACAGGGCTTGAAATTCCTCCTTGCCTCCTGCCAGAAACGCACACTATTCTTACAAATGATTCATGTTTCAGCAGCATGCTGGAAGCCTAATCAAGGCTCTTAGCCCACCACACTGGACTTCTACAGGCAGGGGATATATCACATGAGCTGAAGGAGCAGCCATTTGGGGCTGACAAACCAGATTTGTAGGAACAAGTACTGGTAATGTGCTGGGCAGGGCTTTCTAATTTTTTTCCTTATACCACATTAGGTAAGTGACAAAGAACCTACCAGAGAACATATGTTCTCTTTTCAATGACAGACAAAAGAGACAGATTGAGGAGAACTGGCAAGGAATGAGGGGAAAAAAAAATTAGTTGCATACTTCTTCAGTTTACTGGGGTGGGAAACATCCCAGCTGAAATGCATTTGAGCACTGTATGGTCATACGCCTACACTCCCATACATGTCTGTCTAATCTTTCATTTAAATACTCGGTCATGTAAAATTGTTCAGCTTTATAGTCTCCAAAGAAAGTTAAATCTAAGCTACAGAATGACTGTTTTCATAAACTCTAATCTTCCTGTATTTGTCAAGTTCAAGACAGTCTGGACCTACAGATCATTGTAGGTGTTCATTTTTTCAAAGGCTGTTTTAGTCAGTCCAGTATCATGTCTACATACACAACAAGTCACTGTGTAGCTACGAGTACTTTAAGCTTTATTAGCCCCATTTGCTTATTGAAATTCTGCTCCATTGACCAATAAGGTATGCAGCTCCATCTGGCAGGAACATGCCACTCAAGATACCCAAGTCCTCTTCATTAGTGTATTGTGCACTATTTACAACCACACACATATAGAATTTTCAGGACCAACCCAAAGGATCTATGTGTCCCAGCTTTACATTATCCAAATTGCTATTTGCTTGGTAAAGATAACTCATTTTTTAACTGAAGGACAGGTAAGCCAAATAAGAAGTGAAGTTTCCACTTGAAGTGTGGCTACATCTAATTTTCAAAGAAAAAAAAAAAAGCTTATTACTAAGGAGCAAATTTCATTGAGCTGAGCTCATCCATGCTTCTGGCATACCATCTTGCCAAAAAAGTAGATTCTAACAATAAAACAACCAGACATTTGGTTTATTACATTCAGTGACACTATATTCCCTACCTACATTTACTGTATTAACATTTGTTCCTTTTACCTTTAAATCCATAGATGGCAAGACACACTGCTTGTCAGAGATTGATATTTATGCTAATTTTGTGGTGAAAGCACATGTTCAAAAGCATGGATACAGAAAATCACCCAAACTTGTTAAGGTTTCTCATTTTTAATATGATTTCCATTAATTAGGGAACATATCTTTACTTTTTTTGCATCATAGTTAGTATACACATTTATGACTTTTTAAAAGTTTAGGATGAATATCAATGATCATTAAACCATCAAACTGATAATTTTGTCTAGAATCTGGTATCATAAACCAACAGCTGCCTTCCTTTACAGCCAAAAGAGGTCTATGCACTGGAACTGCACCGAAAAGTTGAATGGGTTTGCAGAGATAAAAAGAATGATAATTCGATTCTGGTTTGGGAGATGATTTTTCAGGCTTCCTGTTATTCCATGCCCTGATTAGATGAAGTCCTGAAATGCAGCATCCAGAACAAGTTGGGCCTGTGTTTCGGAAAAGTTACTGTTTGCTTTTTCTACGGCAAATACAGAAAACCAAAAAAAAATATTCAGAAAAGGAAAGCAGCATTCTCTTTGTCTCTTTGTGTGGTTTCCTATTTGAATAATATAATTACATACCTAATAGGCTTTCTTTATCTCTCCCTAACTCCTTCTCACCCCAAAAAAACTCAAAACAAAGAAGCAGAAACGCAAGAGTCAAGAATTTTTTCCTAGAATTAAGCAGCAGTAACACAACAGCCTGGCCAGGATCTGTTCAGGTGAAAAAGGAGCATAACCTTTTTTCAAAATGTTGTAATGCATTAAGCTCCTTTTATCCTCACTACTTCACATCTCCTCAGTAAGTCTTGAGTCCCAAGGGACTAGATCCTCTCTCTCTTTACCGTATAGTACCTGCTCTGCATCAAACCACCAATACTTACAAAGCATTATTCATCAACACAGGAGCAGCCTTTCAACAGTAACAGAATCAAGATCAAAGTAGAAGTGCTCACTGAACAGTAAGTACTAGTAAATAACAACTCATCAGTACCTGAGACTATATACTTAAGTAACAGTAACTGCAGAATGCATCTTGGCCAAATGCAAGACCATCAGGATTATCCTTATTGCTTCATTTGCATATATATTCATGACAGCCTTAAAGCTTAGCAAAGTAAGGAAGAGCTTTATGTATGATGAAAGAGTGTGCTGGAATGTCTTTTTAGCTTTGAAGCACTATAAAAGGGGTTAAGAATCATCAACACGGTGGGCATCACACCATGAAGGAGTTTAGAGATGGCTACGTGGGTGTCAAGGTACGAGTATCACACATGAATTACAAAATAAAGTTGTCTTAGATGCTTCAGGATGGATTAGTTGCAGTATCTTCATTTGACCTGTTTGGCAGACTATTTTCTGCCTCAGAGACTGAATTCCCCCTGACCTAACTTTGTTCCCTTCTACTCATGAATCAGTCAAAGATTCATAAGATTTGAGAACTGAAACAATGAACACCAAGGTTGCGCATAGTCATACTTTCCTTCCTAGTCATAGTGCTGCATCTCTGTGTGGCTATCAGGCAATGTGATCTGTGAAAAGCCACACTCTAGACATCCATTTCTGTCAGAGAAACAAAAAAATCTCTTATTTTTCTGAGGAGCTGCTACCTAGAGTGTGTTGACCTCATCATTCCCAACACTGACATGATGCAAAACTCCCCACAGACTGGCCGCGTGCTCTCCTTCCCCAGACTTCTGGGTAGGTATAGCTCCCTAAAGAGTGCTGTTCTTTGACTGTAAGACTGTATTTCTTCAGCCTAAATTTATACTGTGTGGTCTTACTTTCGTAGTGCTACACTGCATAACGTATGAGTTGCAAATTAGGGTAAGAAAGATGAGAATTTATTTAAGAGAAAGGAAATTATGTGACAACATCAGCTCATATATAACTGGGTTTTAATCACTGCTTGAGGATTAAGTGTGTGTATCTGTGTGCATCCCTGCCAAAAAAAAAAAAAAATCAGATTTTTGTATACCATAATTTTAATGCTATAAGCACTAATTATCTTTTAATACAGAAAACTGGAATGATTAATATAGTTTAACACACTACATAAGATCTAGTTTTTGTAAGACAGCTTGCTTTCTGTTTATTCTCATCTAGATGTTTAATGAAGTGACTGCCGTATCACACAAGTAGATGGGTTAAATAAATCAAAAACAACAGTTTGCCTAATGAGAAGGATTTACAGAAAACTTATGTAAAAGGTTAGCTTTTCTTCTTTTTTAAACACAGAGCTGTAACAGCGAGAATTCACAAAAGGTCTGTGTTCCTCAAAGTCAGGAATCCTTATGAAAATATAATGATCAAAAGTGTCACACAGAAGAACCCTCAGTAGTTATCAAAAACTTCAATATTGTCTGTAAGCTGTTACACTGAAAAGCCTAAAGCCTGCATCTTTTTATTTTCTCACTTCTTCTCCAAATATGTACAACTAAAGGAAGACAGAAGAGGCTGCCAGGATTTTTTAAAAAGATGTATGGAAATGATTCACGTGGAAGTGGCTGAGTTTTTCCAACTTGCCAATAGAGTAAGATTTTCTTGGTCTCATTTTAGCCTCAGCATGATCATCAATGTAGTCCCCTTAATGACATTATCTGTGTTACGTAAATGTCAATGTTATCCCTCTGTGTGGTTCACGAGGGCAGTGAGACTCAAGTGCTTCCCCATGGACTCTGGTCACAGAGAGCCTCAGACTCACAAGTCATGCTGGGACATCCTTTGCAGGATGCAAGAGAAAACTGTTGCTGTTGAACTAAAACCCGCTGCATTCCTAGCAAAGCAAACAGACAAATCTATGAGCAATTTGGACCATCAGCAATTCAATAAGTTCTGATGTTGGGTTTTCTTAGGAGCATAACGTAGGAGCCAAGGGAATACAGTATTGTCTCCATGTTCTAAGTCTAACTAGAAATGAGTATTAACTGATTCGGGCTTTTGCCAAGTGAAAAAGAAACTTAATCATACAGTTCTGTAATATCAAACTCAATGAATTATCTCTGGTAAAAGGCGTTTTTAAAAAATTACCTGAAAAACTGATGCTTAGGCACTTTCTGTGGATTGATCCCAAGGAGTGCTCTCTCCAGCCTGAAATCTGGTATGTGCATGTCCTTTGCCTGTCCCTGTCCTCCAAGAACCACTGTGATCCCTTCTCCTATCAGGAGGGCAGCGATTTCCATGCGCTCACGTTGCGTAGATGGCCTGGAGAAAACCTGGCAGCTGCTCTGTCTGCCACCAGCCATGGTGGGCACAGGTGCCTTTGCTGCCCATACGAGCTCCTGCCATGGCTAGAAATGATTGTCAAACATGGCTTGGGGATTCCAGCACCATGGCGATGTTTCTCAAAAATTCTTCCAATATTTTGCAAATTAGGCTGAATGTGCTGATGGTGGTTCTGGTGGCTATCATAACCCTAACAGAATTACCCCTCAAGAAATCTTTTTCATAGAATCATAGAATCGCTTAGGTGCAAAAGACTATTTCAACCTCTGTTGATGAGCCCTCCTAGTTTCTTTGTACACATCCTTTTCCCCTTGGGGACAAATGTACCAATGCTTGTTCAGCAAACTGGGTGTTGTGCAGGCCAACCCATAGTCAAAACCCCTAAAGTTTGTCTCCTCACACCACTGTCCGGAGCCAGGTATTTATCTCTTGGTTCTTCTTCCCTCATCATTCCCTGTAACAGCAATGTCCGAGGAGAACTCTACCAGTGCACCTGGTCCCTTCACCATTTGTCCCAAGGCCCTGAAGTCCCTTTTAATTGCCCTCAGATTTCTTGTTGGGTTTTCATTACTGCCTACTTGGAAAATCAATAGTGGATAATGATCCGTGGGCCTAACCAGTGTTGGAAGTTTTATTTTCACATCTCTAACCGAGGCTCCAGGCAGGCAGCAGACTTCTCTTCGCAATGGGTCTGGTCTGCATCTCAGGCCCTCTGTTCCCTTCAGAAGGGAGTCACCTGTGACAATGACCTGTCTTTCCTTCTTTAGAGAAGCCGCTTTGATGGATTGCTTAGGGTGTCTTAACCTAGGGAATGTTTCTAGGCTCTGAGATCCATCAACCTCATTAAGGCTTCGTTCCCCTTGCAGAGCTTCGTATCTATTGTGCAAGAGAACCTGAGAGGCTGAGATTGAAACAGGGAAGACACACCTGCTGCGGTGGGCAGGGACCTGCTGCCATTTTCCTCCATCTCCCAAATTTCTCTGTTTGGCTGAATGGACATAGGACAGGGAGTCTTTTGTCACATGCATGCTGCAGGCACATCCGCCTGTTGGGTCTGAGACAGAGAGCTTAAGGTGTTGTTCCAGTGGGCAATCTCCCTCTGCTTCTCCTTCTCAGGTCCCTAGCATACAACATAGATACACACAACCTCCATGAAGCTAAGGAGCAAGCAGAGAGTAGGAACCAAACTGGAAAAGATTACTTCTTTCCTCTTTTGAGTAGAAACACATTGATCTGCCTATAGCTTTCCACAGAACCAACATTACATCATAAAGAAAATGAAATGTAGCTGATTAATTACAACAGAAGTACAATCAACTCTACACAATGCTGTGCATTAGGTAAGTACCCACTGTAAACAGTAACAGACTAACACAACCAGACAGAGGAAGTGATTGCCTGTAATTGTAGGTTGACACCAAAATTACTGGCTTCAAGATTGAATTTAGTGATAATGTAAATCACTCCCTGTTATTCTTTTTTTAGCAGCCTGTCTTATGAACTGCCTGAAAGAAGATCACTAGATTCCTCTATAAAGAAAATGAAGTAAATTCAAAGTATTTCCCGCTTCCATTAAGGTTTCTGTCGTTACTCTGTAAGTGACTTGCAGGGTTTGGGGCTTGGTTTTTAACATCCCTTTTACAATCTCAGTTGTTAATATAAATCTATCTCCATGGTAGCTGCAGGCACATTCATTGTCAATAAAGGCATGCCCTGGTTGCATTTCCAGCAGTCTCCACTGTGACTTGCTTTTATTACTGCTCCTTCTTTGCAAGACAATTATTTATTAAAAAAGTTTGCAGCTACAGTAGCCTCCTGCAGTTACGTATCTTGATGGTGGGTTTGGTGTAATTGCATGAGCTTGTCTTCCAGCTCTTTCACAATGAGCAGAAGAAGAGTATAAGCTTTGGAAGACAAGATATAAAACTCCCTCAGAGCCACTTCTGTCATAGGAGTTCCTCATAACCAACCAAACCACAGTTAACAAGCTTCTGATCACAAAGTCACCCCTCTGCTAGATCTGCCTTTCCCATAAGTAACACAAAAAGAGAGAGAAGAAAAGACAGCAGAGATAGAGACACAAAGGCTGTTTTTATATTCGCATTATAGCTCAGAGCAGCAGAGCAATTTTGAAGCAAATCCCCTGATCTTCCCCACTTACTGCAGGCTGGTGTGGTTTGAATTCAGTTCCATGCAGAGGAGAATAACCATTTGCTCTTCTGCAGGTGCAGAGTAAGTGCTCTCCACCCTTAATGAGTACTCGGCCATTTAGATAGCCTCTAACAACATGCTTGATGAAGATGTTTGGCCTAGGGCACCAAACTAAGTATTATGAACAGAATTATACCACATTCAGCATAAGAAAAAGCAAAATCATTCCCAAGATCTACAGAGCAATTTCATATGCATGGTTCAGCCTTGCTGGCAATCTGTACAACTTGAGTCCTACGGACCAAGAAATTTATTTGTTACTGCTCTCCAGTAATTAGTCACACACCTCAACACAACTGAGTGCCAGAATTCAGCATCCTTGTAATGGAGGGTACTGCAGAGGCAAAAAGCCTTTGGAGATAGCCCAAAATAGTAATTACTTAATACCCAATTGATCAGAACATGAATGAAATAAACAGCATGGTTTCTGGCAGCATGATAGGCATTATGAAAAGCACCTTAGTTATTAAACAATCAAGTAACACTTATCTAAGGAGCTCGCAGCATCAGATAAAAGAGTGAATAACCAAACAGGAATAAGCACAGGATACAGGCAAAAGCTATTATCTTGTCAGATTTCTACGAGATTTTTCTGGAGATAAGTTAGAAAATGTTCTGTGTCACCCTGTCAAAAAAGTAAATACTCTGGCTTTACACTGTGCTACGTGATACTGCACACCAGAAAACAAAACCAGTCAGGGCATGCACACATGATGGAAAGTTGTTTTAATCACAAATCAGAAAATTCTTCAACACATTAATGTAATACTACAGTTTACAAACATAAAATATAACTTGATTGCCAGCCTTCTTATTTCTGAACGTTAGATTAAAATTAGCACTTATATAATCTACTACCAGGAAAAATTTGGAACAGAATTAGAAACATTCATCTGAGACTTAAGCTATTTTACTGTGGCTAATAAGCAGATTTTTACCTGATTTTTATTCTCAGGAGGCTGTGGTCAGAAGTAACTGGATCTGCATTTCAACCAGTTCAAGGTAAGCACCTCATAAAAAGCTGATATTCTCAGATTCTGTAGAATTCAAGACTAGATTGTAAGTATTTCATAGATCAAGCTTTTTGTAGGGCTGCACTTCTCACAACTCAACATGATATATTAACTTTTGTAAAGCTCCACACTGGCAGAGATGTCCTGTTTCTTGTATCATAGCTAGCTCTAACAAAACAACTTCAAGGCAACCAAGCCTCCAGTTTCAGGGATCTCCACACATTTACACTAAATCATGTTACTTTAAGTACGGAAATGCCACTATTATATTAATTGCACGTTTTCACATGTTGTGGTTGCAGGTATGATGCAGCTTACTCTGCTGCACCGAGGTACAGAGCGATTATCAGACTGGATAATCCACTTAACTACGTATGGGCATGTTGATCTTCTAAAGACATTGCCAGAGTAAGAACTCCCATTATATGCATGGTAGTGGTCATGGATATCCTTCAGAGTAGAGAATAGAAGAAAAACACTTATGCCCAGCTCCCAGAGCTGCTCCCAGCTCCAATGCTGAGGCAGAAGCATAGAAGGTAGGAAAAAGCCATTAAAATGAAGTCCCATCAAAAAAAGCAGTCAGGGAATAAAAGGATAAAGGACAAGTTATTAAAAAGGCGGCTTCAAAACTTTCCTTTCCATCTTCTCTGAGGAAAAAAAAAATATAAAGAAATTGTAAAGAAATGTGACAACGTCCATTTAGCTCTAATACATTTACTAGCTTAACAGTTATCCAATGTGAAAAGAAAAATATTAGAATATTGTAGGGTAAAATGGGAGACTGGAGGCTTTTAAAACAGATGCAAACAAAACACGTCGGAGATCAATAACAGCAAAAGTACACAAATGCTCTAGAGGCTAGGTCATGTCGAGTTGTAACCTAACATGTAAACCAAAAAGAACTGGCTTAATGTCATTTGCTTGTGTCATCTATACAACTGCTTATTTTCATGCCTCTCTGTCCCAAACACTCATCAGCTTCATTTTGCCTTGTACGGTTCTTTGTCAAATATACACCATCTGAATAACTCAAGTATCAACCAACTTAAACACATGAACAATTCCAGCATGAGTCAACACATGCCAAACTGAAATAAATCTCAAAGAATTTAAAAATATCACTTATTCAGATCTGCATGATTCTTAAAAGTCATGTATATAAGTTTATATATTCGCATGGTGTTTTACCAATATGGAATAATAGAACCTGCTGTCATGAAATGCCTGAATGCAAAAAGATGCAAGAAGAATCAACATGAGAGAAAACACAGAATGACAGTCAGAACATGTTGAATAAGGAGTGATTACTGGCACGTTCAACTAAGAAGGAAAGATTTCTGGCATGACTACATTTTGAGAAAAAACATCGAAATGGTAGGAGAGAAATGAACACTGCACTATATATAACAAGGAGAGCACAGTAATAATAAATGCTATGCATGTTTGAACCAGAGAAAAATAACAGCACGGTGAGATACCTGGGTCTGCTCCATAGGGATAGAGTTTAGGGTTAGCTTCAGCTTGCATTTCAGCGATAAAATGGATGTTTGAAAACTGAATCTTATAAGCAATGAGTAGGTTAGGGCAGCAGGAAAACACAAACTGAGCATAGTTGACACAGTTGAACTGTAACTATAAGGCTAGTGCAAAACCAATCCAAGTTAAGCTGCAAAAAAAAAGAGGAGCTACTATTTCAGTTAGAATTTCACCTTCATATTGAATTAATCCAAAACTTCATTTTAAATCTAACTGAAGCTGTCACAGAATTTTCCATCTGCCTCATAGGAAGGCTGCAGACTCTAGGAAACTTGCCACTACATGTAGAGTAAGTTTGCTGTGAAAAGCATGGCTTTTCTTCTGGCACAGAAGGTAATTGGTACAACAAGAAAAGAGTAGGAATCATTTGAGATTATACAAGTGCATCAGCTGGGATCCTGAGCAACTTTGTTTGATGAATCATGGGTTTTAGTAGGACAGACTTTGTAGCAGTGTTTTGGACAGGCTAGAAGGAGGGATTACACGTGGCAGAGGGACAAAAAGGAAAAATTACTGTGAATAAGCCAACACATAACCAACATAGTCAAAAGGGCCTGTGGTAAATTTATTTTCAAATCTTGGCAGGAATTTAAATGCATCTTTGCTGTTAAATTCATTCTGAATTATTAATATCAGATTGAAGAATGAAAACATTCAGAATGTTATATTTGATGTGTTACCCATCCATTTTACACTAATAGCACAATTGATATAAGCCAATATGAAAATCAATGCTGAATATTTGGCACAGCATAGCGGTACATGGCACAATCCACCGAGAACTATTACATTCAAAAAATTAAGAACCTGCAAGGAAACAAATACAAATTATACGTAAGTAAATTACATAAAAATTTACAGTTTTGAGGCTGAAAAATGGCGCCATCTGTTAAAATTAAAGCAGCCCTTAACAGCACAGGAAATTGCTTTGAAGTTAAATATTATCAGTGGAGAAAACTACAAATGCACATTTTTAATCACACAGTAATTTCCTAATGTCCTCAGAACTAGTTCCACATCCTTAAAACATGTTCTCAACTTTGAGGGCTTTGAACACTCAGGAAAAAAGAGCAGTGAGCATGGGAAGAGAAAAGAAAAGAAAAATATGCAATGAAAAAGATAAGCACAGCTATAGAAAGGGAAGTTTCTCTCATCTCTGTTAGTACCCAAGTAGCATTTGAAGGTAAGAGCAGGCTAGGAAGAAACTGGTTACAGAAGCATTAATGTCTACGTTCTGCTGAGCTGGTGTACTCATTGCCCAAATAGCATCTGTTTTACAGATAAACAAAGAGAACTTCAAGGACAAGGAAATTTGTGTTAAAATGCAATTACATGCTGAAAAATGAGTCTATAAGTGGTGTTAGTGAGTTCAATGTGCATTGTTGTGAGTAACTCCTGATGAGATTTACTTGACTTACAACGTTTTCTCATTTCCACCACTAAAATTCTGCCCGAGATCTGAACATCAGATTGGGCTGTTTATGGTCCATACCTCATCATCTATAATAAAGAGTCTACACTTGGGATTTAATTAATACAACCAGGTCAGAATTCAGTTCATTCCTTCCCAGAGATGTGTTGGCTCTGCAATGCTAACCGGTATAAAGAATAACACAGGCTTATTTTTCCACAGGAGTCAGCAGAAAGACTGAAAATACACAGGACATACATCTACTGTCACTTCTTGCAGCCACGTTTCAGACCGCATACATTTTTTAAAATAACAAATATTATTTTTTTCACTTGTCACAGCATTTGCAGTCCTTACTCAAGGGGTGTTTTGCCAGAGAAAGCACTTGAGCTCTATGGAAAATTATTGGCACAGTTACACCGCATTTTGCAGCATCCTGCTTTTTCTGAGGCTTGTTAGTCTAGAAGAGCGAGTAATTCTTCTAAGTAAAGGTTGATTTCATTTTTCACATTCATAAGTTGATATCTTCCATTTTGCTTAGACAATAATGTGCGTGTTATTCAAATATCTACAAGCTGCAGAGAGGCAGTGATTAAGGTTTTATTTCTTGTCTACTCCTTCCCTTTCCTGTCTGCCAGCTGTATGATATTGGACAGAAATACTTATAAGAAGGCCTTTCTGACTTCTGTAGGAGGACTGCTGACTAGGGGATGAGCTCGAGATATATTGCATACAGAACTTCGAGTTCGATCTGGGCTTATGGATAATAACCACACTTTGTTCTCACTGCTACTGGAAGAGAGTGATATGGGCAGAGCTCCCTCATGCCAAATTGCTGCAGACTGACATTCTTAATTTCCAGAGGTAGGAAAACTGCCACCTTATTAAGAAGAACACTGTGTTATTAGTTTATTGGCATGGTACCAGCATTGGAAAATGCAGCATGCATGTCCTTGTGGCTAAAGGCAAAAACTGAAAAACCTTATAGAAAATTATTTCTTTGGACAGGAAGCAGAGAAAAGTGGCTTTAAAGAAAAAAACAACTAATAGCAACGAACTTTCTAATTGTGAATTCATCTTTCCATTCCACAATATCATTCTAATTGGTGCCTTTTCATCCACTTCAGTTATTTTAGAGACACTGGAATTTAAGACAACTGATTGACTTCCTAGCATCGAAAACTTCACAATTCAACAAAGGAGCGATGGTATCACAATAAGGTCAAAGTCCACTCTTATCATAATGCAGATTCTTCCCCAAACTCCCCCCCCCCTTCTGCATTTTAGTGATACATGGGAATAAGATTAATAGAAAGAAAAAGCAGCTTTCAGTCTGAACAGTCTTGCTGAAAATCAGCATTTCCAGCATTTCAATACTTATTTGCCACAGCAGGGAGCTAATCCTTTAAAAAAAAACCCAACCCAATCAGCCAATCATACAAGTGAACTGAAAGAATAATGACTTCTTTGAAGTTTTCATTCACTGCACTGGGAAAGTTCAGATGCTCTCGCTGGGACAGTTCAGATTTCCCAACCCACGCTAATTACAAGACAAGTCCTTCCCATTCATTTTCATTGTTAATTGCAAGAATCCGAGGAAGGTAGGTTCATAATGAGGCCACTGTTGATTTTTGCACAGGTATTTAGTCTCTAGCCAAGAGCTAATTCTTCATTTGAAAAACTTTGTTTTCAGGCTTCTGAAAATGCTCTTTCATTCCTAACATGCTGTAATTGACATGTAAACTATCATACATCTTGTTTTTCTTTCACGTGAAAGATTACTTGCAAATGGAATATATCTAAAATGAATGGCTCTGTTCCATCATCGTATACTGCCCTTTGCAGGAGAAACAACTAATCCGAGAGAAGCATTGTTTCTGTGGGGATTTACAGCCTTACAATGTCTAATTATTTATGATGTGTTATCCATCACACTGCAAATTTCTTCACAGGACTAGCAAAAACAATGTGTTCCTGTTCAGGAAAATTGCTAAAACAGAGCTATCAAAAGCATATGCCAGCTTGATATAAATGACTGCAATCCTTTCTTAATTTTAGGGGGTATTGAACCTACTGAAGTTTCTTTTTTCTGCTGTTTGGTTTTTTTTTTTGAGAGCAATGGAAATTCTTAATATCTTCAGATAGTAAGATGAATTAAGGGTTGACTGAAATAATAAAATTTATCTAATCTTTATACTAAGAAATTATTTTAGTATTTTTCCATTTGAATAATCCTAATCTCCTTTTTGGGGGGGCATTAACAATTATAACACAGTTGCAGGGCTACACTATTAATGAATAAAAAATATTAACTGAATATTTTAAATTGAGTATAAATAGATTCACAAATACCAGCTGGGATTAGACGGGTCAAAAACCTGCTGTCTGATTATAAAGCACTTTGCCTCTAGGTCACAGATTAAATACAGAAAAGGTAAATAATGAATGATAGTGTTACCATTAATAACTACTTGGGGATATGGGGAAATGGACTTGCTTATGTCTGACCACTTTCTACTTTACTGATATCTGTATTTCAACCACAACTCATAAGTGGATTTTTTTTTATTTGCAGTCTTGACATTGTGGAGAGATCGTTTGTTGGAGAACTAATATTAAGCTCCTTTTGGTTCCTGTCTTGATTATAAACAGCAATGGGATAAAATTTGTGTTGTATCTGCACCTGAGACGTAATCCTTGCAATCACTTCTAGCACAAGGGCAAATAATTTTTTACAATTTTTTTTAAATAAAAGTTTGAAAAAAAAATTAAAAATAAAAATTACAAAATTACTTCCCATCTATTTGGAGTTAGGGCTGTCTGTAATGGTTTGTAATCTAGATTAACACTTCCTCCTTGGCAAAAGGAGAAATGAGCAGGAGACCTCACTGCCCAGGCAGAGGTGCATTGTGCCAGTTTAGATGCTGTGAGCCACTCCAGCCAACTTTCAGCTCCCATACCAAGAGGGCTGTGTTCTCTATAGGCTTTTAATCTCATCAGCCAGCACTATAAGAAAGAATTAGACATCCTAGGACACCACCTCAAGTTGTCCTGGACATCACTTTGTGGACAACTGGATCACCTCCTTATGGACTGTTTTTTTGTTTCTGCTCTTGCCTTTGTTTTTGTGCAACTCCCTAATGACTCAATAAGTAAAGGAACTAGGTTTCTTGGGAATTTTCTGGTCCTGGATGGCAAAAAAATTATAATCAGAATGTTCCTACAGAACAAAACGTTCCAATGAGAGTATACAATACATACATTACCCTCGATATATCTTCCTGTGGTGGGCCCGTGCAGCGGATCTCCAACAAACACAGAGCCAGATGCCATGCATAGTTCTTTTTATTAGGTGGGTAAGAAAGAGAAATACTGCAGTGTCAGAAAATACACAGAATCTACACAGACAGCCTTTGTTTTAAGTTTTCTGCCAAGTCCCACCTGAAGTTTTACGCACTTCTATCCAACAGATTCAGATGTATAAACTATGTAACTATGCATTTTCTTTTGTTTAAATGATATCTCACAATCCACATGCAAACTTAGAAGCAAAAGCACAGCCACTAGGTCATTCATTGGGAAATTTAGTTTACTCAGCAAGCACAAAGGATAGGGTTTTTATTCTGCTTGTAAAACTAATTCTGTCTGAACTGAATCACAATTTCCATCCCTATTCAACACTACTGATAAGGCAGAGTACAAAGTGGTTAAAGCATCACCAACAGCAGGTCTTTCAGCAATTTCCATGTTAGGAAAAGAACCCTCTACACTCCTTTTCTTCCTTTGGATTTCTGTTGTAGAGGTAATGATGCATCAACATATTTCCATACATGTTGCAACAGTGTAAGACCACGCACACAAAAACAATCAAAAAGAGCAGAAAGTCACTTCAGCTTCCCTTTAATCTGCTTGCTAAAATCTGCCATATTCTACCCAAGATACTGTTATTTGTACAGAGTACGCTGCACTAAAGCTTCAATCATACTATCCAAATATGAGAAGTCTGAAGTAACCATAACGTAACCGATGTCTGACAAGCTCAGCTCACATTAGATACCGCCAGTTTGACATATTCAGATACAGAGGACAGCTCTTTATTGCAGTTTTGGAAATTTATACATCTCTCAGTGTCTGTGGTGTTTTATTTGCCTCTGTAGCATTTGCTAAATACATAAGAACACAACTCACCGTGCAGTTTATTTGCCATTTCAGGAAGGTCTGAGCCAGTCCATTGAAATTCTTTAGAGCTCGCCTCACTAACTTGGCATCCTAAGCATAGAAGAGGCACTACCTACCACACAAAAGCTGGCTACAAATATATTCTTGATGATAGATTAAAATCACATCTCTGCAGGGACAAATTCCATATCCGTACAGGTTACTAGCACAAATTTTTCAGTCCATAAAAGTCACATTGAAGCAGAGGTATAGTTAGTGGGTCAACTTAGTTGACTTGTAGAGTTGCTCCAAGAGGGTGACATTCACATGATTTTGTTCATTGGAAGACTGTTCCTTGGGGCCAGCAACATTGTTAATAGCTATTACCATGTACCCTAGGATTAAAAACTCCACTGTAACTAGCATTCAAACTAATAGACTCTTTTGGGAAGCATGGTACCTTGAATAAACCTCTTAGATATTTGTTTCACACAGGAGTGTGGAAAGAGATAGAGCCCTAATTCGCTTTAGAAATCAACAAAGAATTTAGGCAGTGTACATATGGGGGATGCTAAGATTGTATATTTATATATCACCTTTTTAATTCCAATTTCTGGTTGTTTTTTTCACAGTTAAATATTGTAAGAACACATAGCTGTCTAACCAGGTTCTCCGCAGTTCCTGTTATAAAGCCAGCCAGAAATAATATAGGAGTTGGATACTTCCAGTGCAAGTCTGCTTAAAGTGTGAAATAACTCAGTGCACTCAAATAAATGTGAGGTCAAATAAAAGAAGTAGATTAAAACCCTTTGCAGAGCCCACCTACTACTTAAACTTTCCAATTGTAATCGAAGGCTTTGATTCTGCATACATGCATACATTTAACTTTGAGCCAGAAGGACTGAGATTTCTTGTAAAAAATAAATTATACATGTGCCTTCAGAGAATCAGATTCTCATACACAGTGTTTACTCAAAAACATAAAAGAGACAGAAAAATGTGCAAGACCCGAGAGAAACAAAGAACATATTTCTCCTGGAAGAACTAATGCAACTACTTACATTTGAATCAGATTTGCTTTAGCTGTTCAATATTTAGACCCTTATGTACCACATATCTAACCTGGACTACATCTTGACTAATTATGCATTGAAAGCTTCGTGCTTCTATTGAATCACATGCCTATGCTGACCCAGTCCTTAAATATTCATAAGTAATGAATCCTATAGACACTATACAGTCTCTGGCAAAACTAAAATGATTCTTCTGTAAAATAGTAAAAATATTTATATTTACTGAAAATACAAAAACTGAGGGTACTTGATGCCTTGCAGAATCACAACCTATTGCAATTTCATTTGAAGACTTGCCCTCAGTTTCATAACTGACAAAAAAAAAAAAGCTTTATTCCATGTTTAATCAATACAAGATTTTTAAGAAATGTTTCAGAGACTTAAGTAACATGGTCTCACACAATCTTACACAAATCATTGTCTTTTTGGGAGCACCCTAAAGAAAAATATTGAAGGAGAAAAGAATATTTGTATTTCTCTTTCTAGCAAATTTGGCCTCTAATACTTTATGTAGGAACTCTTGTGTGAAAGCAAGGCTGTTTTGCAAAAGACAAAATCTCAAATGTATCTTTTTTACTGGCTTCACTTTCAACTTCACAAAAAGGCAAAGTTTGGACTGAAGATGACTTGAATTGAACTAAGTGTGGACTAAAGAGTTAGTGCCATATTTAATCCACCCCTGTAGGTAAATACGTTCTTCTGAACACTGGATATTCTCCTCTCTGTGACTTATAATGGTTGTTCCTGCTCCCTGAATCTTAGTTTCCACACCTGAAAAATGGGAATGTAAGAGTATCTGTGATCCTCTGTAGAGATTTCTTTCAGATTTTAAAGCTGAAAGGTAGCTATTAAAGTGAGCTTCAATCCACAAATCATGAGAATAAATACATACAATCATGTCTGATAGTCTGAAAACTACTAGAGTACTGCTAAGATAGGTATGGTAGCTGAGTGTTGCTTTTGCTTACACTCATGAAGTGCCATTAGAGTCAGTGAAGCTGCACAGGTAGAGAATAGGGTAGGCTTTTGATTCATGAATTACAAGGTTGGTGGGTTTTTTTCTGTAAAAGCAGTTCTGGCGAACACAAAAAAAATTAAGAAAGATGACAAATTATTTCCTTTATCACAGCAGTATTCCATATAGATTTCTCTCTTTGTTCATTGGAGATTTCTATGGCTACAGGAAGTATGAAAATTTTATATCCAAGGTACCAAAGTACAGGCAAGTATAAAATGACTTCTACCACCCAATCAAAGTAACTGTAATCTTGGACAAAACAAAAAGTACTCTACAGACCAGCAATCTCCTTCTATTCACCTTTGGATCACAATAAAACCCCAATTCTTTAAATTTCTTGAAAGTATACAAAAAATGCCTCTATTTATCTACAATGCAGCCTGTCAAAACCAACCTGGCACGCTATCAGGAGTTGGAGCCATTTGTGGTGGGACCTAAGTGTTATTTTACTGACTGTGGCAGAGTCCCTAGGCAGTTTTGTTGGGCTTATTTCATGCATACAATATACAAGAGTATCTCTAAGGCAACAGAGAGCTCCTGAGCAGAGACCAAAAGGCTTTCAAAAAAGATATTCTGAGAACAGCCAGCTCAAGAAAACACATTATTGTGAGGTTTATTGGAAAGAAATTCTACCATTACCGTCATTAACAGCCTGCTGTAGGCTCAAGGGGAAGGACGTTTTTATAATTTAAACTATACTTTTAAAGCATTTGACTTCTGAGGATGTACGCAATGATTTCATTTCAACACAAGACAGGGTACAACCGAATACATCAGTGGTGACCAATGGTAATTGCGTTTATCACTCCCACACATTTCAGATATCTTCGTGACTGCTGCACCTTGAGAGGGTAAAAATCGAGCCTGATTTTTGAAACTAAAGGCCCTGTTTAAAGGACTGGTTGAGTGAATAAAGACAAAGTTTGGATAAGAACCAGCGCAAGCATGCCTACAGATAAACACATTTCTGCGCTGGGTCAGTTTCCCTTTCAAGAGTTATTTATATATGATCTGTTAAAAACTTCTCATCTTGAAACGCCGGGCAAAATTGCCTGTGCAGTTGGGTCTGGCTCTGCAAGGCTGATTTTCTGGGGTTTTTTCAGTGCTGTTCTCTGTAATCCCATAGACCAATGTTCTGCTACTATGGTGATGGGCCAGCTAATTGTAAAATACTTAATTATGGACTGATAACTTTGAAAACCTTAAATTCCTTTAGAAAAGAAACATATAAATCACCAGGAAATGAGATAACTGTGTTTCCCGATCAAAATACTAAATCGAAAAATGTCTTATTAACGGCCATAGTAAACTGCACCACTATACTTTGAAGTGGAAATTCAGAGAATTTCATGAAATTCTGCAAACCTTGAGTTATGCTTGGAATGCTTTTCCACTAGGTTATCAGAACTGAGCAGCTACTCTATGAACAGTAATAGGTATAGATAAAGAAAAGCAATAAAATTATTACCACTGTGTGGAAATTATGAAAATGTTTTATTAGAAGTATTCATCTTGAAAAAAATATATCCCCCCATCTATATCAGCAATTATGGGTTTTCCTGCAGGCCTGCATCTGAGGACTTCACATAGATTATGAACTTGCTTGTATTTTTGTTGCTGTTTTCTTGAGAATAGTACTTCCTTTCTTATTCCTGTGTGAGCCAACATCTTTGTACACAAAAGTAAAAAAAACCCACAGCAGAACACTGAACAACAGTCCTGTGCTTGTCTGAGCTCAAACCTCCAGCCGGTGACACATATAGACTTGCCACTGGTTTAGCTTAGGCATTAAAAAGGTCCCAGATCTCCCATTAGTCCGAATTCCTCCTCCCCCTGCAAGAACAGTGAGAAATTCCAACACAATACCATACTTTTCTTTTCCCAGCTTCAAAAATCTTCTGTAAATGCACATATATGCAAAACAAAAACACCAAAAACCAACCTCATGACCTCATGCTCAGTGCCAACACATTGAGTGACTTTTTATGATACAGAGGTGCCTGGACTGACTCTAAGGCTTTCAAGGAAGGTGCCCTGCATCAGGCTTTCAGAAGGCAAACAACTCCTGTAGCCTCTCTCCTGATTCTCTAGGGTAGGTTACATGAATACATTAAATTTTAGTCACCCTTACTCCTAAAAGACCTTAAGAAAACTACAGCCCCCATCGGGTGAAACTCATTGGCAAAAACATGGATGGTCCTTATAACAAATTCCTAGAAGAGAAAGCCCTGATAAAGCGAAGTATTGGTAGCAACTAAGCCTGCCAACTTTCAAACTGTTAAAGCATAGAGCAACCCAATTCAACCTTGTCATCTAACGTACTGGTAGAGCTGCAGGGCAAACTGCCTTCAAAGAACATACTGCATGGTCCGGGAAACCCCACATCTAATTTAATAGCAAAAAAGAACCAAAGAGAGTTCAACAGAAATTACTCTAAAAGCAGTGGAATTGAATCTTATCAGTTTGGGGATGTTCTGAACATCCTAGAGAACTCTGGTTAGGGTATCTCACTGCCTGTGACTTCACATTTGATTTTGCTAAGAGGGGAGGGATTTGCTCTCCTTATTTTTTCCTTCTACAACACACTACTCTTGGAAGTGCACAGGCTGTAGACTTAGTCAGCCTCCATTGAGGGCACTGGAAGGGAAAAATGTTTACGCTTCCCTGCTTCATACCCACACGCCAGAATCCACCACAGATTGGGCCTAAGAAAACAACCCACATTTACTAAAATGAGCAGAGATTCAATTACAGAATTAATCCTTTTGAGCAGGTGGTTTCTGGTGAATCTACTGCCAGAAACAGGCTCCATATCAGGTAAATCCAACTTCTACTGCCAAGAAGTTAATCAAAAAACTATTATAACTTATTACTTGTCTAATTTGGGGCCTGCAAAGCATTGTAACCATTTCCTAGTCATTTATATAAGTAGCACATCAACTATCTATGCCCAGATACCGGGACAGATAGATAAATTGATTATTTTGTAATTTAACACATGAATTAATGTGTGTCTGTCTGTGTCTCTGTGTGTGAGCACACTATTCAGCAATCTATCACAGAGTCTGTTTCTTACATCATTTGGCATCTTTTCCACTTCTGAAAAAAAAAAAAAAAAGGCAAAACATGCAAGGAATCCTGAAGTGCATATGCACAGCCTCTACCACACAAAATGTCACAATTCACACTAACACAGGTTTAAATCAGAAAAATCAAAATATAAGGTTCTAACACTGATGTTCACTGGCCCTAGTTACGCATCATTGTAGGGACAAAAGAGCTGTCAAAAGGGGTCAGGAAACTCTGGCCTTTTAAATGCTTTCACTGAGGGCGGCTAAGACTCCAAGTTTCAGAGAAAGTGAACCTCCTTTCTACTATAATGCACTAAACCAATTATGCCAAACCCAGCAGGTGATTAGCTTATGCCCTGAAGCATGAGATTTGATTATTCTTATCTTGGTTTGCATACTGGAGCTACAAATATTATTAACGGCCACAAAATCATCCAGTCTTTAAATAAAAGATCTAACCTAAAAGTCTGATTTGATGACCTCTCTATGTAGCATATCCAGAGTGTTTCTTTGTTTAATCTAAATGCTTCAGCTAGCAGATGGTCACCTGTATTCATCCATATCACAAGATGAGATTAGAAAATCTCACCATTTTGTGTTCTCTTTAACCTTTGGCGAAATTATGTTTGAACTCCATGATTACACTGTTGGTGCAAGAAGGTTCAGTAGAGAACTAGATGAATAACTTAGTGTACAATTTTCCTTGAGATCTTTTTAAAGGGAAGCAATGAAAGAGGTTTCTTTACAGAAACCCTCCTGACAGGGGTGTAAAATTTTTCCTTAGAGTGTCATTATTTAGCAGAGAAGGTAACACTGTCAGAGCTACTGAAAAGTGATCCAAAGACCACTGACACCAATGAGAAATTTTCCGTGGATTTCAAGGGGCTTGGGGCTAAGCCTCAGTTGAGCTAAATCGCACTACCTGGTTTTGGTTGTAGCTGTATAGAATGATTCCCAGTTCTGTTTAAATTAGGGTAAACCAGCAAGAAACAAATCATAACCTCCTTAGATATTTTCCCCTAGACAACCCAAAACCCAGTTTATCACAGTATATTTTCACCAATGTGCATCAGTTTACAATTACGTAGGTTGGACTTCATGTACTATTCTGTTGCCCAGTTATTCCTCTTTGATTTTTTCATAAACCTTCAGGTTTTAATATATTGCCCTGCACAGAGAAGTGAGATAGTGCAGATTCATTTTGTCTTAGTAATAAATAATTTCCTTCAAGAAGCAAACAACAGCTACTGTTTTCTGAACACTTCACTGAGAGCAGGTTGTTGGATAAATAGCCTCACTTAGAAAACATATTTGCAAAAACCTTTGAGAAAGTGCAATGTGTATGACAGTTTCAAATGGTGCTTTAAGAACACTGTACTGGACCTGACACAAAACCGAATACTTTTTATAGGAACTTCCAATCTAGATGTCCTTCAAGCAACCAGCTAAATCATAATGAATTGTTCATTTGGGTCTGGGTTTCAAAACAAAAAGAAAGTAAAAACTGAAATCAAACACATTCAAAACACCCTAAGCAGTGTCTCACAACTGTTCCGTGTTGTTTGGTTCACTTCTGACAACCTTTTAGGATCTAAATTTGCAAACAGACTGAAAGAATATGTTTGAAAGACCTAATAGCAAAATTAGCAGCTTACAGGTTACAATTCACTTTTTGCAGACTGTCAAAGACTACATCTTTGTTTTGTTTGAAAGTGGGAAAACTTTAGTTCTTGAAATGCAATAGAAAGATTGAAAGGTAATGAAACGCGCAGTTCGTCCATTACCAATGTTAAGGCTTCTACATTTTCCAGGAACGCGGAAGGTTGTATTGACACACGAACAACTTTCTAGGAGATTTGGGAAAGAAAGAGAACCAGATGGGCGATTCAACTTATGCCTGAGCTCAGTTTGTTGCTCTGGCTGAGTTTTTCTATGTGAGTTCACTTAAGGACTTCATTACCTGAGTTCAACATTTAGATGTCTCTAAGAACCGAATATCTCTTTCCACGTGCATCACCTGAACCTCTATCCACCTGTTTCAGCCAGTAAAAACAAATTTTCGAGAAACATAGGGAAAACATTGTTGAAACAAACTTCTCTTCTGTACGTTCTCAAAGAAGGAACTTGAAAACTAACTTAGTTTAGCATTTAAATCTGGCAGCACAACTTGTAAAATATTGAACTATAGAAGAATTTTATTAGATGTAGTCCAAATGTGAAATTGGGAAGCATGTACGTTCACTCAGGCACTAGCAGCAAACAAACTGGGCTTTTCTCATCTCTCTTATCAAGTAAAAGAAAGTCAGAACGCTCTACGAGTACTGAAATTTCTCTGCGGTTCCTCCTCCGACAAAGTCTCAGCTAAACTCAATTTCTAATTTTTGCTTTGAAATACCTAACTGTACATATATACGTGTATATACCCTCTAGAAATGCATGTATATACATACACATTCTCTCTACGTACACCCCTGTGGGTAGGTACCTACCTTGGAAATCTCTTAAGCAGACAGACTGAATACACTTAAATTGCTACAGCCTAATAACTTTGAAGCTCCACATGAACTGATTTTAGTACTATTACACGGTCTTATCAGCAAAGTCCTTGTCTAAAGAAAGGATTTGTGTGTGTGTGTGTGTTTCTGCACACGCATGCCTGTAAATAAGTGTATTTTACTAGAGTGGTAGTAGAACACACAAATCTAGTTTAAAAATTATCTTCACTGTACAGAGATCGCTTTTATGGTGCTAAGGTTAAGGAAAGAAAGAATATCTTATGAAGAAGGGGCTGGACTAGGACTTCAGAGGCTCAGGTTCAAATTCCTCACTCTGCCAGAGGCTGCTTTTGTGACTCTTGACAACTTTCAGCTAAGAAAAGTCATCTTTTGTTCAAAGGGCAATATTTCCTTTCTCTCCTCTTTTGTCAATGATAGCACATGGATTACAAATGCTTAACACTAGCGCTTGGGAGATGGTTTGGGGAAGGCGTTATTCACTGGGGTTTTTTTAACTGTGGGTAAATGCAGCATCTTGCACAGCTCAGACCTGGTTTGACTTTGCAACTTATGAACTTCATTGGCACAAGACATATAATTATACCGCAAATATTAAGTCCAGAATCACAATATCACTCCCATTTCAGTTCTTAGTAATCTAAAAAGAATATATATTAATGCCATATAACATATGGCATTACTAGGAGGAAAAAAAGTAGGCTGAGGTAGTTGAGGAAACGAATAATTACCCTTATCTGTATTCCTACCAAGTATCCCACTGTACCAACTGAGAATACCAATTTAAGGGTCCAATACATAAATATAAAATGTATTTACATTATTACAGCAAGTAGAGGAACCAAAGTTACAGTTGTAATTGAAGATCATAATTTATTTTTATAATATCTACTTTGTAAGCTTCGAAATATTTTTATGGCAACAATCTAGAAAAAAATGGCTAGATTAGAATTTGAATGTGATAAATTAAGAGTATTCAGTGTTAAGAAAAATGTTAGATCTGGTCAAGAGATCAACACACTAAACAGTTTCAATTTTAAAATATTATTTTTCATGCGTGGACAGTGTTCAACAGGTTATCATATTTTTTCCTGCCATTTTGTCTCCTTTTTGTTGTTTTTTCCCAGTCTTTCAGCTGTTACACAGCCAAGAGTTGGACAAGTGGCTCCCTCTGCTGCTGACACCAATACTGCTCTCTAGGTTTTGCAGATCTTGCTCTCTGTATTTCAGTTTAGGACCCGATTATGGAACCTCAGCATTATGCAAGACTGGATTTTGTAGTCTGTAAAATAATCTGATATTTTACCTTTGGTTTATTTAAGCACTGAAATTGTCTTCAGAGACAGAGTTCTGAAAGCACCACAGTACTCAACATGGTATCATCACACAGCATCTTATTGACAGATAACCAAAGATAAGATTGAGTTTCTTGCTAGCACACAAACAATTCCCACTGTTTTGATTAAAGAGGCGCTTGCATTTTTTAAATATCAAATATTTTCCGAATAAACGTGGGGCTGCAAAGTCACAGCTCAAGTACATTATCAGCCAAATGTCAAGTAGCTTGTTTCACTAACACCAAGCACAACTTTTTGGTTAAGATTACAATTATTATTTATTATTCTTAGTGTGTACACATTTTCTAGTTCTAGACGAAGTTTCACATACTGTTTTCTGAAACTACTGCACTGTAGTAGCGTATTTACACCTTCTCTGAATTCCTGATGGTTTACCTAACCCCCATATAAATTATTAGAGTAGTAAAAGAGATGCAATAGTTGACATCATGGATGTTTTCCTCACAGTTCTATTATAGCTAAGGGTCCATCGCAAGTTTCAATACATTTTCCTCATTATTCGTAACTATTTTTAAAGTGTGCAAAAATGTTGCATATAAATTTCTAGCTAGGAAGCTGTAACACTCAGGGAAATGTGTTTATATCTAAGGAGAAAATGAAATGTTAAATACATAATTAAAAAGTATTAGAAATATAACTGGATTCTAATTTCTCATCACAAAGGCTGATTTCTTCTACAATTACCATGTGAGTTTATATTAATCTTTTACCTTTTTCTAAAAGAAACAATCATTTTATAAATGGCCAGGGTCATATACGTAGTGGTGCTTCAGTATTTTGAAAGAAACATACTCAAAAACAATTAAATACTGATATTTTACAAAAGCTAAACAGCTTCCAGAGGTCCAACAAGATTTTCCCATGTGAAACCCACCTCATTTTCAAAGTCTGTTACAAAGAGAAGGTTCACAAGAACAGGATCATTCATCGTACTGCCGGTCTCCAAACCAAGAATGGATGGCAGATGAAGAAAGACCTAAGGCTCCTCCATTAATAAGGGGTTTAATATTTTCTTGCCTCATCTACCAGAGACTTTTTACACTCCTCATAACTTTTGAACTATGCAGTGTTATACATAATAATCTGAAGAGGCAGCACTGTATTTTCTCCATCTGCAGCGAGCTTTCCAAGCATTCATTAATCCTCACAGCATCTCAGGGTAGTAGTTCAATTTATGGATGGGAAAACAAAATAGATCGAGTACTGGAACATATTTTAATGTAAACATCAAGCAAAGTCATGAGATTGAAAGTGCCTCCAGTGTTTCTTTCTCGTGGATATGCGGCAGCTAAGACCTTAAACATGGCTTTGCAGGAAAAGTCTGGCACAGTGTAATTGCTGCGTCACAGTCCCGGCAGATGGGTGAAGAGTGAGTATGAGAAAAGCAAAGATCCAACTATCACATTGGCTCTCCGCTCTCTCCGCACCCGAGTCACTGGCAATGAGTCACTGCACACTTATGAACCAGAGAAGGTAAAGGATGGCGGAGGAGGGGAGACAAATGGGAGGGTGGGGAAGTTACTCTCAGATGGATTTAAGAAGACAATGAAAAATGTTGCTAAACAGCCAAAAAGGAAAGCCATGGCACCCTTTTAATATCTTCTCCAGCATTAACATTCAAAATTCGAATCAACATTCAAAACAAGGTTTGTGTTTAGGTAAGTGATCTTGCTCCTAACTACTCCAGCAAACTTACTAAAATACAAAAATGAGTCGACTTTGACCTAAGCAACAATCTGCAAAAACATCAGAGTTGCAAGAGTACAAAATGTCGGTGGTGAATGAAGAACAATGACATCATTAAGTTTTCTGTTTTCCAAAAATTACTGTTCGCTAAATATTAGTTGCAATGAGTGTTCCAAAAGAACAGAAAACCTCAATTCTTTTATTGGACACTTTAAAGTAATATCTACAGTTCAATTTTGTTCAGCCTTTGGTTAGATGCTCACTTGCCAAATGGTTCATCTCTACAGAGGCTAAAACATGCCAAACAGACTAAAAGTCAATCTACATTTTTTAATTTAGATTTTAAAAAAAAAAAAAAACAAGCCAATGAAATAGCAGGGGAAAAGTAGTTTTAACTGTGCATCTCTCATTGGTTCATTAAGGGCACAAAAGTTGACTAAGTCACTGTGTGACTAAAAGAAATGCTATTTCTTCATATATACTAGCTGTGTATACATTTGTTGCACATATTAAGTTCAATAACATTGCTGCAATCTCTATGTATTTTACACTGAAGTTTGATTCAAACCACACAATTTCTTTTTTGTATTTGCACTATCATATAGGATAGGGCATATGTATATGTGTTTATATATGCATGCATATTTTTTAACTAAGTCTATCAAAGATGAGAAAAGTTCTTAAATGATTTGATCTTCCTCTTTTAAAATGTGCCTGCAAATGTTTATTTGAGCACACTGAATTTATTTTTTGATCACTCTGCTTTCACATTGTATTCCAGTTCTTCCACGATTTAAGGTATTTTCACACTGTGAACACACAAACTCAGTGTAACTGTGGTAAATCACAAAATAAGCACTCAGAGTAGAGTAAAGCCTAAATTTCTTAGGACACAAAATGTATACATTTTTTATTTGTACAATACCTTGCACAAACAGGTGATGATTTTGGCTGAACTTTCTGGTTGCCCAAGGAATACAAACAACAATTAATAAAGCCTCAGCACTCAGCTTGTCTAATTCAGTAACGCCTAATTTTCATTTTACTGTAATATAAATTGCTACTTGGTTATGTCTTTCAGTAAAACTTCATCTGCTTTTAATTTTAGTTGTCCAACAAATATGCTTAATTAGTGCCAGGTTTTCCGAGTTCAGGAGATTGAGGGCTTTTTTTTAATATAATAAATATAAAGTCAAATGAGCCAGCAGTGTGCCCAGGTGGCCAAGAAGGCAAATAACATCTTGGCTTATATCAGA
Source organism: Cuculus canorus (assembly GCF_017976375.1). NCBI lineage: Eukaryota > Metazoa > Chordata > Aves > Cuculiformes > Cuculidae > Cuculus > Cuculus canorus. Next base: position 19,623,226 of record NC_071409.1, read on the forward strand.
AACGGCGTGACCAGCAGGTCCAGGGAGGTGATTCTGCCCCTGTACTCAGCACTGGAGCTTTCGCACCTTGAGTACTGTGTTCAGTTCTGGACCCCTCACTACAAGAAGGATACTGAGGCTCTGGAGTGTGTCCAGAGTAGAGCAATGAAGCAGTGAAGGGGCTGGAGAAAAAGTCTTACGAGGAGTCGCTGAGGGAACTGGGGTTGTTTAGCCTGGAGAAGAGGAGGCTGAGAGGAGACCTCATTGCTCTCTACAACTACCTGAAGGGAGGTTGGAGAGAGGAGGGAGCTGGGCTCTTCTCCCAAGAGGACAGGATAAGGGGGAATGGCCTCAAACTCCATCAGGGGAGGTCAGGTTGGATATCAGAAAAAAATTTTACACAGAAAGGGTCATTGGGCACTGACAGAGGCTGCCCAGGGAGGGGGTGGAGTCCCCATCCCTGGAGGTGTTTAAAAGACAGGTGGATGAGGGGGCATGGTTTAGTGGTTGATAGTTATTGTTGGACTCCATGATCCAGGAGGTCTTTTCCAACCTAGTGATTCTGTGAAATATCTCTCAGCTGGAGGTCATGGTTGACTGAAAATAACAGATGAGACAATTCTGAATAATTGTTGAACAAAAGCAAAGGCTGGAGTAAAATCCCTATAAGTATTTTCCTACTTCCTTAACATGAACTTTCACCATAGTGAGTGTTGGCAGATAATTATACAAACATTTAACAAAATTTCTACTTCAAATTTCTATTTCAAAATACATAATCCCCTGTGCTGCTTTTTGGCAACTGGGATGGAAAGTCTCCCATCCACTTCAGAGGAACAGTACATCCTCCCTCTTTTCCTTCCTCTGAATAATGAAGTTCCCCTCAATCGGAAATGGATCAAATCCTAAACAAACAAATAAGCGCATCTGGTATTTATTTATCCTTGTCCTTGGAAATCTTATGCTAATTACAGTTCTGTTACTAAGGCTCTGGAAAACATCTTATAGTTGGTTTTATATTGTTTTACTGAAATGCAGAAATATAAACTCTTTCTTTCCCCTCTATCTATGAAGTTAGTCCTCTCACAATATATGAAGTTAGTAAGCCAATTAACAATACAGCTGATCATTCCCTTCTGCTTTCTTCTTGCATAATATATAGTCACATTATGAAGTGCCATGTTCTCAGCTTATCAACAACAACAACGAAAACAACTAAAAGTAAAATCCCACTTCTCCGGTGCTTTAACCCTGTTGTAAACCAGTGCAACTCCAATGACATGAACAAAATCAAATGGACTTTGGACTGCATTTTCAAGGTGGCATTTCAGGATTGAACACTTCTACTACTGTTTGCAATGTAGCTTTACAGACAATGAGGCATTTATTATGCTCAATTAGTAGCAATTTATCATCACTACATTCAATTTATCTTCTTTCCTGATAGATGTTTTCCTTCTACCTTCATCCTTCCTACTTTCTATCCCCTTGTCTTTTCTGTCCTCCTTTTCCTACTATGCTTGTGGGTTGTCCACCCTCTTCCTCCACAGGGAAAAGGTGTCTGAACACTTGTCCCAAATACAGTCCCTCTCCTGAAGCACAGAGCTTTTTTCCCTGCTGGGGAAAAAAGGCCACGGTCAAGGATTTGTTCCAAAGTGTACACGTTAATAAAACTACTGCATAACTTCAGTTTGGAAATACACAGTGATGTAGATGCATACTTTGAAACAAAAAAAAAAAAAAAAAAAAAAGAAAGAAAGAAAAACAGACTTCAAACAATTAATTTTTTTTCTGGCTTTGCAAAACATTCTCAAGCACATGAGACTCACGCACAGGTATTGTCTTTTCCTAGAAAGTTGCAGAAATCCACCTAACAGCTGGTATCACAACAATATGGCCATTTCATAACTAAAACTGGTCTCCTGGGAAATATTAATCCTACTTATGACAAAAACATGGTCTTAACCATTTGGATACAAAACAGATTTCTGGCAATTACTCCTCTCTGCCCCATGGACCTCCACAGACAAATGTTCAGACTGTTTGGACTACCAACACTAGGAGCCAAGGAGAAACCTCACTACCCATCAGCAGTAGTAAGCTTTTACCCTGTGCACTGAAAAGCCCTGAAATGAGTGAAAGATCTAGTTTACCAGCTTGTTAAGTGAGCAAATACATGACCTATACAAGACTGCAATTTCAGTCTGGTCCTCTAAAGCAGTGTGAGCTACAGAAACATACTTCATGTTTATTTACGCCAATTTTTTAATCAGTTGGTGATTTCAGCCCAATCTACCTTTGGAACACACAAATTCTTTGAAAATAAGTGAGAAAACAGAAATGAGAAACTGCAAGACTCTGAAAACTTCCCTCAACCTCAACAGAAAACAAAGAAAATCTGCAATATATTACCAGGCACAAGAAACGTGAATAAGATAGAGAGCTCTCATCAGTATTTCAACTATGCAAAAGTTTCACTCTATGAGACTCAAGTCTTTGGGAAAGAAGCTTTCCTTAGTTCTGGCATTTCTAAACAAATATTAATACCTTTTTTAATGGTCATGACTTCAGTGTACTTTACTAAGCTCACCCTGCTGACTGTGGTAAGATTGTAAGAACGTAAAAATAACAGAACTTGGCCACATCTCACATTTGGGTGCTCTGAACCTCCCACTTTTGCATCCTGAGGGGAGATGGAAGTACACAAGTACACATCACAGCGTGGAACTTTCAGCTAGGAAGACACCAGGCTTGAAGGGGTCTGACAACAGGCAGGTACTGCAGCTGCACATAGGGGAGGGCTTATCACCTGCAGATCTCCTGCTCAGACCAGACTGGTGGCCTGGCATCTTCCTAGGCAATAAGTGAGCAGTACGTTCTACATCTTGTATCAATTTACACAATTTGTAAACAGCCACTAACAAAAGCATATAAAAGTAGTTACTCACATCTCTGTTTCTTTCAGTTAAACTTATTTAACTGATGGGTATTGAACATTTTGTTTCTTTAAGTAATCACATACTTTCTTCCTCAGAAACAACGCAACTCTTACGGAATTTTCATGCCCATCTAGTGGCTACAGCCTGGAACTGAGCACCAAAAGCTAAAAAAACCAAGTCTGTTATCTACAGTTGCTACTGAATCGTGCTAAATAATCTCAGATTAGTCACCCACTTTGGCTAATTTTCACATCCGTAAAAATTAGGATATCAATAGCTGCTATTGAAAAGCACTATGAGGTTTTAAGTAAAAGGTGAAATGAGAACAAACGGTAGTATTAGTAACTGTATGGATTTGGGTACCATCAATTAATTTCTTTGAAGTCGGGAAGGCTATATCTCTGATTTTCCATTGCAAAATTACAGCTTACCACCCTGTAGATTGAAATATAGGAGTCCTGTAATACTGGTTACCACCTGAAAAAAACCTCCCAAAGCTAATTTAAGAACAAGAACTAAATAGGAAGTGTATTGTACCTCTACCAGAAATTATGGTTGGAGATTTAATTTGCCATGTGCCTCCATCAGCAATATTCTCTATCCAGTCATGAATCACTATGTTGACCCATGTACTCGAGCATTTACTTGCAACTCACTGCTGCTTAAGGAATTATCATTATTACAGTGTATGAGGGAAACCATGCAGAAATAGGAAAATAAACAAATAAAGAACTTATTCAAGTAACAACCTGTCAGATAGATTATGCTCAAATGCATACATGGTATAAAATATAATGAATAGTAAAAAGGAATATAGACAACCCTTCTAGTGAGTCACCAGTTCAATTTTCTAAATGTTTTTGATGTTGAGGGGAAAGACATTTTAAAAGCTGAAATCCAAGTCTGCCCTCATTAGGCAACTGTTTTTTGGCAAAGAGGGAATGACAGTGGCTGTACTGATGACACAACAGGAAATACTCTTCGACCCTTTCCAGTTTACAGAGATAAACAGCAACCTTTCTAATAGTGACAAATTAACTCTACATAAAAGCTATTGGCACTGAAGTTACCATCTAAATTGTCTGTTTGCACAGTCAAATTCTTATTGAAAACATCTTTAACACATAGATTAGGCCTATGGAAATTTTAGCTTGGATAAGGACGGTAGTATTGAACTCAGCATCTCTGAGATATTTCATGCTAATAAACATTGTTCAGGAGAGCTCAGAGAAAGTGCTAAAATCTACACACATTTCATGAAATAACTTTTTAGATTTGTGTTCCATTAACCTTACTCAAATGCATACTCGGTGGCCACAAGGAATTCAATCTTACCAGATTCTGCATGTGGTTATTTAAAAAAAAAAATCCCATGGTAACAGTTTTTTGAGGGACTCAACATATCTACATAATGCTATTATGTTTGGCAACTAATGGCCCAATTAATCGTATTGTGAACTGAGCCTGCTACCTGTTCAATTGCTGATTAATGTGAATGATTTGTTGGCAACAACAGAGCTCCAGCTGAACATGTAGCAAGCTACGCAGATGTTATATGCACATATAGATGTATGCTACATCACCAGTTGCAGATAGCGCTAAATATCGTCAAAGGCAGTGGAAAGAAAACTCAAGGAAATGTAAACCGTGTGGCTTAACAATTCTCTTCAAACAGTCAAACTTGATTCCTTTCCTCAAAGCATGTTTCCCTCTGTAAGCAGAACACAATATTTTATTCCAGCCTTTTCAGTATATCCTGACTGTAAATAATGGATCAAAAAAATACAATTGTGAATACAGGAGAAGGTGTGAATAAAGCAATGGAAAGGATAGCATGAAAGAGGAGCTTTCCTTACAGCACTGCAGGAACACTGCTATATTCTGCTGAAGAACGAAACTCCACTGCTCCTGCTTCTTTTTAAGAGGATTTAAAAAGCTAATGATAGAATCATCAAGATTACAAAAAAAAAGAAAAAGTTTGCTTCATCTTTTAATCAAAATACGTAATCAAAAGGCTTAAATGATGATTTTCCTGCTTTCAGCCTAAGTCACTGAAGCAGACCATTAAATGGGCCCCCACTTTTGTCAGTGCTGGGGGACGTGTCACTTCCCCAAGCAGGTGTGTTCACGCACTACATTGGCTTCGTAGCCACCTGATCTGTCCCTATATCTCGAGAGGACAGCGGCTGTCTGTCTACAGCTGAGACACAGAAGGAGTTCAGTAAACATGGGACCCATAGCAAGAAAGCCACTTTTTAGTAACGGCACCTTTATTACCAGAAACGTGTTCACAACTGCTAGTGCAATTAATTATTGGGACAGGAAGATACGCAGCAAACGACTAAAAATTGCCTGTACTGGAACACAATTCATTTAGATGATTTATGGAGTTCTTTATTGTTAGCGTCACAAGAGCTTTTTCAAAACAAGAGAAATCATTAAATCCCATAAAACACGGGCTATTGCCGCAGTTAGCTGGTAATTGATATCCTTGCTCGTCCCATTTATATCCCTAAATGGAGCTGATAAAACAAAAATTAGTAAAGCATGCTGATGGAGAGCAAGAGCCTGCAGCATCCCAGAAGGAAGCGAGAGCATCCTCTCCCTTCCCTTCTCTCCAGCCGCCCAGAAGCGAGTGTACACACACACACACATACACACACACTCCCCTCTCGCATCCCGCTGCCTCCAGGAGCGTTTGGAATTCCGCGCAGGTGCTCCCGCAGCCTCCCCGAGCTCGGCTCCCCTTCCCCCGGCCCAGGGCCCTGCTGTGCGGCGGGGGAAGGAGAAACTTTGGGAAGGAGGGAGACACACCGAGGCTCGTGTGTGTGTGTGTGGTGCCCGGCTAAAGCTCCGCAGCAGCAGCGCCCGCGGGAGGGGGACCCCGCTGCTGCCCCCAAACCAACCCCAACGAACAGGGGGTGGCAAAGGGAGGAGAATTCATTCCCTTTTAGAGGGAGAACCTGATTGCTTTCCCCCTCCTTCCCCTGCCCAGTTTTTTCCCCCGGGAGGAGGGCGGGGGGGAAACTATTCCTTTTTATATGCAAATAAAAAAAAAAGCTCTCGTGTTGCAGTTTTCTGTGGGGCTTTTCAGGAATCCTGCGGGGGGGAGGAAAGCGCGAGACAAGAAATAATTTTAAACAGAGGGTTGGTGTTTTTAAACAGTGATCAAATAACAGCCAAAACATGTGCACGGCAAAGAAAACTCCCAAATACAGAGACGGTAGGGAGAAGGGATGTATATTTTAGTGATGAAAAAGCAAGCAGGCGCTTTAGAAAAGACTCGGAAGGACGGGAGAACAGCACCGAAAATGCAAATAAATCAGCCCAGATTCCATGAAAAAAAAAAAATAGAGAAGCTGCTGATAACCCCGAGCAAACGCTGCTGCCTCAAAGATGGAAATAGCTCCCTTACCTTATTACTAATCCTCGCTTGCACCTGCTCTGCTATCATAAATGCTTCGAGGTGTTTAATATGAAGCTAAATTGATGGCTGAATTTAAGAATTTCTTCGCACACCTCATTTACAGATTCAAAAAGAGATTTTTAGGATCATGCTCCTCAATATCCATTAGCTTCCCAAAGAATTCCAATTTTCTTGAAAAAAAAGAAAAGACGCAAAAAAAAAAAAAATACGGTACGCCTGTCTACAAACGGGCACTGTAATAGATCCAAAAAACAGGGAGTGGGGGAATCTGAGAGGTGTCACTACAAACTTGGCAAGCGAAAGGTATCCTCAGCAGGAAGGAGGGAGAGAAATAAAAAAAAAAAAAAAAAATGCAAAATACAGAATTCCCAGAGAGATAGTGAAAGGCGGAAAAAAAAAAAAAAAAGAAAAAAAAAAAAAGAAGAAAAGCAGAGAGGAAGAGACGTATGAAGAGAGCAGAAATGGGCTGGCGGGATCTTTCCCAGCCATCCATCCGTCAGCCAAGTGAGCAGCCGCCTCCCGCTGCGCTCCCTGCGCCCGCGGCAGCGCCCCCGCACGCACCGGCACCGCAGCGCTCCTCTCGCTCACGCACACCCGCAGCCCTCCTCTCCTCTCGCTCACACACACACCCGCAGCCCTCCTCTCCTCTCGCTCACACGCACACCCGCAGCCCTCCTCTCCTCTCGCTCACACACACACCCGCAGCCCTCCTCTCCTCTCGCTCACACGCACACCCGCAGCCCTCCTCTCCTCTCGCTCACACGCACACCCGCAGCCCTCCTCCTCTCTCTCACACATACACCCGCAGCCTTCCTCTCCCTCATACACCCCCGCAGCCCTTCTCTCCTCTCGCTCACACAGCCCCTCCTTTCTCAGCCCCGCACAGCCTGTGCCGGGGGCGCAGCTCCGCAGCTCCCCATCCCCGGGGATCCCTTGGGGGGAGTGTGCGGTGCTGCCCGCTCGTCAGAGGTGATGCTCAGCCCAACGAGGATGCGGGGGCAACGCAGCAAGTTTGTCCTGGCTTCGCGTGCCCGCCAGGGCTTTAAGGTTTAAGGAATGTCTCTCCTCTCCTTGTCCTTCCATGTGCAAACACGGATACGGGGTCCGCTCTATTCCCCCCGCTCTGTGCCTCCCATATCTCCCTCCCTCCCTTGTTTCCCAGGGCAGCCCAGTTGGAAGAAGGTTGGGTAAGGAAAGGGAGCGAGGATGCTCTCCACGCGGGTGCAAGCCCAGGGCTGCTCACCCTGGCTTTCTGGGTGCATTTCCAACACTCCCACACCTGACCCTGAAACAGGGTCAGCTCAATAGGCTGTAGGTGCAGACACATCACCTCTCGCCTCTTACTTCCACAGTTTTTCCCTGACCTGGTACGCATTTCGTCTGAGACTTTCAAAGACCTTTAATTATTCTATTAACGTACACCCATAAATCTTCCAGAGCAGCATTTCATTAGGCAACCATCAATATAGAGAACACAGAGATGTACACAGAGGCACCAAGGAGTAGATAGGTAGCAAATTACGCACTGAAACCATAAGAAAAGATAAACCAAAATTGTTTAGTCTTGTTTTCCAGGGCTTTTCTAGGAAAGTTGTTCTAGGATTTATTTTGTTTTTAAAAAAAGAGTTCCATGGGAACAGCCTATGTCAGTAGATTACCAGGCTACTAGAGCAAGCCCCAGTTTACACTACCATAACAAGTCTCTTCTGTGAGTCCTTACTGGTTTACAGCTAGACTAGCTCGGAAAAACTAAAGTTTGCAAGTATCTTAACGACTAGTGTATTTTTGTAATATCACTTAGATATTTAAACAAATGAAAGGCAGATTTATTTTTTTTCCCTGACCAACTGGGAATCAGTAAAATGCACCCTAAGTAGAAGGCAAAATCCAGGCCCATCTAATAAGGGCAGCAAAAGATCAAGGAAAACAGACCTCCCTATTCCCGCCTTGGGTGATCATACATGTGTGGTACAGGTAGTGGGACTTACAACTTGTTTTATCCCTCATAAGGGCTTGAAAAAGGTGATTAGAGATGTGCAAGCCAATGTATGTGGAAGAACTTCAAAGAGGAGTGTGGAATTCAAAGCAGCTCTTAAACATGGGCGCAGAGAAGGGAGAGACCAGGAGAGAAGATGGCAAGGAGTGCAGTGAGGTCTTGCTAGGGAAAGTGGAAGGGTGGGCAGAGAACATAAAGGCTAGGAATAAACTCTTTAGGGCTTCCTCAGCTGGAAAATATATTCTTGTTGAAGGACTATTTCACACATTATTTTCCAGTGAGGAAATCAAAATTACAACCCATCAACTGGGTATCTTCTAGTTGAATTTTGAGGACTGAAGGTGAAGGGCATCAAACTCTCTTAACACCTTTTTCTCTGACAAAAGAAAGGGGGGAGAAAAAAAAAAAAAAAAAAGCAGGGATTGCTGTAAAGCTCAGCCCAGGAAAGCTGCTTCACAGTTCTTTTATCAAACAGACTTATTTACAGCAAAAGCAAAATACCACTCCTGAAAAACGGGTACAAGTCGAGGAACAGTTTTATTCCTTAATGGCAGTGTTGGATACAGAGCAATCTGGAAATCCTGTAGAGATTCCAAAGACAGCACCTGTCTGTGAAACATGATGCGTTTTCAAAGTTCTCAAGTCAGTGTGACTAACAGAGTTCCAGCCCAGAATGCTTCTGCCAAAACTGAGAAGTTCAGTGCACGAAAACATTGGGTTTGTTTGTGTTTTCAAATAGAACAAAACCTTGATTTATCCTCTGGAGCAACATATGCGACTTTGGAATATGCAAGCTCATCTTTAATCACTGTTTCAATGGCTACAAAATCAAGGGCAGATGCTCCCATCTGCTATATAGCACTGGGTGGAGCAGAGCAAGCCAGTGCCCCAGAAATGGATTGGCAGATACAGCATCTCTACGACACTTGTAAGGGTCTCCAAGAAAGGTAGCCCACTCCTCACAGATGCATCTCTCGTACTGCTGCACTAAACTAATGTATGTATACACATTTATATACTGCGTGGATCAAGCAATGACCATTTTGAGGAAAGAGGACCTAAGGAGAGAAAAGACAAGAGCTGGGGAGCAGCTGTTCTATTCAGCATGGTGCCTTCTACAGTATGTGATTTTCAGCTAGAAATCTGTACCGTTGTTTCACCTTAGGAAAATGGGAGATCAGCCCTTCACCTTCAGCCCCTCTGGAGAAAGCACTACTGGCAGCAAGAGAGGCTCTGTGCTGGAGTGGACGTGAAGGAAATAGGAAGACAGATGTAGTGGAGAGCTCCACATGTCCGGAAGGTAAGTCATATACATATTTTAAGTGATTGTTACTTTGATATTCCCATCCCAGGAAGCAGATTTAACCTTCTAGCCAGTAAGTTATCTACATAATCCTCACCACTGCAATATCAGAATACTTTAAGAGCTTTAAACTGGACATCTAGATGATCAGGTTCACAAAGACCAGATATAAGGCCAACTGCTCCAGACTTGCTCGGGCTTGCTTATGGGTGGAAGCTTGAATGTAAGACACTTGCACATATTAGTTCTACCTTTCAGAATAAGAGTGATTTGTCAGGATTAGCCTCAGGAGTATTTCTAATATCTTCCCTTTACTTGTGGTGATTAAACAGGATTGAAGATACCTTCTAGTCCCTTCCAGCTCCTACGTCTTTTTTTTCTGGGGATTTATATAGAAGGGAAGATGCTGTAATGCAGCTATTAGCAAGCACATCTCGCAAGGACAACATAAAGTCACTTGATTAATACAATTTTAGCCTACCCCAGTTTGTAATTGTAGCTCTAGGTTTTTGCGGTGATCTTGCCACATTAACGCTCAACCAGAAGAACCCCACGAAAATTAATGAAGAAAAATGGAAAATAATTGTATGGTTTGCTGTCCAAAAGTAAAGAGAGGAGACTTCCACACTTAATGTAATCATCTCTGCTTCTGAGAGACGAAGGAAATGAAGGTGCCCTAAACATGACAAATAGAAAATGATATGTACAAAAATAGGGGAAAGAGAGCTGCATAATAAAGCTGTCTTGTAACTGTCCAAGGGAAACAGAGAAGGCTGAAAATGAACTGCAGCAAGGATGACTGAAGAGAAATTGTCAGCTTGCTTAGCTCCCAAATTCACACCCTCACACAATCTTTAGACAAAAAGCAAAAAGCGAATGCTGAAGAGTATTGAGACAGAGGTTAAGACCTTTACGCTTTCTTTCTGGGTTTATTACTTATTCATTCTAAGATCATAGCTTAAAGTTTCATAACTGGAGAAGTTACATTAATAAGATAAACATAATTATGCACATGAAATATACACAATAATATATTAGCAGTTATATAAAAGGGAGTGCCACTTTATACTTAAAACTCTATACAAATGGCTTGATTTTCAGTGATGCTGGGCAGATGAAAAGTTCCCGATATCAAGGAAAAGTGAGGGACATCTTTGTCTAAAAAAAATCCTCAGCAATTTCTTTAAATCCTTACACCTAACCTTCAATTTCTGTTTTCCATTTCTTTCTTTTAACTATAAACATTTATTTCACCTTCTTGAAGAGTCTATACTAATGTGCAAGAGAAATCTTGTAATGACTCTATTAGAAGCAGATATGGTTCCAAATATATTCAGTAATTTTTCCTTGAACAGAATCAAAGATCAGTCTGGAATAACAGTACAGTTTAACTTTTAAGGTGTTAATATTTCAAGGAAAAATATGTATTACTTGTGGGGAAAATTAAAAAGCTTATTTGAATTATTTTAATACATTCAGAGATTATTTTTAATAATCAAAGCAGATCTTATCAAGAGTTAAATTAACATCTTGAGTAAGATCACAGGGAACCTCCAATAGCCACTGAAACATTTATAAAGATGCTCTACGAATATAATGGCATACACTGGACTTACTGCTTACTATAAGAAGATATTCCCACATTTAATGTCTACCGTGTAAAGATATTTTCTTCCTTCTTTAGGTGGGAAGGGGCCCTTCCAGAATACCAGGAAAAGAATAAATGAAAACACTAAAATGAATAAAACACAAGTATTCTAGGGCTGAGACACTGGGGGACCCTGAGGTGATTTGTCTTTTTCACCTTACTTCAGTGAGCCAGCAACTACTCTTATTTGCCATGTTAATATTAGGATTCGAAGATGACACATCCACACATGTTATATGCTGTCTTATCTTTAGACTCATGCAACCCATAATACTAAAAACAGGCTTGTCCTTAGGTCAGCTGTGTCACAAAATTACCACAAAATTTCCTTATAAAATATTAGGCACAGTTTGGAGAGGGTGTGGCGGGAAAGACTTCTTGTAGGCTTGATTTGTCTCGCACATAATCAGAAATCTGAAGTCACCTATTGCAGGATTCAGGCATTGAAAATTGGTATACAGAAACAAAGCTTAAAAATTTATATTTTGCCAGCAAGGCAAACTTCACAGGATTTTGGAAAGTTTCTAGCTTTAACCCAGTTTCCATCGCGATTGCAGGCAGCACCTTTTACACCACATGCAGGTTTAGGAGTAGTCTCAGATAACACTAATCATCATTAATCAAAACACCAGAATAAGAACCTAGATTTTTAGTAATATATTATGTTTAGATATAATGATACAGTTAAATATGTTCTCATCTCACACATTTCTGCAAGCACAGCTTGACACCATGAGTGTTCAAGCATGGGGCGGGATCCTGTGAGTTGGTAATTTACCTATCTGATTCTCACAAAGACCCAGTTTGCTGATAAAAAAAACCTTAAAACTCAAGTCAAGGCCAAATTTGATGTCATTCAAAATAAATAATTTTCATCCTGATTTTAAAAAAACATATCTTAAAACTAAAACTGACCAGTAGATAAACTCTTTCCTCTTGTTCATTAGTGATTAGCATTCAGCTGCTCATCAGTGAATAGCATATGGAATAAAGATATTCCAAAACTATATGAGAGCTTGTGGATAGAAGACTTTGTCTCCTGTCAGCATTTCTTGTCACACAGCCAAACTCCTTCTGGCATTAAATACATATTTAAATCATGCAGATGTAAGTCATCTCAAACAATATTATTACCCTGAATGTGAGACTGACATGACTTCCAGGTGGGTAGTTTGAGGACTCAAATTGCATCTATTCCCGATACTTGAAATATCTTAATACTCTCCTAGAAAAAAGCAGCACCATTACTTTAAATAAAAAAGTCTCAAAGAATCCAGTTACCATCATAAGAAAGGAAGCCGAAATGATTATGTAATTGCTTTTAAAAGATCACCAGTATGGTACACACATAGCACAGAATCTACTGCTCAAAACCAAGGCATGAAATAACTACCAAGGTTTAAAAATATTGTACAACATTATTTGGCCTTTTCCCACTTCCTCAAACATTTTGAGTTGTCAAAAGTATTATTTCCACACCTGAGACTACTAGGTCTACTAGATGTAAAGAAGTTGTGATTATCCTTAAAGTGTATCTGATATTGCTATTAATGCTTTCAACTTGCTATGAGTGCATTTTTGCAGTTTCATCCTTTTAGCAGAACTGACACATATAAAAGCTTTGAAAAAATCAAAGTATTAATCTCCAAAAGCGTATGTGTAGTGATTAGTTAACCCATAGGATGCTTTTTCAGTTCCTCCACAAGTTGGTTCAGTAACAGTACAATATTAATAATGCTTTAGCTTATACTTTCACAACCTGTTTTCCATTTGTCCCGTCTGTCGATAGACTAAAACTGTGTTTACAGAATCACTCATCTTCTAACCTTTTTTAAAATTCATCTGAGACAACTCATAACCATTTTTTTTCCCAAAGAGATAACACAAACCCAAAACTTGAGGCTCAACTCGATTTTCAGATGTTGATATAACTGTGAAGTAGCTCCATTGATTTGAGAAGTGTTATTTTAGTTTCATACTGTAATAAATGAGAAAAGAATTTTCTTCTCATTACTATTCCAATTAAACATATGCCTTTTATTCAATTCACTGTCTTTCTCAACAAACTATAACTTGAGGCAACCCTAGAGTCTGTTACAACGTTGGTAGGTAAATGTACCTAAAAAACTGGCAATATTCAATGGGAAAAGAACAGAGTCATCTGGAATGTGCAATCCATAATCCTTTTGGATGGGCAAACAGGAAAGCAAGAAAGAAATAATTATGGTGCTGGTTGCTATGCACTAATTTTCAATGAAATGTCAGCTTCAGTGCTGTTTAACCTTCCCATCCACCGAGAGTCCACAGCTGCAGATGCATGGCTCTGTACAGAAGTTACTGTAATTGTACAATTCTACACGTGAACTCCTTTGTGAGGTTAGAAATACATGGAGAAGTCTATCCTCCTCAAGACCCTGAACTCTCTCCCCATGTCCTGCAGGTGGAAGATTGACATAAAGAAATTCAATTTTCGTAAATAGCTCTCAGAGTTATAACTTAGACCGCTGTTTTCATTCTCATTCAATAGGCTTACTGGAGTAAACACTAGTTTAAAAATTGTTTAAGGACCTCAATATTTGGCCCCAAATTAATGTATACATAAATAACTTCATTTACAACTATGTTTTTATGCCAAATTTAATGTCAACAGCCTAACACTGCGTTGGATTTCATTTCTCGGATTTATTAATTTCTATCTAATGAACAATTTCACAAGGCAATTTAGATGATTACAACTATGAAATGTTTGCAATGAGGACCAGATCTTGCCAGCCTCGTTTGCCTGTAGTGCCACTTATATCAAAAGTAATTGAAAACAATTGTACACTGAAAGCACCAAAGTAAACAAGTTCAAAAATACTTAGTCTATACGAGAAAAGGAAGCAGAGTTGATACTTCAGTCAATTCTGAGCCAAATATTGAGTCTTTATAGGCAACTGCAGCTGAACTTACTGGAGTAGGCTGACTTATAGGAAGAAGCATGGCACATTGGTTTGAGGACTTTTTAGGGTAAGAATTGCCTATGTGTTGTTTTGGCTACAAGGGGTTGCGCCTATGATAAAACCCCCTTTGATTACAGTAGGAATAAAAAGAGGTTAAAACTAAACATCCTAAAATCTCACTTGTCACTTCAATAAATCTGAAAACTAAAGCAAGGGATCATTTCTTTGGCTATGTAGCACATTGAATAAGATAATGACTATTTTACTGCATAATATGTGTGGTTGGGGTTTTGTGGTCATTGTTTTTTGCATTTGGCTGCTGTTTTTTTCTGGTGTTGTTGAGGTTTTTTGTTTAGTTGGGTTTTTTTTTTTTTAGTAGGACATTGCTTTCTTCTTCTGATCTTGGAATTATACGACAAAGCTTCCCGTTTATAATTGATAGCATTTTTTAGATATCTTTTCTTAGGTGGCAAGGATCTTCCCAGCACCGGTGCCCAAAACCAATTACCAGCATTGTGTTCAATTTCCTTCCAACTCCCCTTCACTCTTCCCTCAGCAATAATTATATTTCTTTTGTGTGTTTCAGAAAACAGAGATTGTTTGCCATAAAATTAACTTGACGTGATCCAAAAGGAAATGCAAAGCATTTTATAAGGAGTCAGAGAGAGAGAGAGCTGCAATTGTGAGCAGAGGCTTAAATGAGAACGGGAAAGACTTGTGCTTTCAGCCAGAGGAAACTTCTTTACAAATTAAGTTTTGTTTCCTTTACTTGCTGCAGCACAATGACAGCGTTGACAGACATATGGGTTGTTTAGAATCATAGAGACTTTTTAGTTTAAAGTGTTTCAGGAATATATCTAGCTGCAATATACTATGTAGGCACTTTTTATTTAGCTGTATTCTGCTAAATGTAGTTTGTAATTGGAAAACCTTTCAGGCCATGCACAGGAAAATCTGTTTCAGTCTATTGCTGCATTGCTGAGCTGCTCATGCAGCACGTCCTACTAAGGCTGTGTGTTACTGTGCATTTCAACACCAGGCACATTATTGTCATTTATTTCTATGAGAACTGGGAGATACTTGAGACTGTCCTGTCTCTGAGCAGCCAACCAAAACCGCAAGGTCTTTATATCATTTAAACCTTCTTCCAAAAAGAACGAACAGATAAGGTCACTCTGAGCTGTTGGTTTTCTGATTTTGTCTCTTTGCAAGAGTTGCGGTTTCAGATCTGTTACAACTCTGTAAAGTTTTGCTTGAAAATTTCATATGTAGTCACTATGGGCCTCCCATGCATTATAGCCATTGCCCATTTTACATCTTTTGCTTACATTTAACTATGTGTCCTTTTGGTTGGGTTTGTTTTGGTTTGGTTTTTTTTTGCTGGGGTTTGTTTGTTTGTTTGGGTTTGTGTTTTTTTAATATCTGTTATCTGTCTCATTTTGAGACAGGTCCTGATTTCAATTACATAGTGTAATACCCTCAGTAAAGCCATTAGCTTGAGTGGAATTATACTACATGACACAAGCATGGCTGAAATTAGACTGTGGCTGACTGTGGGATCTGCAAACCAAATGGTGTTCTTTCTGGCTCAAGCATTAGTCACTGCCAATAAAGATGTTGCAGTTCTAACGTTAGTTCAGAATGCAGAAACAACCTCAATGCTGCAGATAAAAGACAAGGAAACACTAGACTTGTAAACTGCTAAGTACCTAACTAAACCAGAGCAAACGAAGCAGATCATGAAGCAGATGAAGCAATCTCCAAAGGCAACCAAATACCCAGAGAAGCCTCCAGGAAGAGCTGGCAATGCAACAGCCCAGAAGGCCAACTATATCCTGGGCTGCATCAAAAGAAGCATAGCCAGCAGATTGAGGGAGGCGATTCTACCCCTCTATTCCTCTCTGTGAGACCCCACCTGGAGTATTATGTCCAGTTCTAGAATTCTCAGCATAAGAAGGATATGGAGCTGTTTGAACAGGACAAGAGGAGGTATACGAGAATGAGCTGGAGCACATCCCATACGAGGACAGACAGAGAGTTGGAGTTTTCAGCCTGGAGAAGAGACAGCTCCGAGGAGACCTTATAGCGACCCTCCAATACCTGAAGGGGCTACAGGAAAGCTGGCAGAGGCCGTTTACAAAGGTAGGTAGTGATAAGGCTGGGGGAACGGCTATAAACTACAGAGGGGCAGATTTAGACTAGGCATCACAAAGAATCTCTTCACTATGAGAGTGGTGAGGCCCTGGCCCAGGTTGCCCAGGGAAGCTGTAGCTGCCCCAGCCCTGGGGTGTTCAAGGCCAGGTTGGATGGGGCCTTGGGCAGCCTGAGCCAGTGGGACGTATCCCTGCGCGTTGCAAGGGGGTTGGAATTAGATTATCTTTAAGGTCTTTTCCAACCCAAACCATTCTGTGATTCTGTGATAAGACAGGAGGCCGTATTTTCCACAGATTTAACCACTGGTTCTTCTCATTCAGGGATGCATAATCCTACATACCAAGAACAAAGACTTTCCTTCGGTGTGGAGGGACAGCGCTGGCCCCACCATGTGTCAACACTTCATACCCACTTCCTATCATCTCTGCACCCTTGCAGCCAAAATTTATTTATAGCTCTAAGAACACTAGAACCTGTAGTATAAAACAGTCCTAACAAACAATTTGATTTTACTACTTTGAGTAGAGGGTATTGCAAGATACCCTGGCAGTGTTGGTGGTTGGAGGGTATATACACCTTCACCATTAACAGCTTTGATTTAAGAGCCCATATAGAACATAATTTGAAGGATCAACCAGAAGTTTTAACCCGAGATAGTACGCCACTTCAGGTATTTTTCTGTTCTCTAGAAAAAGCCCTTTGAGAGCTGGTGCTACCTGGTATAGGAGGAAGGAACAACTGCCCTACATAGATGTCCGCAAAGACTGTTACTTGATTACATTTAGAAAAAAAATGGACAGAAAAACCTCACCTATAGGAACATTGGACGCAGCAGAGATAGGATAGATTAAAAAGGAACTGTGAGAATGAAACAAAAGTTACACTCTGAGTTTTTCTTTGAAAATTTAAAAATATCTCCTGCATGAACAAGAGTCTCCTGGGTGCCAACTTCAGAAGAAACTGAAAGAAAACTCTCATGTCATTTGTGGTTGATGTCATGTAAGAATCCTTTCTTACAGTCTTTCAGTGAGATACAAGGTAGAAAACTGGACTCCCACTCACAAGCAGGTTTTTTTTTTCCCCTTGCACACTTGTCAAAGTATATGTCTTTTCCTCTTAGAATAAAGAGAGCTTATTCACAGCAATTCTGCAAGCAGGGCCTCCATTTCCCCATCAGTGAAACAAGGGCAATGCCTACAGTGTTTCAAAAGACTCATTAACAAGTAGTTATAAACACTGTGTTTATTTAAACATATGCAAATCCTTAATATTATTTCTCTAAAAATTAAGTGGTGTCATACATCACTAGGTGTTTTTCTAGCATTTGATTATTTTTATTTCCATTAATGAAACTGTGTAGCTTGGCCTTGTAATTCTGGGTTTGCTGTTGAACCTGCATTCAGATGATCCTGACAAGCTTCTGCAGTGACTCTGAACTCATTTGTTCCCAGGATTGGGCTGCAGATTTTTTTATTTTATAGCAATTTACAGTAAAATACCTGATAAGTACTTTTGCCAGGACAGGGCTCACACTTTTCTCCCCATCTCGCAATCTTAAGCAACCTTTATATATATCTAAGCTTTGATAACTAACAGAGAAAGATTGCCTGCTATTCTTACTCAGCCAAAAATGCCAGAATGTCAGATACAGCAGAAAGAACATTTGGCTACTTTTGTCACTCCCAACAAAATCTCTAACATTTTGTTTTATTTAATGGCTTCACTTTTCATAAGACAATTCAAATCCCTATAGGGGACCTACATCAGTCTGCTGACATTTTTCTGCCAGTATAATTACTATGTTCTTCTACAGTCTGCTTTTCATTTGTGCAGAATTTCTCCCTGGCACAGAAGTATTTAGTTAAAAACCTCAAGGTGGAAAACTGGAGAAGCCAGAATAGTTCTTCAGCATAAGGTAAGGTGGAGGGCAACTTACTTTGTATAGCTGAGCATACAAAGCTGCTAGGATGCCTGGCAGCTGGTGGCATCAAATAGCAGATGGACACAGTGCAGCTGAGAAGAAAGAATCTTCCTACACTATAGAAAAAAAGTATATATATTGGGGATGAGGAGAAAGGTGTGTTTGCCTTTCCTTTATACTTCACCAGACAAAACAAGTTGCAGGTTTCCGCCTCTTGAACCACAGCGGTAATATGGGTATTGCAGCACATACTGCAGTACATCCTGTATATAACCCCATTAATCACAAAGCATAACAATTTGATTTGATTACTCCATGTGAAGGCCTACCCTACAGTTTTGTATTCAAAATAAAGAAGCTTTTTAGAGAAAGAAATAGACCTCACTGGAGTCTAATGACATCATAATAAATAGGGTCATTGCTCAATACTTAAAAGTTTGGGTCTTGGATTTTTAAAGGACAATCATATCTAGAGTCGGCTGTACTTTTAAGCCGAGCTTACAGCTAGCCCCTTGAACACGTGTCTTTTTGTTGCTAAGCAGGTGCAGATCTGCAATCAGAACAGAGCACTTGAGATAAAAAGAAGCAAATCCACCTCCTCGGATTTAAAGACAATATTGCCTTGGTAACAGGTAACACATGTGATGTACATGGTTAATTAAAGCTTCCAGTTATAACAGCGACAAAACAGAAATGAAAACATGAAGTACTGTAGCAAAATATAGACAGTCCTTAATAGTCAGGTAGCTTAAAACACGTTAGTATACACCATTACACAATTCAAATGACAACTGCGTATGTCGGATGGAAACAATGAACAAAAGTCTGGAAAACTTAGTGAAATGGAGTGTGCTCAACAGGACAAGAAATTATTCAGAGAGCTCCTGTCCTGTTCACTGGTGAGTGAGAGGAGGAGTAAGGGGGTGAGAAGAAGTAGTTATCTGAGGGTATTTAAGAGGAAGAATGCAATTCTATTCATAGTTTTTAAACTATCCGCTGTAATCACGTACAAGTGTTATACAAAAGTGAAGCAGACACAGATATCAGTGCTGAACACCCTTCATTCATCCCTTCTCACCAAGCAACTCTGAACTCACCTGCCCCTCTTGGAAAAAAATTTGAAATGCGAGCACGAGGTTAAGCTTTATGGAGTTGGAAGAACTGAAACAGAGTCCCTTTAGCACAATAAGCAACCACTTTGACAGGAGGAAATGGAATATGAAAATAAACACATAAATAATAGTAGATGAAACAGACCCAGTTTACACAGTGAAGTATACATCTCGCTAAAATTAAAGGCTGAAGAAGCAGTCAGTGAATTTTCCAAGAATGTTAAAATCTGGGTGATACTGCAATAAAGGAGTTGGACGTTCCTCCTCTTTTTAGGTTAAATATCCAATTAGATTTTCAATCTCTACTGGTCACATCGCTGGATATTAAAGTTCCATCATATTCATAGCAGACAGATTTCTGACTCACAACTTAATTAACAAATAAGTAACGCTTTAAGATCCATCTAACGAAATGGGAGGCTTTGCAATAGAAAATATTTCCATTTATGATTCACAATGCCTACCCCACACCAGAAAAGGTAGATTGAGCTTTTTAAAAAGTTATTTATTACTGAAGTGTCAAATTCAATTTATTTGACATACCATTTATGACAAATACAAACGCATTCCAGTGTAACCCTAGGCATATGTACCAGATCACTCAAATATGCATTTGTCCAGAACCCTTTGTGAAACAGAAAGCTTTATCTCATGCCATAGCAGTGCTAGCTGACAAACTTAGCCCAGCATTGACACGACTAAAAGTTATGTGCTTCCATTCCCTGTTTAGCCTGTTCGTGCGCAAACATTGCATTGACACTTGTGTACAGTGTCATGCAACTATGGACTGAAAGGATTTTTGTATGTAAAGGGTATACAGCACAAGTAGCACAGTCATATAGTATACCCACAATTAGTTGTTATAAACCCACTTAGGGGAAGACTACTAAAAAAGTCAAAGTGGAAAATGCTCACAGTATCTGAAGTCAAGCTGCTTGTATGCTGAAATACTGAATTAGGTGCCTAAACTTACTGCAGATTTTGATTTGGCGCTTTTGTTGCTTTCTGAAAGGGATGATAATAGTCACCAGATTAACAGAAATCTGAATAGGGTTGGATGGTTTTTCCAAAGGTGTCTGACAGCATGTAGTAGTAGGAATTACTCATAATTCTGGGGTTAAGCTAAATCGACCCAGTAACCCACAGCTGAAAGGTGGGATCAGTCTCTCTAGTCACAGAACTTTTAAGACAGGCAGCTGGTTTCAGATGTTTTCAGAAAGTCACAGTGATAAAATAACAGCCATATTCTCTTACTCAGGACTATTTGTATAACTCTACAGCAGAGCTTTTCAGTAGATACAGTAATCTAGTTATTGATCACTTGTAATCCTTAATTCAATTCTGAGAGGAAATGGCCTACATTTCATGGATACATTTCATTAAAAGACTATTTATTCATTTTGTATTTTGTAAATGCTTTAGCAGAGAGATATCAATGCAAGCTCTGAGTAGTACGATGAACTGGAAGATTTGCTACCAGTCTCCAGCAAAATGTGAGCAAAATGACGTTAGTACACTATGATGTTCTAATATAATTAATAGAATGATGGGAAAATGTGGAAAGAATGGATCCAGAAAGGTCATGGTTTGTACTTCCTTGCCTTAAGGGAGGCTCAAATACATTTACATTGCGTCTGACAAAAGTTTGTCTAATTCAATCCTTAGAGATCTCAAATGACAGTTTACAGCGGTCTCAGGAAAATCTATTCAAGTGACGCTTTATCTGCATCATTAGGAAGTTTGTGTTTGTTTAGGGTTTTTTTTTTCTTTAGCTTCTGAATCTTCTTTGCTGCAGATTATGCTCGTTACAGTCTGTCCTACCAAATGGAATCCAGAAAATGGTTTAGGCCCTCCTTTCCTACAAGATCCTTAAAGTTTTCAGAAGCTGCTATCAGCTTTCCTTGTATCTATCCTCTAAACTAGTTTTGGTTTGTGTCATTCAGTCAGTTGTTATATATCTCATTTGCTAAGCTCTGCTCATTCCTGCCACTGGTCTGGATCTTGCTTTAAGTGCAGTGCCCCAAACTTAACATTATATATTCAGCTAAGCTTCTACCAGCACAAGAATTACTTGTACCCGTAAGATAACTGTAAGCTGTGCACAACAAAGTCTTGATTTCTCTGCTTCTTTTGTGCAGTACAGTGATCTTGGTCACTCTGTTTGGCTTTTGAACTACTATAACTTCTGCTTCTGTCTTGGAAGACAAGTTGTCTGCCATTTTGAAGTGAACTATTGATAACAGCTCTGAATGCATTAATACAGCTCATCTTGCACTCCAGCAACCACAGCTCCAGCATTTCCCTACTTGTCTTGCGAGAATGCCGTGAAAACAGGCTGGCCTTGGCAAAGCTCTGACACTAATACCTACAGCTTCTTGCCTGACCAGAAAACGTGTGGCTCTAATGTAAAAAAAATAAAACTAATTCGATGTGGTGTGTTCTCAAGCCAGCAGTTATGTATTTCCTTGCTACGTTAGCATTGCTTCTGAGTATTTGAATTACTTATTTCCATTTTTCTTTGAGACAGTCGAGGCTGAACTGCACCATTTCTTGGGACAGACACTGCATTTGTCTGTCTGTTTTGTGGTATCGCATCCACCTTCTGCTAGTTTGTTAGTCCTGATGACTAATGGCTCAAGCACCACTACAGACCATTTCTTTGCTGTCCTTGTTTGAAGTTCAGCAGCCCTAACTGATGCAAAAGGTTCTAATCTCTTGAATCTATTAAATTCTTTTTGCCTGTCTCTCTCCTTCCTTTCCCAAAGATCGCAGCTGCCAAATGATGAGTTCAGTAAGTAACACCCTTTTTTTTCTGCATTGACCTTCATGAGCAAGATTTATTCCTTTTCTATCAATATTCCAGGTTACCCCATCAAAGCTCTGCTACAGAAAGTCAAAAAGCTTGGTATACATTAAAAATTCCACCGTTAGATCTTTTGCAGGCAGCTAAATGAGATATTCAGCCACTAATACAGGACTTGCTATATCAGATGTGGAATGAAAGGGAGGTGCTGAGAGGAGAAGGTTTGGAAATTGTAGAGTTTTTGTTGTGGAAGGACTGAAATGGAAATGAACATCTCATACTTGTAGAATATTGGAATGACAGAAGCCAAGTTTTGCAGCACTGGCTAGAGACAGATTGTCACCAAATATATGCATGGACAGCGTGTGTTATATGGTACGCCTGGAAAAGTCTGCAGAGCCCTGTGGCAGTGTGCCAGCATAAGAATACATCTTTAACTAAAGCCAAGAAAACCTGTGAAGTTCCTTGTAGGACTGGATATTGCAGAACTGGAGCCTTAACGGACACAGTGTAACATACAGGTTGTGTCATATCAGTAGTTATTCAAACTTCCCAATTTCCTTCAATTCTCTGGGCATTGCTCTCTTTCAAACTGCGTTGGAGATCTATGAAATAGTTTATGACAAATCACTGTCTACTTAATAGTTCCAGTACAGAGAGATTGTTAATGATTAATAAATTTGCTTTAAAGTTCTCACCCATATGCACAAAAGCAACAATAACTATTTTATGCATACGTGTATGTTTATAAGCTCAGCCAGAAGCCAATAATGAATAAGGCCCTGATCTACACTTCACAGATTCACACAGGACTAGGGTCCTTTTTTCCCCTGCACTGCTTCTATATTTTATGACTTTTCCTGTTTTAATAGCATAGCTGTAAAGTGCCTTGGGACTTTGCAGAAAAACACTATCAACATTCATGCTATTAAAAGCATTATGGGTTACTGTAAAATTTATTTACATTGCTATTACCTCTCTTTAAAAGTTTAAATGAATCACGTTCCCAGGCTCAGAGTGACTGGGGCATCAAGTCTAGCAGGTTCTGATAGATCAAGCAGAAGGCCGTGGCAGCCAGAGCTAAGGAAAGAACTGACCCTGTCTTGTCTTCCTTTTTTGCCTTAAAATGAGAGAATACCAAGTGGCAGCTCTTCTGTTTGGAGAGGGCAGTGCTTGTGGATCTATGCAAGGACATGCTCATAACCATTAGCCATTGTGTAACCTGTATTCTAAAAGATTTCAGCATGTGAAGTCACAAAACAGTCTACTACTATACACATTCTGGGTTTTCTGCAATTTGGCTTCCAGGAAACTTAAGGGATTTTATGCTGAATATATTGCTGTCATCAAGCTGGTTTATAAGGGAAAAGAATCCCCCTTCACAAAAGCCACCAGCACAACAGGAACCAGCATTAACTTCAACAAATGACTCCATGGATTACAAGGAGGTACAAAAATCTGTGGTTTTTTTCTCTAACCTTATAGAGGGGGAAATGCGGATGAAAACTTTTTAAGACTTCATATGGGTGGTCTCATAGCACCTATAAGGAAAAAAATAAACTTATAAGACTGGAGGTCATCTCCTGAAAAATATGTAGAGAGGTGAACTGCTTACCAGTTCATAATATACCAGCACACATATATCAAAGAGGAAGTTAATTCCATAAATACATTTTAAAGCCACTACATCTGAACACTTAATTTACTTTTATGCTCAGCCACAATTTATTTATAATCTTTATAAATATGAAGCATTGGGAAAGCAGGTCAACATAAATTATTCTTCAATCTATAACCACATCAAAAAGTAGAAGAATATATATTCTTAGTTTTACATACTTTTTAAATTAGTTACCTCAGCAATTTGATGACCGTGTATTTGTGGGCTATCAACTGTTTCTCTTAATTTTTTTTGCTTTTAAAAGGAAACAGTAATTAACAGGCACTTAACAGAGGAAAGCATCTCCTTTACAACTGTAGTACAAGCAAGGGGGATGGAGTCATTAAAGTCAATTTTAATTTGTTTGATATCAGGAATCACAAAAATAAAACATATGATACAATCCATGGTTGTTGCAGTTAAATTGGAAAAGCTATATTTTTTCCTTTTGGAAAGGTAATTGTTGATACAACTGCTTTCAAGATTTGAAGTCTACTCTCTGTCAAAAGACCCAATGTTCCTTCCACTGAAGTCAATGACAAAACTAAAAAAAATCCTTTGTTTCTATGCAGTCTTTTTATCCATGAGACCAGAGATGAAAAACACTCCTTTCCAATGGTTGAAAATATAATATTGCATCATATACAGAATCCATTAATTTTCAGTTGTTGAATTGCTGAAGTTCAATCTTTATTCCATATGTGGAATAATCGCACCTTAAAACCTACATCAGAAACAACCTCTACTAACTCACTACTCCCAAGTGCTTTTGTTCCAGAGGGAAAGTGTATGTTACGAACTACTAATTGCTAACTGATTTATATATCCATCATCCCCCTAACCTGAGCATACAGCTATTTTTACTTCTTAAAGCAAAGGAGGAAGATGAAACCATGTTAGGAAGATTGCACTAAGCTAACTCTTGCAGCAAGATGTCTTTCTGGTTTGCAAAAGCTAACTTCTTTTGGGATACGGCAGAGGAACACATGCAATTACCTCCGCATTGATCAAGCCTTGTCTTGTTTGCTTCTATTTTTCCAGTTTGCCTGCCTTTTTAATGATCTGCAATTAGAGATAAAGGTCTACACATTTCCAGGTTCTATGTATATTTCTCTGTGGCATATTCAGTTTATAGCTGTGCTAGAGGTTTCATATGCCAAAAATCTTGCCTGCTCTCGTCAACTATTTTATTTAGGCTAATAACATTTTTTACTTCTCCCTACAAACCTTGCCTGGAAAGAAATCCTGGAAGATGAGGGTCAGAACTTTGACTTGCCATCCTTCCTTCAGCAGATGATTTACATTCAGGGCATTCATGCATGTTTAATCATAGAGTTCAAATGTTAACCTAAAAGCAGAATAGGATTTCTCCTTTCTCTTAAGTCTGATCCCTTGTGTATTTCTGTCTGGTTTAAAGGGGACAGGAGTTTGTACAGAAGTTTGCTATCTCCGTGCATTGACATGTTCTGTGAAGAAATCATTCCCAGAGTCCATTCCACAAATCCCTTAAACCCAGGATCTTTCACACTGATTTGTATGCAAAGGAATTGCTAATCCTGAAAGAAGTTGGATGTGGTCTGTATGGTATTCCTGAAGTCATAAATTGTATTTCAGTGGCTTTACATGAAAATTCCAGGTATCTCTCCAACCGCTAGTTTTCTTGTACGCATACAAAGTAGAAAGTCCCACTGAAACATAACTTCTTTGGCCCTCCATGCTTGCATGGACAATGAGGAAAAAATATAGTACTGAGGCAGAAATACAGTCTGTATAGCCACTGCAACGTGCAGCAGGATCATACTATTGTGAAAGCCATTTCATAAGGAACTGTGAAACGTTATTAGATGCAAAAATACATCACGCTACTTGTCCATCTTTTGCTCCTGCTGGAAGAGCCCTTCCACTTCACTAGTAGCAGAGGATTATTTCATAACCAATACCTATTCCTCCATTTTATTCCTGTAGCAAAGCTCTGCTATAATATTTTCAGAATCTACTTTGAGAACACATTCCTTATCAGTCAAAGCTTTTTTACAGGAAGGAAGATGGCAGAGAAGTACTGTTTAAAGCATGGGAAGATGCAGGAAAGAAGAGATACACAGAACTCTTCCTCAGACAGAAGAGAAAAATCATTCCTTTTGCTGAAAATTACTGCATGAAATTCATGATCTCTCTTACACAAGGCATCAATCTAAAGTCAAAATAGTCTCTCAGTACCTAAGAGTCCGTGGCTCAACAAATGCTTTTCAGTTACAACATGCCCACTAATTTTTTTCCCATGTGACTTTGGGATAACTATTTGGTTGTCTCTCTGTTGCTGGCCCATTCATAGCAAAAGTGACTGCCTACATGCCAAAGCTTGTGGGAGATGTTTCACCTTTAGAGAAGCCTTGCATGAGGATTTCTCAGAATAATAGAATCCATTTTCAGAATAGATTTTGAATAAGCATTTAAGCTCTTTTGAGTGCTTGATCTCATCTGCATCCATGACCAAAATACTCCATACCAATTACAAACTCAAACTTCAATAAGAAATTAAACACTCTTTACCATTAATTAATTACGGAGTCATGAATATTGTCCTTTCAGCGCACTGGAGAGACAATACAAGTACAAAACAAGCCATAAAGATAATCACACAGCTATTTCATTTTCTTAGGTAAGAATGTAGATGATATAAGTGTTCAGCTGATAAACTTCCTGAAATTAATTTTTAAGATGTTTAAGCTTATGACATTTATGACATCAAAGGCAAACAATCACAACTGCATGGAAAGTAAATAGGAGGAACTGACAAATCTTGTCTACAACTCATATTAATTCCGGATAGTAAAAAAAGAGATTCATTATGAAATCTTGGAGAACAGATATGGATGTCTGAAAGAAGGAATCTTTCCTAGGAGATGCCTAAACAGACAGTTGAATAAAAATACAAAGCAAAAATTCCAATACATATACTACACAGAATTCCATTATAGTTATGTATAGATTTCAGGGACAGAAAAAAATAAAAGAAAAGAAAAAGAAAAACACAATCTACCCAAACCTAGCTCTTCTTTTTTTTTCCCCCCTCAGTTTCCCCACAGTCCATAAGGGAACAACAAACAGATCAATAAATGTTCTCAATTTTTATTCTAGACTCTAACATACCACGCACTGCTAAGTTCCATCAGCACATTTGAAGATATGAACACATAAGCCTTGGTGAATTCTGACCCTTTTTCCTTCATTAGGCATCTACTCATATGAGTCCTTTCTGTCCAAAATCAAGTCACAGATAAAATTAAAAGGAGAGTTCACCTGTCTATTCCTTGGTGTGAAAAAAAAAAAAGTTTTAAGCACAGAGTCCTGGGTGTTTTATTCAGGCACCGCTTCTGCTAACTCCAGTGTGACATGTGGCTCTCCTGCCGGTGTGTGTATGGCTAGACTGTGGCAGCCCGATCTCTTTATGGCTCAGCTGCAATTCTATAAACCAGCCTTAAAAAGGGAGGACAGACTATTGCACTAGCAGGAACACGCCCAAGAAACATAATACAATCACAATTACAAGAAACATTGTTCTTCAGAAACATACTTTTCCCTTCACTTCTGCCTTCTGTGGTTGGGAACAGTGATTTGTTGTTCCCTCATATTAGAAGAATTAATATTCTTCTTGGCACAGAATCAGTTATTCTGTCCAAAAGAAGGGGAGACGGGGTTAAGATTCCTCCCATACTCTTTACTGAGAGTACAGCCACCAGCTTGTCTTTCTTTCTCACTTTGCAACTTGACCTAAGGAGGTCAAAGGGAGCACAAACAGAAGGTCAAAAGGAGCACAAACCCAAAGCCAAAGGAACCGGTAAGGGCATTTCCTTTAATATGTGAGTTGTCTGAATTGCAATGAAAGCGTGAAAGAATGAGAAAAGAAAGGTATAAATGAAATCTGGCATCATTCCATTTGCAGGATACACTATTATCACCACCCTATTTTATAGTAATCACCATCACTACTAAATCAAAACAAAACTTAAATCATGGTGGATAAATTCTTTTAGGAATTAAGAAGTTTAAAGACTTGTCCATGTGACATTCACATAGATGCTTTTATTGTGAAGAGTCCTGCTACAGTAGGGATTTTCTAGAGAAAAGACACTTACTTGATGTTCAGGAAATGGTAGCAGAGCTGAATGTTCCCACTCCAGCACAGGCTGAACCTTAGAATAAAACACCATTGCATTTTGCTCTGTGAGTTACGTACTCTTGATCAAATAAAGATAACTCTATTCATTTTGCCTGTGGCAAAACTGTTTGGGATATTTGGATACTGGTGAGAGCAAGAAATTATAAGGTCACTCTAGAGTTCCTCACAGATGCTCAAACCTCTTCTTCCTCCTGTCTTTTTTCTTTCTACAGCATAACTCCACTGATGCTGTTCCTAGATATCCCTCTGTATATGTATATATCTCTGAGGCATATGGGAAAAAAGATGTGCTTGTAAGAGATAAAGCTCTGATTTCAGGCTTGCTTTCAATTTTAACAGAGATTTTGCCCCACCATGTGTTTTTACCATGGAGAGCTGTGTCTTCATATTAACATGCACAACAGCTTTTACTGAATATATAAGTGTCAATACAGCGCCCAGTTACAAGAGTTCTTAGTATTATATTGCATAATGACAGTTCGTTCCTAATGCAATTCATCTAGTTTGAAGAAGGCAAATGTGACTGAAAACAAGTGTCTACTTTTTATTTTAACTGGTTTCAAATGAATTTTTGTATGTGAAAATGGCCAATCATGTCAAAAGGGACTTTGACAGAGTAGTAAGTACTGCACCTATAAGTAGACTTTAATCCATGACCACAGAAAATGTCTCCAACAATTTCTTAGTGCAATGACAGTGAAATAATGAGAATGAAGTCCAGACTGAGCATCATTCAGTATGTTGTTTAAGTGTCCAATCACTTAAACAGTTGCTTGTGAACCAATTTATTCATTATCTATTACAGATAGAGTTGGAAGCAGCAAGATAGGTCTGTAAATAATAAGCTGAGTGGGCTTGCTTTCTCTTCTCTTCTCATTTCTTATATAGCAGGATAACATTTGTTTTCTACAACTCTGATGGAAAGGTTCCAAGACACAGTGATAAATTGAGCATATAGGTGATAGGGCCCTGGTATTACATGAACAGCCAGTTTAAAAATTTTTGGAGATACACCAGCAACACATCCTATCAGAACCTGCAGCTGCCATTTCTACATTTGCATGAGCCAGGCTGTCTCACAAACTGCTGATCCTGTTCCTACAGCTTTCCCAAGCCAAACTCCTTCAATCTGTTGCAGTTTTGAAGACCAAACCCCTTCAATCTGTTGGTGCTGCTTCCAAGTGTGGCTGATGCTCCAGCAGTTGCCCAAGCCAAACTCTGGAGCAGTCTTTTGCTGTATATTCTTAACTTGCTGAGCATTCATCCTGGCTAGCTTTAGCCACCTAACAAGAACCCTAAATCAGGAGCCTACTCACCTTGGACACTTCTCTATTCAGACATGAAAGAAGAGCCAGCCTAAAGTTTTGCTCACATCCTAGGTAATCTGAATCACTGAGGTATCTGAAGGAGTTGGGATGAATCAGATTCCAAGCCCTCCACTAGGCTTCACAAAAGACTGCTGTTTCTGTTGAATCACACAATACAAATAGGGATACAATTCTAATGTGATGCTCTTAGAATCATTTATTTGCATAATACTCAAATTATATCTTCACTTATTACTACTATTGAAATTTCATTTGCATCTCTTCTGCAGGAGGATTTGGAAGGAGGATGAGGGCTTTGTCTAGTGTTGCTCAGTGTGCCATGCAATCCCTTTCACATCACAAGGGACAGGTAAGGTTACCAGATACCCCTTGTGATTTCCACAGTCACTACTATCCCCTAGCAATGCTTTTAATTTTCCTTTATCTCATCCATTGGGTTTGTTACCTTTCTCACTTGCCCCTACAGAAGCAGCAAGCAAAGGCAGCACTCCAAAGGAAGACCTCCAGCAGCCCTTTTCCCTTCATTGTCAAGAGAGGCATGGAAGAAAGAAGGAAGTATGTGTTACAGCTGAGGTAGAATGATTTTAAAGCTACTACCCTGTTTCCCTTACCAAATCTGGATTTAAAATTTCTGCTGGCTTTATGCCTGTGACAGCAGTGTTTGGTACCCGTGATCTACAACAGGTGAAAACTTACCCTACAGTAACTTTGTCTTGTTAACGTAAGCCATGTTGGAAAGAGGCTGGCATTGTCCCTCAGCCAGAATTATCTTTTGCAATTCCAAAAGTGTCAGCTGAACAAATTGCAGTGATTAAACTGTCTGCACCTGCCCACTTTTGCTGCACCTCATCATCTCTGGGAGAGAAACAGGCATACAGGCCAACCATGCAGCCGGAGAGCAACAGCCTCAAAAGATGAAGACATTCTTTCTTGTGTCTTTACTTGCTTGATTCCATGAGCAAAATTATTTTGTTCTGTATCTTGATAAGCATGCCACATTCGAAAAAACAAAGAGTTACAGCAAGTCATATATTCCCCCCCAGTATTTTCCCATTTCTGTCTGCATATGCTTGACAAGTGTTATGGCTTCCTATTCATCACCATCAGAGAAGTGCTTTAGTGTTGCTGCTTATTTCACAAGGCTACCCAATCAATGTAAACACTTAAAGGAGGTTATAATTTAAAAGGAAGATGTCAATTCATGATGATCTATTGACAATATTGGCCACACAGCTTGAAAATAATACAAGTAATTTGGCTATAGAATCAAACTAAAAATATTCCATCTGAAGTAACATTGATATTAACAGCAGGTATAGCTTTAATGGAGAGTCAGTCTCTGTTAATGCCATGCTCTAAGTGTCAGAAACGCATGTAGAAAACTGACAAAGAAAGGTCTGGGCCTTGTACTAATTATTTTTCTTCCTTTCCTCTTTTTTCTTTTTTTCCTCCTCCTACAAAACAAGGCAGCGTTATAAATACTGCTACAGATGTGAGAAAACAATAGCATTTTATTGTTGTAACTGTTTACATGTTTTTTGATCAAACCACCGGACCTAACACTTTTTGTCTTCACAAAGCTTTAGAAACAATACCCTGTAATGATCAATCATTATTGTACAACCCATGAATACTAAAAATAACAAAGAGCCTTTCCTTTGCTCTCATGTTTTTACTAAAAAGATGTACTTCATAACACTGTGTTCATGTAGCAGGTTGTAATAATTGCCTGGTACTGTATCTTTGTCACACAACCAAGATCATTTGGGAACAAAGTGTGCAACTTTTTGCTTATAAATCTGTCATCTGTTGAGAAAGATGACTATTTAGAAATCATTCTCTTACTACAGTTAATTCCGTTGTACCTATTTTTGAAGTGCACACCCAAGTCTTAAAACAATAAATAACTATAGAAACGGAAGAACTTTCTACTGGAATAAAAGGCTTCCCTGAGTTTTCTTCAGATTCACATGGACTGCTCAAACACTATATTGCATTTTCTGTATGAATAAGTATATCCTGACATGATAAATATTCATTTTCACCTGGTTCATGAAGAACATGTTTAATTCCCTGAAGACTAAATACACTATGTAAGAGACAAACCAGAGCTGATCCTGAGGCATACAGAACATTAACCTGTGCTCACATTCCAAACAGTGAATACTCAGAAAAACAGCAAGTGCTCCTGAAGACCGGGAAGAACTTTGATGCAAATGCAAAATACATATGTAAAAACACTGCTAGTATAACTGCAAATTAATTTATGTTAAGAGAGGTTCAGAATGCTAAACACCTTTATTGAAGACAAATGATGTTTTTTCTGTTCTCTGGGGCTGTATTGTACATCTCTTGTCAAGTTGTTGCTGAGATACCGTGTTATCTAAGCACTTATATTATGATTTACAAAAGAAAAGAAAGAATTGTGAATATATTATCTTGGATTGTCTACCCACTCCTTTGCTACTTGCACCTATTGTTTACAGCAGTGTTCCGGCACACTCAGGTAGGGGAGGCTGCTAACATTTCAGTGGCTCTGTTTACCCCTAGAGTTTGTAACTCAAGCAGTTGTTTAATTTTGTGCTACATAAGGGTTGAGTAACTTCAGCGCATGCAGTTTTACTTATTCAAATGCAGTTTGTTAGAAGAAAAACCCATGCGACACCCCTGCAAAAAGCTTGGAACACTTGGAAACTTAATTAGTACTACAACAATAGAATAGAGACCACTCAGCCTCATTAAAGGAAAACACTTTGATCAAGAAAAGCTCCACAAGCCAACAACAGTGAAGTTATAAGCAGCAAACTGTCAGCCAAGATATCAAAATTGGAAACTTAAACAAAACCAACCAACCAACCAACAAAAAACACTACCATGAGACAGTGGAGTTCAGGATCCTGCGTGGTAAAAGCTGGGCACTAAATAGAATTACAACCCTGGATTTCAATGACCTGGACAAGGGAGCAGATTGCGCCCTCAAGCAAGTTTGGTGACGATACAAAAGTGGGAAGGATGGCCAATACACCAGAAGGCTGCGCTGCCATTCATCAAGACCTGGGCAGGCTGGAGAGTTGGGCAGAAAGGAATCTAATGAAGTTCAACAAAAGTGTAGGGTTCCGCACCTCAAGTGGAATAACCACCTGCACCAATACAGGTTAGGGGCTGACCTGCTGGAAAGCAACTTTGCAGAGAAGCACCTAGGAGTCCTGGTGGACAACAAGTTGACGATGAGGCAGCAATGTGCCTTTGTGGTCAAGAAGGCCAGTGGTGTCCTGCGGTGCATCAAGAAGAGTGTAGCAAGCAGACTGAGGACGTCTCTCGGCTACCTCTACTCTGCCCTAGTAAGGTCCCATCTGAAATCCTGTGTCCTTTTCTGGGCTCCCCAGTTCATGGAAGACAAGGAACTACTGGAGAGAGTGAGGGGCTGCAGCATCTCTTTCATTAGGAAAGGCTGAGGCACTTGGGTCTGTTTAGCCAGGAGAAGACAGAGGGGATCTTATAAATATCAAAAGGGCAGGTGTCAAAATGATGGGGCCAGAATCTTTGCAGTGGTGCTCAGAAGCAAGGCAATGGGCAACAGGCACTGGAACACAGGAATTTTCATCCGAACATGTAGAAAAACTTCTTTGAGTGACAGAGCACTGGAACAGACTGCCCAGAGAGGCTGTGGAGTCTCCTCTGGAGGTATTCAAAACCCCTCAGGATGCACTCCTGTGCAACCTGCTATAGATGAACCTGCCTAAACAGGGGGGTGGACTGGATGATCTCCAGAGGTCCCTTCCAACCTCTACCATCCTGTGATTCTCTGGGAAAAATAAACAAACACAAGCTTCCCAAAGCCCTTCACTGTTTTTCTTTTTAAATCCATACCAGCATCACAGCTGAAACATTGAAGCATTCCCCTAAACACTATCAAATATACCATACATTTTGCATCAATCTCAGAAGCTGCAGTCCTAATGCCTTGTCATGCTGGGGCGGAAGTTTCCTGTGTTTATCATATAGGCCTGTATCCTTTGTTTCCTACCAATCAAATAGTAAAGCAAGTGAAAATTAATTTTTATATATATAAATATTATATTTATATATATTTTATGTGTCTAAAAAACAGGGCAAAGTCACTTCCTCACAAATATCTGCAATGTTTTTACACACAATCATTCACTATGAAAAGAGAAAGGCAGGTTGTAATTTTTAGGAATCAAAGAAGAAAGACTCTACACCTCATCTACAGCAAAAGGTGGAATTAAAAGGAATAACCCTGGAATAAAATTATTTACCTGCATATCCTAGAACTTCTTCTATTCTCAAGGCTAATATTACAGGATTTCTGAACTTCAAACATGCTTATTAACACCAAATAATTAATGCCATGAGTTCTGTAGTATCAGATGTATAAATTGCTTCCTCCATGAAAATGACTCATCAGAAGCAGACAGAAGTGTATCGGGATGCTGTCTTAATTTTTTTTTTTTTAATTAACTGACTAGACTAATATCAAGATATTGGTTTCTTTTTCAGTTCCACAATTCCAGAGACAGCTCCAGGCATCAGAGGAATGTTCTTCCTTGCTCTGCAGTCTGCCAGAGACCGTGCAGAGACTTTGACGTGGACATGGAAGGAAGAAAGCACAACCAAGCCCTGAGTTTAGATGGCTCCTGCTAGAGATGCCAGAAATAATTTTTCCTTCCTAACCTATCAATCATGTAAACCAAATATATAAGGACACAAACTGTTAGACACTGTTGCACTACTGCTCAAACATTTTTGTGAAGGCTGTATCATATCGTCCTCTACAAAATGATAACAGCATCCCAGTCTATAACTTGGAATGAGCACCACTAATTCAAAGTTCCTTCCTCACACGTACACAATCAGTAGAACCTTAAAGAATGGCAGTGAAAGTACCCGAACAACAATCTGCTAATAAGTGATCTTACTGCCTTAAGCAGTCTTGAACAAGAGCTAAACTGCTGACCAAGCCTGGTCAGTAATATATCAAGAAACACGTGGCTGATCTTTAAAGTCCATAGCACTTATTCGAACGGGGCATGGGGGTCATCAAAAGCAACATGACCCAAATTGTATTTACTTCTCTCTGAATTAATCTGAAAATTTCTGCAATATTCACTGACCTCATTTTTATCACTTTTGGCCATTAAATGAGATATTATAAAAAAAAAATCAAGTTACTAATTGTATTTCTAGTTTCTTTTGTACACACAATACACTGCTACAGCTCTTTGTAAGTTTTCCTCATCTTTTATTGCGATTATATCCATCAAAAAATTGTTCAGTTTTGCTGAAACTTCTTGGCAACATAAAATTACATTGCTTGAATGTCTGCAGACTCATATTGCTAAAACAACGAATATCGTATGAGTCTAAAGGCCTGGTCGCAACTATTGCTCATCCCCTTGCTCTAGGGGTATTAACTGTAGTCCTTTAAATGGGACAAAAAAGGAGATAAGCTTAGAACTATTATATCTAAATAAAAGAGGAGTTTTGTCAGAGTTAAATTCCTTTTAATATACCTGTAAGTCATACATCTTTCCCATCCCAAGTATTCTTTGCTATCATTGACTTCAACAGGAGGCATTAGGACTTAGCAGGATCCAGCTTATAGTTCTAACGGCAAGTGGCATATCGAGAGCCTATTACACTCCATCACTGGGATTTTGAAATCCTGAGCATTTTTTAATATAGCACCCCAGGTGTTTGCTGCTTAAAACATACTCTACATGAGCATCTGCAGATGGCACGCCGACAGGGAGCCATCTAGATTCAAATGCACTAGCACTGACTTTGGGACCTCATGCTGGGACCCTAAACAAAAAAAAAGCCCACAAAAACAAAAACCAAAATAACACAAAAACACAACAGGAGGGAAAAGAAAAAAAAAATTGCCAAAACATGGTGGGTTAGCTACTACGAAATGTCCTCATGTCCAGCAAACACAAGGACTGGTCATGCAGTCTTTATTATGTAAGTCACCCCAATAAAAATTAACAAGAAAAGCAATTCAAGCAGTCTATTACAAAGGTAATATTCTCCCTGGATAACTCAGCCATGAATAATTCAGTGTAGGTTAAGCTCAAGTAAGACCATTACTAACTGTTTTCATGTATGGAGGATTGATTTTCTTTCAGTATGAAAGGAGACTCTTGTTGCAGGGCTTCTCAAATGAAGATGCAGCGCACGCTGTTGATTTGATTGAACCATGCTGCAGATGATATACCTACGTTTTGCCTCCATGCGAGGGCAGGGAGAGGAATCTTCCACTGCAGCTTTCCACAGTTATGTACTGCACAGCAAAAATTAGTTAAACATGACAGATATAAGGAGGAACATAAGAAACAAGGAAAAATTAGACAGGTATTTCCTGTTCCTGTAAAAGCTAACATTTGGAGGTCCTAATTCCAGACAGAGCTTGTTTAGCCTACAAACACCACTGATATTACCAAAAGTTTCATATAGTCAATAATTGTTAGTAATTTATACACAGGCTGCACAGCCAGGAGGCGGCACGTGATGAATAAATGGCACACAAATCAAGACCTATATGTGAGCAGAACACCAATTGTATTTGACAGATATATGTAAAGCCCTGCGTACAGAAAGGCTTACATCAGAGATTTACAAGAACAAATACAGAACTACACTGTATAGATTATGTTGTCTTTCTGAGATAAAGAAATGCAACTACATTTGGAAAAGGAAAGCTGTTTTTGTAAGCTATAGATAAGAGTCTTCTCTATATAACTGCAAAGTAAGCATCAATAGCAGATTTTGATTCTTATTTGTAATTTTAAAACACTTAAAACCCAGCAATTCTAAAAGAATATAAAAGATCAAAATGAATTAGTTCTTCATTTTCCATGATACCTTAACATACTCATTTAATAGCATGAAAATGTTACAAACCCAGGACTATTACACTCTACTGTGACGCTCTAGACAGTAAAAGCCATTCTGCCCCCCGCCATCCTCACTTAATTTAATAACAATTTAAAATTAAGATAAATTGACTCTCTAAATGCTTGAAAATTATTGTTAGAATGAACCATGAAGGAAGAAATCACTTGCTTGAAAACTGGGTTTAAATAATTTGTACTATTACTGTTCACTTTCAAGAGTTACTAAATGGAAGACTGTGCAGATATTTGTGTCATAAAACAACTGTTCATACCTGCAGCTGTCCTGCAGTCACACATTACTTAAAAAAATAATGAAAGCAAGCTATAAGTATTACTTGCCACTGCTCATAAAAATTGGAACAGTTACTGCGTCTTAAAATGCATAATATCTAAAAATCTGATCAGGATGAACTTGAAACATTTCAGAACTTAACTTATCACAACAGTTGTTGTGAATTAAATTTCCTCTAACCTTTAGCCAGTTGTTTTATATAGAACATAGTATTCCCCCTACCCCCCATTACCTAGATTGAAATACAGGAATTCTTTAAAAAAAAAAAAAAAGGGGAGTGTCTATCACAGAGGACCACTATTCTATGAGAAGTGTCTTGTATAGCTTCAACACTATCATTGGATTCTACTACTCAAGTACTGCTAGTTTGTCTTTACATGCAAAACCTTTGTTGCAGGAGAAGTAAACTTGAAGTCTTCTAAAGCAAATCTTTATTTACTCCACAGATAACACTTGTGTACAATGCAGTTAGAAGCCAAATTTATCATTTCCACAGTAAGTTTTACTTCTAGCTTTTTGCTCAGTATCAGTAACGTGTTTTGAAACAGGAGTCTCCTCTGGAAATGGACTGTAGAAATGCCAATGTTGAAAACTGTGTTTATGGCCGCTTTACATACAGGCTGTGTCAGGCATGTAGTACACGTAACTATCTACGCATGGTTCTGTTGAGTGTCACCACTTATGTTTCAACTAGTCTTCCATGTTTGGGCACCATTATACAGTTCAAAATTTTCTGCTCTTCTTTCTGCCTCCCCAACACCAAGGTTTTCAATGAGTTACTCCTCAGGCCACAACCAGTAAGGCATGAAAACTGGAGCCCCGCAGTCTAAGATGCACCAAGTTAGGTTTACAAATTCATGAGGTATTGTACTGAAACCTTCCTATGACAAAAATGGGGAAAAAATTTTCACCCTTGTCTTGTAGATGTTTGCAGGAGGAGAAACTACTGTCTCACCAGCTTGTTTCTTATTTTGCGAATGCTACTGAAGACCCAAATTTCCTAAGCTTGAAGAAACCAAGTTTGATTCAGTCCTAACAACATATAATACACAGAAGAAACCAGGTGAAAGATTCCCATAAGCTTCAATAGTCTGTGGAACAAGCACACAGCAATTTTGCTTTGCTTTTTTAATTAAACTTGATCACACCGGCTCTCCTCCATTGAACACACTCTTGGAATGTAGATATGACCTACAGAGGTATTTAAATTACTGGGATGGCATTCTCTCATGATTTAAAATTACATTGTTTGGTGAAAATAGAGGTGGACTATACCCGAGTGCACGTTCACAAATTCAGTACCTTTTGTTGCATATCATTTGAGATAAATATGCACAAAAATATTTCTGTCAGTTTTGCCAATTTCACTTCTTCAAACTAATTAATAATTTTAAAGATAAAAAAATGGGTACCATGTTGTTTCTC
Source organism: Cuculus canorus (assembly GCF_017976375.1). Lineage (NCBI taxonomy): Eukaryota > Metazoa > Chordata > Aves > Cuculiformes > Cuculidae > Cuculus > Cuculus canorus. The sequence continues at coordinate 19,661,252 of NC_071409.1, forward strand.
ATTCTGCTTTTTCTAGTCTTCCTGTTCTTTCCTTATGGAAAATAACAAGTAATAAATCCTAGCCAGAAAGAACAAACTTAACATTTTTTTTGATACCTCAAACTCTCTTGTAACTTTATTTTATTGGTTTTTAAATGAATGAAAACATATATAACAAATTACTGGGAAAATTACATATCATTTCCATTATATTACAGGCATAACTGATTACCTGAAATGGACATAAATCAGACGATACATAGGCAGTGCGCTAAAATATGGTATGTAATAAAAATCATTTGGTACTTGCCTTCTATTTGGCTGCTGAAACAGCAAATATCCTGTCCTGTGTGAGCGCTGGGCAAGAATTAAATATTATCATTTCACTTATTGGATGTGAATAGAACACGTATATTTGCATGTTAATTCAGTGGCAAGTTTCCTATGGTAAGTTTCTATGCACTTACTGTAATATTTCTCTATTTTTGTATAAATCATTTCTAGATAAAAAAAGATTAAAGATCGGAATTTTGTATTTCTCATTTAGCCATTTCCGTTTTCAACAGAACGATTGATGAATGTATACAAAGACATGAAAATTCGCATTGAAATCCTTAATGTCACAGAAAGTGTATTTGGTAATTAAAAACAGGGAAAACAGATCTTCGGTTTGGGCAATACTGTCTCTCTAATTATTGGCTGAATACATCCTGAACATGTATCAATTTATCTTCACAGCAGTCCTGTCAGAACAAAAGCATGTTTATCTCAGGAGGGTGAGCCAGAGCGGCTGAGACAATGTAATAGCTCCCTGCTTCTCTGCTGCTCAAAGTGGCACATCTTGTTCCCCACCTTTCCTCCAGGCTCATCCTGCTCTCAGCCCAGACCTTGCCCAGCACTGGCTCTGGCATCGTTTGGTCGTCTTTATTCCACTCACAAACCCAGCAGAAAATGATCCTTTTTTTTTTTTTTGGCCTAGTAAATTAAACCAACTCAAGGATAGGTAGAGATAAAAGCTACAGCTGACACCAGCTGTGCAGATAAGCCCAGAGAGCAAGGGTGGAGGAATGAAGATGGAGTAGAAAATGGAAATTCCCTTTAGCTGCAATAAGATCAGCTTGAGCTCACGCAACAACTTTGAAATGTCACTGATGGGAAACCAAGATAAAGAGCATTAAGAAAAGTTCCAGCTCAGACCAGACTAAAAGCCTATGTCAAACACTTTGAGCTTGGAGAAACAATCCTTCTCTGGATCTTTGCAGGGTGTAAAGTGCTTTGGTTAACATTGTTGGTAAAGCCAGCCATTATAGCTACAGTGGAAGGTATAGACAGACGCTGAACAAAGATCGGAGCTGCATTATTTACTGAAAATAAATAGATATAGAAATGGCAGTAACTACAGAGAAGTAACATATTTAGGATGGGGGTAAGGCAGTTCAAAACCTCACTTTGAATTGTGAAATTGCATCCAACTGCATCTCATGCTCATGATCAGGGTTTTTTTTCTATTTTAAACCTTAGATTTTCAAGTTTGCCAAACAATACTGCGAACAAACATTTTCAAAATACAGTCTTTTGCTTTGAAAAGAGGCTACAGTGGAAGATGAAAAACATTAAGCCACTTTCTTGATAAGATGTCTCAAGAAAACAGGTATTTGTAAGCAACAGGAAAGCATCCAAGTGATGAATACAAGTGCATTTGCAAATCCTTCCCCAGGGGAGAAAACAGTTTGAAGAAATACCTTAAATTTTATTTTGCATTTCATTTAGGAGTTCAAATCTAGTCTAAGCTGAGAGTAGAGGCATGGCTATTATTGTCTGCTGGGCAGCCTATGCAAAATGAACTGTTAGTTTTAGGCCTGTTCCTATTAGATAAATTCTTGCTTTGTAGAATCACCTCTGTAACCAAAAACCTTCATCAGCAATCTCAGTGTCCTCAGCATATGGAAACAGAGATACACAAAAATTACTGATAAATTAGCTAATTCTTCCCTGTCAGTGCAGGAACGGGGTTGCCGATGATGAACAATATTGCAGTAATGCTTAAACTATTCCTAAAGTACTGGTGTTTTGTCTAGGGGTTTCTACATGCCGAGAAACAGTCTTTTCTGTTATTTCCCCTGGGGCCCAGATCTAAGTGTAGTAGAGGATTTCACAATTAGTCTATTTTCTCATGAGATGCAACCTAAATTTTTCTTCCTCTTAACTCAATCGTGTTTTTCCAACTTAAACTCTCTTCTGCTCTACATAATTCTTGCCTCTTCTGTTGTCTGAATCATGGTAGTTAGGTTTATAATGCCTCCTCCTCCCCCCGTACATCACAAAAGAAAATATTTTTTAATTTCCTTCCAGGTTTTTTGTTTATTTGGAGTTCTTTCAGAAGAGGTGAGTAGTGAGGGTAGGGGGTGGTTTTGTCATCCCAACTTTACTTCTCTCTCTTAGCTTCACAATTCATTTCCTATTTACATTTCTTATTTCCTCAGGCTCCACCAGATTACACGATAGACTGACTCTGGAGATGGGTGCTGGGACCAGGGAACAGGCTCCCTCCAGAAGCCATAACCCCCACTGCAGGGCTGTACTCTGGTTTCCGCTAACAGATACCATACGCTAAGCCCAGAGCTAAGATAAGCTCCAATACTTGCACAATGTGCCCATATGTGAGACATAGGTGCAAAACCAGAAGGAAAGGAGGAGAGAAACAAATGTATTCATCACTGCAAGCATGAAACTAGACAAGACCACTGAGTTTTCCAGGCTTGAAAGGAAAACAAGGTCCTTATTACATCCTATTATGACTTCTTTTTCTTACAATATTGCTTCATTACAACTATGTTTTAATAGATTCTGAATTTGCTGTTTGAATAGAGTTGTGCTTTCCACCACGACCTGTGCTGTGCACCATGCCCAGGTGCGAAGATGTGATGAAGTCCCCCTGAAGCCTTTGAGACCATTCCAAGCTCCTTCCCCATCCTTCTCCCTCAGCCATGCCTCATGTAGTCCACAAAAACTAGCTCCAACCCTGATCATAAAAGCAACATGCAAAGGTTTTGCTGAAAAGTATGAGGTTGTTTGAGACCCTTCAGGAAGATAAAAGTACACAGCTTGTCTAAAATGGAATTACTGCAGTATTAAAACGAGATGCGAGGGACAGACTCCCAATTACTTTACACCTTCATTTGAAGCACAGAGCTGTGGGAAAAGCAAGATTTGACTGAGGAAGCCCTTGGCTCCCTCCAGTTCAGAGGCAGCCTGGAAGCTGCTCAGGACCCACGTTGTGACCCCATGCCTGGGGTGCTGGCCTAGGCCCATCAGTGGGGAGTGAAGCGTCCTGCCAGCCACAACCGCACAAAGCCCAGCATGGGCTGCAGGGCCTGTCAGCATCCCTCCTTTCCCCTGTAACTTCGTGCTTTGCCATTTTGGAGGCCAGGAGGCAAGCCAGCATCCAGCTGTTGTGTCAGTGCTATGCAAGCGTGAAGGAGACTTGGTGGGAAAAGCCTCCAGCTCCCCCTCAACAGACAGTTCTCCCAAATGGGATGCGTCTCCTAAACAGCCTGTCCCAAACTTATGACCTTCAGTGCTTCCCAAAAACGTTTCCCAATACTTGACTTTTCCCCGCTTGCCTTGACGAAATATTGGAACACAGTCAGATCCCATCTGACCCACATCTGGAGCTTCTTCCTTCACTTCCCTCTGCTTTGATTCTTCTTCTTCCTCTTTTTAGTTTAACCTGACTCAACAATTTACACTGCTTTGCACCTTGTGGAGCCCCATCTGTGCATGCAAAATGCTTCCAAATCCTAATGTTGACGCTCTGGATTGCAGTTTAACTGCTGGAGTTTGAGGACTTGTGTTTCAGGGAAAAGGAAGGGCACTCTGCCTCCAGCAGAGCGGAAAACAAATCTTTTCTATTAGTTTTAGTTTCTCCTTCTTAAGTATGAGGTTTGATGGAAGGAAGGACATGTATAAAAGGGTAATAGAGATAATGGAGTGGTAAAGGCTCAGGGAAATATTGCTAAAGGAGGAATTACAACAGCAACACAAGTTCTGTTCACCAGCATTAACACAGCATGCGGCCTGAAAAGAACAATTGAGACACACATCTTTCAACAAATGAGGACCAAACAGCCCTATTACCACAGGCTGACACAGTCACAGCATCTGTGGTGTTTGCCCTGTGCCATTCATCCTGTACCTCAACCCAAGTGTCCCATATGCAAGGTATTATCTATCATGGGCCATTCACTGATGCGGCAGCAGTGGGAAATGGTGTCTTTACAAATGCAAAGTCAGCTATAACATGACTGTAGCAGTCACCTTGTAGCACTGGGTTCTCTATCTTCGGTTTTCCCATCTGTGAAATAGGTCTAATTGAAAGGGAAGTTCAATTCCCTTTGAACTGAAGGGAACATATATATTTCTAAGCGGAGGCCAAAAATGGAGATAAAAATGTAGAAAATTAAAAAAAAAGAAAAATCGTCATTTAGGAATGCTGATGTGGGACTGAAGCTCATTGCTGCACTGTTCAGTGGAAATTACAACAGTCTTAGTCTGAAGGTCTCCATCAGTTCCCAGAATGGTTAGAGGACCAGCCTGAGCAAACCCCAATCACCTCATCTCCTACAGCCACCCCTCCCAGTATTGCTGCCCCAAGAGGCAAACAGGCATTCACTTCTTCAGGTGGAGGTGCTCATGCCCTGACAGAGTAAGTGGCTTTTAAAACGCCTTGCGCTCCTTCAGCCCAGTCTGAAGTGGGACATGCATGAGGCAGAAACCCCTTTACCTCAAATGACACATTGGAGAACGGAATCAAGGAAGGCAAACTTTCAACTTTTTTTTTTTTTCCTAGTTTTGAATGAAAACCAGGATAAGTTATATGGTCAGCTGTTTGCTTTTCTTTAAAGATCTCCGTACAAGCTCTGTGGAAGTGCTACACCAACCACCACTTTCATCAAACTTGATATACTTAGGGGGACTCTAATGTGCTTGACCTAATGAATATTTTTCCTGAGTCGGGTGAACATAAGGAAATCCAAGAACTGCAGAGAATGAGGGAAAAGGGATATACTGGGTAAGCTGTTATTGTTTCAGACTTCATATGCTAGAGAAAGAGGGGTTTATGCCACCATTTCCCTTACAAAATCAAAGGTTCTTTACTTAAGGCCAATGGAAACGTTCAAAGTGAACTCTACCTGAACTACAGTAACTGTTTGTATGATGGTTAAAATGATGCAATGTGGCATATTCTGAAACGTGTGTATAATTCAGATTAATTGCACAGCATGCTGACCTTTTACAGCCTGCAGTGAGCCTGCAGCTCTGCAGCAATGCATAATAGAGTGAGGCAGGAGAACCAAGTTCAGGGTTGGCCTAACAGTGTCTTGGGCTTTCCAGCACACGTGGGTACCCCTTATGACAACAAGTTTCCTCAGTCCTCATAGATAAGCTGCAAGATCTATCACTGCTCATCATTCTCTTGAGTGAGTCGTTTCAGCAGAGGGCTCTGACAAGAGCCGTTTGGTCCATTCTAACAGAAGAAACAGTGATAATTAGTCATATCAAACTGAATAAAAATAAAAGCAATTGACATAAAATGGGTTCTGCAGAACTCATTTCTTATACTGGCAGGGCTGAATCCTCATACTGTGTAAGCAGGCTCCACTGAAGTCAATACATTCACCATTTTATATAAACTGACAACTGCCCCTTTGAATTTAATGGGAAATTATCTTTCTATAGATTTTCTCTACTGCTTATAATTACAGTTCTCTTGAATTTTACAGGATGATTCAGTGATCAACATTCTTCAGACCTTCTCTTAGAAATTGTTCAGCTCATCATTTGGAAAGCAAATAAACGTGAAATATTCTGAGCAGCTTTCAGACTAATCACAACCCAAAAGTTACTGTTTATTACTATATAACGTCCAAAAGGAAAAAGTTTCTTCTGATAAATACATGGGCAAACATGGACTCAAGTAGGATGGCAGTGGCAATCGAGGACAGGTACCTGCGTGCAGAGGTGTCCTTGTGCAGCCCAAATAGCACTGTTCACACCTCATCCCTTTTCAAAGCCACCTGAATTCATACAATATGTATTTAAAAATTAGAATGAAGATATCAGAAATCTAACAGATAGCTAAACACATTCAGAGCTGAAGAAAATGTTGGTGTTTTGATGCCAATATTGCTTTAACTGGAGCAGATAATGTTTTCTCTGTTTGCTTATACAAGAAAAGTAATTTCCACAGAGATGGATAAAAATACATTTTAGGATGGAACCTTAGGTTAAGCAGTGAGTCAGCTGAATTACATTGATCTGCTCATTGAAGAGGAGATTTTATTAACTTAAAACAAAATGGTGGAATTAATTTTTAACTGATACTGCAAAACCTACACAGAGAGCAGACCCTCCAGTCCTGCAAGAAGTAAAAACTGTCCCTTCCTGTGAAACTGCAGATTAATTTTTCATAAATTTAAAATATATTTCTCAACTAGTGGGAGTTGCTTTGCAAAGAACTTCAGTACGTTTAAAACACTCTCAAAGACGTTAACCTCCCACATTTTATGTTACAGTGTTCCCTAGGTAACCTTGGGACAGAAACACTTCATTCCATGCTGCACATTCCCCCAGGATGCTGCTACAAAGGCAGTCACCCCACAACAGCAATACTGTTCAGACATCTTCCCTTTGTGTCACACCCTAGTAGCACCAGTAATATTAAGCCACATTTTCTCCAAGAAGAATCCTCCTGTTACAAGTCGTTACACACACACACCCCCCAAAAAAGTATTAAAAGAGCACATATAACTTAAAAAATAAACAAACCCTTTAGCAAGCTAAGGATAATTGTGTAGGCAGATGAAGATGGATGGTAAATCCCAGGGTACTGAAGTAGTAATTAAAAATAAACAAACAGGAGATAAAAATAGAACTCATGCAAAATATTTTCCCACAAGGCTTTTAGAGCAGTCAAGCACCCTATCAAAAACAGCAGGAGAAGAACACATTTCTTTCTGTTTTAAATAAAATGAGATTCATTCGCCTGTAAAAAGCAGGCTGCAACCTCCAATTAAACCAATTACCAAACCCACACTAAATTCCAATTTTTGAGATTTGGAAATACTCATGATTATTGGAAAAAAAACCAGAGAGACAACCTGCCTTTGATTCTGCAAAACTTGTTCGTATGACTCCTGGAAAGTACAGCAGCCACAAACTCCTCTGTCACCTAGAAGATGAGGAGGAGCAGAGTGCTACATGCCTTAGCCCTGCTCCTGTGCCTTAATTATTTAACAGAAAACCAGAATCTAAGTTCAAGTGTCTTCTACTTAAATGAGAGTCCTTTAAGTTGAGAAGGTATATCCAGGCAAATCATCAAATAACACAAAAAAGCCAGAAATTTCGCTCTACTTTTTCTTTTTCTGTATTTTGAAAGTGTGATAAGCATGAATATGTGATACAAGAATTCAATAATTGGAGTAATGGACATGTAAAATACAGACTCGCAGAAGGATACTACAGTACAGTCCATTAATGATCTCTGTGCATATGATCTTTCTATTTTGCCTTTTGGGAGTAGACTCAATTTCAACTGCAAAATTCAGAAATAAAATGGAGGCGATAAAACAAAAGTAAAAAGAACTGCAAACTAATTTCCTTTATTATGTATAATTTCTGATACTTTATTATAGATACGATGCTCTGTGAAATTTTACTTAAACAGCTTTCATTAACAGTGCACAGAATAATTTAGCCTTGCAAGACCTCAACTCATATGTAAGTTTATAAAAGCAGGGTGTTTTATTTCTTCACTTGAGAAACTGTGCAGCATGTCCAAAAATCACACTTCAATGCGGAGAGGGACAGAAGTTCAGTATCATCGCCGTTAGGCTATTCTGCTCTATCTACATTTATGCTAATATTGTTCCAGTTATGGTATAGTTATTACTATTCGTATCTTAAGTAAATCAGGTTCCTCAAGAAATATCCCTGTTAAACAGCTGTGCTAAAACACTGCATCCCGGTGACCTTGGATGAACCATAATCCGGTTTTGACGATGCTACATTTTCTTTCTGGACACTTTCTAAGTTATACATAAAATCCACCATAGATCTGAGATGGAGGGTGATCAGCAACAGAGGGCTCTGGACCACAATAAAGGAAAGGACGTTTAGGACGGCAGCAGGAGAGCCAACTGTGATTCGTAATCGAGCACCTTAGTTTCCGGAGTTTTCGTGCTTTGGTCTGAAATATCTGCTCAATATAAACAGCTTCTCTTTAACAAGATCAAGGCTCTGAAATAAGCCAAACCTACCTACTGCTTAGCTAGCACTGAACTTGCTGAAGTATTTTTTCAAACTCAGCTACTAAGAGAGTCTTGAAAAGCTCAACATCACAGTGAGGGTGGGGGAACATTGAAGTCCTATTCCCTAATTCCACAGAGTATAGGGGCTTTTTGCAACCAATCAGTTCTTGCTGTATCAGTGTCAGGAGTAGTTCTTTATCGCTCCTTTAACAATAAAATACTTTGTGCTTTTTTTCATTATTATTACAACTGATGTTCTCAAATTCCTCTAAAGTCACTTTAACGAAAAATGGATTTGTGATTGCAACATAGGGGCAATGAGAACTGTTTTATCCTGAATATGAAGAAGTACTAGTGATCATGCACAAATTGTTTCAGAATTGATGGAGGGTGGCTTCGCATAAGTATTGCTGAGAAGCCAGATCACCCATACTAACAAAGAGCCAGCTGGCGAGATCCGGGGGGGCATTTCTCAGTGCTCTGCTGTGGCTTGCTGCACCCCTGGTGTCAGTGAAATTCTGCTGGGTTTTAGCTACAGCCTTGGACCCAGAGGCCAGAACCCACGGAGAGGTAAAAGGGCATTTAAAGAAGTCAGAGGTGTTCAAGTCAGCAGCAACTTATTTAATTTAACTTATCTTTAGTCATTGGGGACTACCTGACACCACATTTCCAGCAACTAACAATTGTATTTGGGAATTTCACAACAGAGAGGCAGTATCCCATAGGAAGGGCATGCAGCCATTGAAACAACTCACGATTAGAGGCTGGACTTGTTATGCTGAACGCTTTTTAAAAATAGGCACCAAGATTTAGCTGCTGCAAAGTTTTTTAAGTATTAATAGAAAATCCTTATGTTACAAACAACCTGGAATTAATGGAATGGAATTTCAGCATGTACTGGAATATGAAAGAAAGATAAAAGTAGTCTTAAATTCCAAAAGTTAAAGTAACCCATGGAAGCAGGAGAACGTAATTCTGGTTACATGACAGCTTACTGCAGAACTTGTTGCATCTCCTTTCTGTGTTTATTTGACTTCAAGAACCAAGAGAGTAACCCTTTGATTAAAAATAGCCTTTTCAGTGTCTTGTCAAGCATAATGGTCCACAGAAACACTGCAGTAATCCAGTAAGTCATAGGTTAATTCACTTGAATATATTTATTGAGTTTTCTATAGCCTGGGGTGAAGTGGAAATTCAAATCAGTGAGCGGGTGGGATATACTTTTCTTTCTTATCATCAATTCTGCCACCTTATCCTTGGTTATTCAAGTTATTGAGACGATTCAAAACAAATATGGAAAAAATACTGCACCAGTCCACATTGTGCAACTGCTGGGTTCAGATATCTTGTCTGAATTAATATTCTGTAGCCCAAAACCACCACTTTAAACCTCAGTGTAATATTTTCTGTAATCTTTACAACACACTTGTATCCTTGTCAATGTGTGTAGCTATGTATGAACTCGGCAACATTAAAAATGGGAGTAACATAGGGCTATATTAAATTATGCATAATACAGGAGCAAGTGGCAGATGGTATTGTAGAGTATGCCGAGATACTGGTATTTATACAATAAGCATTAAAATAAACGCGTCTAGATAAATGAGGTTATTTGCAGGTATGACGCACCTAACGCTGAAATAAATGTTTATTTTCAGGTTGTATGCATCATGCACAGGTTATTTTAGAGGCTGCATCTGTCATATTGCAAGACTGATGTGACGCAGAAACGCAGACACTAGTAAAGGGAGCTCACAGTAGCACGTAGAGGAGGGGGAAAGAGATGAGCACAAGGAAACAAAGGCTTCATAAAACAACAGCATGCAACAAAAAAAAAAAGCTATCTTGACATCAGAGAAAACAGGAGAGACAAAGGGGGCTGGTAAAATACTTCAAAATGCTTGAAAAAATGAGATCAGAAAGTTAAAAGCAACATGCCTTAGTGAAAAGAAAACAATGGCTACAAGACAAAAGCAGCTGCTATGGAATGTGACAGTCACCTAGGAGAGAGGGAAAAACCTTAGGCTCACGTCTCATGTTTCCCTCCTGCCCTTCACTCTACTCTCTTACAATGCTGTACCAAAGCCAGCGTCCCCTCTCTGCCAGCACCTTTAAGTCCTCTCTGTTTGGTCTTGCACTAATATCCTGATGTCAGCAGCTGAGGTGTGGGTCCCTTCTACTTCCGTAATGAGGTATGGAATATGACAATTCAGTCCGAGCAGCAGGGTACAGCACAGCCTTAAAGTACCCCAACAATGCTTCGCAGGGTACATAACAGGTTTTTGACATTTAAAATCTGTTGCCCTAAGTAGTTGCCTGTGTCCCTGTTGTTGTAAAAGGGGGTAAAGATGGACTCAAAAAAACCCTTTTTTTTGTGACAGGCAGCAGGAGCAAAGCTGTAGGAGGAAAAAGGACAGAGACAGGTAACATTCCATTAGGTTTTACTTGGAAGAAATTCAAATAAACATGGTGGGATAAAAGTACGTGTTTGAGGAGAGCGGCAGGTGGTGAAAACTTGGTAGGGATAATGGTGTGACTTGGATCATCAAAAAACATCAATGATTTAGGAAGAATGCAAATATCACTGCTTCTGAAAGGAAAGGGAAAGGTTCCCCTTTGTAGTGCTCCAGACATGCTAACAACCTTGCACATCTGAATAGTTGTCCAGCCTTTCATCACTTTGAGATAATGTCATTGGTTAGTTTACAAGGCATACAGCTCAGACCCTTTGGGTACTAAGGAGGGTGAAGTGTCTGTGTGCAGATTAAGCTTTTTTCTTTTTTTTTTCATTTAAAAACATCAGAAATAAAATGAATTTAAAGTCTCATTCCACTGGTGCATTTAGAAGCTCCTCAAATAGTCTATTCCAATTCCACAGCAATTCTATAAAACAAAATGAATAGCACAAATGCAGCAAATATATCTCCTGCCAAGATGAGCTCTCCTGTTTTAAAATCTTTTATAGCATCTAATGTATTTATTTGCATCAAGAGGGCATTATGCCAGTTAACATCTGTGTTCTCTAGAGTTGGTAATTCTGCTTCCCATAACTAGTCATCAATTCTGCATGAAAATACACAACTGTCTTTCCACTATAGATTCCATGTGCTGCTCAATTTTTCCATGCACGTTTAGAGGAATCTTTGGTGAAATACTTCTGCACAAAAAGATATAGACAGGAAAGGATGAATCGAATGTCTTTGGATGCCCTGCCCCCACCTGGGGATGTCATTTATGGACCTTTGGATTCAGATCAGATATTCCATTATGAAAAAAAAAATTAAAGACAAAATCTTCTGCTAATATAAATTGACATGGCTTCTTTGAAATATACAGAAAGTATCCCAGATCCCTATCAGCTAAAGATTTGGTCCTGAGACACCTTGGGGCAGTTCAAGCATGCAAATTAAGTAAATGTGCATATACTTTGATATGGATTAAATGACCTCAACTAAAAATAAAAACCAAAGCAGGTGTCTCCTCCTGAAGGGCAGACAACATATTTTAACAAAAATAAAGAATTTTCCCAATTTAAAATAGCTTGAAAAACTGGGTGCCAAGATTTAAAACATATACGATCTCTCCCTTCCAGTGTGGCTGCCTGACTACCTTTAAGTATCTAGCATTCAGCAACCAGGAAAGAAACCAGGAAAGAAACTCATAACATAGAATCAGAGTCACAGGAGACAGAGGAGTTGAAAGTTGGTCCAAGATCACGAGCAACTGGATTGATTGAAGGTAAAAGACAGGCCTAGTAATACAATACAATGCCATGAAGAGCCAATTTTGTTTCCAGCATCACCACAAACTTTCCTTTCTCAACCGACACCTGCTTGACCAACCCCAGGGTGCAATCACACAGCATTGCTAACCGGCAGCATCTTTAACGTGGGTATGCTAGAACTCTGGCTAGAGCACGTAGATCTCTAACTCTCAGCCCCAAAATTCAGTTATTGCAGTGACTGGCTTGTCAATGTCCATGTGCTTTGGATCAGGTTTCACAAGAAAAGCTCATGCTTCCTAACAGTATACCTTCTATAAAGAATTACACTGTAATTAGAAATCTATCCAAGAACTCTATTTCTATGCATGCAGCCATTAAATGAAACCTGCTAGTCCAACCACATGCTGTGGTGACTTTCCTACTAGTTAATGACCTGACCATCGCTTAAATGACAGGTAGTTCATAATTGCCACTTACAAATAGCCTGTGGAGTATTAGCAGAGGAATGACCGACTTTTCATTGCTGCATTCAGTATTTGCAGTGTACATTTTATTATTTGAATGTTTCCTCAAGACCCTTTATGACTGCATGGTTGGGATCTATGCTTTTGTTTCTGTATAGCTTCAATTGTACAAGAAAATAGCTATATTACACTTCAGCAATCAGAACATGATATTTCAGTGGAAGTGCCACGTGGTCTGAATATCCAGAGAAGAAATATCTTAGAACGATGAGGTCAACAGCATGCCCAGCTTCTCATCAAGAAAACACAACCGTTTTTACTACTTCTTGAGAGGTTTGTGAGCCAAATTATAGTTCCTATATTATTGTCAAACACAGTACTCAGGTTTCCAGTATATTAGTTAGAGGTGCTCATTTTATTTATCTGTTGTGGTTACTTTTTTTTTCACCTCCTTCTTATTTCTGTGTTTTCCCTTGAAATTGTTCATATTTTGGACAAGAAAAGAGATTTATTTTCTGTTACATGCTTTCAATTGGTGATATCAGAAAACAAGTAGAAGAATGTGATATAGGATTCAGGTTACACATAGGAGCCAATTTTCTAGGATTAATATCTCAATTAAATGGAAGTATAACTTCAACACTTTTTAAAAACGTGTATCAAATCACGCTGTCTTTCTCCTTCGTGGCAAATGTTTTAGTTATTTTACAGACCACTGAAGTTCTGAGAGTCAGGTCTTTTTCTGTCTCAATCACAACAGAGTAGACTTAATTTTCAAGCTGGTATACATAGAGATTTCTTGCAGGAAGATTTATAGCAGTTCAACTTCAGTCAATACCTGATGTAAAGAAACAACAGGGTTTTCACACTAGCTATGACTGAAAACTACTCTTTACCTCACTGTTCAGATTATTAACTCAATTTATTCTTTTGTCCAGAAATCACCACATTGTAGAGAATCTCTATAGATCTCCAACACAGAGGGCTGAAGGGAAACCATTCAGCCAAGACACCTTTTACCTTCCCAGTCTCAATATAAATACTGCAAATGGTTCCAGTTTTGTTTTATGTATTTAAAACAGGAAATGCTGCACTTCTACATTTACCACAAAATGGCTTATGTTGAGATTTTTTGGGTTCTTAATGCATGATACAAGAAAAAGCTAATGACTGTATTCCAAGAAGGTAGGAAATCCTTTTGAGTTTTTTTTGGTTTTTTTCCACTCTTTCTAAACACTGGACTATAACAGTTTGAGGCATTTTAAATGAAAAGCATCATACTGTCACTGTGTAGTTTAGAATGAGTATAGTACTAACTGGGGATGAAGGAGCCACATACCAATCTTATGCAATTCTAAAACTCTCCCACACACTTGCGTCATGGTTAAGCTGTTTAGTTTAAACATATTGTGATTAATGTAAGCAGCAAATAAGATTGTTCTTATCAGTCAGGATATTCTGACTCCACCTATATTTTTTCCAGTAACCCCAGAGCTGAATACAAAGAGTAGAGTCAGAACCATCTGAGGAGTTCTGTTACTTTAGCAGGGATTGGTGCCTCCTAATTAGACGTACTTCTTCACAACACAGACAGCTACAATAGGCACTGTCATTTCCCCTAGAATTGGAGCATGAAAGCCCTTGATATCTTTGATTTTCTGTCTCAGAACTCTAGATTTTCAAGATTGTCTCTAAACACAAACAGAAGTTCCATTGTTCATTTAATAATTAAATATTTCAGTATTGTAGTTTATAGTTTGAATAGCAATAAAGTATTTTCTATCTTCTTTTGGATGCTACTTTTTTCCTCTAAACACTTCTTGTTGTTGAGCAAACTGAGGTATATTCCTGTCTGCCACACTACAAACGATTCAATTCAGCAGATGCTGCACCTGTCATTGTTTTGTGTGTTGCCACACAAGAACAGAGAATTACATTGGTGCAAATATCCTCGGTGATGATCTTTTATCATCAATGCCTTCTTTACAGTTTATGCTGCTGTACATCAATTCTCATTGTGTTTATGACAGATGATATAAAATACCACTCATTCCAAATTCTGGCCATAGTCTGAGTCATACAAACTTAAACCATTCGTTTCACAAAATTCAGTCCATCATCTGGAAAAAAAATAGTAACTACAATGCAAACTCTTGAATTATGTTGCTCTCTTAGAAAATCAAGGAACTTGTTTGTGCATCCATACGCATGAAGATAAAATATTCCACCAAAGCAACAGTGCGTGATGGAGATTTGTTGTCCTTTAGTGAAAAGGTCATTAGACATTCGAAATAGTAATTACCTGCATCTATTCACTATCCCCTATGACTTCCCTAATAAGATAGTTCTCCTTTACCATGCCTCCTAGACAGTGTATTTCACAGACACTGTAACAAGAAATGCAGGAACTTAATTTCTTACTTATTTTACGTTTTGAAATAAATTATTACATAATACTTCATGGGGAGGTCATCTTTCTTTTATGAACTTTGGATGAGAAAGTGCAATGCCTAGTAGCAAAAATATTGACAAATATTATTAGACTTCTCTATAAAGAACTATTAATTTACTCCTAGAGCACCGCAGTAAGCTAAAAGAGCTATTGGTAACTTCTGTATTTTAGAGATAGGAGGAGGCAGCAAGGGTCAGGAGAGCTATCCAATGGGGAGATATTGCATGATCAGGCTGTGAAGAACACCAGCACCAGCCAAACTGCCCTTTTTTTTTTTGTCCCTGAAAAGACACTTAATTTCACGTTTAATCATCTGCGATTGTCAAACCCAGAGTTCCCTTATAAAAGATCCCCTTGCTGAAGGGACATGGAATGCGTTTTAAAATTAAAGTCTTTGTACTTCACATTTCAGATGCCTTTTACTTTCCATTCTTTTTCGTACCTTTAGTATAAGCTAAAAATATTTTTAATAGTGATTGCCATGGCAATAAGTAAGCTAAACTCTAAATATTTGAACTTCCAAGTAATGCTCGACAGCTCAATGTTGTGCAGACTCTGATTTATTTATTACATCCAGTTTAATATAATAAACTTGACACAACACTGAGGCTCATCATAGTTCCATCCAGGGCAGCACAGTGAGGAATCTGGGTCCAGCTAGGAAAGGAACAAGGACGTGTGAAGTGTAATTTCTTGAAAACAGCAGTGCTGTACTTTAATATATGGGTATGCAGTCTTAATAGCTACTGCTTTCAGCCAGTGGACTGAGGAGTGGATATGGAGGAGTTGCTCTATATTCTCTCCATCTCATCCACCTCTACCCAATCTGCCTCCTTTGCCTTTCTCTTCAGCATATAGCCTGTTTTACCTGTAGTTTTGCAGAGGCAATAAATCCAGCCTTAAGTGAAGAGGCACAAGTCTTTGAAAATAAACTTGAATGTACTGAAAGTACCTCCATGCCTTTGGTGAGATCTCAAGAAAATGAACTTCCATTGATATCAAAAGAAAAGTGCTATTGATAAAGCATTATGAGCAATTTAACTGTCCGCTTGTTTTTAGCAAAAAATATGGTATTTCTCTTCAGATCACTCTGGAATTTGGTTTATGCTTGATTACAAAGGACATAAAAGATGGGTGATCAAGAAAACTTTCAACAGTTGTTCCTGCTTGACTTGCAATATAAAGGCAAGGAGCCTGTTTTTATAGACCCTAAAATATAGAAAGGGCTCAAAATCCAATATACAGATTTTTGTTGTGGTTTGCTTCAATAAATCTACATTTTATCTTCTCTGCAGGGCACAAGTTTATCTTCCAAACAACGTCCATTTTGAAGATACACTCATCAGCACTGCAGTGTAAGTTTTTTTGAGAAGTACTGCAGGATTTTAAGACTCCTGTAGAGTAGGAGTATCAGAATAATGTAAAGATTACTGCTTAAAACATAAGTATAGCAGAGCACATTTGCCCTCATCTTTTGTAAGAGACAGTGCTTTGGTACACATCCACACTGTCAGAAAACACATAGTCTTACTTAAATCTGTAAGAAAAATATCAACGTCATGCAGGTGTATAGTCATGAAGCATATCAGGTATAGGCAAATATGCTCATTTCTGAAACTACATGCAGTTAGTCACCTGTAATTTATAGTTTTTCACTGACTCGGTTTTGCATCTCTATTTAACTTTCCTCAACTGAAAACCCTAGCTCATCATACTGCACATTACCACTAGGACCCATTACCACGGCTTGATCCATCATTAAGTTATCAATATTCATTCCAGCACTCTTTGCTCCAGAATCTCCACTTAAATTACTGCTTTAATTGTCTGCTCTCTCTGACAGATAGGTAAGTGCATATGTCTAGTCTACATCAGCAACCAAAGGTACTTCCCTTCGTGCATAACTACAGTACAGATTTAAATGTTCTTTCTTTATGCATAAGAGCTGATGATAAATCACAGCTTCAGGATAGCTTTTCATGCTTTTTACCACTGGCCTAGCTTAAAAGTTACAGTCCTTTCCGGTTTCCAATCCCTAGCAATATTCTGAGACTGTTAATAATCCCAATAAGTATTTCTTTAAAAACAGAGGGACTTATGAAATAGTTATCCATATCTTGAGTGTCTGGGACCCCTTTTATATTTTGATGGACACCCAAGAATGAGGAAAAGGATTGGGATTTATCCACTGAAGAGAAATTAGAACAACAAATTGTTTAAGTTTCCTAGTAAATAATACTGTTGTTTTACCCAGGCTAATCCTGACTCTCTGTTGCATGCAGACCAAGACTAATACAAAATGATGGGGAGCAATGGCATACACCTGCACACGGCTAAGTGTGACAGTGCCTCCAACCACACTCATTTTGTGCCTTTTTGATT
Source organism: Cuculus canorus (assembly GCF_017976375.1). NCBI lineage: Eukaryota > Metazoa > Chordata > Aves > Cuculiformes > Cuculidae > Cuculus > Cuculus canorus. The sequence goes on from NC_071409.1 coordinate 19,678,562, forward strand.
GTTTTATGCTAAATCAGAGATTTAAACTGTACTGAAGGGGTTTATAGTTCTAGCTAAGTTTAGACATTTTAATGGCACCTTTGAGGAATTCATGCAGACAAGTCATATGACCCTTACACAATAGCTGAAATGTAGCCATAAGTAATTCAGCCGAGACCCCAAGGATTCAGGCAAAATCATAACTCTCTTTAGTCTTTGAACCATTAAAATTCAGCTTGACTGTGAAGCTGACAGCTGTTTACTGTAAGGTTACCTCCTGCCTGCCAAATAATAGGGCTGCTATTGGCACCCTTCCACCCTCATAGTTGAGGAAAGGCTTCCTTATAGTCAGAACACGTCTAAAACGTTACCTTCCTCAAGCTGGAAAGGTGTATATCTTCAAACAGGCTTAAGCAAAACTGAACTGGTCCATTACCTTACTTAATTTCTTTTCAATGCAAATATTATCACAACATTTGAGTGAAATATGAATGCCATACTGGAATTCAGCCTACAAGACCCACAAGAAGATTAAGAGTAACACTAGTGGTACACTCTTCCAGAGACTCCCAGCTGAGATCTTTCTCAGGATGCCCACATTGCTGTGGGAAGAACACTAGGCTTCCAACCTTGCTGCCTTAGTGATAAATGAAAAGAAATATTTCCTCCTTTGTCACATGAAAAAAAACTCACATCATTTTCAATCACCAGCTGCCAAGAAGATGTATATTAATGACAAAAAAAAAGACAAAGGTCATGTCAAGATCAAGAAACAGCACAGAAAAGTCAGCAAAATCCTCTAATTTGAGCCCCAAGCCCTCTTTCTCATAATTTTGTACTTCTGTGTTTTACTAAAGATCACTTTCAAGTTTGTTTTTGTTTTCTAAAATCACTTTCAAGACTCTTGAAAGCATTTTGCACCAGTAGGATAAGCGATATGACCCCTCTTGCTTTCTGGCTTCCTAGCTCTCCTGTGTGCTCTCCCTGCGAGCCCATGAGTTTTCACTCCTGGCCACAAGGCTTATGCAACTCATCACAGAGGACAGACCATCCTCGTTTTCCTTTGTAGTCAAGAACACATGCTCAAAGGTCAAATTTTGAGCCACTCAGGACACATGCAAACAACTGAAATATTTCATTTTTCAGCTGCACTACCTCTAGAGCATTACATAAAAAGCAATAACCCTACAACTGCTTCCTCTTATTGTAAAAGAAAAAAAGAAAATACCTATTAATTTCTCTCAAACCCACAGAATAGTTGCCTACCTGCAACAGCAGAAAGGGGCTTGTGATCCTCACTAGAAGAGCTGCCAGTCCACCATCCCAGCTGGCTCAGGTGCCCAACATTTAGGAAGAGTAGAAGCCTAAGCCACCCGTCCTTTTAGCATTTTCTCTTAATTAGCTCTAAATATCTTTTCTTGCACCTGTTTCGCTTGGGTCTTAGGAACCATGTAAGAGACCCCAAGTCCCAAACTGGGTGTGGGTGTTGGCTGTAGTGAGCAGCAACTGCTATGTGGGTGTTTCAGGAACTGACTGGGAGGCAGCAGAGTGTTTACTGATATCATGCTCGTAGGTTTTAAGTCATTTGATACTGCTGAAAATCTTATCTAAGTGCTTTGAACAACACCAAATGTCAGCTAAACTAGAATCCAATTAAGGTACTCCCTGTGAACACAAAAAGCCCTTTTCTGGGTGGGTTATTGAGAAAGTGTTTCCATCTTCAAATGGGCTGTAGAGTGGGTATTTGAACTGTCATATCATGGAGGCACTGAGCCCAGGCTTTGCGATTGGTCTAGAGCAGCTTTAGCACTGCAGGCTCCATAGGAGCTTGCTGATGGCAGTAGCCCTATGTGGTGCACGCTGTCACATTCCTCTCCATATTATCTGGTGAATTTTTCTTGCATATGCTTGTACCCTCCTTCTCTTCAGCATCCATCAATGGTCTGGTTTTGTGTTCCCCAAAAGAGCAATCCACACTCTTCATGGGCACTACCATCAACTGTAATTCCCATCTATTTTACTTACCTTACTCATTATTATTTACCACACCATCCTTGGCTTTTGTGTTGTTAGTTCCTCTGTACTCCGTGACTAAGATGGATGTTGAATTCATTGCAAACGGGACTGTTCAACAGATGGCTGTTCAGTTCATGCTCTATTGGATTGATTGTTTGGTCTTTTTATAATTAGATTTTTCTGGTGCTTTGTAATATTTTAATGAATCCTTATTAGTGGATGAGGCTAAACAAATAAGGTTTTCCTCAAGTGTAACGACTTTAAACAGTTAAGAACATGCCTTCTTATATAACAGTAGTTAAAACCATTTTGTCCTGAAAAAACACATTCAGACTGCCCCTGTGCATGTGCAGGAAATTGTTTTGTTTGCCATTATTTTTAAACACTTAATTAATGTTCTCCAAACCAAGATTATTTTCTTCCTCTAATGAGAATTATAAAAACTGTCAGATCTGAAAATTCTGTCTTTAGTCATTTTTTGGAATTATGCAAGTCCAAAATTTAAAATAGAACATATGGAGGCTCCTCGACTCGGTTCAAAAATGGCAGAACTAATTCCATAGAAAGATTTCTCAGAAAAAGCTGACTTTGAAGCCATGGAAAATTTTAGTAAAAGTGTATTTTGAGAAGGTATGAGTTGCTTAAAACACTGTGTTGCATCTTAATCTTAACTTTAACATTTGCTATCAGGATTGCTATAATAACATTATAATTATCTATAATATCAGAGAATTTGCTGTTCATCCTACTTAAAGGTAATGCAGTGTGAGTCACTAAAAATTATGAAACTGAATTGCCATTTTAATTTCAGGATATCATTACCTCAACTTGCATGACCCAGTTATGCCTACCTAGGAAGCAAGTTTTCTTATATATATTTATATACATGTATATATTTACAAAGATCCTTGGAAAACCAGAGTCAATAAAATTTAACGTCCCCAACCTTTTGGGTAGTATGGTGCTGGACACTGAGATTAAGTTACTCTATTATGCTTCTCTTCCCATCTGTTATTTCTCTCTCTGATTCTTGGCAGTTTTTCCAGCTGACAATTCGTCGGTGAAGGTCTGAATCCAGCAATCTGAGTGGGTGATATCTATCAATCTTGTGCCACACGTATGCAACATTGCTAGGCAACAGGTAGCAGTATGACACCCACATTCTGCAATTTCCTTTTGGTGACTGAGACTTTTACTATATTAATTATACTGAACTTTATTTCATGTATTTCGGGCACTAACTTCTATGGAAAATATTTTTAAAAACTCTTTGAGCTAAGATTACTTTCTGTTGCATATTGAATGAGCAAATATTGGCAACTGATAAAGTCATCATTCTAACAATTGCTAGATATGAATGCAGTGCACAAAGCCTCCTAAAATTGCAGATAAGTGGGATATCAGATTATTTTGTGTTGAAGATAACTATGCTACAATGAAAATTTTTTGCAAGGACTTCAAAACATAAAAGACATAAAAATATAAAGTGAGGAGATAACTAGGGAGGAAGTTCCTTTTTTCTCTACTTGCTTTCTCTATTTTTTCACTGGCTTCTCTTTTTCAGTGGTTAGGATGCTTCAGAGGGACTAAGCTACAGATTTACTTTCATGCCCCATCACAGACTTTTTGTGTGACCACCAGCAGGTGAGGCTGTGTTATACTACGGAGAGAACACAAAAGAGCTGCACTCAACTTTACTTCTCCTGAATTAGCCTAGCTTAGGAAAAATAGCCAGCCCTTCAGTGTTATTACACCCTTGCAGGTAATGTATTTTTCTATGGATGTGGGATTTCTCGAAGATGTGTTCCACAGTTATTTAAGCTGCAATAAACTGGGTCATTCTACACATTTAATTTTGAAATAATTTGCCTGTCCTTTCTGAATACACAAAGGAAATCCCTGAAATGTTCTCAAATGGAGCTAGTCTATTTGTTGCAAAGTGCTTGTGTTAGCCACTGATGAGTAATAGTAAGTTCAGCTTTAGTTCATACCCTCTGAGAAACCAGTCAAATCAAATTAACAGCAGCAGCACCGTACTCATATTCAAAGTTTTGCCAGCAGACAGAACATTATTTGGGCCACTTCTCGAATTACAACCCACACTGCCTTTGCAATAAGATGAGGCTCTTTGAAAGTATGGTCCAATGATCACGAGTGATGATGAGCAGTCAAACCACCATTACTTGCAGAACTACTGGAACTGGTTTGCGTGTCTTGGTTAAACATGAGTAATTCATTATGCCAATATCATTCATGAGACCCCGAACAGAGCCTTGATCAGCCTGGGTTTTGTGTTCTCACTTGTGCCATTTTATCTCCTACAGGGTTCATCAGCTGCTCGTAACCTGTGTGTGTGTGTAGTGGGAACATAGTTCCTTAATATATGCAATGCCATACCAAGGCAGATAGCTCATTAACTAGCAGCTTAATTTTTGCTATATTAAGGTGAATGCTAAGAGGGAAGAACACTCCAAGTATATATGTAAGTTTTGGTCAAGAAAACGTGTACACTTACAAACTGTATTTTATAAGACAACCATTTCTGTAAGTGAAGCCGCTTTTAAGTATGTCCATGGGATACTGAGGCTCGGCATTGTTTATTGTGCAGGCATGACCAGCAGTTACATGTCTACCTAAGAGATATTTGCTGCTGTTACTCCCTAGGTTTTATGTCCTGGTTATGTCTTTGACTGGAATGTACTTTCTGTACAGAAACTTTATCTGTACACAAAGGGATTGACTTCAAGAATTTGATACATACAAAGAATTTCTTCTTTTCTCCTGCAGCTGTCCTCTCCTGACATTGGCTCAACCCTGCAAAGGGAAGCAAAGTCCAAACCTCGACAGTAGACATAACCCAGATAGGGAAACTGTTGTACTTAGCTGTAAAGTATATCAGGAGGAAAACAAGAGAACAGTTGCTTCAGAAGACAATTTTCCTCTCTACTTAGACTTGAAAATCAATGCTAGAATAGATGGATAGCTTTGTTTGAATACATTATGGTCCAGAAGGAAAGTCCAAGTGAACACCCTGTCTCAGAGCAGCAGGTCAGGAGACAGCCTGGATCTCCTATGCCTGGATGAGGCACTGTGTGAGATACCTGTTACACGTCCAGCTGTGATTAATGAGGTTGGAGAACAAGCTCTTCAGTTACCAAACACACTTTTTTAACATTTAATCTCACTGGTCTAGAGGAAAGCTGCAGACTGACAAATGCACGTGAATATTTGGATGATTTTTAGTTAATTTGTTCCCTGTTGCTCATATTTTTCTGCCAGACATGAGCCCTGTAAGAGCAGAAAATCCCGCCATGCCACAAATACCTCTTGGTAGCCAAATGCGAGCATGACTTTGAGAGTCAGAATTTGTCACTGAAACATACTGTTGTTTAAGCAACAGGATGGTTTCAGTTGCCCTGTTAGTATTGGGATTTTCTTAATTTCTATTAAGAATTTATCAGGCAACATCAAAAGCTTTAGCTTGGGGAATTCATAAACAGGGATATGATTAATACAATTTTAGATGTATTAGTAGAAGATGCAGAACTTGCTGTGGGAACTGGTAATTTAATTACATTCTGGTTTATGTGATTCATATACCTAATATTCTGAGTACTATATTAAAAAATAAATACAACTTAATTTTTCATAAGGCATTGCTTTGCTCAGCTATACAAGCAAACAGTTGATTACATGGAAGGCATACGTTTGATTTGCTGTAAAAATTAGGACCTCATTGTACCATACAGTAGCTTTCAAATACAGCTAAAGAAAACAGGCGGCTGCATATACATAAATATATAAAATCCCCAGGGAAACATTAAGACTATATTTGGGAGGTTTATGCTGAATCTCACAACTCATATGAAGTCTTGAATACGAGTAGCTTAAACAGAAAAGGATGTTCTTCATAAACTATTTATAATACACGTTTCCTAAATTGTTAACTTTCAGTTTTGCACCAAGATTTAATCCAACTAGCATGAGACTTTTAAGTAAAGTCTCCCTTGTATCTCTAGGTTATGTACTGTGACCAGCAAAAGCGCTGGCTTTATCAGTTTCATAGGTATGATGCAGCTGCAGTTCTGTGGTAGTCATGGAAATTATACCACTGAAAGTAAGAGAATCAGGCCCACATTTATTAAGTAGAACAGAAATATTTCTTTGCAGGTCCAGGAGAATCTTAATACGTGTCTGGATGTATCATGATGCAGAGGAAACCAGTTTTCTCCTGGACTGACTGCATGATCTAAAATGTGCATGCCCTGAGTATCTCTAAAATATAATGTAAAATATGTTTGCTGTATTTGTGAAGGTCAAAGAGATTTTATAGACTTTTTTTTCCTTATTTAAACAATGCTTCAATGATCAAATTCTGCAGATTGTTAAAACCCTGTAGCTACCTGCAACTGAAAAAAACTCTGACAATTTCTAATAAGTACAGCGGCAGAGCATCATAAATCTGGGTATACAGAAATTTAAGACCCGAAGATCTAAGAAAAAAGAATTGTTTGGCAGAAGAGACAATATTTGTACAGATTTTCTATGGAAAGCCAAGATCACTCCCCTTCCAATTGCCTCTAGAAAGCACAGAGCACATTACGTGTGCCGCCTATTGCAAACAGGTAGTAATATTTTTTATCGTCTTTTAGAACCAATTCCGTCGAAATTGGTGTTCTGCAGAACCCCAGCTGCTGGGTTTTGTGTCAAGGAAGAAAGAGAAGTGCAGCAGGTAAGCTGTAAAACCATACGCACAGTGAATCAATTCTGCACTGAGTTGTGCAGCAGAGCACTGGGAAGAAGCCATCCTGGGACGGCTGAAGCTGGGCTCCTACAGCTGTGAAATAACTTCGTAGTTGTGTTGTAAACCTGCCATGCACAAGGAAGCAGAGAGATTGGAGATACATCCCAAATGCTCCCATTTCACAGAATTTGTCCTTTGTCAACTGCCCATCAATGCTGCAGCTGGAATCTGCCCAAGCCAAGATGGTTTTGTGTTCAGAGGAATAGATGCCAGGGTGTAGTTGCAGAAAAAATAGAGCAGTATGATGAAGCTGTTCCTTATTTTCTGAGAGGCCATATCAACTGAAAATATTTCTTCAGCAAGTGACAGGATTTTTTATTTCATTAGAAAGTTCAGTGGATTCAGTATGTCTACATGTATGATTACCCCATCTTTGTTTTCAGTTTTCAGTGATTCTAAGCCTGAGAGGTATACATTTCTAAAATTTAAACACCAGAAGTATTTTTGCACTTAGAAGACATCAACATCCAAAGCAGCTTGGCTTTCGTTTGCCTTGCATCTTCTCCCATCCTTTATTCCTCATCAGAGTGGATTTTGAACACAAACAGACCGCATGGGGGACATTTTGCTTACACACAGGGCAGCTGACAATAAAAAAGAAAATATAGCTATGTATTGGGCATATGTGGGTTTTTTTCCCAGTGTTACATGGTTGGTTTGGCTTCACAGAGTGATGATTTTCTATTTGCTTTTAAAAAGCTAGAATTATCTTGAAGTTATTTAGCCGTTAAATTTCCTCAGTACATACATGCATACAGAGATAATATAACTAGAAGACAATGAAAGAATAGCACAGCTTGATTTCTTATTTCTTTTGTTGAATTGTTTCAAGTTCTCATCTTGGAGGAAGATGTGTTTCTAATAGTTCCAGTTGGAATATACAAAGCTAATGATGTACATTGCTAATGTACAAAACAGATTTCCTATTACAAGGAGTCTCAGACAATAAACATATAATGAGTCCACAAGTAATTTCTCACTGAAATTTTCTCTCTAACCATTCCAGAGTCCTTGACCTAAGTGCGGGATTTTTTTTGTCAAGATGGCAAAACCAATCAAGTATATAAATTGAAAAAGGGCATGATGGTTATATCAATATGTCCAGAAAAATATTCAAACTCATGAATGTAATCTACAGTAAGATCAGCCAAAGTTATCACCAGATGTTTCTTGTCCCACATGCCACAGCTTGATTGTATTGCAATGAATTCAGCTGAAAAGTCTCTGTGAGAACTCTGTTTTCAGCACAATTTCAGGCTTGGATTCAAATACCAGAAATCGTTTCAGATTTCTTAAAACATCCTAGACAAATATGAAGCTCTGCTCTTAAAGCGTGCCAAAAAAATTGCTTATAAAAATTGCACTTAAAAATCTGTAAAGGAGTATTCTAAAAGCAGTTATAATTAGAGCTAGACCTTTGGGGGTCAGCAACTTACACTTGTACAGCACAAAGGCTTAGGGCCTTATTCAGTAAACTATTTGTCTGAGACCATAATGCAAGTTCAGAGCTACAAAAGAAATTTGAACTCGAGTTTCTGCATCAACTCGTAGTATTTAGCCATCCATAATATGAACAAACAAAAAAATCAATATTTCCCAAGGTACTTTACAGCTCATCCTCTATTTTTTTATGACATATCAAACCAAAAACCTACTATATTCTTGTTGAGAAGAAAGATGCTTTTAGTTACTTAAAGTTTGAGGTCCATTTAAAAATGAACGTCATTAAAGTCAGATACTCACGGGCACAAAGTTAAGATGTTAATAAAACAGATAATATTTTATTGGAACACACGACTTTATTTTGCTGCAATATTTGCAGAAAGAACATGTCGAAATGGACTTCCAAACTACTTTAAACCCAATTCTGGACAATACAAGCCTGAGATGAAATGAGATATGTTAATAATGATGATTCTGCTTTTCAGAGGTATTGACCACCAAAGCTTATATTTAACTTCAGGTAGAATTGTGTTCAGCATGTCTGAAAATTGGGCCCTAAATTAAAGATAAGTGTTTTTATCTGGGCAACATTTCTCTAAGTACCACCTACAAATTATATAGTGATAGCTCTCCGCATAGGAAAACCTTCTTTTGGATTATTTTAAGATAAAAGCACAGGCCAATATCAGCCCTCTTACAAGCTGCATACTAATGCTAGGAGGAGAAGGAAGGATTTATTTGGAATCTTCTAATTGACCTCAGTGGAATTGGGCCTGGACCCATTAAAACATTTATGAAAAGCAGTTATGGAGCATGAATAGTACCCAATCTAAAACATTAATGTCTAGGTAATATTAAAAGTAATTTGTTTAACAGTAGCAGGGAGGGGAGGAGCAGAAGCCTGTCTGCATTAAGGACTAAATTCCTCCAAATTTCTGTCTTTTTTATCATTATTTTTTAAACAGTTGCAGAGACAAAAGTTGGTGACAGGCAACATGGCTTCACTAAGGACAAATTGTGCCTGACAAATCTGGTGGCCTTCTATTATGATGTTACAGCATTGGTGGATAAGGGAAGAGCAACTGACATCATCTGCCTGGACTCGCGTAAAGCACTTAACACTGTCCTTCATGACATCCTTGTCATTGGAGAGACATATATCTGCTGGATGGACTACTTGATGGATAATTAGTTGGCCAGATGGTCACACCCAAGTGTTACGGTCAATGATTCTATGTCCAAGTGGAGATCAGTGATGAGTGATGTTCCTCAGAAGTTGGTAGTGGGACCAGTACTGTTTAACATCTTTGTCGGTGACATGGACAGAGGGATTGAGTGCACCCTCAGCAAGTTTACTGACAACACCAAGTTATGTGGCATGGTTGACATGCTGGAGGGAAGGGATGCTTTCCAAGGAGACCTTGACAGGTTTGAGAGATGGGCGTGTGTGAACCTCATGAAGTTCAACAGAGCCAAGTGCAAGGTCCAGTATATAGTTTGGGGCAACCCCAAGCACAAATATACATTGGGCAGAGAATGGAATTAAAGCAGCTCTGAGGAAAAGGACTTGAATGAGATGGTTGATGAGAAGTTCAACATGACCTGGTAATGTGCACTTGCATCCCAGAAAGCCAGCTATCCTGGGCTGCATCAAAAAAAGCATGACCAGCAGATTGAGGGAGGTGTTTTTTCCGCTCTACTCCACTCTCATGAGACCTGACCTAGAGTACTGTGTTCAGCTACGGGGCTCCCAACATAAAGAGGGTATGGATCTGTTGGAGAGAGTCCGGAGGAGAGCCACAAAAAGGGTCAGGTGAGCATGTCTCCTATGAAGACAGACTGACAAAGCTAGGGTTGTTCAGGATGTAGAAGAGAAGACTCCAGGGAGACCTTATAGGAGCCTTCCAGCACCTAAAGGGAGTCTACAAAAAAGCTCATGAGGGACGTGTTACAAGGGCATGTATTGATGGGAAATGGGTAATGATTTTAAGCTCAAAGAGGGGACATTTAGATTAAGTATAAGGAAGTAATTCTTCCCTTTGAGGGTGGTGAGACAATGGAAGTGATTGCCCATGCAAGCTGTGGATTCTGTATCCCTGGAAGCATTCAAGGCCGGGGTGGATGGGGCTTTGAGCAACATGATATAGTGAGAAGTGTCCCTACTCATAGCAGGAGAGTTGGAACTGGCTGATCTTTAAGGTTCCTTCCAATCCAAACCATTCTATAATTCTGTGATTCTAAGTTGCTGTTTTTCCTGAGGCTTCTCTTTCCCTAGCACTAGCCTGAGTGTTAGTAATACTCTTCATTTTCACCTCAGTCCTGCATTATCCTGATTTTCAGACTAATCTGCCAACATATCACAGCTTCACCTATTCTCAGGAATGACGTAGGCCGTTAAAGGCATTAAAACAAATATGCTTCTGAAATGAATGTGTTTTGCAGGAAGTAAGTGTGAGGGTATCCAAAGCCAGAGGGTATGTTCAGAACAAGGGGATTCAATTCCAGGTTGTCACAAAATGTTCTCCATCACCACAGCATGGCAGAAACCTTTTCTTAATGCTATGATAGATGGTCTAAATATGCCACTTACTCAGAGTTATTGGATACGGGAACATGCAAATGTACCAATAATGCACGAGCCTATGCTTTATGAAGGGCACAGCTACCAGAGAGGTAAATCCCTAAGGATTTAACAGTAGCTGTGCAGCTCTATGGTGTCTTGAGTATGAGCCTCTCTTCATGCTCATTAATCTTGATAAGAGAAGGGATTTATCTCCAATAAATATCCCAGCACTATGCCTTTTACAGCAGCTTTTCAGATAGCTCCTAGTCCAAACAAAAACTGCTGTTAGTGTATGATCCACAGCTAAAAAGTACCTGCATGGAAGTTGCCTAGCAAAAGTTAACCCACTTAGCAATGGGAAATTACGAATTATAAGTGAAAAGCAAACAAAAAGATTGGTAGGAAACGTCTGTGAGTCTCTGTCCAGTACCTCTTGTCTCTATTTCCCAAAGCACTGACTTCTCCTGTGGTCCTTTACAATTTATTTCCAGAACCTCCCAAAATGAACACTTTTACTTTTGAGCACATGAATGTTGCCTTGTGTCTCTTCAAACCTGGAAGAGCCGTGTAGTCATCCTAGATCTATAAAAAACACTTTCAATGAATAATGTGACAGCTCAGCTTTTGGGCAGAAAAGATCTTCAAGTGTATGTGACGCCAATGTTTACTTTCTCTACTGCTCTCAGAGGGATGTGGCTGAGTCATGTCATCAAGGACAGTGACTACCCCTGTCCGAAGGCTGCCTGCACCAGAAGTCCTGCACATTGCTGTTTGTCCTGGCCAATCTTCAAAGCCCTCCTCTGCCTGCCTTTGGCTACCTTCAATTTTCCTTGGAATTATTTAAGACAAGTCATTCTGGAGATGAAAAGCAAAGTATATTGATTTGAGAATTTTGTTTCAATGTCTCGTGAAAGGTGTAGTCTCAATGCTTCATATCGTTGTATAATATTTAATCTGCACTCCCTTCTTGGACTGTTTATGACAGAGACCAATACAGCCTGCTTCTCAGATCAGTCACATTTTAATCAAACACAACTATTTTATTTTCCTGCTTATTTTTCAGACAAAAAAGATATTTTGGGGGGTGCATATTTTTAGTGAAGAAAAAAATCTCCACTAAGAAATATCTGATGAACATTTTTCAAGAACATCTATTTTTTATTTTTTTAAGGTCTGTTCCTACTGAGGAATCTTTGATGTAGTCAGCAAGACTTTTCTACTGCCTGGAAGACCTATTGATATATAGCCAAACAGAGAACAGGGGAAAAAAATCTACTCTTGTATGTCACCAAATTCTTAATCTATTTTATGAGCCTCAAAGACTACAACTCTTTACACAGTAGAAATTTCAAAAGATTTGGAAACTCCTTCTTTTTTCTCCTTATATGGCTTATCTAAACTTGAAGTTTTACTTTTCATGAATATTTTTAACCAGCACAAACCTTTTTTAGGCTTTTTCTTACATCTATTCTTTGTCAAGGAAGAAAGAAACAATCCAGTGAATCAGATCCCATGTGCATAATCATACAACTATACGAACTAATCGCATCCATAAAAAGCATTCACTTCAAACATTGCTGTATAGGGAATGCTTAACCTTAAAAATTATGCTGTTTGGACTAGCAACTTTGAATACATCTTACGAGCAATCCATCTGCACCAGTACTTTTTTTTTCTTTTTTTAACTTAAATCAGGGGACTTGAGCAACCTGACAGCATTTATAATAAGCCTGCTGATCACCTTACCTTTTGTAATTCTTGTTTCGTTTTTTTGTTTCACATTTCTGTTATAGTAAGATACATGTTTTTAAAATGTTTTTTAAAATTGATCACATCTTGATTGGCAACGTGAAGAGCGGAGTAGTCACCTCAAACAAATTTATAGCAAGCTTCAAATTTGTTACCCCATACAGAGCCATCACCCATCATAAATAATGCAAACTGGGTGGGCTGGATTGTCGATTACCCTAGGAGGTCTCATTTACAGCATAGATTTGCCACTTCTTCTTTCAGCCGCTAAGGCATGGCCAAGCCCGGGTGCTTGCCATGCAAGTGGAGGAACCGTGGCAGGCAGCATAGAGGCTGGGGGTGAGGGGTGGTGAGCACATGGGGTGGTGGCAAAGTGGGGGTGTTGGGGTTGCTAGGGGACACCAGGCTGTGGAGATGGAGGGAGAGCACAGGGTGGTGGGGACACAGAAATTCTGGGGACACTGGGTGGTAAAGATGTGGAGAACATCAAGGATGGGGGGCTCACAGAGTGGTGAAGATGCAGAGTTGCCAGGAACATTAGGTAGTTAGGGCATGGGGAGGTGTGGAACACCAGGTGGTGGGGTCTCCAAGGACAACTGGAACGTTGTCTTTCAAAGCCCAACACATTCTGCCTGGCACCTGCAGCTGTTAAAAGCAGATAGAGACCTAGCTGGTAGGTGAGAAAGCTGTCTGTCTCTATTCCATGCACGAAAATGGTCCAGGTGTGTCCTGGGTTATCATTTTGGAAGGTTCCCTTTGAGGAATTAATGGTTTTCTTTTCCTGAGCTGGCTGTACCTTCAGTGCTTGCAGTGGGGATAGTCCTGGGAGGAAATGGGGGCTCCTGGCCATCACAGAAGAAACCCACATATCCTCCTCTAGGATTCCCATGCTTAATGGGGTGGGGACTAACGAGGGAGCAGCTTTTCATATTCTTCACCTCACCCAAATTTATTTCTTTCTATCACTTAGTATCAACCTCTTCACATCTCAGCCATCTGCATTCAGGGAGCTCATCTAGCAATATGGAGTCTTTTAGGAACTTGACTCAACCGCTGTCCAGACTCTCTATCTTGAGCGGTCTTCCTCTCCTATTAGTCCTTTAAGTTAAAAAAAAAAAAAAAAAATTAAAAATCACCCTGTAAGATTTAGGTGCAGAAGGGTCTTCTCATCTTTTTCATTTCACTATTGTTCCTGGCTTACATTTTCCTTCCAGTCCCATTTCATCTGACTACAGCAGGGTTTTTTTGGAGGAAAAAGGCTTAATTATTGTTTATCTGTATCTCCCTGGATCTTACTTCTAAATTACCACATCATCAACAACCCCCTAAACAGACACTAGGAAAATTCACATGAGGGAGAGACACTGTCAATGCTTCAACCAGAAAGAAAGCTTCAATCAGAGGTGCTCAGTTAGACACAAAAGAGCCCAGCTACAAAGGCTCAGGAAACTTTGTTTCATTAGTTCTACTCCTCATCCAACTACATGTCCTACACGTTTCACGCTTCTATCATCTTCCCTTATTTCTCTGTTCCTGCATGAGATCCTCAATGCTTCTCCTCTCCTCTTTTCCCTCCTTAGTCATTTCCATTGTATTTCTTTCCCCCTTTTGTTGTTAGCCATGCTGCACTTTCCCCTCACAACTGTTTTGCTATGCTCTGCACTTTTGAGCCAGCAAATCGCCAGGTGTGGATAGGATGCAATGATTCATTTGTCTAGGGTTCCCTTCAACAGCATAGTTAAAGTAGAGAAATTTAGATGCCACATCTGAGTCGCACCTGGGAAAGCAAATGTGCAGAGGAAGCAATAGGGCTGAAGATACCGGGGAAAAAATCTGGCTTGGAAGTAAATTTATTCAAAATGTAAGAAAACCCATTTCTTAGCAATATGGCACATTTATTCTGTTTTGAGATTTTGTATCTTAGTTACTTGATTCATTGTGCTGATTTTGTTTTGTGTTTCTTATTCATTTCGTCTCCCTCTGGTCATGGGATTCTTTCATCCTCAGCGCCTAAGAGGATCGCTTGGCACTGGGATGGAAATGTTGTCTATGAGGTTTATGCCATTTTCTACTCTATTTTGAAATGCTTTTTGAACACATACAGCATTCCAAGTTGTGAACATAACTCCAATGTGTCTTCCTCCATCAGCTGTTTTGCAGCCTGCAGTTACAAGGTTTGTTTGTCTGGGTTAGAAACAGCAGAGACTTCATATTTTTCTCCATTTTTTAAATGCATCTGCAGAATTTCTTTAGAAATTAAAGTTAACAAGTTGCTCTGACTTAAATGTGTTCAGCAATTTAGTCTCTTGACAAATGAATAAGGACCTTGGTGAAAATCCTTTTTTAGAATCAAGTACATCAATGGACCTCAAGGCCTGATGAGCATAAATACACCTCCTTTAGTGGTCCAAGGTGGGAAGAAACCTCTGCTTGCACTCAGTGGCCTAAGATGCAAGTGGTAGAAGTCAGGTAGTGGGAATAAAGATTTCACATTATATATAAGCCAAACATCTTCTAAAAAGCTCAGTTTCTTCCATCTTCAAAAATATTTGGCCTAAAGTATTCACAAGGAGGTGAGGAAGAGCAGAGACGGAATTACTAAGCACATTGGGGCACATTGTAAAGCATTCCGGATCGACTGTGTTGGGGACAGCCATGCAGTTCCCTTGTGTGCTCGTACTCATGCACTTCAGCACACTCAAGAGCTTGGACTGAGCCTGCGTTCACTTCCCAAACACTTCCCCAACAGGGATGATGTTCCTCAAGAGACCCTGAGGTGAATACGGGTATGCTGAGCTGTGTCTGTACCATTTTTAAATATGATTTAGAGAAGACAAATGCAGGAACCCTAAAAGTGAGAAGATGATCTGCCATGGTTCTCCTATAAGTGTCTTAGTAGGATTTGTTTCCTCTGTGCCTCATTTCTGTACCCCACTTTACCACAAAGGATACTTCTTTTCTCTGCTTGGTCTATTTAAAAACATCTTCTACAGTGAATGTGTAGAAGCATAATAGGAACCTGATCTCAGATGGGACCATTTAATTTTTATTATAATAGTAGTAATAAACATACTAAACACAAACAATGAGCTCAGTGTATAAATAGATTCAATATATTTAACTGGATTTTGAAATTGGTTCTCCATGAATGGACGCCTATTCTTGTTCAGATCAGAAATAGCATCTTAGATGGTACTGTGGAAAATGATAGAATACCTGTCATCCTCTTACTGGGATAAAGTAGAGAAGGAACATTAGATTTCCACCCCAGGCCTGTGAAAAGATTTTTTTTTCAGATACTGGATTTTATTTCATTATGTTTCCTTTTCTTCATTTAATTTAATAATATGTTCCAAACCTATTTATCCAAATGCATCTGTTTTATACTTGGGGAAATACAATCTGAAAAGAAAATGTAACTTTTTTCCAGTAAAGTTGAAAGAATGGAAGGCAACTAATTTTAACATATTGCCACTTAATGTCATCTTCTTTGCTGATAAAATACATGGTAAGGCGTTTTCAGTAATCACTTCTTGAAACAAAACAGAGCTTTCCTGACCTAATGAATGGAGATACATTTATTTATTTATAGGTTGTTCATCATTCTAATTCCTTTGTGTTTCAGAAAATATTAGTAAGTTGATCCATGCAGCACTGAAGAGAAGTGAAGTCTTATTAGCTCCATGAGGCACAGAAATCATGTGATCTGCCCACTCTTTCCAGAAAGATGCATGAAAAGTATAACTGGAACAAAAAAAAAAAAATTGCTTTTCTTACAGTACCTAACCAATAAAAACCTCCCTCTGTCATTCAATACTGCTAACCTCAAACATTAAATATCCTCAGGCAGGCAACCAACAACACCTAAGTAGATAAAAATGGTATTTTTCTTGTAAATACGTTCTTTGATTTCTTTCCTTTTATTTCCTGAGTCTTTACATGATAGTTCATTTATAATTTCAAGTTTTTCCTGCAGCCATGAGGGCTAGAAAAATTATTTTAATTTAACATCGAAATTGCCATCTAACCGAATAACTTCTAGAGCCAAGTTGTAGGCAGCCCACTAAATAAGATGAGGTTTGTTGCATTTCAAGGTGGCCCTGGTGCCTACTCCTTAAAAGATTGTTAATTATTTTTGTGAGAATTGGTGGTATTGCTGGGATGTCCATACCTAAGCTTACAAAACAATTTAGGAAATGTAGGTAAAATATTGTGGTAATAGTATTCAGCTGTGAACACTGACAAAATGTTATGGGCAGTCTCATGACACATGTAAAAGTGAGTTCTTTAAAATGTTTTGCATTGGTTTATCTTTGTTCTGACAAAGTCATTGGGGCTTTTACAAACTGACTGACCTGGTAAGTAAGGCCAGCAATGAGGAAACTCCACGTATCATTGCTGTTTTGAAAGACTATTCAAAAAATTCAATGTAAAATGTTTTGCTGCATTCCACATTTCTTCATTATAAATATAAGCCCCAGCTCTGTAACTGCTTGTTTGCACATTTAATGTTATGCAAGACGGTTAGACTACTCACTCCGATGAAATTAAGATGCTGCATGTGTGTGTTTGCAGGACCGTGACCGCAAGGGATACTTGCTCAATGTAATAACTACCAGTTGAAAAACAAAATAAAAATCAACTCTAATTGTGCCCATTTAAATTCAAACATTGAAAAATAGCTTAAATATGGTATTTCAGAATGTAAATTTTATAAAAAGTCTGACGATTTTAGGATTCTGTTAGCTCTTTAGTCCCTATGTAACGAGGCTATTACATAGCATTTCTCGGATTGATGTCTAAAATAATGCAGCTGCAAGAGCAGCTGCAGCAAGAATTCACAGAACCAGGATGCGAAGCAAGCCCTGCTCAAAGTCCCTGGCTTTAGTTTTCTGTTGTGGGCTTTTTTTTCCTGCTTATTTATTACCTTAATTCCATCATCCTCTGAAATATGCCTTGCTGGGAATAACTGAGGGTTAAAGCTTTAATGGCTTTACTTTGCCTCACAAATGAAAAACATGGAATTTACCTTCTTCTGCAAACCAGAGTCATTCTGACAGCAGCAAATGCTGTTTTTTCAAAGTGAACACTTCAGGGTTGGTCCACACTAAGACAATAACAGGCAAGAAAAAACACAGCATCAGAAAGGCAGAAAGATCCTCCACTGTTAGGTATACCAGAGTACAAGAGCATCTTCGTGGTTCTGGTATTTAAAGAGACATCTGTGCCCTTGGGCAGGATCTGATGGACTTGTGGGCTGCTGCCTCAAAATGTTGGTCTGTCATATCGCTCACAGGCAGATTTGGAGGAAGTTGCAAATCCAGCACCCACATTTTTCCTCCCCTTTTCATGACATACAGAGGGTGACAAGAATAAATCACAGCAGTGTTGAGCACTAAATAAACTCAGATTTTGATCCATCCCAAAGAAATTTGCCACCTTTGTCACCCCATTTCCTAATCATGAAGCCCAGAGAGGTTAACCGTTACCTTGATTCTTTTGGTTCTTCCATGAACAGGTTGATATTAGGTAAAAACTATTTTAAGTTATTTTGAAACAAAGCCTTACGCATAACTTAAAATCAACATGAGTAAATCGCATCACTCAGTCTTTCATAGCCACCTTGTAAGACCTTCAGCAGAATAGTTCCCAGAGAGATTTACAATAACAGAGGATACAAAGAAGCCAAACATCATCATTCACCTCCCAAATGTGAATGTACAATAGCCCGTTAATTCAATGGATTGGCTTACTGGGCAAAGTGACCTGTACTCAGGGCAAATGGCAACAGTAAACTCATGCTCCTCTTTAAACCTAAATTGCAGAGAACACTTCACAAGTGCTTTACTAATGGCAAAGTTCGTAACATGATGTTTGCATCCCAGGTGTAGCCATGCCAAACAGCACAAGTTACTCATGACAACATCAACTGGATAAAAGGAACCAAAATAGTTCTCTTTCAATTGATATAACATGTTCGGTTGCTTTATTACAAGTTAATATTCAGGTTGCAACATCTTGCATCCATTGGAGCTTTGCAGAATTTTCTT
Source organism: Cuculus canorus (assembly GCF_017976375.1). Taxonomy (NCBI): domain Eukaryota; kingdom Metazoa; phylum Chordata; class Aves; order Cuculiformes; family Cuculidae; genus Cuculus; species Cuculus canorus. Next base: position 19,697,166 of record NC_071409.1, read on the forward strand.
GGGAAGGTCATAAAATAAAACATTAGAGTAGTATAACTGAAAGGTTACAAAAGCATTGGCTACAAAATCAACGTTAGTCTGTGACAGTGTTGGCTCCAGGCCCAGTGAAGTTTATAGGAAATAAAGGCAAGAATCAACCACACATCCAGTAAAACGAACAAAAACATGTTAGAATCAACTGCTGGATCAGATTTTTTTGTTGTTTTTAAAGTGGCTCACAACCACCATTGGATTTCCCTTGGCTGCCACTGCTCTTACAAATTTGTGTCGCTGCATACAAGCATGTCGAAAACCAGGTTCACTCGCACATCCCGAATGGGAAATTTGTACCTGTAGAACTTGAACCGTGTACCTTTCTATTCATCAAGGGAAGGAAGAAAAAAATCTATACTGTTCTTGTAGCACTTCAGGCTTTAAATTCATATTGACAAAAATAATGCAGCAGAGGTAATAAACATACACAGAGATTAAAATAATGGCACAGAAGGCCATTTCTTTACTGAAAAATTAAGACATCAAGCTAAGAAAAAGAAATTAAAACCAGAAGCCATACTCAGAAACTAAAAGCTGTCAAAGTAAAAGAACTGCCTTGAATGTTAATCTGAGCTATTTCAGCCAGTCCTTTTTCACAACCTTTTCTTTCCTGCTAACTTTTATGTTACAGCTCTACTGCTTGTACAAAGTCGCTGAATTGAAGATCTACCTGTTGGGAGCTCTCATCTGTGCATGCTTTAGCCCTCAGTTGTTGCTGGATTTGCAACTGCCACTATTAAGCAGTTGTATGTCAAATTACAAAGCAATTAGGGTTTAATTCCATAGTTGTAATACACAGGTTAAAAAAACTCCACAAACCCTAAGTCTAAATTTCCTAAGTTTGTAATGATGTATTTGGAAAGTTCTTTTTCATTAATGTAATCCCCAAAGTACTCATATGTGCTTCACCTGGTGTCATGTAAGTTTTTTATATTTCCACTTTTCTCTTTGCCTTTGAGTTTCATTATTCCACACTGAGAAATGGTATAATAACTTGAGTGTTTGCTAAAGCAGCTAGTGGAACAAGAAGAAGCATAGATAAACTATCCAGATGCTTTGTCATCTATTCCAACCCTTAAATTTTGCCTCATTCTGTCTTACATAACTGCAGAAATACTGTATCTAAGGTGAAATCTTTTGGAGGTATATCATTAATGTAAGACAACTGTAGTGGTGGTATGAAGAGGAGCAGTTTAGAGGATGGGTCAATGATGGCTGATACCATTGTGCTCTGAATCAGGAGCCAGGGAAGGACGAATGCGCAGCTATGCCTAATTGATTGAATACCTCTGCTTAACATCTCTGCATCACAGTGGGACTCACATATTTAATTACATATCTAATGGGAAATTCAGCCTCACCCTGTGAGTTATTGTGCTTCCTCGATTTCTCCTATGTTGTAGAAGCACAGCACTTCACAGGACTGGTCCTGCCACGAAAATTAATTAGTTTATGCCTGAACAGGGCTTTCAACATACAGATCATTCTGTCTGACAAAGTAATATTAGATAACAAACTGAGTTATTCAATTGAATTATAGAGCCATAAGAAAATCATTGTCTCTTATTTTTAATCAAGCAGATTCCAAGCCAAATTAGTCCATGATGATGATGCTTTGGCTATTTCAACAGGTCTTGACACCAGAAAAGATTCTCCCTCTTTTTTTCTCTTGTGCACCCCGGCATTTTCACTGCTCTGTATAATCAGCTCAATAAAGCCAGCTCCAGGTTTCAACTTAGCCCTTACCTACTGTTCACCCTACACATGAACAGTAACTGGCAAGTATTGGTTTAGAGAGAAAAGCCTCCATCTTGATCTGTTTGTTTGTTTTACAAACATCCTGTTTAACCACCACTCACTGCAGGGATACCCAAGTCTAGAAACACCTCTGAAAGTTTCAAAGAATTAAGCACCAGTAGTTCTGCATTTCTTTTCATGGCATCAGAAAAATCTCAGGTTATAGATGCGGGTATAATTTCACATGCATGAATGCTTCAGTGCCCTCCCACCAGTTAACAGACTCTCTATTAGACTCCATAACCCGAGCAGAAGAATTTCAACACTGCCTTTAAGGGTCACTTGAGCATAAGCTTCAAGACAAATTGTACTGCTGGGGTCATAGAAACTCAATAGCTAACTTGCCAAAAGAACTTAGCTTTGTTTGCTGACGTATAAAGGTATATTTTTTTTGCCTGGCATTTCCAAAGATTAATTTATCATCATAAGAACCTGTTTATGGTCAAGAGGACCATCAGCTTCCATCTTCCCAGATTTGGTGAAATCTTTGGGACAGATCAGTGTTATTTTATCCCAGTGGAAGATCTGAACTAGATTTCCTATTTCTCGTTTAGGCTGTGGTCTTCATGGACCCTTATTGCAAGAGCATCGTCATTCTGAGAATAGCAGGAGGGACTTGCCATCATCCTCTCTCTGATCCCTTGTTCCCTCACTCAGGATTGTACTCTAATGTTTTAACACTTTTTCTTCCATTTATTGCTCTTACATTGAAAATCAGATACAACAGTCATAAAGAACACCACCATCAAAGAAATAAAAGCAAAAGCCACAGCAATAAAAGAGGAGGGAAAAGGAATTCCATTTAATGACATCCATCTAGGGAGATTTTACCTATGGGGAAGTGGATCAATGTGTTCAAATGGGGTGGTCCTACTTAAGAGCCTGGAAGTTGCAGCTAACATTCTACTGAAAAAAAGCTCGTGGGAGGTAACAGTGGATTTTGCATTTGGTGAACAGAAACACCAGCAGCTAAAATGGCAGGTCTCATCTAACGCATCCCTTTTCAATTAAGACAAGTTAATGAGAAGAACTGGGGGGACTGTAAGGGGACACCCATCCCAGGGTTGGGTTCAATCACAGTAACCTGTTTGTCTGGTAGAACTAGAACAAGAAAAGAATCCATTTCCTCAGCCACTTCTCTCACTATGTGTTTGATTTCAGTGCCATGCAAGTTGTCAGATACCTCCTTTGCAGATCTGACGGCTGATATGTTTTGTGTACTGCACAGTAGGTAATGGAAATGTTATAGGTCTGTTAATGTGTCCTTTAGGTTTGGGTTTTCCTAGGGCCTGGTCCCATAGGAATCTGATTATTTTGTGAAGTGAGAGAAAGCATTCTCTGTACTGTGAAATCTCATTGAATTCCTGCCCCATCTGGAAGCAGGGCTGCCCAGAACAGTTCTGAGATGCAGACCTCTTAATAGCATGTTGGCAGATCTAATCAAGCCCACAGCATAGTCTGCAGCAACCCTCCTAAACCAAACTTTGCCCCTCTGCACTCGTTCTTTAGAAGTACTCAGCTCCCACCATTTCAAAGCAATCTTTTCAGAAAATCAATAGTTCTTCATCTCCTTCAGAACGAGAGCAAGTAGGACACTTGGACGTTTGCTCTGTAATCTCTTCAAAAAATTGCTTTCTTGTCTTCCCAACAGAATTAGGAAATATTGCAGTACTCAGAAAAAAAAAAAAAAAAAAAACCCCAAAAAAACCCACCCAAGCTTTTTCAGTACAACGTCTCAGTTGTAGAACCAATCTTTGCATTCCTTTTCATTTAGGGATTACCCTAAGCTTACTGGTCTGTTTATACCTTAGGCACACACATATATCCTTGTTCCTCACACAGAGGAATTACTTGTTCTCACAACTCCACTTTGCAGGAGCCTGCTGTAGAAACCTTTACCATTTTAAAATTTCCGTTTTCTCTCCCTCTTTCCTCTTAGCGGCCCTTTAGGTATGAAAATGAACTGCTTTGCTCCCGCAGTGCTGAGCTGCTGAATCCGACCGAGGAAGGCTGGCCAGGCTTCACATCCCTGTCAGACAGAGCATTGACCTTTTTTTCCTAATTGACAATGCAGGGCTTTGTGCTAATAGGATGACATCATTACGCAGAGCTGAAATGCTTTCCCTGCTGTCTCTTTTGTCTCTCAGCATTTTTCTCCCACACTTTCAGAGGAAGTATTTCACTTAGAAGGGAGTGTAAGGAAGACAGTATACAGTACCCAAAAATCATATGCAGAAAACATCCCCAGTTTCTCTCTCCATTTTTCCTTAGTCACACTAGTTACCATCCACATATCCTGTGCCCTCACTATGTACTAAATCTTCCTTTTCCTTCTTCCTGGTTGTGATCACTGATGTTTCTTTTTTTTGTATTTGCTTTGCCTGAGATATGCTGTAGGGGAGATTCTGTTTCCCTCTTGATTTTGAATTATAATTGTAGTTGTTAGTCTCCTGTCCTTTTACAGCTCTAATTTTATTAAAACAACTTGTTAATAAAATCTTTTTGCATGCCTACAGCAATAAATAGTTAATTTTGTGTTTAATTGTTGGCATTTAACTTTTGCTGTGATAGTCAATAATATAAAGTTTTAAAACAATACTAGAAAGAATACGTAGCTGGGAAGAAGCCCCAGAGAAATGGAAAATATTAAGAGCTTCGTTTTAGCTGTCTTGTGAGATTGGCTCATCCATTCCGGTACATACTACAACCTTTTAAGATGCTGCTTTAAAGCTTGGAAAAAATTGCCTTAATGCTAGTTACAGACTGGCAGCCAAAGCATGCAGTCTTGGCTAAGCCAACAAACCAAGTTAGGTACCTATGATGGGCTTTTGCTGGAGAAGACAGAAAAAGCGGAAATTCTCATCCCTGCCTATCCTTCTCTCTTTCTCCCTTCTCCCATGGCTGACGTATTGGGTACTGCTAGCTCATGGGTTATATTTCCAGCTTGCTTCAGTGCCCAATGCAATGGATTAGCCGAGATTACAGGTACTTCTCTGTATCCATTTACCCTAAACTGCTTTAATTTGCACAGTAATGCACTAGAGCTGTAGCAGTAAAAGAGAAAGGTAGTATTGACCAGCTCGGAGAAGCAGCCTCTTAAATCCCCAGGGCCACCTCCACAGGACCGTGGCTGTCTATATCGTTGCTGCAAGAAAGGCAAGCAGGACATATAAAACAGACAAAACAAAGTGAAGAAGGAAAAAGATTCAGAAAGGAGAGGAAGTGGATCCCATTACTATTCAAGGCTACACAAAGTTAGTAGGAAGAGGAATTTATCTTTTTTCCTTTTTTGCCCAATAAATGCCCAACTACTTCATAGAAGATTTCTAGATTCCTGGACACATGACAGTGATCTTCATTCCATCCTTTCCTGCATTTAAATGCTGTCTAAGAAAGGAAAGGCAACCACGTTATTAACATAACTTGTGAAAACTTCTCCTGATTATTTTAATAGCATTTCCTATTTCTTTTGCACATTATCCTTAAGGACTCATTAAGCATTTCAACCAGGATTTGTTTCTTCCATTCTGTTTCTGTCATATTCACCTTCAACTTTAGCCTAAGCTTACTGTCTTTGCATAAGAGTGCCTAGTGAATAGCTATCTGGTAGCTGTGAACAGTAATTATTATACGGCTTAATATTTCTCTTATGTCTATAGCCTAATGAGATTAGTGCTTTGTTGTACTCAGCACAACATAAACAATTAATACGTGAGTTTCAGCCTCAAAGAGCAATTAGGATAATATGGTTAAATCCCTGCAAACTACTATGAAAAAAATACAATTACCCTTGCTAAATTTCAGCCCAGAGCCCAATTTATTATTATTATTTTTATAAACAAGTTACATACAGTGAGTGAAAATAGTGTTTAGAGTGTAAGCGCTGACAAAACCTTTACTGCAGCAATGTGGACAATGCAGCTGTAATAATGGCAAGTGTGCCCTTATCACAGCAAGAAAAATGTAAGAAGTTCTGATTTTGCACTGAATGAGCCATTACTTATGTCTATCACAAAGAAATGAGTACTGAACCAAAAAAAAAAATGAAAAAATACATTAAGGGGTTTTTTTTCCCCCAAAAGAAAACTAAAAATAAAAAAGATCAGATGTGACTCAGGCTTTCAAACAATAAAAATAGCAAGATGAAAGAACTAGGTTGCTTCATTGCCTAAAGAAATGGCTAGAATCTTAAAAAGTCTGAAACCTGATTGTAAGAGACTCACTTTATGGGCTGCTAAGAAGGTGCTGACCTTCATCATCAATAGATTGTCTGAGCCTTTGTGATATGCAGCAGTAAAGGAAGGAAGTGCTTAAAAAGTCAAACTGCTGAAAGATGGACTGGAAAAATCTCCAGTTCAGATCTCAGCATTGGTGGTATTGGTGCACACGCTCGCTCATTCAGAAAGCCTGTCCGTAAATCTAATACGGATAGATCTTGCTCAATTTTTTGAGCAATATACTGGAGCATCCTCGCCTTAGAGATAGATCAGGATATCTGGAATTCAATATAAGTGAAATTATTATAGAGGAGGGCAACTAATGACCTATCTGTTGTTGGAAGTGTTTTGTTGTAGTACTGTATTGCTCTGTCTGTCTAGAGGGCATTGAAGGAGTGGGATAACACTTGTACAGGTACCAGTGGTATAATTTTCTTATACTTGCTCCATAGTTTTGGATGCAGTTTTGCCCGTTCCAACATTTGCCCTGAAATGAACTGTAGCAGATGACTGCCCTGTGATTTCCAATGGCCTTCTGGGAGAAAAAGGCTACTATAGATGAAAGAGTTTGGTTCCTATAACTTTCCGGGAAGGTCCCATCACTGTCTGAGTAGCACACCAATATGGCAGTTGTCATTATATGTATCTTCTAGCAGGTTGGATTGGCCGTGGTGGGGTATCAGGCTAACAGCTATATAGCTGCTGGTATGCAAATGACCTCACTGAAAGACAGATGGGGTAACTTTGCACAAAATGCATGTGTGTTGCAGACACAGTAGTCCTCTGGCTGAAAAAAACATTGTGATGTTATCCTCTACAAACAGTGCAGCATTGAATATTCACAGCAGAGAGCACAAAATACAGATGGACCACTAATGACTACAACTTCTGGGACAGCAGATGAGGTACAGCCAGACCATCCTGAATGAGGCATCGTGTACCTTATGCTGCAGAGGAAGTGAAAACAAAACAAAACAATGACAATAGAAATCTCTGCCAGTTCTGATTGGGATGGAGAGAGGGAGAATTATTGCTGCCTCCGGATTTGATGCACAGTTTGTCTCTGAGTTTTAGCAAAGTGCTCATGGGGCACAGTCAGTGTCAGAGCATTGGTCCACTTGGACTGCTGTTGAGTGGTCAGTGTAAGGAACCTGGTTCAGAGTAAGAAATGTAATTGAGTCCCCTTTCTGCTTTCTAGCTGCCATACCATCCCCCCAGATCTCTGAACCGTGAAAATGTATGATCCAGCAGGCCAAAACTGGGGAACCTCTCCTTAAATTTGCTTCTTTCTCCACAGCTTCTGCCATAAAAGGCAACTGTGATCCTCAGAAAGCGACTTGTGCTGTCTACCGAAAGATTTTACCAAGACTGGGAAACAGACCTTTTCCTGAAGTGCAGCCCCACGGAATTCATATCCCAAAGAGCTGGTAACAGTTTCCATTTTAAAGCAGCTTAAACCCTTCCAAGAACTACTAGGAGAAATTCCTCTCTCCTGTCACTCCACTTAAGTTAATACTGAATGCAGCCCACTGGTTCTGCCTTGCTATACGCAGATTCAGGAAGATAACACTGCAGTCTTTGGTGTTTAGAAAGATTTTACTTCACAATCCTAAGGGCCAAAGCTTTTTTTGGTTTAAATAAAAGCTTAAATTCTGAAGGAAAAAAAGGGCTTATCAAAGAATTGGCGAAGAATTTAACAACTAGGTTCCACCTGACCTGGCAGTATGATTTATCAGCAGGTTTTTCTTTAATCTAATATGAGATAATAGGAGAAGGCGTTGAAAGCAGAATCAAACTAGATACAGAACAAAAAGCGTAAGTCATAGAGTTCACAAGATCACTCACATAAGGAAGTTTATGTATCTAGTAGGCAGGCCACTCTCCCCAAGAAGTTGTCTTAGATATATTGGGAAATCAACAGAAAAACTCAGAAGACTTTAAAGGATAAATGATCTTATGTTCCTTCTACATTTATTTTTTTTTTTCATGGTAGCCTTTCTATTTGATGAGAGGTGGCTTCCTTACCGATAAGCCCTACAAAATACTTAGCTATAGTAGCTCATAGTGCCATGGACACACATCTCTTAGTAAAGATTAACCCTCAAATATGAAGAAAGCTGAACTTGCTTATGACTGATAAGGAAGATCATTTCTGAGAGCACAGAAAGTTAGACTAATTTCTTTCTGACTATAGCACTAAATTGTCTATGTTCCCCTGCATAGTGATTCATTAGAAGCATTTTACAGTAAATGCTTCCAAAATAAAAACCAGACATTTTAACCAAAGTCTCAGGAAAATACTTAACTGACAAAGATAATGATTTTCTAAAAGCTTTTCCCTGGAAGTGTTTTTTTATTGAGGTGGTGATTAAAGTGAGCCTGCCTAAGTTACAACATGATTCCATTGCACAACCCAAAGTCATGTTAATCAGCTTGAATACCTAAAAATATGATAGAAGCCATATAAATCCAGTTAGTACAGCAAAATTCATTTCAGGTGCTGCTCCACCAGAGAAATGGCCATGAGTCTCGTGGCATAATGGTTTGGTCCAGTCAATTTCCCATTCACGCTGATATCAACCCCTCATCAAGCACAGGGCTTTGCTTTGTGAGCTTTCTAATGAGAAGAGTCCATTAACTCTCCTTTGTCTCTCCTCGGCACTATGCGGCTGCTAAAAGGAAAACTTATGCAAACTTATGTCTGATGTAGGCACTTAAATCTCACTTTCCAATGTTATCTAGGACCAACAGTGAACAGTCTGCCCAAAAGGGTGTGTTGCCCCTACAGCACCTGGGATAGTCACATACTGCAGGGCTACATGGAGGTCCATCACAGGTTCCATAAGTGACAGTTTTGCTGGCATGACATGGCACCAAGATAACCAGGCTCATCCTCTCAGCTCATGCTGGGGCTGGCTGGAGTATCTCTGCTCCCCTGCACAGTGAAGATAAATCATAATTTCCTAAATTACCCAGTGCTGAAGCCAGCACTGAAAAACACAGCTTCCAATCTTTAGGCTGTGCTATGGTTCGTTTTAAAAAGGGATTGAATGTCTTACAAACAGGTAAAATTGCTGCCAGATGCAAGTACATTAGCCTTTTCCAGCTGCTTTACTGCTGCCATTCAAAATAGCTTGCTATAAATATGATTCCTTTGAGCTCTATTCTGACAAGTGCGGAGCACTATCTGGGAAGGGCCAGTGGTTTTCCATCCCTATTGAACTCAGTAGGAGTTGTGATTGTTCAGCACATTGGAGAAAAAAAAGTCTACTGAAATTACCTTAAATTACGCAATTATCCCCTCACCTTTCACTCCTTCTCTTGCGGTCGTGGAAGGAGGAATAAGTTTCTCCACAGGCAGTTCTGCTACAGTAAAGTTTTCAGCCCGGAGGTTGTGAACAAATGTCAAAATCAACAAGTTCCCTGCTTCAGGGCTGCTGACAGTCCTCCCTGCAATCTGGCTTAGCTAAGGGGAGGGAGGGAAACGTGGCAGAGATTTGAAACCCAATTCACACTAAAATTCGGTATCAGCTTCTCATATGGCCTAAAATGCCTTTGCTCCTTCCTTTTACCCCTTTCTATGAATTTCTGCCCATTGCCCTGAACAATAAAGGTTCACCACATCACATTATCCAGGACACATTCCGGCAGCTTTTACGAGTGCAGTAGTGCATCCTGCAGGGCCCTCACTAAAATTCCACAAGTTGCTTGTTGTTTAAAATCTGTTTCTGGCTGAAGAGAAATGCATTTCTTGTGTATCTGTCCTTTGTACAATCTGTACCTGTAGTTAAGTACATTAAACTGATGGTGGATATATGAAGGTCCATTGAACAATAACACAAGGTTAAAGGGTGATAGCTTATGCTTAACAAACCATTCTGAATGACAGTCATCATTAAAGCCATTTACAATTAAACTTTTCATAACTGATGGTAAAAAATGAGAGGAAAATTACCTATGCCTTCCACCTTTTCACTATGAAGTCAGCAGAGGCAAGATGGAAATAATTTCCTTTGAATTTGAGCACAATTATAAGTTTAGAACGCAGACCAAATCACCCTTTCTATTGTACAGGAGCAGGTGTTGAGAAGAAGCTTATGAACTTCATTCTCCAGTGTGTTTTACCAGTTTGAATCCACTTCTGGTTCCTGAACTGAGAATTAGGCTGTTCACTATAATACAAGTGGAGGATTGTTTCACAGCAGCAACACTCCAGTGCCCTTTCTTTGCACACAGTTCAATAAGAAATAGCTTTGAAATCCAAATCTGGATCCGAATTTAGCTCAAACGCAGCTGAAGCTGGGACCCTACTTGGAGCTTGGGCCCCACTGGAATACATCCACTCTGCCTGATTTTTTTAACCCTAGTCACTGTGGTTAGCAGCTCTCAAAAATCAAGCTACAGTGATATTTTGCATCCTGCAATAACTGTAGCACAAGTCAATCAATCAGTCACAGGGGTTTGGTTGTTATTCTTTTGATTAAAAGCCAGATTTTCCTGATACACTGGCATTACTTTACATAAACAAACATCCGTTATCGAGAACTCTCAAAAATACTTACGACTCCTTAAAACTTACAAAGGAAAGATAAAGTAATTAGTGAGTCTGATATTCTATGTACTAACTATTGCACAGATTTCTTTCATAATGGTCCCTACAATGTGCCTTTTGGAGAAAACATTTGCATGCTATTTTGGTTTTGGAACATCTGAACATTCTTACCTTTTTTACATTTTTTCCTAGGACTCTTTCTTTGCTCATGTTACAGCATCAGAAAGAAACAACCACTTCCAAAAATATATCATAAGCATGGATGGCAAGAATAAAACCTCTCAGCAAATGCATAGTGGTAAGGAGTCAAACGTAGCAGCAAGCAAACTGAATTATATTCCTGAAGCACTGCAGGAGGTCAAAAAACATCTTGGGCATGGAGCAGCAGAAAATACAATGGAGAAAATAAAAATGACAAAGAAAAAGAAGGAAAGACAAAGTAATGATGTAGACGGAGCAAACCATAAACGTAAATCAGAAAACAACAAAAAGCTGTCTGTGAAAAAAGAAGAAACAATGCTAGACACTAGCAATCAGTTAATCCCAACACCTCCATCTCATATTCCTCTGAAAAGCCTAACAGACATAGAAATGGAGTTGGTCTACACTGATGAGGAAGACATTCCCTTTGAGTTTTCTGAGCCTGTGGCACCCACAAGCACACAATCAGTGGGTCACGATTCTGAAAAAGCAGATGCTCTGAGTGCATCTAATGACGACGCTTTGCCCCAGATTGACAAACAGCTTCAGACGATCCTGCAGGAAGCCAGCACTTGCTACAGGCAGAATGACTACACAGCAGCGGTGGAGAAGCTTTCAACAGCACTGGAGGTATGAGGTCAAAGAAGTACAACCGTCATAGCAAAGTAAATGAAAAGCTATCATTGTACTGACTGGATGTGATAATATCAGTGTAAACAAGGAGCACAAACCTCTGACGTGTATGGTTTAATAAAAGTCCTGAGATGCAATTTCATGTGAAATCTGAAAATTAAGCCCTGTAAATAAATCATGGAAGGAAGGAGCAGTAGACTGAACCAAAAAATCTCGGATGATATTGCATTTTTCTCTAAGTCTTCAACTCCTTGGAGGAAATTTAAAGTCTCACAGAGTGAAAAAAGTGCTCCTCTCTTTAATCCAAGCCCTATCAGGGACAAATAATATCACAGTAATCAGGGGAATTCACACTCTCCACCAGCTGTCTGTGCACTACTGGGTGAAATGTTTAATCCTTTGGTTAAACGGAAGGTTCACTTTAATCTTTTTCTCTACACGATTTTCATCATGCACTCCATTTCTCCTTTTTCTCTAGAGCCAGAAGATAGCCACCGTATCTATATAGAAATCCTTTTCTTTCTGCGTGACAAAGGACAGGTCCAGCAGTGAGCAACACCCTCTGGGCAAAGGCAGATTTCTCTTCTAGCAGCTAAGGGTCCAAAAGCTGGGTATTTTTGTGGAAAGAAAGACTTACTGCCTGCCTGAGATACTAAAGAAATAATATGACCTTGTCTATGATCTTTGAAACTAATCTGTGATTTTCATGACTTTCAGCCTTTAAGTGCTCAAACTTGAGCTGTCTTAAACGAATCTGTTCTTCCATAAGTAGATATTCCTATGTTTCCAAATGCAGAGCCCTTTCCAGGTTCAGGCTGAGCCCCCACAAACGGAGGGATCTAAAGACTTTTGGCATTTTTTAAAATCTTAGCCCGTAGTGTTAACATAATATGACAAGAACAGAGTAAAAGAGGGAGTTCCTAACACTCTGGCAAGGTTGCAATTAATTTCACAAGGGAAGGGAAGAGAAAGGAGGTGTAGGAAACCCCAGCAGGTGGGTCACAGTTACATCCACCAGCCTCCTGTTTCCTGGAAGCCAGAGCTAGGAACATTTACAGTAAAACTTATTGTTCAAAGTTGTATCATTATTCCCAGATTTCTCTAGTGCTGCTAATCTCAGTTAATTATATTGGAAATCCCTTGTATTATGACCATGTAATTCATAATGTGCCAGTAGAAGTCATGGTTCATAATAATCACATAATGGGCAAGGACTTATACGTAATCAGATTTTAGTTACCCTGTCGTGTTTCCATAATGCTGCTATAAAACCAACATAATCACAAAAAAGCACCAGTTATTTAAACACTTCTATCAGATTCACGTACAGTACTATTCTCTCTCTCTTTCTCTTTTTTAAACAATGTAAGATAACAAAAATTGAATTACAATTGCTGGGAACAGACTATGATAAACTGTTTGCTTGTGTGCAGAATGAAATTTAATAATGGCATCAGCATCTCAATTTTTAGTGATGTTAAACCTGTTAAATAGTAGCACTCTACAGCCAAAGGCTGCTTTCAAAGAGGTAGCATTACAGCATCTTGAAAACAGTATCTCTAAGAGCATAGCTGTCTTATGAACCTTGAAAGATGCCCTATATCCTCACAATTAACCCAGCTGCTAACATTTACCGTGCAGATGAGGACTTGACTTTTTCCATGATACATGATGCAAAAAACCCCACTCTTAGTAGCTGTAAAGACTTTAAAGGCCAGCGTCTGCTTCTCAAATAAAATGAAAAAGAAAGAGAGAGACACTTTCCACTTTACTGGAATATGGTTGGTGATTAGAATAGAGCACTTGCAAGCTGGACTCTCCCTAATATTTTATTTCCACTCTGACCCCAATCACTTCATCTATGCACTTGACATCCTGAAAAAAGATCCAACTATACTTGTTTCAGTGTTGTACTGCCAAACTTAATTCAAAAGCATTTGGAAAACGTTAGAGGTTTGCAGCTGACAAGCAAGTATCATATTCTTTTCTACAATATTGAAGAACACTGGAGGCATTTTATTTTAAAACAATAAATATTATAGTAGTGAGTGAGTAAAAATAGAAAGTGCCATCATTTTTAGGTTTTTTTTTTCTCCTATATTCAGAAATGAGCTGTGATGGGGGCAAAAGCACTTTTCACTTGAGAGCAAAGGCATACTTGTCTCCTCCCAAGAGGAAATGGAAAGGCCGCTAATAGATATCCTGGTGAAAGAACGAGTAGAGATTAAAGAATTCCTTCCTAGGACTGTGGACTGAGAGACTGGGAAATCAGAGAATTGTAGGGCTGGGGCACCTCAGCAGTCTCTTAATCCACATCTCCTCAGAAGGAAAAACCAGAGTATCCCTGAAAGACACTTCTGTACTCTGTTTCTAATTATCTCCAGTAAGAGACACTTCTCATCTGTATCAAGCTGATAGAAAGTTTTTCCACATCCTCAATGATGCAAAATAGCCCGTAACTTTTTTTTTTTTGTATTCTTATTTGACAGGAAGAGAAATTAAGCACACTATTCTACCTGTACTTGCAACCTCTTGGCACATCTGCTCTCGGTCTTCTCCAAATTAAATAAATTCAATCCCTTTAGTATTTTCTCCCAGGTCATGTTTCCTAACCCTCTGTATCATTTTTGTTGCTTTGCTTTGCTTTGCCCCCAATTTGTCTGTTTGTTCAGATGTAGACAAACTAGAGATGATGCAGAGAAAAATCAGAAAACATAAGGTATTGAGATTGCAACAGTGGTTTTACTTCCCATCACATTTTGAAGAAATAAACAAAAAATTCCTCTGCATTAAAGAAGTGTGATATGTAACAAGCACAAAGGTCAGGAAATTCAAAGTTAAGGTTTCTGGTGCAAAATGTTTGCAGACATTTTTCAGAATGAAGAAAATTAAGGCTTTATTCTGACATTACAACATTTTGAGTCAGACACCCTGATCCAGAAAATCGTGTGCTTAGCATTAAATTTGAGTAGTATCACTAAAGTTAGCGTTACTTCACGTATTGCAAATATCACGTATTTCTTGGCTCTTTTTTAAGCCAAAGTATCTTTTCTAGATCCATCTATACATACATATCGTATTATCATTCCTTAGATCATGTTGTTTTTCAGATATGCAAATAACAGGCAGTTCTGCAAGTCTAGCACTGAAATTATTTGATTGGATGGGGTAAAAAAGGAAAATTATTAGTCAGAAAGAAATACAGAAATTCTTGTTTAATTTAGAGACTCTTATATGTTGGACAGCATGCTGCTGATTACTGCAGACATTGGGAAGTCAGTGTTATCAAGAGAAGAATTGGTGGCTTCTCACTATTTCGGTACTATTTAGCCACCATTAAATTAATCAAGAGGGACAGTGTTAGTCAGCTGCAATACAGTTGGCCTGAGTGAGTTAAAAATAATGCTCCCTTGGAGAACTCTCACCATCAGAGCTCTCTGTGGATAGTGAGGAAAACAGCTGAAGAAATTGCGGTGATAGTCTTTGCTTTTCTATCTCCTAGCTCAATAATACAGTGTATCATACACATTATATTGAGAAACACTGTAAATTTCCCTAAATTTTTGGCATCCATCTGTTGGAACACAGAGAAATAGGACTTGAACATCTGGACTGGGATACGATGGGTATGAGAAATGACTCTTCAGCTTAAAACCTCAGTGGAAACTGTATACGTATATCTATAAAATCTCTAAACAATTATTAACAGCTTAGCTACAAAATACATTAAACCTTTACGAGGATCGAAAGATCTTGTCTCTAACTAATCTCCTAATACCAGAGACTGTAAAAGATTTCAGAAACAAATTTACCTACACAAATTTAAGTTTCGGACCCTGTTGTTCTGAAAATAATCCTCCCCTGTGATCAAAAAATAAATGAGAGAGGTTCATGGCTGCTGTGCACAGAAAGAAGTCCACAGTATCTCAGCACACAGCTTTTGGCATAGCATATCTCAAAGACACAAAATGCATCCCACTTGTGAGGTGAAGGCCTTAAATAGCGTGTGATTAATTCACCAGAGTGCTGTTGTGGTGACTTCCTCAAGTTGGAATATCTCCATTTTCCACAGATGGCTATTATGGGCACCATTCCTATGGCAGGGAGATAAACAGTGCCATCGTTTTTGCACACCTTGAGTTTTTAGATTAACCTTTCATATGGCTCATTGCCTCGTGATTCACTGCTTACGGAGAAGGCTTTGTCAAGACCGCGCTCCCACTTCTAGGCAACACTATCTGTAAAAACCAAATATTTTGGAAGTGGCTGTGGTATTGGTGCCTCGTAGACATAATTACATACCAATGTAGTATTAGGTAGCATGGTTCAACTAAGCTTTCCATCAATTTTGTAGTACGAGTAGCAAAAAAAATGAGTATTTCCCACATAAATCTTTATGTGAAAAGAAGTTCATTTAAAATAGTCTGTCCACTGGTAGAGCACATTAGAAAAGTCTATGCAGAGATATAGCTGCAAGGGTAGTCTTGGGAGCACCATAGGATTAGGGTACTTGGATGTGCTCCCTGTTGCGACCATTAGATCAGTGCTGACTGCTTCACAAAGGCTATGGCACAGCCATATTTCTGCCCACACTCCGCCTCTATTTGCAGGTCAGTCCTGAAGTCCAAGAAGTCATCAATATATAACAATGTATAATGCCTTGCTTTATGAAGAGTAGAGACTGGAAATACTGGTCATCCACTGGAGTGCAAGGAGTAAAAAATGGGACTTAATATAGTTTTTCCTACCCCTTCTCACCAAGAAAAGGCATGCAAGAGCTAGACATAGTTTAATACCATGAAAATCCTCAAGGGAAAGCTTGTGAAAAGCTAAATATATATTTTATATATTAAAAAATTAAAGGAGTTAAAAAATTACTCCTAAATTATCTATCCTTACCATCAGCACAGGCCCTCTAGAATCTTCCTGGGAGTACATTAGGTCTTGGATAGAAAACAAAAACAGCAGCCACTGATCCCTGAAAGCCTGAGTGTGAGATGCTGACTTTACTTCCTATAAATATTCTTTTAGCCTCCAATAAGAAAGTAGTTTCCTAAAAATGGCCTACTCATTTAACTTATTTGGAAAAAAAAAAAAGCTCTGATCATCAGCAGTTTTTAATCTCCCTATAGTCCTATTGCTATAGTTTTAGGCTACAAAGCCAAGAAATTGATTTTTTTTTTTCCCAACTGATACTTATTGTCTTTTATGGCTGCAGAAGATTTTTAGACCAGGAATGTAAGATTACAGATGGCTCAAATCTGGCCTGTGGGATAGTAGTGGGAATCTGTTATAATGATCCATTTGGACATGCTCCTTTTTTCCCCATCGCTGAATTTGAATCTACTAATATTTTAGGCATTTCCAGCATGCCCATCACTACAAAATAAAGTTGAGGAACTGCATGGTTACTTGTCTATATGGATTCCTGCCCCCATTCTTCTTTCCTGAACTGCTGTTACATATCTGGCTCATAAAGAACTTTTTTCCTCAACGGACTACTATGTGTTAACCATAAAACAATATATTTCCTCACTCATGCACATGTGTACAAGAGCAAAATCTTTATCCCAGAAAGGCCAGACTGTATTTTCCAATCATTTTGGTGCCAAAGCAGATCAGTCAATTTCTAATTAACTCTAATTGGCTTCCTTACATGCTATTAAATTATTTACCTGGAGGTGACAGGTGCTCAAAAGCACAAAATATTTTCTCCATCCTTGGTAAATGTTAGGCAGTATAATATTTGATTAAAAATAATAATCACCCGCCACTTACAATCAAAAGCCTCATTGACTTCAACACATGCAAATCACATGTTTTACAATCACTGAGGAACAGAGACAAGGTCTATGGAGTAGATTCCTTAGTAGAGGAAAGAAAAAAAAAAAAAAAGAGGAAAAAAATAGACTTGGAACAGTCCTGGCTGAGACACCAGCCCATCTTGAGTGATATGGGCTCAGACTTGTGCTCAACAGTAAACGTCATGGACTGCTCTGTGTATGTCACTGCTGGCTGGATCCATAAAGGACTTCTTTAAAAGTTGGGAGGCTAAAAATCTTTAGGTGCCTGAACCTGACAGATCCCCACATGCAACACAGGCATCGTGATACCCAAAAGCAGATAAACATGGTGGTACCTCATGTGTCTCAATGTAAAGCAATGCCTTAGAGCCTATCTTGAAATGGAGTTCCTTTCATGTTCAGGGCCCGAAGAAATTGGAGGTATTTTTCCTCCTAGTTGCCATTTGCTCCTGGAAGGTATTGTACAGGAACAAGGCGTGCAGGGCAATTTGTCTTTAATTTGTGGCTTTAGGTGCTTCCTCGCTAGAGCCAATGCAGCACAAAAATGCAATGGACAAAGGTCTTAATTTATAGCAAGAAAATTAGGCAAGTTAGGAGAAGGTTCAAATCCAAAAGCAGCTAATGCAGGCAAGCAGCAATCACAGAAGGTATGCTCTTAAAGTATTTTCTACCCGAAATGTCCTTAAATCATACTGCTGCATACCTACATAGACTCTGCAGAGGAGAAACAAAGATGCACGCTGAAGCGGGCACTGGATTGGAAAGCATTCATGGACTGATTTGAGAGTAACTTTATCCATGAGGACAGTTTAGAGAAAATGTGTTATTAAAGTACTTTATTTCCATTTAGGGATTCACACAGGCATATACAGACAGTAGGTGGTGACAGCTGCTACCAGAACCATTTGTTATCTTACTCCTGTTCAGCTTTTGACAGTACAAAATGAATATAAATGCTGAAAAGCTTTACAGGGGTGAACCGAACAATAAAAAGTAGGGGAGAATGAATTCTGATTAGGTTACTTTAGGGAAGAGCTTTATTTCTGTTTATTCCTGAGGCATGGATATGTGCTGTGTTTCTAATGCTGACAATACTGTTGAGAGTAATTCTTGGTGGAGTTTACCAAATCCATGCCATCCTGAGGTGGATGGAGAGAGGGGGGAGAGCTGGCCTTGCAGCTAACTTTAATATCATATCCAGAAATGGCATGAAAATAAGGCTTCAGCAAATTATTGCTTTTCCCTAATAGTCCTGTCCATCAATATGGAGTGAACCCTTCACATAGTTTGCCTTAATAAAAGTGCTTGTGAGATATCTCTGTGTTTGGACTTAGCAGTAGCAAATCTCTTGGCATCAAAGGGATTAAATTAGTTGGCCTGAAATCATATTGCTTTTTCCAAGCAATCATGACAGCTCTCAAAATCTTGCTACAATACAGTCGAATCACACCAGCTGACAGTTGCCTCCCAAAAAAACCCCATTCATTTTGGCCAGCTCCTCCTGTGAGCACTATCAACAGACTGATGCTCCTGCTTCAAAGTCCAATAGGCATTTTGAACTACAATCCTATCAAGAGGAGGTACTGGTATCAGTTTTGACTTTTGTGCAACTGTTCATTTTTCACATGGAATATTTACACCATCTCCAGTTTGGTTTGATCTTGGATTGACTCACAGTGGAGGACTGACAAATTTTACATTACAAAGGCAATCTATAAAGGAGATTTCAGTATGTCGTACAGAATATAAAGCTCCTCAGAAACTATTGTAGTATATTGATTCTACAATATATGTTTCACTAGAGAGCTATGGGGTTGGATTTTTTTTTTGCTTCTGTGACTACTGCTCTCACCCTGGCAGTCCTGATAATGGGAACACTCCATAAAATAGGGACTGGTAATGAGTGTCACAGATTTATAGTGCAGCACACAGATTAATCTGAAGTCAAATGGACAATATTTTCCTAAAACTCTTCTTCTAGATTTAATACTTCCAAAGCAAATTATTTACAATATGAGAAAGACCCCTAAGTTTGCACTGGGGGGAGGTAAAGCCTTTATCTGAAGTTAGGCCAATAAATACAAGTGAGTTAGGTTTAAGAGTGCTGCAGGCAACATCGTTAGCTTCTGTGGGAGGGAAAGATTCACGTCAAGTTTATTTTTACAAAGCAGCATCCACCTAGAAATGAACACAAAATGAAAGGCTACATGCTCTGAATTTGGTCGGCACTCGAAATCTGATTTTCATTCTTTTCTCCAAAAAAAGACCAGAACAGTGACAGATATGCAAAAGCTGTCAGCCTTTGAGGAACATGAGTTTTAAGTTTGAACTTGCCTGCCATTCTGCCCCACCTGATCACCAAATCCCTTTCATGTGCCTCCAGTTCCTGAAAAAATGCTGATTGTAGCCAAAGAAATAATTTAAGCATAGACGTAGACAGGGCTTAAGATAAACCAAATAGAAAATTGAGGAGAGCAGGCTGAATCCCAGCCCATCAGACCCCACAATGAGGGCGAACAGCCCGTTAAGTTCATCTGATAAACTCAATACTCAGAAGATCCATGGTCTTCTGACAAACAGTGGTTTTCTGAATAGAAATAGGCATTATTTCTCATAACTTAGCATATCTTAGGTATATTCAGCTCTCAGCCAGTATTGTGTAACCAAAAATATGCCTAAGATAGCAAATGTGCCCGGCACACACGTTGCTATAATATTACAGAATCCAGTGCTAGCTCTGCATAAAGCAGCTAATATGCCAAAAATATCATATGTACATATTATTTGAATTATCCATTGCAGAGCACATTGCAGGCAGCCTAGCAAATTTAGTGGTTCTTACCTGGCATCTGCATTCATTTTTAGTAGTGAATTATATATTTTCAACATGCTTTCTAGCAAGTTATTTACACAAATCTCATTAACAATAAAGATAGGGGTTTAGATACAATTCCTGCTCTACCGACTGAAATTGCATACCAACATGTCGGTATGACTCTGAATAGAAGCTGAAAATTTATGCTGCATGAAATCAGATCATTGAGAAAATCCTCTCTCTTTATTCTCCACACCGACTTTGTTTTTCCTCTCTACTGAGACAAAACCACCATTAACTGCTTCATTGTTATGCTGGTTTCCTATAGTAATTTTGATAGCGCAAAACAGCTTTGAGGACTGGATTACAGTGCAATGTCCAAAAAAAAAAAAAAAGAAAGATGTTTTAGTCCCTCTGTGAGGCTTGCAATCAGGTTTTGAAAGTTATTTTGAGAAGTAGCCTTCCTTAGCAGACATTTTCTGGGATGCAGTTAGTGTTCAACGTGCCAGGTGCCTGATGTGCAATGCAGTGACGTTACCAGGCTGATTACTTGGATGGCTCTGAAGTGAAGGCATCTGCTTAGGACTGTTGGCTAGTCAGAAGAAAAGACACTAATTAAATATTTCTTGCCTTTTCAGGTTTGTCCCTCTGATTAGTCACTCCAGGGAAAACCACAAATTTATCTTTAAAACAGAGAGGCATGATTAAACATTCCTCTGCTAACACACACACAAAAAAAAAAAAAAGAAAAAGGAAAGAAGAAAGAAAAAGCAAAGCAATCAAGTCCAGCAAGGCCAGCATATTATTGCTGTATTCAAACTAGCTCAACCTCCTCAGTCTGGCAGAGGAAAATTAGTGCTCTCATGGAAGTTGCCAAAGAATCTCACTTCCACACACCATTGATAAAATTTACTTGTTTTCCCAAGATAAATGTGCTATCAAATATTCATCTATATCCACACATGTAGATGGACATCTACGGGGCACCTTCTTCTTTAAGGCAAACCACTTTTCCTAAATTTAACATCCACCAAAGCTACCTTAGCGATTAGTAAGGTGTTACCATTTTCAGATTCCTACACCAAAATTTTTCACCTTGTTTCCAGTGAAAACAGCTCCAACATACAGTTCACCAGTATCTGATTTTATTCTTCCAAATTATACACATGCTAACCACCTTAAGCAAACCACCTTAATCATCAGCATTTGCAGAAGTGGAACTCACAGAGTGGGTTTTGGGGGGATCTTTTCCTCTCTTGTTTGTTAACTAATGCCCGGGAGGTATTTACTCATAAAATTTCCTTGCCTGCTAACTGCCAAAATTAAAGCTTTAATAGCACAAGAAGATCTATGCTAAGTTCACACTATCACAGACTTGTTCTGTGACTTTTGACAAAGCACTTTATCACAAGCATTTATGTGGTTGTGGTTTCAGCAATATATAGGGTCCTAAACATTGCCAGAGAAACCTCCTTTATCAATGAAAGTATAACACAATTATTGTCTGTTCACCACCAACACAAAAACTGCAGGTAACAGTTTCATCTCCTACATTTCATTTATATACTTGGTAACGGTTTGAATGGGATAACTCAGCAGTCTTCTAGAGGATGTGCATACAGAAAACCTGTGTGATGACCTCCAGTTGTAGGAAGGGCCCCTTTGACAATGTAAATATCCTTTGAGAGGATTTTTTAAATTAAATATTACTTCTGGAAAAATATTCCTATCTACTGACAAAGGTACTCTCAGGTAGCCTAAGTCTAGAAGTAAAAAATGCTGTTGCTTTTACTAGTTATGGTAAAAGACATCAAATGGTACACTGCAGGTTTTTAGCCCCATATTGGCTGTAAAGCTTCAAATATTCAAGTTGTTTGCTTCAATTTAACAGCCTCTATAACCTTTAAGAATTCTGCAGACAAAAAGCTCACCAAAGTCTTAGGCAAGATATTTCCCCACATTTCCCAGTTTGGAATTAAAACAGCATTCTGTAACATAGCTCTGGGAAAAGAAATCCTCAGTGGTACAAAATGTAACTACCACTCCAAGCCCACATCTATATTTGTATGTCTTTGTGACAAGACCTTAAGGTATTCAGAGGAGTGAGATGGAGCTGCTTTTACCTTTTACTTAAAGCACTCCAAAAACAACAACAGCCCTTTTGATCTTCAAAGGTAGTGTTATCGGACTGCAGACTACAGCAAGATAAAGAAAATCCGGTACCGCTAGGTGAAATATGAAACTTGCAAACAAAACTCCTCCCTGTTCATTATGTCTGTGCATGGCACAGCCTTTCTTCTTCCCCTGTTCTCAGTCCAGCAGCGTTTCCCAAAGTTACAACAATCTGTATCTACAGAGGCTCCTTTGGATCCCTATGAATTTTTCCCTTTTCTCTTCCCCTTTCAAACACAGATGTGAGTCTTTCTACAACTCTTCTCCACATCCCCACCTGTGCTGCAAATCCCAGCTCGCTGTCTCATTCCTGCCTAACTCCTCCCCTGGGAACTTCCCCACCTGAACTTTTCAAGTGCTTTCTGGCACTGTCTTTGCTTCACCCCTCGAAAGTATTCAGTCTGACTCAATATTGGTGCTGTTGTTTGTATGGATTTGTTCTCAAATGCATTGATACTTCACGGAAATGCTACACTAAAATCAGCTGAGTGTTTGGGACATGAAAAAGTATAAAAGCTAGAGGTCCCCAAGCACAGGCATATCCTTCTACAATATTACTCTGGTTCTGTGAGATTAAAGATTGAATTATTATTAGTTTCTTTGAACTCATACTCTGCGACGTCTTAGAGGAGACCTGGCAGAACCCAATCTTGACTGTATTTTCTGGTTCTGTATCTGTTCAGATAGGGTTTACAGAGACTCATATCTTGCTTTTTGTCAAAGATAACGGAGGGGTTATGCAGGTCTAAACATAACTCTCCGTATCAGCAGTAAGACTCAAGGAAACTCTGAATTGTGGCATTTTATACTGAAGGGATCCCTAAATGATTCTTTTCTTCTCACAATCATTCAAGAACCTGAAAGTCCAGGGAGTAGCCTCAAATCTCTCATTCCCATAAATTTAACAGAGGTCACAGCATGGCCAATTCAGCTGAAAAGTGTTATTACAGAAAAACTTGATGATACTTTTATGTTCCCTGATGTGAACATAATTCTCTGGATCTTTTAGCTGCATATAGCATGCCTTATCCATACAAACACTTCAGCAGATATATATGGTACCATGAGCAAAGTTAAAAGTGACGAATTCTCTGATTTATTACTTCTACCCATAACAAGATGATAGAAAATCTTAAATGTATGGGTGTTATTATATACACTTTGTAACTTTGCTCAGCAGAGAAAGGATGCGAAAGAAAATATATTTATCACATCTTGAACTAAGGGGACACTCCTTGAATGACCCTTGATGCCTGTGAAGAATTGGGCTGATCTCTAAGCAATGCACAAAAATCTTAAAGATAGGGTTAGCTTTGTAGGTAGTAAGTGTTGATGTGGGTATATAATCCTTCTTGCTTTTAAGGATCACACAAAGGAAGAAGGATGCATATATATTATAGAAGAGCTTTTTTTCTTGACAGATTTAATCTTCTAAAGAGATCTCAAACTGCTGAGTTGACATTGCACCTCCTAAATATCAACCACTGGATTTTAACTCCATAGACAAGAAAAAAAAATATCATAACTAAACTCATTAGTGATGAGGAGCTAGACAGACAGGCCAGATCCTCCTCCTCCTTCCATTTTTTTGGCTTGGGGACTGGCAAAACTGAACTCAAGTGGGAGTCCCTGGTAATATCCCATTTAAAGCAGAGGTTACTTTCATCCACATTAGGCTGCAGATTCATATCAGTGCCATAAGGGTTCTCAGCAGTGGTCTCAGCGTGGTCAAAGAGTTTAAGCACACAGCGTAGCTAAATATTAATTTGTTAATATCCATTAGAAATCTATTTTTAAAGCTGATTCACAGTGAAGTCACTTAGTTTGATGAAATCATTGCACACTAAACAATCTCATTAAGGTTGTTTATCCAAGCAAAGGACATGCAATTCCATTTCTGTTAGTAGCACTATATGGTTATCATCCTTAAAGACAAAGCTCAGATTTAATCTATTTGCTTACAGTTGTATCTAACCGATTACATTTGAATTTTCTTAAGAACTAACTAAAAGATAATATTTACAACTATTTGGCATTATAAAATCAGGCTACCTTTAGATTAATGAAATGGATTTGAGGACCAAGGGTGGTCCTGCCCAGTATTGTAGCTCTGCCAGTGCTGAGGACTCTCTGAAACTTTAAGGAATTGTGGGTTATCTAATTCTAATGATGCTCATTATGAAACAGAACATTATACAATGAGAAATTCGCTGGCTCTGATGAACAGCAGGCCATCTATCTATCTATCAGGAAAAGAGAATTTTTTTAAACAGAAAATAAGATGTTTGTCTCTGCTAAATTCTATACAGTTCAAGAAGACAGGAAAGAGGGTTGAGCTCATGCTTTTCATTTTCTACAGTAGTTTTCTGGAAGGACAAGTCCTCCTATCAAACATGGGGGGGAGCTTCTCGTTTCGTTGCCTTGTATCATTCTCCCCTGTCCTGCCTGTGGGACAAAGGCAGCAGAGCCTAAGGCAGAGATCACCACTGGCTTACTGAAATAAGTAAATAGCTGTCAGAGACTCCTCCTTCAACCTCAATCTCAAGACAGCCACGGATTTTGGGAGTCTGAAGTTGAGTCTTTATTTTTGAAAATAGGGAAAAAATTATAGTTTCTTTCCTAGCAGTACTTTTTAGGTTTTAACTTATTAACCTGTTCTCTTGACTATCCCTTCTGGGAAGATGATACTGCATTTTATATTCACATGTATTTGTACCAATTTTGGTAGTGTGAACTCAAGCTAAACTCAGGGTATATTTTACTTAAATGTCAGTTTTCACCATTTATAAGGTACAAAAAGCATTTCTACCTAACAAAAGGTGTATTGTAACACTAATAAATAACATTTCTGTTTCTTAAACAGCTTTGCAGTAAAGGAACTGCTGTAGACAATATCTTTGACTCATTTCCAGAAGATATTTCCAGTATTGCCAGTTTTATTGAGACAAAGCTTGTAACCTGCTACTTAAAACTGAGGAAGCCCGACGACGCTCTGAACCACTCACACAGGTAAAAATAGATATAGATTAGATACACTGCTAAGAAAGAAATAAAAAATTAAGCAAAGCCTATGAAAAAAGTCCTGTGCAGGGAGTATCAGTCTAATAATGAGAAAAGATGAATCAATAAAACACAATTTGTACATGGCACTGATGCTTAGATTGGACTTATTCTCAAAATTTAAGACATTAAGCTACAATAGCCATGTACACATTTACTGCTTTGATAATGCAATATGTAAGGACATACAGGTGGGTTACGCACACAGTTCAAGGCACCCTTATGACTGAAGTTAGACAAATATAAACATGCTCAGCCTTATGACAGTAATGATATTATGAGCTCTTGATCTTTGTCAAGCGAGATTAGGTCAGGGATGGCTTCAAATTATTTTCATTACATAATTCCCTATGGGCTCACTTGTGATCCACATCAAAGACGAGCACCACCAGCAATGCATAAAGCAGCCAGAAACAAAAAACTCGCGCATGGTGGAGATGAAATTCCCATTAGTTTCAGATGAGTTAGGATTTTGCTTCGTTTGTGCTGCCTTTAATTAGCATTCAGGCATAAAGATAGTTTCTTTAAGCACATGCATGTCCTGCCAGCAACATTTCATTACTGAGGTCTCTGTTCATTTTTTTCCCTTGTATGAGATGTACTGGGGTAGACACTGCAATTAGTGAAGGGTAAGGATTTTTACATATGATCACCTCAAATGAATGTTACTACAAAAGAGTCGTTGCAACAAAAGAGGCACATTCTGGGGCCTAATGCACAAGAGACAGTGGTGAAGAATAATGCGTTGGTATAGAAGTGCGATAGGATAGTGGCAGCAGGTTCATTTAACTAGGTGCAAAGTCATGGTAAGTCTGAGAATCCCGACTTAATGAAGAGGTATTCGTTATGTCTGAGAACTCTAGCTTAACGAAGAGGTATTCATCTCCCATCCCAAGCACTTCTTGTCTGAAAAGTCATGCCTACCAGGAGGCTATACACATTAGGATGGTGCATCCCTTCAGACTAATTCCAAATTCTGTCTTGGGTGGGGGCCTGAATGCTCATGGGTGGTTACAGAACACTAGGTCCCTGCCCAGGACGCGTCCAACAGCCACACAAACTGTATCCCTTTCAGGTGGAGTACTCTGTTAGGTGAGCCAAGGCATAGGAAGTGGGAAAGACTGAGATCCCAGTTAAAAATACAATAAAAAGCACAATAGCAACAAGAAAAACACACTCCTCATGCAAACTAAAAGTCAACCACATTTTTTCATGGCTTCTCCAAGACTATGTTAGGGGGAAAAAAAATATATAAATATGAAATTTGACTAGACTCTTAACTTTTGGAAAAATAGTAGTGATCTCTTTCTTATTCCACTTGTGATTTCCAGGAACACTAAAAGTAGGAAGCAATCTATTTAGACAGTATAAATGCAATTAGAACAGAAAAGATTTCTCTTTATTTCCTTTAAGTTATCTTGATTTCAAAATAGTAAGACATATGGATCCCACTACCACAGAAGCTAAAGCCTATTCAGAAATGCTGTAGTTTCAATTGCCTTAAAAGATAAACCATGACCTACAGAGAAAATAAATGCAGTGAGATTGAGATCACTGGAAAACTGAAATAGGGAAGAATTCTTCACTCTTCTTTCTTATAAGTAAATGTAAGAACTTGTTCTTAACTCCATTAGTTACATAGCACGAAGAAAAGTGGCAATCAGTAATGCCCATTTTCAATATAATTCATTTAATAACCTGCAGAATGACAGTAAATCTACTGACCATGGTTGTCACACTGTAAAATGCAGGAACTGATACAACAGTATACCAGTAAAAAATATTCTGAGGTATAATTAACATAAAGACAAAACTTGAAATATAATCAATAGCTATATTTTTCAAAAGGAACAAATAAATTACTCTGAGCTCTCCTACTAAAAATAGCTTACTGTCATCAGTTAACTAGTGCATACAGAATTTTTATTCCCATTGGGGTTTTATGTCATCACCACATTGTAATGGTTTGCTGGTAATCCTTTGGCATTAATCATGAATCCAAATTAAAATATTCATTTCTGCATTTATTTGCATTTACTGAACTATTCTTTCTTTAATTTCATGTAAATTTCACAGCTCCTGCATTCATTTCTGAAGCCTTATTAACCAAAAATCAGATTTACCATTCTCATGCTGTATTGAATACATAGAAGTGGGTTTTGCTAGGAAGAAATCTTACAAAATACCATAACTAGAGATATAGAGGAAATAAAGAAAAAATCCAGCAGCTCAGTTTTAAAGTGTTCAAGACAGGCATCTTCAGGGGAATAACTTTCCCATTCTCAGGAAAGGAAAGGGAGTACAATTTTTATCATCAGCTTCCTCACCCTGTACTAGAACCAAGCCTGGGTCATCCTGAAAAGTGGAAATTGTATTCTCTGGTTTCTCAATATCAAAATTTAAGGCTGGCTTTATCATCACTGGCACAGCTGAGGACGCTGGCTGGGTTTTGATCATTTGTCAGACTGATAAAAAAGATTTACCCTTTGCGATCAAATACTATTAAAACCACTTCTCATCCATCGCAGCTCTAAACAAACGTGCAATGGATTGACCTCGCCAAGCAACATCTGCAGTAACCTACTTGACCACCACTTTTCATCATAAGATAGCCATCAAAATAATTCCTAACTTGCAGTCTGAAGCTATAAAATGAATCACACAATATTTACATGCCCTGCAGTCCTTTTGGCTGAGGCATTATGGCATACCAGGGTTTAATGATCTTAATAACCCCATATGGCTTGCTGAGAAATTAGATTTTCCCTTTGGTTGCAGAAGGCAATTTTCAATTATAGCAGATGGCAAAACAGTGAAGGTCTGAGAAGTCAAGAACTGACTAAGAAACCTCAGATTAGTATTTAGGCCTTATGTTGCTCAGCCTAATAACGTCAGTGGTTGAATTTTTGCCCCAAATTAAAATAATCTTGAAGCAGACCATAGGATTTCAGAGCAGTCCCCCAATTATGCTTGCTCTTCAGAGGGCCAGGCTGAACAGAAATCCATAAAGATTCAGTCACATGTGGAGAAACAGACCATGATGCACCATGTACACAGCTCAGCAACCATTAAGATTCAATTTTGTTTGAAATTGGAGAGTGCAATGCTGAGCTCCGTAACAGTTGAAGATGGAAGATCCTTCAAAACATGAGATGCCTATAGTTCTTCATGAGACACTATATCTTATGTTTTCTTTATTTGTTTTGCTTTTTTTTTTTTCTCCAAAGCAGCTAAAATTAAACTACATTAACACCATGTGACTTGTTGTTTGCACATGGGAAAATAACACAGAACCTCTCAATTGGAAATATGCTTTTTTTCTGCTGAACTTACACTTGCTCAGCTGTCAAGGTATGCTCATGGCACACAAAGATTTGAAGAATAACATGCATATGGCTTGGTCCAGTTGCCTAAACATATGCTGCTGTTCATAGCAAACCTGTATATAGATCAAGCACTAGAAAATGTGAAGGAGGTTAGCATCACCTATCTGGCAGCACGTGACATAAAGCATTTTGTTTCATTTCTGACTACTTTTGATCAATCACTGCCCAGCTGCAATGGGGCTGCTGGTGCCATACAATTTCTCTAGAAATAAGCTCTGCAGTAGGGGAGCAAGTCTGCCCACCATAGGTGAAAAGTCACACCTCTTCCCAATGGGATTGCTGTCATGCCATAGTAAGCCCACAGCTAGTGGTGGGAGGTGAATTAGGAAGTGCCATCTGGAAGGATGCTAGCTACTTGCCTCCTGCCTGAGCATCCCTGGGCTTTGCTCCCTGACCTCCTTCTCGCAAACTTGATCTGGAAATTGTGGATGTAAGGTCAGTGGTAAGAGGAATAAGACATTGTGACATGCTTCTCTAGTGCTAACTCTAAGTAATACCTGAAAAATATGTTCATGATGAGTGAGGACCGCTGCAAGAAGCCATTAAAAATCTTTGGGGGTTCGCAAAGATTTTCCTGCGTCCTTGCAGACTCTGCTCTGCAGCATGACCTGCTGCCAATTCTCTCCCTCCCTCCCACATGCATATAGAACGTAATAAATCTGTAAAGCTTTTTCTCCTATGCCTTTTTATATGTTCAGTGGAAGGCAGGGCTCTCTAATGCCTCTTGCACAATTCATAGGGAGACACGTGAAGTAGAAAATAGTACCTCTGTTAAGTAGCACACGATTGCTTTAGTGATGACTTAACAGAGGGAATCTCTTATGGAGGCACAGCGGGAAAAATATCTAAAACAGCAGAAGCCTCACAGATGTAATTCTAAATCCTCTGCATTTTTCCCAGTGACTTTTCAGACACTTACAAAAGATTTAAAATAATTATTAATGATCAAGCTTTATGCAGTATCTCTCAGTAAAAAGGCATCTCAAAACTTGGTCAGTGTATTATAGACAAGATAAGTCAGAACTCTTTAATCCAGATTAATTCAGAACTTTCAGATGTAAAATTCAATATTCAGCTAGTTCATTCCCTAGCTTCCTTATTTTGCACCTTTAAAATAGGACTACATTACAGTAAGTTGAAGAATAGAATTCTAGTGAAATATTAAATAATCAAAAATAAATAATGCAATGATGCTATGGTACAGTGGAGTCAGTGGGCATTAAAATGAAGACAGAAGAGATGAAGAACTCAGAAGCAGCTTAGATTTTTAGGCAGAAGTAGAAAAATGAGAAACATAATGGCCAATGCTGCTAATCTGTGGGAAGTCTGTAGTGTAATGTATACTCTACTTTAAACTACTCTCCTAATGACTTTACCTTCTCAGAAAAGGGAAGAAAAAGAAAGAGAAGAAGAATTAGCAGCACCTAATTACTTCAGCAATTGTGTTAGGCATATTGCAATATACATAATAGATGAGATATTATTAATACAAAGCTATTCCATTGAGATGCTTTGGATAATATAAACCAGAAGTACTCTTAAAATAATTCCTTCTCAGGCAGCATTTCAATTATTTCTATGTACTTCAACTTTTTATTACTTTTTAAATGAGAAACATATTCTCCGGATTCTGATAGTTAGCTCTGAATCATACTTTATTTCCAGGTTAGTATATCAGGGACCTAGTTGCTATTTTATTGGATGAGACATCCTCCATGGAGGTCAAAAGTTTTGTTCCCCTTGACTTTGATGATGCTACATTGCAAAAACATTTACCTACATAACATGCGGTGGGATACTATTTAGGAAAGGCACACTTGGGGGAAAAAAACTGCTCTAGAAGAAATACAGTTCCTCATGGAAGGAAAAATTTAAACATTAGACTGTTTTTTAAGAGTTAAGGTAGATGACAGGCGGTTCTAATGGCATCAGAAAATCTGGTGATCAAGAAAGTGGTATGTGAACAGCTTGAAAGTGAGTGGGCAACACATTATGCAAACAGGAAAGGGAATGCTGATTATCTCTACTTGTGCTAGGATTCTTTGGAAGCTTTGAAACAAGATCTTTCTAAATATTGTTTTGTTCTAGACTGGAGAACATTCTCCTTTCCATCACCTTCACAGCTGAGGAACAGAGACCTGTATAGCACATTTATCTTATGCTTGCAATTCAAAGCAAATTGCTGCTGCAAAACCTTTTAGCATGGCAGTTATATTTCACTTTCGTGACAGAGAAAAAGTGTTGTGAAAAACATTTTTTAGGAACCCACAGTTCTTCCCTTCCTGTCTGTTTAGGTATGGAAACTTGACAAGATGGTTTCTTCTGTGCACTGAAGGTCCTGGCCCACAGGTGCCATAATTGTGTTTATTTCTCATTGGTTGTACAAAAAAAAAAAAAAACCACAAAAACTACCTTCACCAAGACAAGTCAGGTGTCCTCCTTCAGTGTAGGATTTAGTCCTGTTCCTTGATCCACCTAAGTTTAATGGATTTTCTGTATTTGTTTACAGCTTTTTGTTTGGTTCAGTGGTGACAACTATATTAGATTCAATTCCAAACGATTTATCAGATTACCACCAAAGGCATCCATTCTGGGCTCTATCAGATTTGCCTTGATAAGCACTATTAAGTCTGGTTACTCTTGTATCTACCTCTACCAAGAGTTCCTAGACTCTTTGTCCTACAGCTTTTTTTCTCTGTGACATAGATTTTATTTAATTTTGCATGTCACTGCTTGAAAAAGAGTGACCAGGGCAGGGAGAGAATGGTCCTCCTTACTTCAGGAACCAGAGGACTCATGCAGGGAAAAAAGATCCCGAAATGCAGGGCAGAGTGAGCACAGTCAAAGCCACCTGGTGGCAATAGAAAGAAAACTTCCCTACAGACCAACAGGTCTGAACCTGTTCATCTACCAAGAGACTGAAACCAAGCTCTGGAGAAAGACCCTGCCTCCTCACACGTCCCTTCAGATGGCTCTCCTCACCACATCCTCCATCGTCTTTTAATTATTAATGCCCACTAGCACTGAAACCACTGCACTCTGGTCCCCTGGGGAAAAGTGCTTCCGCATGCCTGCTTTCACAAGCCTGCAAAGTATTTCCACCAGCTTGTTGTAACAGGGAATTTCTCTCCTCTTCAAGTTGTCAGCTTTGGTAAACTCTCATATAGAGCAAAGAAGCTCTTGTGTATCCAAGACACATCCCTCATAGTTCCCTACAACAGCCAAGGCAGAAGTGGTTTAGAACACAAGTCGGTTGTAAGCAAACAAGTACAAATGCGAGGGCCTGAAATAAAACTTAAATAAAATTGCAACATATCTGCACAGGCAAATGGTAGGAAAATATGAAGTTGATTTCTGGCTACCACAGGGTTCAGGAATTCAACTGCCTCTAGTAGAGTTGAACTCAAACCAGCCCTTGGGATCACAGAATGGAGCACGGCAGACTTGAACAGATGCGAGCCTCGTATCATGCTGCAGATAAGCTGCTTGTCGTATAGAAGAAACAACAAAAAAAGAAAGAAGTTGAGGTTCAATGTAATTGTACAGGATTTGTCAGGTTCATCTGTAAGTACATTGTGGCTGGATCACCAGTTGTACTGATTGACAGGATTCACTGAAGATAAAAGCATTGCATTGGTCTACAGCAACTGAACATGTGGTTCTGCTCAATACTAGTTGACACGTTACTTGCACTGACATTGCATTGAATGTTGTGGTGAAGGACACCTCAGCAACTACCTTTGTACAGGCACTCCCTGTCAGAAACATGCGGATGTGCCTGCACGGCACTCTCTCATACTGACTCGTGCTAGCTTTACATTGCTCTGCATGGAGGCACATATTGCTTTAGCACCGATTTTCTACTTCTGATAAATCACATAATTCCTCTTATTCAGTTATAACTGACTATTAAAATGCATTTGTCAGAAGACCGCATTCTACCATAAGAAGGCACGAACAACTAAGAGAAAAGTTTCTGCCACTCTAATTAAAGAGCTAACTGCATGCACCTATACAAACAAGGTAGCTTTTACTCACAGCAGAAGCAAAAATAAAACAGTTTATCTGCTTTAGCAGTGAAGTGTATTTTTCCACTTGTTTCATCTATAGAAACATCTCATTGACTTTTTCTTGGCCTATAAAGGCCAAACATGAATGATGTTGTGAGTAGCAGCAGAGGCACTTTTTCATGTCAGTCAGATTAAAGTTAAATCCCCACTGCGTTTAGGAAGGAATTTGATAGAGAATGTGCACCTTAGAGGGAAGGCAATGCAATTTCCAGTAGCCAGTTTTGATGTAGCAATCCAAAATTCCTGTTTCCTTAACAGTGGGCAGAAAGACTGAAAGGAAAACTTGGAGTGAAAACTACAGACTAACATATGCATCTTTGATTCACATACTCCAACTGCTACTATGGGGAGAGCTGATGCTTTCTTCTCCCCCTCCTCAGAGTTTGAAAAAAAGATAATAGGAGAAACACTGTATTATTTCTAAGAGAACATGTCAAGATGAAAAAATGAAAATGTCAAAAAGGAGGCTGATATACAGCATTACTTAAGGACTGTTTTGTCAAGAAAAACTGACCAAATGATTTACAAAAGGCTTTTAACAGGGCAGTCTTTGGATTACAGTGAAGATGAAAAATAAATGAAAATCTATTTCAAGTTTACTTTAGCCTAGTCATTTGACAGATGAGGGCAAAACCTGGTGAGAACACAAGTTTTAATCTTCAGACGTAGTGACTTTATTCGCAGTTTTGTGGATTAGAAGTTCTCTGTGCAAAATAAGAGTTATCCATTTTCAGATATTTCCTGTTGGAACGACTTTTCTTACCTGAAGCTCCCACGAGAAGTACACAAGTAAAAACACCAATGAACCAATACTTCTGCTCATGGCATTAATCACCACATACAGAGATTGGCCCAACTGTTTTGCACCCGGAGTGTCCACCACCTTTGTCCCTTCCCAATTCTTTCAAGCCTCCCTCTTGAAACACATCCCTCCTAATTAATTACTGGATTAACCAGCCTGGTATCAAGACTGCTCGTGGCTGGAGGTGGATCTTGGAGCACGGACTTGTATCTCAGTATGCACAGCCTGGCACATTTCTGCCTGGCCAGATGGGTCCCCATCTGCTCCTATCTGAAGAACCTCCTGGAATAGGGTTTTCCTCTTAACCTTTATTTGTACAATTTCTTTGCTTCCTATTTTCATTCAGGTTCCCCTCCACATTTCACCAAAATTGCCTGAAACACACGAGCATCAGATTTAAAAGCTAAAGAGAGAGCTTTGCATAGTTTTAGTGTGCACGTGGCATTAAATTAGCACTGCTCTGCACAAAGGCTCTAAACTGAAGCTGCATCAGTACAGCAAAAGGCTACTTCTGGGTAAAGGGGTAATACAGCAGAAGTTATTTCTCGTGTATGTGCTACAGAGCCTAGCTACACCAAAACAAACTGCCAAGAGTCAAAGGTAGCTTTCTGATGTTTGCTCAAGCTATTAGAGTTTGTTATAATATTTTGCAGTATAGAATTTATAGATCAAGAGAAGCAGTTGATCTCTTTGAGACGGGTGAAAAAAACCAAGATGGAAAATGGAGAGCTGATATCCAACTCTATGAAAATCTGCCACAGTTCTATATTTATTATAAGCCTATCACAGTGCATTCTGCTCAAAGACTTACAGAAAACGTGTTGCTAACTACCAGGGAATTATTGATTTTTTAATTTTTTTTCCCCTCATAGTGCTATTGCTTGGCTGTGGTAGAACCAATATCTTGGAGAGGGAAAAAAATAAAAATCAATATTACTATTATCAACTGTTGACTACAGTTTACAGCAGCAATAATCTCCTTTAAAACAGCTTGCAGAAGTACCAATTGTCATCTACATAAGGTATTATGGTGTGGGTCAAATCATTACATGCTGATAGTGTTCGATCTTTTGATTATTTTGTTTTGATTAAATTAAGTTTTGGTGACCATAAGTATTGTCTAAAGCTTGGATCTGAACCATGCTTGATTGCAAAGTGCTGTCAGCATTCTTTTCCTTATTAATAAGAGTGACTCATTCCCCTCATTAACAGCAACTTATTTGTAACATCCTGTGCCATTTCATACATTGTATTTTACTTCAGTATTTAGACCTGCCCCCAGTAACTAAGATCTGCACTTCCTCCAGTAGCATCTTGAATTACACAATATCATTTGTCACTGGTTTTCCTACCCAAAGAGGGAGTTCATGCAGGGTAATACTTTCTCTCAATATGGTTTTCTGAGCATTTTTTCAAGTGTTGGAGTGGGAAAGCATAGTTCCAAGATGCTTCCCAGCTCCTTTGCCACCTTAGGAGTGTCTTCAGTGGATCTGCATCTCCAGAGTACATGGCATCTGTGCTCATCGAAAGTAAAGCATTACCGTGCCGGAACAGAAATGCCACCAATTACATCTGCCTTAGCATTCCGGTTTGGTGCAATACTAGGACTGTGATGCGCTTTAGCCCATTGAGGATTTTCTCCATACTAGATGATTCACAGACCAATTTTGGTACTCACAAACTAGATTAATTTCAGCGAAAACTACCTGCTCATTCTGCATGAGCTGTGCGCACCCAATGAGGACACAGGAATCCAACCCAATTGCTGACCTTTAAGACAGCTTTGAGCAACATGTACATATTTTGTTGAAGGCAACAGAAAGACTATAAAAGCCCCACTTGCTGCAATATAGATGTAGGAAACTCAACTCCAGCTTCTCTGATCTACTGACCCACTCCTTATACATCCAGTTGCTTTCAAATGTAGATATAACCCTTCAGGACCTTAGGTGCCTCCAGAATGAATTTGAGTCACAGAAGTATCTCCAAGGTGCTTTAGACTTAAGTTTCGAGTTATTTTGAAAGCTCTTTCTGAAGGCCACAGACACACAGTCCAAGAGTGCTGATACATACAGAACAGAGAGTTACTGGTCTTCTGAAGTGCGGTGGCCACTTCCCTAAGTGTGAATTTATAGGTCAATGTCTTTACATATATGTACGTGTCATGGTTTCAACATGATGAATAAAATTTAATAAATTATTTGGTTATGAAGAGGATTAGTTCTGTGGTTATTAGTAGACTGAAGTCACAACAGCAGTTGTTTTTGATGTTAACATGATATTCAAAACTTTTAATGAGATAACAAAAGCCATTTTTCAAGTTTCCTTCATAATAGAGTCACTTCATTAATGTTATAAGCTACGACTAATTCCTTTAATGTTTATCATTACATACATGTCTTATAAACTTTGAATCCTAGAACACACTATACGTGCCTTTTCCCCAGGAGAAGTGCTGTCCAGAGAAGCCAGTCACTTTTTGGAAATCTCACAAGTGAAATTCATTAGATACAGAAGTAGCTGTCACTCTTGCCTTCCTCAGAAGGATACTCCACCCGCTATCCTAACAGCTTAGCTTATGCTATTTTTTACCCTTCCATCTTTTTCTGATATTAACTTAAAGCCTGTAATTTGTTACACCTGGAACTGCATCTGTTAGTGGTCTGAGAAACATGCCAAGTTCCACCCACATAGAACCTCTCACTTGTACAGAAAGGATTTTCAAATCTTCCAAGTTAACATTCAATTACCTGCTAGATGTGCAGTTTCTCCAGGTGGATGACAACTGTCACTCAAGTTTGCGGAATTAGGATTAACAAGAAGTTGTTCTGCAGCATTTTTGCTAATGTTCTCTGCAGGCTAAAGGCAATATAGCCTAGTACCACAAGAACACTCGTTTTAGAACAATACACAAAACTCTAATAAGACTGCATTTAGGATATAACCTCAATAAGAATTTTAATATTGCTTGATCATACATCTTGACTGTCAAGAGAAAGTGATAATTCATACTTCATTTGAGACATACAGTGATGAATTGTATAGAATACGTGTATATCGTATGTGTCTCAGTCGCAGCTTGTTTATTAGTAGCTGTTAATGATTTAAGAATTAGAAATCTAAACTTGTCTCTCTCTCATCTTTTAAGGAGCATTATTCTGAACCCAGCTTATTTCCGGAACCACCTGCGCCAAGCCGCTGTTTTTCAGTACTTAGGGAGATACTCTGAAGCTGCGAGGTACTCAGCTGCTCTTGGATCTCTAATAGTTTTTTCTGTATCTATTCCATTCCAGCTCTCAGTAGTAAGGGGATCATTTTATATCCAGGCTTTTCCAATATCAGTTGCGGGGTGGGCAGGGAGGGAGCTTCGCATTGGCTTTGTGTATACGATCTCACAAGCAGCAGAGCTCCAATCTTCCCAGTTGGTGTAACATGAATCATCCCAATTATGTCCTTAGTTGCAGTTAGGCAAATGCATGTAGGAGCATTTGCTTGTTCTCAGGCGTGGGGTGAGCCCTGGTAAAGCCCCAGAGCTGTACTAGGGCAAAAGCTATATGCATACATGATCTTCCACTCCCTGGTTTCCCTGTAACCCTGGGCAGAAGCCCAGGTGTGCTCCGAGTGGATGGGGAGGGAAAAGGGATAAGAAAAGAAAGATAATTGAGCTCTCACTGTGGGTATGCTGTGGGATGCCGCAAGATTTAGCATGCGGCTGATGAAACTGCTGGTAGGAGGAATACCTGGAAGAGGAAGTTCTGCTTTTGTGCTTGCATTAATGCTGCCAAAACCTAAAACTTTCAACATACGCAGAAGTTTTTAACCTCTTAGC
Organism: Cuculus canorus; assembly: GCF_017976375.1. Lineage (NCBI taxonomy): Eukaryota > Metazoa > Chordata > Aves > Cuculiformes > Cuculidae > Cuculus > Cuculus canorus. The sequence goes on from NC_071409.1 coordinate 19,734,537, forward strand.
ATGCTTAAATTAAAGAAATGCATGACAAAATGCAATGGTGACTTGGTATGTATCACCATTAGTACTAACATCAGACACTTACGTAGGACTGTTCAGCTGAAGACCGCAAGGTTTATCACAAATTTTTTCACAAATCATTAGCTAACTAATGGTAGAACAGTCAGTGCAAATTAGACAAGAGACTGAAAAGGGTCACTTCACTCATCATTTAAGATGGATGCTAGCAGTGGAGCTCTGAAGCTATTAAAATAGCAGCAAAACAGTTTTACAGTGAGTGGAAGATGACTTTATCCAAGCAGACTTGCAGAGAGGATTTGGGAAGATGAACTTCTATTTTCATTGAGATTATGTCAAAGTAATCTCTACTAGCTTTCATACATCAGGACAGAGAGAAGAAATCTGTTCCCCAGTGTAAGGAAACAGTTTTTCCAGATTTCTTTAGAAATACGATTCCAGATGAACCTGAAATATTTGACTCTGCAGTAAACCCACTCACATCCTTTTTCTTTTATTTTGAAAAACACAGCTCACTTTTCAAACAAAGCTGTTTCAAACTAAGAAAGTGAAACATGTTGAAAACCAACGAAATGTGGTGATAGTTCCTAGATCTCCTTTTATAGCTCACTGATAAGTCTCCTTTTCCTCAAACCTTGTTGGGATATTGATTCAGAGATAAATTGTCATCTGCTGAATTACCAGCCGTTGAGGTCCACTGATCAGCCAAACATTACAGAGCTGCATTAGGAGAGCATGCTGCTTTATAACAGATGGCAAAACCTACCTAGGTTACTTTCAAACCCCAAAATTCACTGACATCCCCACAGGTGAAGAGATACAAGGAAAATAGTTTGGGGTGATGAGGTACGAAGGAGGGCTTTTCCCTTGAAGTCAGATTGAAGATTTTTTTTTTTTTAATAATAACAATGACGAAAAAACACACTTTCAGAAACTGGTATTTCCTAATAAGAAATACATATAAGTGCCCATATTTTAGAAGGCAGTATGAGCCAAGGTGTTCATAAACATGATTTGAAAAAAAAAAAAAGTGGTTGGTGTTACTGCAGATAAGCAATCAGTAAGTTTACTACATCAGCAGGCAAGAGGGAACTGTGTCAGCCTTTTTTCCCCACATTGAGTAGCTTTCAGGAAGCTAGATGATTTTAAATGAGATTATGTATTGTGTAAAGGAGAGGAACATTCTGACAGACTGAATTCAGAGTAGTTCCAAAAGCAGTGACTATAGCAATATTCAGAGTTTATCCTAGTTTAACATAGTGTTATAGCAACTGTGCAGAGCTGCTTCTGCAGATTGTGTTAAACTAAGCTTAGCACTACTTCTGTCATCTCACCGGAGTCATTGGTCTTAACTGAACCCCACTAATGGTGCAGAATATACTCTGCTCATTACCGATAGACCATGGCATACGGATAATCAGCTGCAGTTTCTGGAAATACAAACTTTTTTTTTTGTTAGCATAAGCCATCATTTATTTCCGCTTGCTTTTTGCTCAAGAACAAGGCCACTCTATTCCGTCGTCTGCTTTTAAGTATCCCTTGCCCTCCCACTCCCTCATGTGATTCTTATATTGTCCTTTAAATATACCCCAAACACTGTATGGGTATGTGAATAGGAGTGGCTGGTTGTGAACAGTTCTGCTTGGCACAAGTAGCATGGATAATCATAATTTACTCAGCCTACCTATCAGGCTGTGATCCCCTGAGATTTTGTCTCCAAGGACGTATCAGATCGAACTATTTGGCTCAGAGAAAGCCATAGGTCAAAGTGGGGTCAACTGTAATTCAAGTCTTTCCCAAGTTCCTCTGTGTGTATTTTTCCCCTAGAACAGCCCAATGTCAGGAGAATAAGCATATGAATCAGTCTAAATGCAAGGACATCTGAATCAATGTAAGCTGTTTGATATGCCCATATCTGAATCACTTCTGAATTTTGTCAGCTGCATAACAATTCCTTCGGGACAGCTCTGTGATAGGATGCCACTACGTAGAGTGCAGCCTAAGGCCATTTGGCATTGTAAAGCAATCCTAGAAACACCACTGTGGGGTCACAGCATCTGCAAATGATGAATTCCAAAGTGCTGCAACCACTTTCACTAAGATGTCAGCTAGTAAATATATTTCTCCTCTATTGGCATCTTTGATGTTGGAAGACTGCTCTTGACAATCACAGCAAAGATTTAAACTCCAGAAAGGAGAAAACCTATTTCAGTTGAAAGACCATGTTGGCCTTTGAACAAATGGGCATAAAAGGTGTTACATATAGATTTAGTCTGCAAGTTATCAGGAAGTTTTAGGTATTAGATGGCATTTAGGTTTAGGATCAGCCTCCAGTAGCAGCCACTGGAAGCACCCTGCCAAAGGACACATGCACACAGCTGATCAAAAGATCATTTAATATCCAGAATGGAAAATTCAAGAAAGGTTTCTGGTCTGATGTCTGTCTCAAATCAGACAATGCTCTTGCAGAAGGCCAAGGAGAAGTCAGCCTTCCTGACAAGATAAGGACCACTACTTTCAGAGAGGATGAGATAAGGGTTCTGCATGTGCAAGAGGATGTATAAGCCACAGAAGAGCTTCAGAGATCCATACTGCCTCTAAGGACAGGGCAGGCAAAACACTGGCCCCTGCTTCCAAAGGCAAGAGAGCTAGAAAGAGAAGATGCATCCCAGGATGAGCCTCCAATCTCCTGAAAAGTCAGAGTCTATGCAGTCTTCAAGTCACCAAGCCCAAGGCTGTGACCCCTTAGCTGCCTGTTACACATCCACAGGAGAAGGTCTGACCAGATAACCAATAACACATGAAAGCAATTTTTCTTATTTGCTCAAATAGTGCTGTTGCTGACATTGAATAGCCTTGAATCAGTAAGAAGGTGAAAATTTGTAACTTACAGAAAAATATGGCCACATATTTGCTTTGAAATTGGAGTCTTAAGTAGAGAAAGGGTTTTGCCTCTTTTCTCATTAAGCTGTATAGCTCCCATGTTTCTGCTAATCAAAACGCTATGCTGATTTAACAGTGTCACTGTGTTCTGTGAAAAAGCTTAAGATAGCTCTTTTATCACCAGCTAGAACACTGGTGACTTGAAATCAGTTGTATGCATGTAGGGGAAAAACAGACTGTCTGTCCGTCTGCCAGAACAAACAACTCATATTCATTTGACTTCCTAGAGTACTAGAGTAGGGGTAAGCAATCCTTAAAGAGGAAGGAGTTTCAGGATCTTAATAGCTGTGGTAGGGCTGACTCAGCTTTTTGACATTCCCATCAAAAACAATTATCTAAATAAACCCATCAGTTCAAAAGCAAACTAGGTCTGCAAGTAGTAAACGTCAGCCTTCAGTAAGGGTTCAAGGCTGTGTCCCCTTTCAGTCAGACTTGAAAGTGTAATGCAAGACATCTAGGTGAATAATTTGGATAAGTTTTTGTGCCTGTTTTGTTTTGCAAAGCATACAGTTGTGCTAAGAACACATACATAAATACTGGGGGTTGGGCACATGAGCTCAAGGAGGCATTAGGTGACTGCTGCTTCCACACACCTGCAGCCGTACCATAGCCTCTGCATGCTGCCTGGGGTTTCTCATGGGAGAAAACGAGGAAAGTTATATTCCTTTGCTATCCTAATTATTTCAGTTCTCCTAAACTGAAATAAACAAAAAAAAAAAAACCACAACAACAAAAAAAAAAACCAACACACCAGATTCCATAAAACGAAAACAACAGAAACTCTGTTGTCATAGAAACTCCCCCACCCACCCACCACCACCGTGAGGATCACCACCTGCAAGGGGAGGGTTAGGTTAGGTTTATACAGCGGTTCAGGATCTGCCAGGGATCAGAGCCCTGTTCCGGGGATGGAAGCTCCATGGATCTGGGCAGCGCCCACCAGCCCACGCAGGACCTTGGCCCCTGCAGTGGCTCCAGCAGGGACCCATGCTTGTTGGTGGAAGAGGGGCCCACCACACAGGGAAGACACATTGCCCAGGACTAGGAAAGCGGATGGATCCATTTTTCACATGCACCCTATGGGATCCGAGAGCTTCTCCTAGTTTTGTGACCCCCTATCCTTCCCAGAGTAATGCTATGAAAGGGACACCTTATAAATTGAGTTTAGGAAGGCAGCTTTGACAAGTGCTGAGATCAGTCAAAGCCCAAAGGAAAGTCCACACAGCCTGTTATTTAATTTGACACCAATATATGGTGTTTGTGTCTGAAATTACCAGCCATTCTATTTCTGCAGTACACACATTATTCTGTATCACTCAAGATCGTTCAGGTGTTGAACAACACCTTGCTCAGGCACGGTCACATCAGAGGCAAGAGGCAGCCTTCAACACGAGTTTTTCCACATCCACTGCCAGAAGGAAATCCACACATTGACAACACAATGTATGTCCATAACCCAGCAATGATGAAGTACAAAAATACAAGAAAGCAGAGCAGGCAGCAGCTAGAGCCCAGAACAAGCATGAACGACATATCCCTGAAAGTTTCATTCCATGTCTTTTAGAAGCAGATCATCCCAACTACCCCATCCCACACCTCCTGAGGTCTGCACAGCACATCCATATCAACTTCTTTTTCAGAGGCAGAGTGTCTAAGATTTTGCTGGGCTTAGCAGCCTGTTTCCTTGAGCATCCTCTGTCATTTTAAAAGGCTTGTCCTTTCCCCGTGCATCATGCAAGCTCATATTTTTAAAGCATTCTCCGTGTCCTTACACAGCAGTTACCATTCAACGAGAAATGTTCATTATCACTGCATAGCAATCTCAATACAACACAAAAAAATGTTACATGCAAGAAACAATAGGACAGATCATAATAAATAGAATAGATATATTCTAAATAAGGGTTCCATTTTCATTGAAGGAATCTTATTTCTGCTTTCTAGCAATGGGCTAATGACCCATAAATGTCAGCAAAAACAGTAAACATACCCCTCATCAGCAGCCTGGAAGGGTTTGGCAGGACAGAGAGTTTTATAGCAGATTCCCAGTGCATTTAGAGTTCATAGGTGAAATATTTATAACAGTGTTTTAGCCATTCCTCTATAGGAATTAGCAACATCGAAGTGTTATGAATAGATAACAACTTTTTGGCCCAAGTTGAATTGGGCTACATACAGGTCAACACTGACATTAATAATTTCATTTTACTCATTATTCTAGAGTTCTGTTTCTCTCTCATCATCTAATGGTTTCCAAGTTTCTCCCATAACCACAAAGCTATGGGTTTACATTTATTTAGGTTAGGTGGAGATGTTAAAAAAAAAAAAGCCATTTTTAATTGCATTAAAAATAACTAATTCCTGCTTATTCCAGTTAAAAACATCATTTTCCTTTCTTTAATCTCAGCAGAAAATAAGAAAGGTCATCCAGCAGAGAACAGTAGTTTATTTTGCACTTTGTCTCTCAGCTGCAGTACTGTTATATCAGAGATTTCAAATACCCCAATGTTTGTAGCAGGAATATTAAAGTTCCTGTAAAAACTGAAGAAACAGAGATAACACTTACCCTTCCCCAACAGGAGGCTTGCAGAGGGCTAACATTCCCCAGTAGCGGCTGAGGCCTTTATTAGTACCACTTACTGCCGATCCAGGTGAGATCACTTGAAGCAGGGAGCAAAGGTAATTTTCTGCCACTCAGCAGCCTCCTGATCTTAGCAGCCATTGGGGCTGAAGAGCACAGAAGAGTGGAAGTTACTCTTAAAGTGCATTGGCTGTGATTATCTCTAAGGCTCTGCCATCCGCAGAGGAATCCTCCTCTCCCTCTCAGGGTTCTTTCCTCTCTGTGCAGCTCAAGGGGTGCAAAGATCGAAAGGGATGACCATTTTCCAGTGCTTACAGTGGTAAATGAACACAAAAGCATTTAGCAACAATGCTATTTTCTTGTCTCCTTTGGCAATGTAATGCTATTACATTCCAGAAAACTCCACCTATTTCTTATATCAGTATTCTCCGTTTTCTTGCCACAGCCCTGTGTGGCTACTATGAAGGATTTGGCTGTTCCCTGGCTGTTGGGGTCAGTAGCTGCAGCAAAAGCTTCCTTTGACTCTTTTATTACAAGTCTTACACGTGTGGAGATGGGCTGAGGGAGACGGCTCCTCATCTGTGCTGTGCTCCTTGGTTGCACATAGAGAATTATATCTTATTGTTCTGCACCACCAAGTGGCCAGATTGAGCAGATATTGCAAGACACCTTTGAAACCAGGCATACTACATTCACCCAGATGGGTTTGGTTATGTTACGGAAGTTCATACTGGCCCAAACTAACAACTAGGAAAGAAAACATTTGAATACAAGGCCTCATGTTTTGGAAGAAGGAAGTGTCACTTTCTCTCCAGCATCACCTAAGGTGTTCCTGGAGGTGTATTGTCAGAACTATTTCAGTTCTCGTATCAAATGGAGTTCTTTGGTGGGCTGCAGATCTGAAACTCAGGCATTTTTTAAGTATTTTGAATTAGTACCTCAAATTTGGCAGATGGTTCTGTAAATACGAGTCCAATATTTCTGCCTATTACATGGAGTGATTGCATAAGACGTAGGAAGAGAGTGCACTTTACCTTTAAAATCCCAATATTGGAGTTCCACTTCAACAAGAGGAAAAACTTATGTACTGTGAGGGTGACCGAGCACTGGAATAGGCTGCCCAGAGAGTCTGTAGAGTCTCTTTCTCTGGAGATATTCAAAACCCTCCTGGACATGTTCCTGTGCAATGCACTCTATGTAAACCTGCTCCACTGAGGGATGGACTGGAAGATTTCCAGAGGTCCCTTCCAACTTCTACCATTCTGTGATTCTGTGAGTATCTTTAAAAACTATAAAACTAAACCATGTCATTTCATCCAGAAAAATGCGTTACATAGTGTAAATAGGATCTGTTTTCCCATTCTTTCACACATCACGTTCCTTGCGCTTAGGGAAGTTCAAAGCTGAACTTCTAGGGAGTCACTCCAGAGGTACAAATCAGAGCAAGGTCTGTTGCTAGATGACATCACTTGTAGGCCTTTTACTGAAAGTCTTTGTTACCTGGATTTTTATGGGCCACAAGGATAGGTACTCAGTGGGAGTCAAGAACCTAGCTTCGTGCTTTATGCCTTCATGTATTTCACTGGCTTTTATTCTGCCTAAATATCTCCATTTGTCCTTTAGTTTCTAAGCATTTAGGTCCCTAAATATGTTTCAGAACCCAGTCTTGTAACCATATTCAGACATTTTAATTTCACCTGTGTCCCTGCATCTGGATATTTGTAGTTTGTTATTACATGTCACATTTTCGTTCTGTGAATGGAGCCTTGGAGGCATTCAAAGAAATCTCTGACTTGGGCACATTTGGGGTTGGATTTGGGCATCCACGTAGAACCTTAATGCTTGTGTTTCTTTTGAATGTGGATTTTTTTAAGTCCCTGTAAGCCCTGAGGTCACAGTAGCAAGCATCAGTCCTGAGCTGTGTGTGCTCCTTGATGGTCAAGGAACTCAGAACTTAAATTGGGATGGAGACACTTGAAAGACTCAGAGGAGTTTAATGTATGTGTCTCTCCATTCCTGATGTAGTTCACAGTAATTTAGGAAAAAGCTAGCAGGGATAAAAGCAGATGTTGAAAAACTAACCATGAGTGCTGGAAATCTAAGTATGCTTCTGATTATTTAAATAAGAACAAAATAAGAAGGAAGAGTAAAGAGGAAAGGCATTTGTCTGGAGTGCAGCAATGCCTGGAGACCTCTGCCACGGTCAGAGCGACATTGGGCTGAGTGTGCCGCAAAGAACTAGCAAAAAGATTGCACCAGGAGGACTCACACCAAAGGAGATCAGTCAAATATGATCATCCCCATTTTACAGCTGATGCTGAGAAACGGAGGAAGATGAAGCAACTTGTTTGAGAATTGATTCCAGACTTGTCCAGGGCTCTGCACACACCTCCACCTTTGAAAGTGGTGCCAGAAGAAAGCACTGCCTACTGCCGAGGAGTGGGAGGTCACAAACTGGATATCATGTTGTGCTGTCAGTGAGATGAATCCTCACTTTGCCAGTCTGCAGTAATATTGCAGAGTTGCTGCGGATGTCTCTGTATTGACTGCGTTTGGCCCACAGCAGTGCTCCCGCAGCAACAGGCAGCAACAGGGTGACGCGCAAGATTAAGGATTTCCCAGTTTTAATCTTTGAAATTACAGCACGTCGGGGAATAATACATCTATAGGATCCCAAATTGTAAATGACCACTTGCAAATGTCCTTTGACTCCAAAAGTGTGGATTTAGTGCTTTAGAATTACTCTAAGTTTAGATTGAATGTTCCTTCTTTCTGATGAGGTGGCCTCAGGAAGACACCACCACTCACGGATGCCACTAGGGACTAGTCATTCCCATTGCCACAGGAGCTGGCAGCTTCATAGACCACCTCCAGTAGACCAAAGGTAAAGAATAACACAACAGATCATTCAAACTCTTTCCTCAATTTTGTGCCACATAGTTGTTTCGCTTTTGCACCTCAGGGCACAGTGAAGGTCTTTCCTCAAAACCATCGCCAGGCCAAGCAGGCAAAGCTGGATGCTTTGCTCACCTTCTCTGCTTCATCCACAGGATCCATATGTCATTCCTGGGATTAAACTCTGGCACCACTGGGAGTCAATGAGAGTTTTGCCAATGATTTTCTAGGCAATGAGGATTTCATCCTTTGTTCATTCTGTGCCGGCTGGACTAACGTTGTTCAATTAGAAACCGTTCTTTGTTCTAGTGCAGTCGAGAGGATTTTTGCCAATGATCTGAATGAGCATTGCATAAAGCTTATGGCTAAATCCAGTCCTTATACAGAAATCCATGGATCCTACTGAATTGCTTTTCTCCCACTGAAATTACTGGGAGCTGTAAGAGAACATCTAAGGGAAGACTTAGTTCCTGTTTGCAACAATATGTTACCTCCTGATACTGGGCCTGCTTTGAAATGTTTATTGTTAAATCTGTGTATTTTTGGTTATATCTCATTAAGAACATAATACAGCCTTGGAAAGAACGTTCTGAAAGGGTATTACAGCAGGATTGGGATTACTGTTTGTGAGACACTTTTAACTAGGGAGAAATTTCAAATTCAATTTACAGTAATGTCAAAGCACAATTAATATATAGGCAATGATAAGGGGAACATGCAGAAGTACACATTGATAGCACTACATCAACAAATAAACTTTTGGTGCTAGTAATTAGGTACACAAGATTATTATATGTTTAATTGACTAAAGTGACAATTTGGAATTACATCTAGTCACATTTAATTGGATTTGGAATCTCTTGAGGAAAGGAAATGGAGAGCAGTGTGGAGAGGCAGCCATAAAAGCAAACTGATTTTTTAAAGTCTGTTAAGACTCTGCATTAATATCCATTGCACAATAGTTTTTTTAATATCCTTCAGTCTAGAAAGAGTAATGCAATGATTGTCACAGATAGTGGGAGTACTAAAGCATACTCAATTAGGTAGCAAGATAGCTGATTACTCGGGGGGGGGGCGAGCATTTAAGTTATAGTTTATTCAAGGTAAGCTATATCTGAGTTTGCCATAGACAAGTGATATTCTCAGACTGCCAAGATACAGGGTGCTATACATGTTGATGCTGTCCCAGAAGAAATGTAATACATACATTTCACCCACAAATACTTTAGAGCAAAAAAAGCTAGACTAAAATATCATGTAACAGTCATTAAATATTTGCTTACAGTAAAATATTAAAAAGCTATTAAAAGAAAATGAAGGGTTGTTTGCTTGCAGATAGTTTAGCTAGCTAAAAAATGTTTACTAATGCTCATCCTAAAGCAGGACAAAGACTGAGAGTCATACGTAATTTTTTTTTTATAAAAGCTTCATGTTACAGTCTTTTAATATTGCCTCCTTTAAATATTGCTATATATGTTCTTTCTCTCCCTGTACACTCATTTATTTTGTTTTTGTCATCAGGAGCGCCATGATTGCTGACTATATATACTGGCTGACAGGAGGCACTGAGCAGCATACAAGCAAGCTCATCAAACTGTATTGGCAGGTAAAAATTGATAGCCCAATGAGGAAGGAGGTGCCTATCTCACTATTAAGACCAAAATGAAGGATTACTGCTTAAAAGACTGCCGACAAAGGTAGCTCTTGGGCACATCAATCAACAGGACACTATACAGTACTACTGTATTTATAATGAAGTAGATTTTCTTGGACTAATTTTAAGGGCAAAATTCAAGGTTGTTAACCCTTGGCTCATACTTCAATTTTATAGACTGCTATAAAATTTAATTCTGGATACTGCATAGTCCCCTAAGCTATTTTTTTGTGAAGTCTTCCTACCTTAGTGACACTTTCTTCTGCGATTTGCATGATACTAATCCTCTGATACCTTTCCAAACTCTTCAACCGGAAGGAGAGGAAAAAATGACTGTAACGAATAGTCTCAGAGGAACCTTATGTACCCTCTGAACGATGGTTAGGTAAGACCTCAGTCTACAAAGATTACTTATGTGGGGGGTAGACCATTGACTTCAATGAGGCTTGTCTCTTGAGTGATACTTATTTGAGATGGCTGTTCAGCCACATCAGCACAAATTTAAGTTTAAGGATACCCCTTCTGCTCTGAGGAGAGCTCTCACACAAGCTTGGAGGTGAAAGGATGCAAGATCCTTTGCTGGGAGAGGTTTATTGCTGCAGGAGCTTAGCACTGCCAGTGGTGTCCCAGCCTTCACACCTCTGGTTTCAATGTGATCAAAGTGCATTTCACAGTACGGCATTTGGGACTCAGGCAGTGAAAGACCCTTCTGCCTCCCAGAGTGGACCTAGCCCTCAGGTCCACCTTGCCCATGCAAGGAATTTAATGATACTAGGAACAATATATGTCCATTGTGATAAAATTTCAGAGTCTGATTCTGATCCCACGTATTTTGGGTTTATTCTGTGAGAACATCTGACACCTGTACTTTATGTGAAGTGGTGCAAAATAAGGCAGTGGTGTAAAATAAGTGGTCTGACATAAGCCAGAGTAATAAAGATCGGAATCTAGTCTTTTACCTTCACTCATAGGGTAAATTCTTCCTTTTTAAAACTATTATTAGTTGCATTCTTATTGGTAAAATGGAATAAACCTGAGTCCTGGGAGCTGCTGAATCTCAGTACTGCTGTGAGTGCAAAGTGCATCTTATTCAGAGAAATACCTACTGGGCTAGTGTTTGTAGTGCCTATGAACTTTCTTATATGCTTTCCAGCAGAGACTTTCTTCTGTACAGAACAGTTTGATATTTTCCCCTACTGGGTCAGACTTGTTTAAAATCTTGAGTTCACAAACAGGTTTTGTGAAGGGGTCATTTCTTCGAATGGAATGTCTTTTTTTGTCTCTTTAACACTGGTACCCATTGACTTCCCTTCTTGATGTCACGGATATGAAGCCTCAAAGAATAAACCTTTAAAGGAGGAGCTGTCTTAGCTGTCCTCTTCCCCAGGGGTTCATACTGTCCTATGTATGACAGCCCAAAAAGTGGTACGAAGGACAAGATTCATCATAGTGCCTCCTTGCAGAGTTTAAACCAGAAGCTATGGTTGGATTGAGGTGGGAATGAATCAGGCCAGCAGCGGGGCTGCTGCACTGCTTCCAGCCATTAGCATCAGCATACAATATTAGCATCATCATACAAAATAGGTAGCAAGGGCCAAAGAATTTTGGTAGGACTCAGGTTCATCACTACTTCTCTTCAGAACTCACAGCTCATTTCTTTCCCTGAAGAAGAGTTTATGCGTGAGCCTCCCTGGACCCTCATGGTACCAGGAGGCACCACTATGCTCTTTGTACCGTATTCCCACTCCTTCTCTGCTTTTCTCCTGAACCTGAGCTGCTGTCGTCTTTGCCTGCAGAAGCTTTGACGTGTCAGTAGAGATCTAACCACTTGTTTGATCCCCCACTGTGCTTGATTTTTGCTGGGAGACAGAAATTGCTCTGCAATTTTATGCCTTTTGTGCATATGCCTTCGCGTGGGCCAGGCTAAGGATTCAACAGTATCTATATGCTGACACACACGCAGCAGAGGCAGCTGGGTGCCCAGTGCTGCTCCCACTCAGGTTAATAGCTAACACTTAAGAAATACTGTTCATGAAGATATATCCCCAGCACCAGTAACAACCTTTCCTTCCCAAGCTGATGAGTTCTGTGCACTCAGCATCAGGGGTGACTTCAATGTCATTAGAGCGCACAGCAACAATGATGCAGTATGATGTATGTGATACAGAACTGGGACTTTCCACCACAGAGAGACCAAGCAGAGGTAACATAAGCTTTTTCATTAATATTCTCTCTATTTCATGGTGTAAAGCTGAAAATAACTTGTCACGACTATACATGCTCATGTGCCTTTGTAACCAAAGCAACAGCTACTGATGCACGCTTTTCTTGCTAACTATTCCCCTGCCCCAGAACTCACTAGCATTGGCTTGCAACGATGAGCAAAATTTTCTGAGGAGGAAAGGATGGTGAAGAGGATGGTTTGTTTTTTACTTTTGTGAAGAAAGATTTTTAGATTAGATATGTCACACTCTGCTTTGATCAGTGGGTCACGTATATAATCATTTGGTGTGTCATTGACTACTTTTGTTTCTTCTTTTCATGAATCTTTTAACTACTGGAAACATTTTTTCCTCCTCACAGGCTGTCTTCTACTTCTTTCATGGCTTCAAAATGTTGTATAGACCACACAAATCCTTCAGCTGACAACTTCTCTGCAAAAAATTCAGGCCCTTAATTCACGTCTGCAAAGCTCTTTATTTTTTATCCTACTTCTACATCACTGTTTTTTCTCTCCTGATCTATTCCCATGCTCAGAGTGGTCTTTAAATTGTATCTCCTTTGGTTTTCTTCTCATGATTTTGGTTTTGTACTTTCCTTTGAACTTCTCCTATCTCTGACATCAACTACCAGGAGTCATTTTTCTTCAAAACTCTTCCTAGAACATTCCCCTCATTATTAACTTACACATATTTCTTCTTTTTCAACAGTACTCTGTTCCATGTGATTACCTACCTCCTCTTAGGCATACTGCAAGATTTGTACTGTCAGATTTTTAAAGCCAGATGCACTCATATTGATGAATTACCTGACTCCCTGCATAAAAACGCCTCAGAATTGCACTCTTGCCTTCCTACATTAGTGCCAAAAGAGGAAAGTATAGACTGAATTTGAGAAAGTTACTCAGTGCCCATGTAAATGGTTTAATAACAGAATATTGACTGTAGCCCATCTAGTAGACGATTTGTTGCATAGTTGTCACCTATTTCTCCCCTAGTTTTCAAAGTGGGGTTTACTTCTCCAGTCCAAACTTCCAACAATTTATATTATGCATTCATCTCTGAAAGTCTGAAGATCCTTTAGTACTTGCTGTCTTCTCCCTGTGTATATACCTATGGATCATGATCAAGGCAACTTTAAATAGTGGTTTTTATTAATTTTTTCATTACCTTTCTTTGATTATCTCCTTCAAAGTAAATCATCTATTTCTGGATCTTCTCTACAGTGATATGTAATATCTAATACCCTGTGTTGGTTTTGAATATTAATACCCACCCTTCCATTCCACTCTGAGATAAAGGTATAATGCTGATGAGAGGTGAAAAAGTAATTTGCAATGGATAATCTTATTCAGTAAGTTGGGCCTTTTTCTTCATCCATATATTTTATTCCATGCACTGAAAATATACTTTCCAAGTCAACATATAATCAAATGGATGAGCTTTTTTTCATAACCCACTACTGAATATGCCCTGGATGATTTGTGTATTGGCTGCTTGATTGAAAATAGGTGAGTTAAATAGAGTTCATCACAATAAATAATAATGTGAAAGTTATTAAATGTATTATGGTAGATTTCTTCAGAGTGATAGCACCAAGACAGTTTAATCTTACTTATTACTAGAGTCAAGTAAGCTCTCTAGCATTTATTGTCAGCAAGGCAATTTCTTAGCTGGTAATAGCAAAACAAACAATAGACTTGAGATACTTCATCCCATAGAAAGAGTCCCTCTCCAAAGTGTTCACTTTTACTCACACCTTTGTAAACTATTTCCACTGGCTAAAAACTGTGCAATATAAGCTGGATGTTTCATTCTATGAGTAATAGTATATCACACCCATACAACAATGTCAAAAAAGCCCAACATTGTCAAACATTAACTTCGCAAATATCTTGAACATCGCAGTCTGATTTCACCAATACCTGGCACAGACATCTCAGTATAAAGTGCCTTTATTACATAATTTATAACTATCTCAAGCTTAACTCATTAGCACAATACAAATGTTATTCCTTTTATTATTCTATCATGAAAATAATCTGGCTTGTTTTACACTAAAGGTTCATCTCTAGTTTCTGTTATTCACTTATATCCAAAGTCAATCCCATCTAGCAAAAGTCTAAGAGTTATTGCACCAGCCATATGTTGCAGAAAATAATGGAACCCAGAAAGGCATTTCAAAGCTTGCAGGTTCATATCTGTGTGCTTCCATAACCATCTGTACTGAAAGCCTACATTCCATAACATAGTCAATGTGTATTTGCGAGGCTCAAATGGAGATCTTTAATTTGCATTGGAGTAAACTGGGCTTTTAGCTTTAGCTCAAGTTCAACTCTAGTGTTTCGGCCAGGACTGCAGCCACTACAGAACTGCTCTTAGCACTCTGAAATTACTAACTCTATAAGCACTGCACACAGAGCTCATGAAATTATGTTTCTTGGACTATTCCTGTCAGCTAAACTGAAAGCCACAGACAAAGCTCTCAGTAGCACATGCCTTGGCTGACATGGAGGTTTGGATATTCAGACTTGTTTTGCTCTCTCATTGCTGTTATGAACATCAGGTTCTCGCATTTCAAAAATCTGGACCGTTGCAAGCACAAAATAATATGCACATCACACAATAAAACAAATGATAACCCAGCCCTATGAGGTGGCTAAACACCTACAGAGCAGCAATGAATGCTGTCAACTCCTTTAGAGCTCAGCTTTATCTCACACCTTGTGGGGTGATGATCCAAGCCAAGAAAGTTAAAAGGAAAAACCTCTTGGTAGCCAAAGCCGCCTCCACAGTCGCAGCCAGTGATGAGGCCCATCAGCGGTCCTGTATGCTCACACTTGACCCCTGTACTGCTATGGAGTGTGAGGTTTCCAGGCTGGCAACAGCAGAGATGTTTTGCAGTCCTCCTAATGGAATGACTGATAGGAGCTGACAGGCAGCCTCTCTGGGCAGCCTGGCCATCATATTACTGAGAAAATCTGTTTCTCATTAGTTCTTGAGGCTACTTTAGTAGATCCTGCTGTGCCACACTTCACTGCAGAACAGTTCCTCCTTTAATAAAATCTGGAGATAAAATCCTGCTGTGGTCACTGGCCATTGTGGGTACAGGCGGCAGTGAGTGTCTAGTTGTGCATAAGCCTATATTGGCTCAGAGGTCAGTTGAACTCATTGCTGCTTTAAGAATTAATTTTTAATTTTCCCATGTCAAAAAAAAGAGAACATTTCTTTTACCCCTCTTCATAAAAACAAATAGATAATCCTCTTCTGAATCTATGGCCATTTTGAAGGATAACATTTGCCTTAAAGCACCGAGCTTTTAACTTTCTGTTGGAAAATTGGGATGTAATGATTTTCCTCATCCTGCATGTTAGAAGAACAAAAAGATTCTGGCCCATAAGCAGGAAGATCAGTTCCTTCTTAAGATAACCAGATGATCTCAGTGCACCTTCTGACCAGTTCATGGGTTTCTCATATTGTATCTTGGCTGAAGCAACTTGTTAAAATTAAAAATATTAACACTTTTTCAAAGAAGAATGGGCTTCTTCCAATGAATGCCATTTCAGGGATTCAGAGCAGTGTCGCTTTGGAATACACTATTTGTGAGATATAATACTCAGCTGCAAAAAAAATCAGCTTCATTCTGCTCTAAGGTACACTAGTAAAAATATGGAGTAATTGAAAACTGGATTGAGAAGGCAAATAAAATAACATAACAGAGAGTTTCTATCATCTTGGTACTGATTTGGGAGCTTTTTATTGCTGTTGTTATTGCTGATATTTCCATTCCAGAAACAATTCTACATGTACAAAACCAAGGAATTTAACATTTTTCTTGTGTTCTTTCTTCTTTCATAATATCTACCTCCATATATTTTCTACCTACTTCCATTCTTATGATATCAGATCATTCATTCTAGAATAAGTCTTGCTTGAATCATACTTATATTTACATACTAAGAGAAGTTATTAGTTTAAATGTCACAGTTATTAAAACAGATGGATTAATTGTCTCTAATTTCAGGAGAGATGGATTTATTTAAAACTAGCTGAATGTTATAGGCAACACATACCTTGCTGCAGTTGGTAGCAGGTGAAATCCCAATATAAAACAAAATACCAACCCAATTAGAGTTTTAACTCTTAAGAGAGGCCCATAAATCATGTCTCAGAGATACTCAACAGGAACAACCTGGCCAGCAAAACGCAAGACCACTTAAAAAATCTACAGGGTTGCTCAAAAGCAATGTGCATATTGCAGGAGCAGAATTTTTGATTAATTCTGGCTTTTACTGGGCTGCAAAGCAGAACTTGAAGATTTACAGAAGAAACCTGGGAAACCAGGGAGAAAACCAGCCATTTTGTGCTATTCTCAGGCCCTTATTGTTCCCTCAAGTTGTAAAAGTCTTTAAGAAGTGACACATTCATTATCTTCTTCCCTTTTTTTGTATACCATCTCCTTTCCTTGGGGAGATGAAGCTACAGGCAGGAGTTTGTGCTGTTCCCAGGATCATTACTGGTTATGTGGCTTTCTACCTGCACATCTGCTCTTGAAGAACTACAAAGGATATCACACAAAAATAGATAAAGTCACTTTTCAGAAACATCTCTATGTACAGTCAACTTGTCTTCTACTAAATTAGCAGCCATTCAGCCACATAAAGTAGTGTGCTGTTGCAATGACTCAGGCACGATTTTTCGCTGCCCCGTTGAACAATGCTGTCCATTTTACAGGCTAACCACATCAGTCACCATCTCTGGCTGTCTGATTCATCTCTTCACATTTAAGTTCCCAAAAGATGTTGAGCTCGGTGCTAGGAAGGACTGACATATCCTTCAGTTAGTTTCTGCATTTTAGTTTCTTTATCTTTTCTTTTTTTTTTTCCTTTCTCTTTTGGGACTAAAAGCCCTGAAAAAAAAGCCCTACAGCAAGTATCCCACATTTCTCCCAAGAGCATTTCCTAGTCAGGGTCACTCTCTGTCTCTCAAGCACTTGCCTCAATCACCAGGTGGATGCAATATCTAGGTGTTGTCCAGTGGCTCTGACTATATTCACATGAAGCTCTCAGCAACGCTCAACCTTTAGCTCTGCCTGTCTGAGTTAAGATGCCCCTCTGAGCCCAGGCTGCCAAAGCCTTTCAGCTGAGCACAGTTTATAATCCCCTTTCACAAAAAAAAAAAAAAAAAAAATAACCCTGCTGTTTAAACTGTGACCTATTCCTGGCATAGCACGAGCCGTGCAGAGCTGACCTAACACCTGCTGAGGACTTGTGATGGTGAAAGGCATCTCCCAGTGCTGGAAGGGCAGTCCTGCTGCTCAGAGCAGTCACAGTGAACTGCCTTATTGGAATCAGGGTATTTCTCACCAGGAAAACTCTCTTGTCTTTAAGAAAGGGGCAATATTAACAAAACAGGTTAAAGGCTGTGATTTGGCCAATAGCTTAATGCAGGGGATAATTGGCCCATTTGTGGAGGTGATTCTCTTGATGTTTGCATCCACTACCTCACTGCCTCTTTGCAGATTTATTTCTGCCTCTGTTACCACGCCAAGGAAATGTGTCTGCACCACAGCTAGCTGGGTGGTTGAGAGCCTGCCAGCACGGCATATCAGGCATGCTCTCTATCCAAGGAAGCTTGGTTTGCTCCTCTGGACCAGTGCTACTCACATCTCGGCATCCTATGGAGGCCCCAACTGGGGCAGGGATAGGTGGCCCAGGGCAGGAGATACTGCTGCAAGGACACTTGGAGCTAGAGTTCCTGCTTGGTACAGATACACATAATAGCTCCTCTTGACAACAATCCATAATTTCAGCAGTAAGAGGAACTTACCATGTCACTGCTCTGGATCAGCCTTGCAAAGCAATTATAGACACTATTACATCGGTCTTAGAGTTTCCCCATAATAGCAAAGAAACACTGAAATCCTTCACATTTACCCCTGTGCTGGGATGAAATTGTAAGGTTCTTGGTAGCAAGTGAAAAAAAGAGCTGAGGATTCCCATTCAAGTGAGTTTGTGAGATTGGAGGACACGGTTGTGGGCAGAGAGCCTCCCCAAACTAGGATGTTGTATTTCCACAGTTGTGCTCAGTCCCTGCTTTCCCACCTGCCCGCATCATGGAGAGGGATTGCCAAGAGCAGCCTCAGCCTTTTCCATACCCTATGTATCCCAGCATTTTCTTTAGTGAACAGTGATATCTCTGGAAGGATATAAAGCATGGATTTCTTTTCTCCCGAAGTATAAAGAGATACTTATTGGAGTATAAAACAGATCTTGAAGCCTAGAGTAACCCATCTGCAATACATCTGCCTCTGCCTTTCAGAAGTCAGCAGAATACACAGATCTATCGCTGTGGCACTCTGCAAATCCTCTTTCAAAATAGACTGCCTACAAAATAACTCACAGAGACTTAAATACGTTAATAACTTAAGAACCTAAATAAGCTGATATTTGATGTGACCTACATTAATGGGGCGGCATTACATGGCAGATAAGCAGGAAGTTTTCTTCCATTGTATAATACATGATTTATTCATAACATAAACATATCGAGAAAAGGATATGCTCTTGCATTCTGTCTACTTATTTTTCCTGCAGAAAAAAAAAATAAAAATGATGTAAGAAGATCACGCTGGTGAGAAGATATTCATATCACAACAGCAAAAGGCTTAGTGGCAGGTCTGCCAGATACTTCTTTATGGTTGGAAAGATATAGAGAAAAGCACATAGGTTGCACTGCAGTGCACCCATAATTCTAGCTACCAGTGTAAGAGTGGAAGCAGTTCGTAGAAGAGGCTAATGGCTTCACCCGGACTGATAATATTACATTAATAAAAATCATCAATAAAAGCATCAATTCCTGCTGTACTGTAAATGAGACAGTGGCTGAATGTGCACTGCAGCTGCAAGATAAGGCACTAGAAAGATATCTAAATTTTTGGCTAATTCTAGATGTCAAGATAATTGGATTTTCCAAATTAAACCTTTCTGTAGTTAAAGAGGATTAAGGTTAGGGACTGTGGCAGAGAAAGCTACTGTCACAGTTATGAAGAATTTTTTGCTAAAGTGCCATTTTTCTTCTTCTATGTCTGCTCTAAGCAGTCAAAATGGCAAGAGCTTCATAAAAATATTGAAGTAGTTATAACATTTGCCATGAAAAGTTGGCATGGGAAAGCTTTCTTTCTTGTGCGTTTACATATTCATTTTATGAGTTCCTAACAGAATTTTAGTGACTGTTGAAGGGAAAATATAGGATTGTTTAGGCTAAAGTTTAAGTTTTATTAAAAGGTGTGTGAAATGTAACTACTAAATATGGTAGAAGGTAAGGATATCACAGAGCTAAAGTGCTCAGAGGAGTTCATGGTGTTCGGTCAAATATATGTTTAAATGCTTGATGAAAACAAAGTTTGTTTTTTAGGATTGTCTTTTCGTTCTTTAATTGTCATGATAGCAAAGTACATCCCTCAAACCTTGTGAATGCTTGTGTAACATGAAGGAATTCATTGGTATTTTAATAGAAGTGCTGACAATATAAATACTCCATGAGACACTTTGTCTCCAGATGGTTTCTCTGCAGACTTTCTCCAATTCCCCACACTTCCAAAACAGGGATATAAACCTCGTGACATGTCAGTCCCACAACTACAAAAAGAAATCTTCCCTATCATCACATTACTTTACAGCCTTTTCTCAAGCAAGTTCTTGCATCTTTGCTGAAACAATAGATATTGTCCACTGCTGAGGTAAACCACCAAATTCAGTGGACTCACATCATAGTCCTTCCACTACTGTACATTGCTAGAGGAGCTCTTTCTTATAGTTTAAGGTCATTTCAAGGACTCCAATTTTTCTAACTCTGCTGGAATTAAAGGCTGGAGTGTAGCACCAAGTGATAAGATATAGGTGCAGATCTCACTTGCAAGATATGCAAAAAAAAAAAAAATCATCTTTATCAGCTAAGCAGCTACTCCCATACTCACAAAAAAACCTGACATTTCTTCCACTCCAAGGCCAGAACAGCAATATCCTTTGACGCATCTGAGAGAGCATTGCAAGAAAGAGCCCTTCAGATGCAGTCATGAAGACACATGCAAATGGGAAAAAGTTGTCCTGTCCTCTCTGCAAGGACTCTCTTGAAAGTCCATCGAAGTCCTTACAATCCTCTCCACAGTGTGACCATATCTTGAATAGCTGCATGGTGTACAGTACAACAGATTGTGTTTTGTAGACATCCCTATTTCCTAGATGCATTGCCAGGTATTCATCCACAGATATGGACTTCATTGCATAAAGGCTTAAGCAGAAAAATCCTTAGAGATTTCCTCATATAAAGTTTTCTCCTCCAAAGTTTTTATGGGCCAAAGTTTTATGTCCTTAAAGACTTTACCTCATAAAAATCCAAGAGGATAATAAAACAAATAGCATCCATGTCCAGGGTCAGTATCTTGGGGAAAAAAATACTCTTGGGTGATAATAATACCTCCAGTAGCAGTACTGCCCAGAAACTACGGATCTATTCTTTTCCCTCTTGGCTGACATTTTACCGTTATTGCCCTCTGAGCTAGTCACTATTTGCATGCTGTGCAGAGCAGCCCTGGGTACCTGGCGGTGCAGAGATATTACAGGCATGACTTTGAACTGCCCTTGAGGATGATAAAGCCCAAAGAGAACTTTACAGTCAGAATATAGAATTTGTCACTCATACACTTTCCTCTCACTGCCTCGCTCTTGTATCTTAAATCTGAAGTGTATGGATACACCCAAAACCACATTCACATGCTTGCATTAATCCAGATTAGGAAATGGCGGCCAAACGATAGAAAATAAGCAGAATACTTAAATTCTAGCACAAAATAAGGCTTACCTAATTCTGTGCCTTTATTTGCACAAGAAATTCATTAAACTTGAACAAGTAGGCCTCTGCTTTCTTAAAAATGTACCTTGGAAAGCTACATCAGTTTGTTTTGCTACTGATCCTCTAAGGGCTCTGAATGACAGGCTAATTAAAGTCCATAAAAATATGAAATCCTAGAATAGTTTTCCTATAAATCAGTGCAGACTGGTAAGTATTCCCACAGGGAGGAACAGGTGCAGATTGATTCATAGGCCCCTGAGCTCTTGGCAGGAGGACACACTTGCTATTTTCTGGTCTGATACCTCCAGATCTGTGGTATTAACCATGGGTAACATGGCTGTGCCCATGGAAAGCTGGAACTCCTCCTCACTGAGTATGAGCATAATTACTGTCCCGGGTGGTCATGATACTATTAGACACATTTGAAGCTTGTTAATTTTGCAAGGCTAAATACTGCCCACTCCAGACTGCTTCCATTCCAGGAAATGCAGGACAATAGGCTGACTAAATAGAGTAATCTAAAATACAAACAAATCCCTGTGTTACCCTCAACATCCAGGCAGAGCGTTCAGTGTAAGAGCGCTCAGGGTGCATGTAGGGCAGCCTATCCCAATATCTGCTCAGAACAATTGTAGCATTTCTATGGTATTTCTGCACACCTCATACCAATAAACAGGATGGAAATAAACTGGCATAAGACCATGTCAGAGGACCTGTTGTCTACAGTCATTAAAGACAAAGACAAAGATACCTAACTAATTGCCGTTCTCAGCCTTGCATTGTAGGTTGGTGGGAGTAGTCATCAGTTAACTAATGACTCATGGAGGCAAACTATGTCTTGGACAATTTTACATAGGTGGAGGATAGACTGAGGAACAAAAGCAAGGACTTGTCAATAAAACACCAAACTAGTCCCATAACGATGCCTTCTGTGAATCATTTCAGTGTGGAAAGTGATCTGGGATTTTCATACAGCCTGTTAAATAATACATATATCTTTTCCTCTCGTGCTTTTCTGACCATCTCTATTAACTTTGTTTTAGTATTGTCACTATTAAACATGCTCACATTTTGCCAAGACGCATCAATAAAGTCTTTTAGTTTCTCAAGTTTCCAGAAAGAACTGTCCATGTCAAGAAGACAAAATATTTGTTAGCAACAGATGCAGACAAAGCAGTGCTGAATGTGGAATCTTACCCAAACCCAGGAGCTGCAGCTCAACCCCCCTTGCACTGACCGATAAGTCTACCAAACAAGGCTGTTTCCTCCTGGCAGTTCCCTCCTGGCAGTTCCTGCACCAGATCGTTGGGGTCCACCGAGTGTGAAATCCACCATTCCATCTAAGACCAACACAATGCATCATTTGAGTAATTTTTAAGGATGACAAGGTTCATAAGCTTTGTGTTGCCCTCTGCACAGGAGTGAATTTTACTTTTAATGAAAATGGTGTTTAAATGCAATATTTTAAGACTAATATTCCGTATAGGCACAGTTTCTGATTCATGCCAACCCAAGGGGTAATATGAATGGTTAGCATTGTTTAACCAGCTCCCAAGGACTGAATAAAACCCTCAGATGAAAGATGTGACCTTCAGAGAGCATGGAATTGCTTTTTCTTTTCATCTAAAAGATAATTTATCTAATACTTTTCTCCTCATTGAAGACATAGACTTGCTGCACTGAAAACTGTTTACAAATGTTCTTTCTCCATTAAATTGATTTTCTGAGTATAGATAGGCAGTGTTTTCTGCAACTAATTTAAATTCCCCTCTAATTAATATTCAAGACCAAAATATGTTATCTTTGCATGACTGTGCAATTATTAAAGGGGAAATATCATCTGTGAAAGCAATTATTATTTTTTTTTATCTAGCCATTAACCAACATGAAATGTATTGATTCTTTGCCTTTTTTAGGCTATGTTTGAAGAAGCCATCACTAGAGAAGTATCATTTTCAGTTATGTACACACCATTTGTGACAGAAGTCAACGCTGACAAAATAAACAAGATAAAGGACATATTTGCCAAAAAGCACCCTGAGTATGTAGAGCACATATATACAGGTAACAGCAGATTTGACACGCTCTTAAAGACTGTATATTGTTTATGTGTGTGGCTGGCAAAACTGTTTGAAAGAGTCAGGAGCATGAGCCTTCACATTTCTACACTTCTGTGGGGGGGAAATTAATTCTGAGATTTGCTCTTTGATTGTAGATTATTTAGGTAATCAAGTCAGTACTTGGGCAAAGCACAGGCTTTACAAACCCCCATAAAGATGATTTTTACCTGTGAAGCTTCATGTTTCAGTTATTGAATTTCATTATTACAACTAATCTTTTGTTCAAAACTAGATTTACTGTGTATTGTGGTGACAGAGAGACCCAGGTTCATTCCTATCTCAGTGGATTTCCGTCAGTCACTGATGGTCATTCCTGCAGCAAGGCCTTTGCTTTCCAAAAATATCTTCCCTTCTACGAGCATAAGTGAACACACTGCCACCTTTGAAAATATCTTAGCTGCAGGGATGGGAATAGGTAGTCTGGTTTCCTTTAGCCTGTTGAAGACAAGTAGGATCCAGAGTGAACAGGTGCTTTGCAGAGTCCGTTCTTGTCTCGTGGCAGAGTGCACTCAAGTAGAATCTCTTGGAGTACACAGATGGTTCAATTGTGGTAACCTCAGACTTATTTCAAGAGGAAAAGGCATGACATTTTGGCAAAAAAGAGGCAGGGGGGTAAAAGACATTTCATACTATCATTAACTTGGTGACTTGGGACATAGTTGACCCTGGTAACTCTTGGCTTTGAGTTGGTGATTGAGAAACATAAAGGGAAAAGTACATTTCCCAGGTCAAATTCTGGAAAGCCTCCATCTTCATCACACGAACTACATATGTAGTGCACACCTCACAGCTGCTTCCAGCAGGGTGGCCCAAAAAGCTGAGTTGCTACCCACTCACTGCAAGAGTGACACCCAGGACAGAGCTGACAGCTCATTCCTTGCAGCTCCACTGATCTCCAGCATTCTGCAGACAAATAAGGCTTCCAAAAGAATACACATTGTGTCTTTGGGGAGGAAAAGAATATCTGTTCGAAAAAAACACAGAGGAATTTGGAAACCAAGTGTTTACCACAAAACTGTGCAAATATTTAACACAAGTAAATTTGGTTTGTTCATTTTGTTTGGATTTAGGAAAATGGTATTAAAATTAGATCATGTTTTGCAAGTTGCAGACCACCCATGTATTGGGTTTCTGAAAGCAGCTTTGGGGATGTTCAAAGAAAGAAAATGAGGACTTCTCTATCAAGGAGGTTGTAAAATCCCTGTCTACTATTTACTTGCTAATGTGACTTTGTGGAGAACTCCCAGGGATGAAAGTATTGGCATTAAAAGGAACACAAAATCAAAATCCCCAAATCTGATTTTTAAAAATATAAATCCATATTTCACTTAACTCCCTCAATTTTCACCAAGGGTGAGACTTACAGGAGCACATGAGCAACAAAAGAGTGCAAGTATTGTATGGAATCTCAGTTTGTGTTCATAAATCACTGACTGACTCTGAAAGTGTCTCCAGTCATTTTCTTACTCCTCCCAATAATGAAAAGGAAGAAAAAAAAAAAAAAAAAAAAAAAAGAATAAAAGATCCCAGTCCTTACAGTACTTTATTCAATTATAAAATAGATTGGATAGAACCAGTTCTGCCCTTGAATTGAGAATCCAGGGAACTGAAAGCCTGTTAGTCTAACTTTGGTGTCAGGAAAGTTCATGGAGCAGGACATGGTGAGTGCTATCGCACAGCACACACAAGACAACCAAGTGCTCAGGCTCAGTCAGCATAGGTTCATGAAAGGCAGGTCCTGCCAAACTAACCTGATCTCCTTCTATCACAAGGTCACCCACTTAATGGGTAAGGGAAAGGCTGTGAATGTAGTGTACCTGGACTTAAGGAAAGTCTTTGACACGATTTCTCACAGTATTCTGCTTGAGAAACAGGCTGCCATTGGCCTGGACAGGCGCACCGTCTGCTGGGTGAAAAACTGGCTGGGTGGCCAAGCCCAAAGAGTGGTGATAAAGGCAGTTAAATCCAGCTGGAGTCCGGTCACAAGTGGGGTCCTCCAGGGCTTGGTGCTGGGTCCAGTTCAATATCTTTATCAATGACCTGGATGAAGGGATTGAATGAACCCTTAGTAAAACCACAGAAGACACTAAACTGGGAGGAAGTGTCGATCTGTTGGAGGGTAGGGAGGCTCTGCAGAGGGATCTGAACAGGCTGGATCGATGGGCTGAGACCAATAAGATGGTGTTCAACAAGGCGAAATGCTGGGCCCTGCACTTGGGACTCGACAACCCCGTGCAGTGCTTCAGGCTTGGGGAAGAGTGGCTGGAAGGCTGCCTGGCAGAGAGGGAGCTGGGGTGTTATTTGACTGTGGCTGAACATGAGCCAGCAATGGCCCAGGTGGCCAAGAAGGCCAATGGCATCTTGGCCTATATCAGAAACAGCACGGCCGGCAGGACCAAGGAAGGGATTGTGCCCCTGTACTCAGGATTGGTGAGGCCACACCTCCAATACTGTGTTCAGTTTTGGATCCCTCACTACAAGACATTGAGGTCCTGGCGTATGTCCAGAGAAGAGCAACAAAGGTGGTGAAGGGGCTGGACAACAAGTCTTATGAAGAGCAGTTGTTCAGCCTAGAGAGAAAGAGGCTGAGGGGAGACCTTATCACTGTCTACAACAACCTGGAAGGAGGTTGTATTGAGGTGGGTGTTGGTCTCTTCTCCCAAGTGATAAACAATAGGATGAGAGGGAATAGTTGCACCAGGGGAGGTTCAGATTAGACATTAGGAAAAATTTCTTCACCAAAAGGGTTATCGGGCACTGGAACAGGCTGCCCAGGGAAGTGGGCACCATCACTGGAGGTATTTAAAAGATAGGTAGATGTAGTGTTTAGGAGTATGGTTTAGTAGTGGACAGATACGGTTGGACTCAATGATCTAAAAGGCCTTTTCCAACCTAGCAATTCTAAGATGCTATGAAATATGTTCCTTTACAAAATTCTATTGATTAAAAGAATTGCTCCAATATCACAATTCTCCAAGTGTAAGTTGTAAGGGGTAACTCAATTTTCTCTGAATTAGATAGAATAGATAGCCAACAAAAACTGATATGTGTATCAGGGTTTTCTGAGTGTGGTGGTGCAAGAGGTCTCACACAGGCAAGATCTCTCCCAACCTCTCTCCTTTCTGTCTTGGAAACCTTCTCAGAGTGAACACAGCTCCTTTCCCTAGACTCAATGCTGAGATAACTCATAACAGTGTTAACTAAAGCCAGCTAAAGCAGTAGGGGTTTCTCGACTTACATATTCAAATCTGACCCAAAATCACACTGCCCACCAGAAAACCCAGAACAAGCAACAAGTTTAGCTATTGTCAGTGTGGTACACTGAATATTCAACCTGCAGGTCCCTTATCTCACATAGGTGAAATTAAAAATGTGAGCTAAGCCCCATTTTAACTGTAGGTGTAAAATACCAGACGTCTCATAAAGATGTTATTTTAAATAACCTTCTGTAACCATCATCTGTCCAATTTTAGTCCAAGTTCTGCAAGAATGTAAGGGCTAAATTGATATCAAAGTTTTCCTTATTACAAAGGAAAAGGAGCGGATACACATTTAAATCCAAGTGCACAATGTAGTTTGTTGCAGAACTGAGACTCCATCAGAAGCAGAACTTGCTGCAAGGGAAATATCAGGTCCACTAGATTGGATTAATACAGGAGTAAGCCCGTAGAGCTCTGAGTGGGGTTCTCCATTTGTCACTGTGGTCGTACATCCCGGTGTCTTAAAAGCAGAGCTCACAGAAAACATAGCACTCCTTTCTGAAAAGTGACACTGACATTCAATCTAAGTTTATTTTTTGCAGGATAAGGGGAGGGACGAAAGGACTGGTCTGTTTCCCTAAGCGAAGGTGATTTACACAATTGCTCTGAGCATCTGTCCTCACTGAGGTCAGGGCAGACCGACCCAGTGAATACACAGATTTTTGGCAGCAGCAGTCACAAACTCTGGACGAGTCACAGCACAGACTGCTCATGACAGCTGAGTGGATCAGAAAGGGCATGTGGGAAACCTGGGATTATGGTGGTGTTGATGGTAGAAGCACAAATCTGTAGGAAATCAAGCCTCATAAATTCAGGGAACAACAAAACAGTTTCTTTTGCAGTTAAAATATCAGGATGTGAAGTTACAGAAGTGTTGAGGTATTAATGCTTTGGATGATTAGCATTGAAAAGCAGATAAATAGGAAGAATATGTTTTATCTTATGCATCAGCAAAATTTAATTTAATTGTTGCAAAAGTTTGCAAAGTCTGGAATTTCAAAATCCAGTTACAACTGCGTGGGTTGCTTTGGTCAACTTTGTCTTGACAAGCTTTCTGGATTATGTTTCAGTCCTCAGACTTTCCATTGTTTTACTCAAAAGAAGTAACTTTTCTTGCAACTGAAAAGAAATGTGACAGTGGAAATTATTTTCATTTCCATATTCCAGATCCCTATGGACTTCACATCTTGCCACAGACAGCTGAGTGGCCATTCCTGCCTCCCCAGCACTATTTACTGACTCTGGGTTTCAGAAGCAAATATATCGGAAAAATCTTGGAAAGGTGGTCATGTAGAAAACTGCCAATCTTTTCAGGTGTGCCAACTTGCTTAATAGCTGCCATAGATCAGGGGTGGCATAAATGAAGGAGGGTTGTGGGGTTTCCTGGGACCCGTTTCCCTATGCCTGCAGCCCTGACTGTTCAGACAACCCTCCCCATCCTCCTCTCTCCTCCTCCAGTTTAACTGTCATCTTATTAGATCTTCTACGGAAAATTAATACGAATAAACATAGTATATGGGTCTGTGATTTCATTTTGTAGACCGGAAAGCACCTTTCTGTCCTGTCACAGAAGAAGAAAGAAATGCGTATTGGATTAACACTGGGCAAAGGATCATGCCAGTAATAGATTTTATAAGAAGCACCAAATTAACTGTGAGTATAAAATTGACTTTCTAGTGTGGAGTGCGTGCAGTGGCAGAAGCCTCTGTGTGTGTGAATGATGTGTGCTTTTTGGTGGGTAATTCATTCTACAGATGCTCCTCCTGTGTCCAGAAATGCTCAGTGAATTGTGATAGGAACGGAGTTCAGTTGGGTTTTAGATACTTTTAAAAAGTGGCCCTAATTATTTAGCAGTGTACCCAGATTATTTAAAATCACCTTGCAAGCAATTTTCTCAAATCTTTGTGGCCTATTATATTGTATCCCTACTCCAAATAACCACCAAAACTACTCACTGTATTTAATACTCGTAGCATACTACACGTCACCAGGATCTCCATCAAGAGTTAATAATTGCTACTTGAAGTGTTTGTAGTGATTTAGATCCCAATCCCTATATAGTGAAGTATGTGAAACAACCTTCAAATCTGTTACAACCACACTGAAGGTATATTAGTTAATTCTACTCCATACTTTCTGCAATAATGTACACAGCTTTTTAGCACCATAGCTTTTGATTAGCACAAAAGGTCAAAAATCAAATTTGCATGTAGACTAGACTGTTTTAATGCAATTCTTAAATTATTCTCCTGAAAATAAGTGGAAGAAGCTTCTCCTTCCCAGATTGTAAATGCTAATGTTAACTCTTTTTCCCTAGCAATAACAGGATTTTAGTTTTCTGTATATTGAAGAAATCAGAGCTATTTCCTCGTCAGAGGTGTCTTAGCAAATCACAGGATTTATATTCTTAGGTTTTGATACCAGATAGGAGGTTGACAAAAACTGCTACTTAGCAACCCCTAGCAAGGAAGAAACATTAGTTCGATATTTGGGGAAGCTATATCTCCTTTACTCTGAAAGAGCAGCTGCTGAAAGAACAGTATGTGCTTGAACTCACATGCTTAGTGGGAGGTAAAGGTGCTTAGTGCTTCGCCTAAATGGGTGCTTATAAAGCATCTGCATCAGTGTAAGGCAGGAGGAGCAGGCTGAGGGCAGACAATCCCAAGGAAACACACAGCTGTTTCTTTCCATTTCTTTCCTGAAGCCATGTGCTATTTGCTTTGGATGACTGAAAGCCCAAGTTATTGATGTGCAGGCTAATAGAAGTGGCATGTTTAGCAAAGTGAAGTATCTATTTTAATGCTATATTCATTGCACTTTACACAGAGCCAGTGGAGTGGGCATTGGATACAGAATAAAATCCTGGTCTTTCTGAAAGCCCCAGTAAAATTCTATTTATATTTTTTTATTATTTTTTTCAACCTGCAATTCTCTCTCTGGGTATAACATAGAGCTTTTGGAGGAGAAATTCCACTATTGTGGATATTCAGTCTGTAAGAAGTATTAGGAAGAGAACCAACTTTGAAACTGGGTATCTTTTGGATTCCCCATAACTACCTTATTCCACAAACTGATTTGGAGGATCAGGGCCAGATGGTTCAAGGAGAGGTACATGGTATCTGGTACCCAGACTATAGGGAAAAGAGAACAAACTCAGGTAAGAGATGAGAGCAGAGTGGTGTGTTATAAATGTTCAAGCCAGTCCCCACTAGCTGTAGGATTTAGACTGCTCCTACACAGTAATAATTTTTATGAGCTCTAGACCTCACCTCATACAATTAAATATTCTTGCCGAAACAGTCCTAGTGAAGCGGCCCTAGTGAAGTCCTAGGGCAGCAGAAATCAGCAGCATGCCCCTTTTTTTCCAAGGAGGTCAGCATAGCCTCCATGTGGTTCAGGTCTACCCTAGCGCCACTTCCAGAAGCAGCAAGAATGGGATAACAGGCCTGGATCAATGTCCTATAGGTTTATAACCAGCCACCAGAGAGTCAGTATGGGAGCTATAGCAGAGAGCAGGAAAGCCCTAATAGAGAAGAAATTATCACTGTTAGAACAAACAGCTTCCAATTCCATATCAATTATTGGATGCAAACATGTTCACTTTCCCTTCAGTTTCCATAGCGTTGAATGATCCAAGCAAGACAGAACCTCTGACCCAAAAAGCAAATGACAGAGCCAATTATGCGTGATAATACAGATAGGCAGAGTCAGAACGGCTCTGCTACTAGTGATTAAAATCTCTTTATGGGCCTGGCAGAGATTTGACTTCTTTTGATTTCTTGAAAGTATTCCAAAATGTTCTTCAAGCTAGAAACATGATTTTTTTGTAGTTCGGTCACACACAAACTAAATTAAAAACCTCTGCAAGAAAAACTTCAGATACAGACCCTAGCTTTACAACTTAGTTTAAGAAGGCAACAGAATGTCTTTGTTTTTTAAGAGAACAAGTGTTCCCTTCTGCCCGTTTCTTCATTTGCAGATGCAAACATACCCTCCAAAAGGCTTGTCCTAATCAGAATTCTTTTGACAAAAACATCTCGGTGCTAAAGTAGAGCTTATTAAGCCATGATAACATTTATCATAAGTCAAATCTGCCTCTTTGGTTTTGCAACTACACAACCTAAAATTAATGATATATTTATATACACACCACTGTCAGTAAGGCATGAAGTTAAAGGTTAAAAAAACAGAGCATTTTCTATTGTCCTCCCTTCTGCAAAAGGAACATCTGATCCCATTTAAATCAAGGGGGACATTCATGTACTGTAAAGTAAGAAGCATTTGAGAAAGAATGTTGCAGTCTGGTCCCCACACAGCCTCATCTGCTGCTGGTGGGGAAATGCCATAGACCTCATCTACCCAGAGATATTTACTATGACACAAAGGTTATTTCGTTTGCCTTCAAATATATATATATATATCAGTCAGACTTTCAGCTACTCCAGTCAAGATTACCAGCACTGACAAGTGGTTATTCTACTAAGTGATTTCATTGGGGTAATTTGTACACACCACATTTAACTTTCTCCTGCTGTAGTCCCATGATGACTGCACACGATGCTATATAACAGGAGAAACAGTGGCCAGAGGGGCTTATTAGACTGCTCATATTAAAAGGTGAACAAAACCTACCATATGATTCACAGCATGATGTGTACATTTACAGACCTCCCTGTTTTGTTGTCTATTTTTTAAGTAGAGGGAAAGTGTTTACTGCATGCGGATTTCAGCATGCACATTTTCTGGAGCATACCGAGGGCATTAAAGAAAAGTTACGATGGATTTTTTCCGCTTGCTATTGCAATACGCTACAAAGCAGCTTGTAAGGCATAACTTCATTCAGATTTTGAGCTGAAAAATAGTGGTAAAGACTGCAATAGAATAGAAGATCTACTGGGGACCATTCCAAACTTTTGCAAAGTGATGGCCTTAAAGCCAATGGTTGAACATGCCACACATACAGGATATGGCACTCTTGAATCCAGACTGACCAGTCACTTTGCTTTCCTTGTTCTTTAGCTCTCAGCAATTAAACTGTATTTATAAATAGCAGTGGCATAAGGGATGACTCCTTTCTTGAGTATAGAGAAAAGCAAAAAGTTGTGATATCATCCCAAAATTCTCAATACACGAAAGAACACACGATTCACTCTTCTCACATGCTCTCTAGCTCCTTTTTGCAGTGAAAGCCTGTCCTATCTTTGCTCTGGTTGTTAGCGCTGGGTATTTACCAATAGCAGGTAAGTTCTATCTAGGTCAGGCTGATTTGATTTCTTTGAGTGCTTTTTCATCCCAAAGTCAGAGGAATTGGGATGTGACAGGGTTAATCCTTGGGCATCAGGACTTTATTTCTCTCCTGGAAGGAAAGCCTTCAGAGACACGTCAGGGGATAAACACCCTTTTAAAAAAAAATTAAAGTGAATTCATATAGCAAAAAGTTTTCTGAGGAAAGCTCTCTCCTGGGAGAACTCCCACCTCAGACAAGACTGCCCATTATGAATAAAGTCCTCAAGAGAAAGTCCATCAATTGCTCATTTTTACTTTTTTGTTTAAATTCTCCTTGTAATACCAGACAATAGCAGTGAGACCCATCCAGAAAGTAACAACATCATAATTTAATCATTTTTTAACTGCATTTCTATCTAGGATGCAACTGTGACTTCATACACTGCATTGTTTTGTTTCTTTGCTAGCCGATTCCTCAAAATTGTATCTCTCCTCTCTGTTAAAGGACCCGGCTCTTTCCCACTGAAGTCTCCATTGAAGTTTGCTCTTTACTTAACCTTCACTGTGCCTACCTGAGCTGGTTTCATCTTTATCTGATTGCTCAGCCACTTTTTATTATGTTTTTTACTGCAGCTTAGTAGTCCCTTGAATTCTGCTATAGTTCATGTAATTCTCATCATGTGGTTCAGCTCCCCGCGGAATTTTTTTCTCCTGCCAGCAGCAGTTATTTACTTTCTCTTTCTGCATTTTTCATTGTCACTGAAATGCCACCTCTGACAATGTTCAACCTCCTCTAATCCCTTCAAAAAAGCCCTGCTGTCAGTTATTTATTTATTTACTTCCAACCTACTATAAACTTAAATAGCATTGCTATGTCCACAGAGTGTATGTTGGCACAAGATGCCCAATTTGTTTTCCACAGCTACGTGGCATGCTTTCATATTTTTCTGGAGAGTCAAGTAGAGAAAAAATTGTTTTCTTTTTGCCTTTACTTTCTTAATCGTTGCGGAAGCCCCCGACAGACACAGCATGATGAGAGAAGATTTTTACCTGCTTTCTTTGCTGATGACTCAATATACTCATTTCTTAGTACTTACACAAAAAGGTTTTGGGCGGATTTCAAGAATAGCAGGGAAAAACTTTTTGCTGCATCTAAAATGTTGTAAGACTATTTCATGTTGATAAGAGCTCTCTTTCACTCTCATTAACTGATTGCAACCTCTTATTTTAATGCACACAGCTCTACCTGGGGACACAGCTATCTGGCTTTCAAACACTGATGATCAAGTTGAGATGAGGTTTCATTCTGTTCTTTGCTTTAGTGTCGTGCTCACCGGACTGTGTCAGATTTACAATTGCACATATCAGAGATCACAGAAGTCTTTTTTTTCTTACTCACGTCTTCTAATAATACTAGGTTATATCCCCAGAAAAGGACTCTTCATGTGACAAAAATAGTTTATAAGAAGTGGTCTTGGTGTCCCTTCTCAGAGGTGGCTGAACAGAAATTCATGAGAAGATAGGCCTGAGAGAGCTCTCCTGGCTCCTCAATTCAAATCACCTGCTACTATAGACTATTGTTTCCCCTAATATGCTATTCATATATTGAGTAAAATCTGTCTTAGACCTAGTTAGGCTTCTGCCTTTTCTACTCATGGTGAAACATTGCAGACCTTCAACCTGAATTATAAGAAGCTTAATTGCCACCCCAGTCCTATTTATACCTATTCATACACAATGGTCCTTTTGTTATCATTGTCTTTTATCTCTCCTTCCCTTTTCAATTGTTTGCTCTCTTTGGAATTTAGCCCTGCGTTATGTTTATTGAGAAGAATAGCTCTTGGCATTTTCATTAATAGACTAATCAAATCACACTTCTCTCAAAAGAGGTATCTCCTAGCATGCTGATGTCTCTACTCCATGATGCTTGGGTTTAAATTAACCTCTCCAAACACAGCTGATTGGAGCTATCTGCAATACTCCAGAGAACTGCTGACCAGAGCTCCTTTTCTCTATACAGTGCCTGACTGTCTCCTTCAGCTAATGGAAACACAAGTTCATTGGCTCAGCTTTTTCTCTTTCAGTTGCTTTCATATCTGGAGCTCCCAGATTATAGATGCTTTCCTGTCATTGTATGGTCCTTTATTTCTTACTATTACGATTATATTAGGTCTTATATTAAAAGGGGTAAAATTAACTATACTGGGATTATTTGCATTTTTCTAGAGTTAAAAGCAAGCTAAGCTATTTTTCCCATTATTTTTGTCAGATGTATAGAAAGCAAGAACAGCATTGTTATTAAATTCATAGACATGAAAGGATAACTATGTTGATAGTCATATTG
Organism: Cuculus canorus; assembly: GCF_017976375.1. Classification (NCBI taxonomy): domain Eukaryota; kingdom Metazoa; phylum Chordata; class Aves; order Cuculiformes; family Cuculidae; genus Cuculus; species Cuculus canorus. The sequence goes on from NC_071409.1 coordinate 19,768,647, forward strand.
ATAACATTTGATGCTTGCCTAGTGCAAATTCAAACCAGAATCAAGATCAAACCATTTTCTTTGCCAAGAGAGGTTCATTTTAAAAATGGGACAACATTTATTGAAGAATAACTCTCATTCAAAACTTTCCTTTCATGCTGTTCAATATACAATTGGGCCTAGAATCACCTACCTGGAAGTCTACGTAAATAGCAGCATCAGCGTGCCACCATATGTAACTGCCAGAACAAAGGTCTGCTAAAAATACTGGAAGTGGTTTTGAAAATTGATGCCAATTCTTGGAATTTCAGGCACTTAAATGCATTCAAAACCCTGATTAGATGAATGGAAATTCCATTCTGAAGGGTTGAGCGTTCAGCTACATCTCGTTGGGAATCTAGGCCAAATTGCTTTTGAAAATCTCAGTAGGGTGCTTATTTGCATTTTTGGCATCAGAATACTTTTGAAAATATGGTGGTAAGGCTGCCATCCATCTAACACTTCAGCAGGTGCTGAGATTTTGTGCAAGCACTTGGCTGAGTTTCTGTATTCACATGATTAAAATTTACCATGTGCCTAGCTGCCTGGAGGATCAGAGACTACCTCTGCAGGTTTTAGTCCCTCAAGGTTATATATTTGAAAACTATGGATTTGCCTAGTCTGCAAACAAACTATAAGCTGACACACTGCACAATTTCCTCAGCCTCTTCACTGAAACTTTAAAAGCAATCCATAAAAGTCAGATAATATTTAACAGAGGGGATTATGGAAAAGCCATTTCCAAATGAGAAAATTGCATTCATGTTTGTTATCTGCTGTCTTCCCTCCACATATATTATGACTACGTATTTATTTTTCTAGCACTACTAGAGAGACTGGAACGTAAGTCTTTTGTCTTTCCTCTATAAAGATTGTTAGCAGCATTATCTCAAAGGTGCTTGATCCTATATTGCTTACAGTATTACCTGTACAAATATATATGCTGATAAGCCTCAAGGCACAGGACTCAAAGGATAGGTGTTTTCTATGACCCTCCTCTATACTATTCGTTTTTGCCAAAAAAAATAGGACAATCGCTGTCCGTGTTCACGTGGGATAGAGAAGTTGCATTACGCCAGCTTCCTCGGTTCTTTGAGGAGAGTCAAGGAACAGTCCCAAGTGATTAATCAAGTGATGGCTGAGCTTGCAACCGTTCCCTACCTGCAGGACATCAGTCAGCAGGATGCCAAACTGGTAAGTATTTATTTCTAATACTTGTTTTGGCCTTCAGAGGTGGGGAGCCAAGGAGGGAAGGGCTGAGGCACAGCACTGTGCTGCAATTTGCTCTGGAATTCATTTTTTGAATGTGTGGACCTAAAGTAGTTTTAAAATCCAACTGCAGTGCCTTGTCAGAGGAGTTGCTAATCACCTGCAAGGATGACTTTTATAGAACCAGCATGACTCATCTGCAGGCATATTTTTAAAACCTCTTCTTCTCCCCCAAACGTCCCCAAATCAGTCTGGAAAAACAATTGCAATTATTCAGATCATGCTACTTCAAGATATCTAACATCAGAAGCCACCTGCAGCAAAACAGGCCGAATCTAGCTAAAGCTGCGGAGAAGGGGGAAAGGAGCTGGCTCTACCTATGGCTTGTTCCCTGTCTCTGAATAAACCCATCTACCTGCTATGCTTTTTTTTCCCTTTTGTAGAATGGGGCCAGTGATGCTGTTGGAAGTCTGGAGTCATTAATAGCATGACAGTATATCAGAAAGTACTATATGGTTACTCTTCCATGAGGCTGTTGGGTTTTCTAATGGGGGAGGGACCTCACCATACATGCAACTTTTAAGCATTTCATTCTGGAGAGAAAAAAAAAACAAAACCCAAAGCCTCCAGAGTCCTTGCATTTAAATGAAGTTCAATTTCGTTGATCCAACTTCGGTTCACTAAAAACTCTTGGTTTTCCCAAAGCTGGTCCCTTGACATTTGTTCACAGTCCTGCAAAGCTCGTAAGCTCTGTAGAATTAAAGCTTCACAGCAGCTTGCTTTAGGGAAAACAAGCACCGGCCTGCAACTGCAGGAGGCGGTTGCCAGACTTTGAAGTCTGGGCTCAAGATAAGGGGAAACGACATTGCAAAGAAACTGTTATTAAAAGACCTTCTCCTTTTGATGCGAGTCTTCTAGTATTAAACTTCAGCAGGCCCACATTTCAAGGCTGACTAAGGGGTCTTGAGTTATTGGTACATATTTCAGGGATAGGTTTTTCTCCAGGGTACAATATTTTCAGTACATCACACGCTAGGCACGGGCTATTACACTGTTGCTTGTATCTTGTCATGTAGAAATCATAAGCCTGACCTCCCTGGAAAGATTTTTAGAGGAGGCTCTAGGCCACCCAAGACAAAGGTCTTCAGTCTCTTAGGGGGAGGACTGGGCAGAACGAAGGGCTGGGCTGGGAGATTTAAGTGACTTACTGTTAATCTTTAAACAAAGCACATATGCTTTGTTTACTGAACCCAAGGTAAAAATGATTTTTAAAAGAATAAAGGCAGAAAACCTCTACCAGCCACCCTGTGCAGAGCATTAAAATGTATTAACTCAGCATTCATTTATTTTTTTGTTGTGTCATCCTGCTGTAAAATGTATCTGTAGTCTATGTGTGCAAATGGAAGCTCAGATGCTTTGTAGCTAGAATATTTTAGTAAAGTTCAGGCACAACAAGTTAAGGCACAAGGCTGCAAGTAAGAATTTGCAGAGTGGTTTCAGCAGGGACTGATTAATGGACTTTACCTTTCCTAGTGGCATCAGCCGCATGGCATGGACTCCTTTTATGCCCGTAGGGACCGTTTCCCTACCATATTGCAACTCCATCAAGCACAGAACATTGCTCTCTATCACTGGGTCTGCAGTCCCAAACCATCCAGGGAGCAAGCGAAAGATCCTCATTTGCTCAGCCTACCTGTCATCCTCCTCATTTCACCAGGGTCCAGGCAGGATGAAAGGTTTACAGGACTGGGCTGTACTGGTGAGTCAGCGGCCCCCAATGTGTGCTACAGAAACACCCCCACCGCGTCAATGGAGTCACACTCACAGCACTGATTCTGACTCCATGTACCTCTCACTCATCAGCAAGATTTCTAAAAGATACCTAATTTTTTCCATGAAGAAAATGAAGCTGGCCAAATTCTAATCTCACTTGTACTAATAAAAATTTAAAGTAATTTCTCTGAGGTCATTCTGACTTTATATTGGTAAAACTGAGATAAGACTTTATGATCAAGCAAGGCAGTTAAACTCTGCAAGTTAGAAAATGCTAAAGATGCCAAATGTTTATTATCATATACAGTATAAGCTGTATAAGGTTTAAAACACTTTGAATTTATAATAGCGTAATTTGCACTGGTACAGCAAGGATCCCAAAGGCACTTCAGTTATAAACTCATCTGTGTAAATGTCTTCCTGTATCTAAATAAGTAAAGTCCTAATCTATGGCACACAGAACCTCAACTGAGGCCTTTTTAGATCAGTATTTATTCACAGATCCTAAGAAAATAAAGATTTTTGTTAGCTTGAACAGTTGAATGTAAGTGGGAAAAACCCTAAAGAAAATCTTTCCAAGGTTTATGATTTCAACGTCACCATATTTGCCTATCATAAATCAAGATGAAAGCTTGTTGAAAAAGCAGAAATCTATTTCAATTTAAAATCAAATGAGGTCAAGATATTTTTAAAAATGCAGCATTTTTCTTGGAGGGGATTTTCCAAAATAAGCTCAGCTTTGGGAGAGTCGCTGTGGTTTGCCAACTGTCTGCTCTGTGGCATGGACATTGTGTCTGCCAGCAGAGCTGGGGGAAAACTTTGGGTGATAAAAATTAAAACCAAAGCATATCTGGGGCACTTTTCACCAAGATGTATTGATATCAGTGAAACTTTAATTGGAAAGCTTTCTTGGTTTAACTTCTTGCCCAAATCAATGAAGTCCCCAGCTAAGTTTTGCTGTCAGAGTGGCCCTATGGTGGTGGCAGCCCGACATCCTGGTCGCTACCCCTGTGGCTGTTGTTTAACCAGTTCTTCAGAGAGAATCGCAACAAGAAAAGTGAGAGCAAAATCTTCCCCTGACCCATTCCTCATCTGCCTGGTTTGATGCAGGATCAATGCTTCGCCCAGTCTGCCCTTAAATACCATTAAGCTCTGGGCTGTGTGTATTCTGGATTCACAAAAGGAGATTATTTGTCACAAAAGTATTGTGATGAAAAATTTCTGACAGGTTCTTGACTCTTTTTGCATTAAAGTCAGAAGCAGAAATTGGAGGTTTCTGGTTTTTTTTATGAATACTCATACATGACTTAAAAAAAGATAAAAAAATTTATCAACTGTTTAGAGCAATAAGATTAAACTTAATGGCCACACAAGCACAGAGAAAGCAGACTGGAACCTACCATAGCAAATGTATTTAGAGATTCAAAAGAACATTCCTGCATCCTTTATCCAGTGTTGGGACATAAATAGATAATTAACTTAATGTAAAGTTAAAGTTGAAGAAATACAGATCTGTTCCTTGAACCTCAAGGCAGGTCTTTTATATCTTGCACTGACAGCCAAACCACTGGTGTTTGTTTCATCACCTTACGTAGTTAAATTAGACTGCTGCCCACGTAGGTACAGAAAGAAGAGACAATGTTTCTATGAACGCTTATGCTTATACTGGCTGGTCTATAGAGACTTATACCAAAGAGACACCAAAACCTATTGCTTGGGTTCACTTTAATGGAGTAAATATTTTTAATAGACCTAATAAAGCACAGCAATGTCACAGGAATATTAAATACAAGTTTCTCCCAGTTTGTTCCTACGTAGCTAATGGCTGCTCACTGGAGGGCACCCTGGACCCAGCCCTTGCCTCTCTGCTGAATCAAGAGCAACTGAAACACGTTTAAGTGTTGGGGAAGGGCTCAGAGTGAGGCAATGCTATGACTAACCTGGAAAGGTACTAGAGGCAATACTATCCCCAACGTGAATTTTAGCCTTCCCTCTAACACTAAGGATCAATTAGCAAGTATTTTCCTACAGTTTCCTTTAATAGTTTGCACTAGAAATTGTCAGTCTTGTTTTTATGCTCTGTTGTGCTGAATGATGGGCAGAAGGCAGGGTTTGCCAAAGAAAAAGGGTAGTAAAAGCAGGGAAAATGAGCTAGATGCTTCCAGCTACAGTAAAAGCATCTCAGCTTTAGTGTTGTCCTCTTGTGAGGTTTTACATGCTGCTTTAAATTATGATACATTATCCTTGGGAGAAAATACTAAAAAGCATTCATGTACTGCACAGAATATCTCAGACAGCTAAAGAATGAAATGTGGAGCCTTTATTCTTTACAACCCAAGTCTTCCTTTACTAAGTATAAACATTTACTGCATTAAATCGTCTAGGCTTAAATACAAATTTTCCAGAGGATTTTTTCCCATTGTTAAGTATTTTATATCCACAATAATACAGTGTAATGGCTGAAGCAAAGATGAGGTGGCAGTGCTCATTGTGTGAAAGATGAGTAATAAAATCATCAGCGTACAAATGATTTTTTAATTAGGTTTTAATCTGTGTATTTAGAGAAGTTATTTCTGTATGAATTCCACACTGATAATTTTTATCTTGGTGCCACAGCTGCAGTCACTAATGGCAGATGCCATGGACACCCTTGAAGGAAGAAGTCATAAAGGACGTGTGTGGAATAAGATTCAGAAGGTAAAAACCTACAGCAAAGGGCAGAAGAGTATATTGTTCCTTGGGGAGTAAATGTTCACCTGAGTAATATCTGCTCAAAAGGTAGAAAAGAAAGTATGTGCCGTTTGAAACTTGACTGTATGCCTCGAGTTCTGCAAGTGCTCAGGCACTAGCATATTTATTATTTATTTAATATTTGCTTTAGTCACTATGCTTGATCTTTGTCCATGTTAATAGTCTCGTGTGGTTATCTAATACAAAAGAAAAAACCCGACGCAACTGAATAGCATATTTTTGGCTGGTAATTATACTTCTCTCCCCTTTTTGTTTTATGGGGTAGTGTGCTAACTGGGGGGAAGGGGAATCTTTAGGGAATAAAATTTAGCCCAACAAATTAGGTCCCTTAGTGGAGCTCAAATGAGGCTTTGGTGATGTGAGAGGTAAAAGACATGCAAATGCTTTTCTGGAGTCTCTGCACAGCAACCAGTCAATTTAATTCTTAAAGGATTTGTGAAATGCAGGGGGTCTTGCGTCAGCTTTCTGTACAGATGAATCTAACTCAATGTAATGAGTAATAGGTCAGGCTCGGATGTAATAGAAGTATCTTACAATTTTACAAAGTCTCTCAAAGCAGAGCAAATCACAGCTCTGGGCATTCAACACCATTGATATTCAGCCACTTCTGAGGAAAAGGGTAGCAATACATCACCAGGAAGGGAAAATATTGCTAATAGTTCAAAGCATTGGTCTTAACCCGTGTCTTATGGCTCCATCGGATCCCAGACATATGCATGCTCTCTATGGGTTTTGGCTGCTGGGGGAGACTGGAGAACAGAGAGTTTGAGCTTCTGCATCAGTGAGACTTGAAATTGTCCCTCTTTGGAATTTAGGGTTTACTGATGAATCTCAGGGAAGATACCGAAAATCCAAAACTTATCTGCACTGAGTGTAACCAGGGTAAGCAAATAAGACAGAGATGTCTGAAACAAATCACAGGGGTGGAGGTCAAGCTATTTTCAGAGTCCATATTTTCAAGTGACTTGAATTAAAATTTCGGAAGGCACTTCCTCTGAGAGAAAGTCTGTGAAGGTGTATTGCCTCTGTTAGCTGTCAGACTGGTGGCTCTTAATAAAGTTTTCCAAGTGCGGAATATTTTCAGAAAGTAATCAAAACCTAAATACTCAAAATCATAGATGCATTTGGTTTCATCTCTTTCAAATGCTCATGAGGCAAAACAAAGGATAAATATTCATACAGATTTTACATTGTGCCAGGACAGTCTCTAAATCTCTCACATCTGCCTACAGATTGTATGAGAATCTTTTGCAACACAAGCACTACGTATGATATGAATTACATATATTTATACAATTACATACGTTATTTCCTATCATACATAATAAACATTGGTAAGAAGATGAATGCAAAGGGTAAATGATTTATTTACGAATATTTACTCCAGCACTTATCCTTCCCATATTCAGACAATAATCTTAAATATTAAAGAGCGTATTCCTGATTTTTTTCCAAAAGTCAGGTTTAAATCCACACTCGGGTGTTTGAATAACCAGCCTGATTTTCATAACACTGAATGATCGCAGTTCAGGGGCAGCTGAGAAAGAATTGTGGCTGAAAGTAAAGACCAAATACACAGGTATCTAACTATTTATTAAAGGCTCATTAAAAGTTTGTTAGTGGTACCAGAAAGCTTCCCACATATTTTGTCAGACACTGGCTAATATTTCATTGTAAATTCAGTAAAACACAGTATTTTCTTTCACTGTATTCATACGTATGTATGTTCGTACTTTATATTTCTCTGGATACTTTTACTTTCAGTATAATCTTAGTGGAAATCAAGCTAACTTTTAAAAATTGACTGGTATCCTATATTATGCCATGTGAATGTGTGCATAATTCAATATCTGGGAATAAAATTTACTGAATCCATGAAAATCTGCTCTCTGCCATTTTAAAATTTGGAGCTGCAAAATTTGTTTGCATTCTCAGCATAACATTCTCAGCACAGCATTTTTGACATCTCAAATAACTATTTGAGTTGAGACATCTTATTCTGTGTGGAACTCACTGTTTTATGATAAAAAAATAATTTTTAATACTGTATCAGAACAAAGAAATTAAAAGTATAATCAAATTATTTTCTTCCACTTCACTTCTTTCGAAAATTTAATTTCAGCATACTCAGTATGTTATTAGAAAAAAAGAAAATCTTTTTTGATAGAAGAGATAGGAAAACAGGGACCTTTGAGGGAGGGGAGAGTTTTGGGTTTGGGTTTTTTTCATTAGATTGAAGGGGGGGTTAAATCAGCTTCAATTAAGACTATTATACTGGGTTGAATAACTCTAATGCATTATTGAGAAGGAGGATTAATAATAATAAAATTGATGTGGTGTGGATTACCACACGTCTCTTGTACTAGAACTACTTGGAAAAGTTCAGTATTTCTCCATTCGCTCATGGCATGAGGCCGATTGTAGGTGCCTATGAAGCATCTTCACACAGATCTAATTACAAGGTAGTTATTTGTATTTTTCCTATTGAATTAATTTATGTATATTGGAAAGTAAAAAAGAACATAAAGGAGTTTATACAATCAACTATAAATGCAGAACTCTGTAAAGCTGACAGTTATGCTATCGCCAATGGAGTCTGACTTTTGCAATAGAAACAGCTGTTGCACCTAATGAAAGCACTCAAAATTTTTCTCTAATGCAGCAGAATTATAGCAGTGCCTATTTTCCAAATGGTTAAAGGGTTTGTCAGAATTGCCATTACAAACCACTGTTTTCAGAGTTTTATATTCTACCGTCAGCCATAAAAAATTCATTCAGGCTGAAATCTGCATAGAAGGGCACAAAGCCTGATACCCAAACACTTTTCCTTTTGTCACAGTGAAGGGCTTATCAAATCAGTTTGAAATTAATCTGGGCAATTTTGAATTTACAGGCCTGACAAAGCAGTAATATATGTGTAGCTTCAAGTGTTTTGGATGCTGTGCTTATCATCCAGTTCAGTGACAAATTTATGTATATTTTAAAGCAAACTAATTTATCAAATGGGCTAATTATTTTCGGAAGTTTTAAATACAAAGAAATGAAAAATGACCTTGTAATTAGCTGAAGAAAAGAGAACATTACTACACAGAAGATGTGTTTCTCAGTATTGTAAGGCTACCAGCCACAAAGAGAGCTGACCCAGAACTAGGTTACCTTGGGAGATTAAGGAACATCCTTCTACAGAGTCTTTACCAACATACTAGATATCCCTGAAGATTGTCCCAGAGGCAGGAAAAATGAGCTGGGTCAGTCTCCCAAAATCCCTTTTCTCCATGATTTTACTGACGCTTTTCAGTTCCCCAGTTCATACGCAAGCTTTGTACTGGGAGTCTGGGGAAACAGACACCTGAGTCTAAGACCTTTCAAGCAACAGACAGAGGGACTCGGTTCCAATCTACGTAGGGAACAAGTGCCTTCCTAAAAAGAATATTTACAACCTTCCTTCTTTTTGTAGTTGTCAAAAATTCTCAAACTTGCTGGTGGCCAGACTGCTACACTTAAAGAAGGCTCAAGGCACCATACTAGGGCTTAGAAATTCCCTTGTTAATTCAAACTACATTTGAATTTATTATTTTAGAGACTGACTTAGCCCAGCCAATTGAGCGATGACCTCCAATGCACGAGGATCAGCAGTTACAAGCAGGAAACTTCCAAGAGAGGATGAAAGGAAATCAACCCGATAATTCAACTCAGTCCAGCCACTGGGTCTTAAGCTAGGTGGGGCACAAATATAAAGCCCGGTCTGGCCATTATTGACTAGCTTCTCTGCTGACAGTTATATATGATGTAAGTGAAATCTGACACAAATACGAATGCTGAGACTAGCAACAAAGTTTGGCTTCGAGTAACTCAAAGATCCAGGTCCCTACCTGGCCACTGCAGAACTCTATAGCAGCTACAGACAGTCAGGGGTGTTTAAGAGTATCTCAGATACATAAAACAGCATGAAGGTTCCTTTCCCCTACAGAGCTTTTTTTTTCCCTCAAGTCTTGGGGATGTGGGGAGAAAAAAAGAGACATTATTTTTCTATCTCTTAAGAATAAGCTCGTTAGTAAAGCCTCAAGATATTGTTACAGTGAGAGGCATTTGCTTAAATAAATATATGCTTTAGTGCCTATCAACCAGGAACTTTTGACATCCAAAGAGAGTAGAGGCATGTAAGTGCAAGTGCCAGTACGGCTCTGCTTCACCTATGAAGATAATAATGTAGTTCTACTTCTCTCCACCATTTAGCCCTAAGGCTTTCATAGCACTTTCATAGGATCCTCTTAACATCATTTCAACAGCCAAAGGAGAGACAGGAGTTGGCAAATAAACACTTTCCCACGCTTCCACATGTGAGACACTTCATAAAACCTTGACAACTGAGTTTACCTCAAGGGCAACACATACTTTGCAATTTAGATAAGTTATTATGCCCATCATTTGCTGAGCTCAGTGGAATGCCTGTTTCATAAACCTAAAAGCATAGCAAACATGGATGAGTGAATAAAAGAACAGATGTAACTTACGTAAGGATAAGTATTAACAAAAGCTGTACTAATGTATGTGAATATGAAATGAAGTAAAATTAGCCTAACATATTATATAATCTTTTAGCCAGGCACACAGATTTTCAGTAGTTGACCTCTGCTTACTACATCTCTGCGTTCAGCAACAGCAGGAGAACACTGTCTGATGAACTATGCTCTTCCACTGACATTATCTCTTAATTGAAAATCAAGCCATGGAAAAGGGCCATAGACTTGCTGGGCTTTCGGTCAGCCAGAGGAGCAAGGAGGAAGATTCATAGTACATTGATGGAAAGTGGACGTGTTGCTGAATAGTATTGTGCTGGCTACTACGACAGTTATGTGATATATGTGACTTTGTAACGTCTTCTAAAGTCATCCAAGCCCACGCCACAGCCACCAGGAACTGCACTTGCTCTCAGAGCATGCAGGTTTCAAAAGCTGTTGTGTTTTGGTGCACTCTCGAGTCAACTTTGCTGTTCCTGAAGGGGAACAGAGGGAAACTGGTTCCCGGTCCGTTTTCACCCCAGGGCTGTAATGCAGCCAGCTGGTTTACAAATGCATAGAAAAAGGCAGGGGGAAAGCCAAGGATGGGAAAGGATAGGAAAAGCATGTTTTCTGGAAGAGGAGCGTAGTCTAATGTGTAACATCTAATGTGTAATGAATTTGGAAAAGGGCAAATGCAAAAGGAAAACTTTAGGGACTCTGATTGAGACAGAGTGCTAGCGAAGGAAATGAAGAGCAGCGTAATCAGGTAGTAGTGCAAAATTTTTGTTACAGTTGACCAAAGATTGGCTTCATGCTAAGATTAGAGGAAACATATTAAGACATTCAGGAAAGGATTAACTCAGAAGCAGCAACAGCCTTTAGAGGGAAAAGAAGAATCTACGACAGAGGTTTCTAACCTGGCAATGAGCGAATTGTTCAGACCAGGCAGAGGAAGCTGGGAGACTGCTTGAGCAGGAAATGAGATCTGCCCCACGAAATCTGAGGCTATACAAAAGAAATGTAGACAACTAGAGAGTACCCTTAACAAATTCAGCCCCACTGTAGAGACAATAAAAGTGTGACAGCATTTGCAGAGCTCTTTGTGTAAGAGAAAGGTGACAATGGGATTTCAGGACTCATCAATACTCCTGGTCCCTAAAATCAATTCCTATCTTTGCGAGTCTCTGATTTTTGTGTCTCGCACACAAGGGAATAAAAGATGCCCCAGCAAAATGCCTACATGGCCCTCGGCTACACTGGAAGAAGCAATTGCATCCTGCTCATTTCTCTACCCTCCAGATGCCAGTACCTAATATAAAGCTGAGCTACCTAGAAGTCACATACTAAACAGCTATACCTCCTGATCACAGCTAATCCAGCAACGCAATACAGAAGTGGAGGCCGTGACTACTGAGAAACAGTGAGCTTTCAGGCATGCAAAGTTTTATTCAAGTCTGAAGCAGATGCAGGAAGGTTCAACCTTGCTGTTCCACACCAGAAGGAAAGTTTTTGTGCATAAAAGTATGGGCTTTTCCAGCTAAATTGCTTGGTCTAATAACAGATATCATCTCTATCCATAATTCTTAGGTCCTCACACAATACACCGTTAATGCTATTGGGAAAGAGTGTTTTGTGATGAGACAGGCTTTGGTCTATTCCACCAAGCTATACGGTGAAGTAACTCACTGGAATAATTTTAAATAGCAGCAAATCTGGCAACTGAGCAGTAAATGTCCTAAACATTGGAATAATGTAGCTGGTTTCAGCTGCCTAGCAGTTAAATCACAGGCAATTCTGGGCATTAACAACCCCCACGTAAGGATTTAGATAAACATTTCCGCAGCTCTTGCTAATCATGCTGTCAGTTATAAATGAGCAGTCTGCTTACCTGCTGCCCTCTGCCAGAGAAGGTCTCCAGCCCTATAAACACTTGCCACCAGGTATTGTTACTGCTGTGAAAAATAGCATGAGTCAACAAGACTGCTCATAGTAAATACTGTGCCGGACAGGGATCTCAGGAAGGCTTATAAAGTACAAAAGGACTGTCTGAATTGTAAGGTAGTTAATAAGTATAATTCATTACCAGCATCAATATTATTTTTATTCAGTGCCTCATCAACAAACACTTTCCTCAGTCTGCTTTTAGCATTGGATCTTTGCTGGCGTAATATGAACCCACTGTCGAGCACTGATTTTCAGTGTTTCACTGAACATGTTCCTTTACAATGAAAATGTGTAATGGAGCTCTCTGTCAGACATCTTTTCTTTAAAGAAAGGCAGTGTGTACAAATGAGATGTGAAAATATAGAAATGGAGCATGAGGGACAACATATTTGGCATGAGCATCTGAAGCTATGACTGGGTCCAAGGCAAGAGTTGGGCGGTCAGTTGGGTTACATGGCCAAACAAATGTAGGGAAATTACTTTGGCCTGCCCGTGGCAGTTTAGATCATGTGCCACTGTGTCCCACTCACTTCCAAAAGCAACCATAGCAGCTCAAATGCTCTTCACTTAACACACAAACAGCAAAATTACAATTTTTTTTCCAGATCCTCAGCAACCTTTGTTCTACTTAACCTTAATGAAATGAACAGACTGGAATTTCATTTTTATTGAAAATACCAGCACCTTTTCTCAAGCACGTGCTCAGCTTTTTCTCCTCACTCTGTATAGCCATCCCTACTTACTTGTAGGCCCTTCAAGTACTGCTCCTTTGGTTATATTTGCTCCAAAGAGTGCTTTAGCAAGCAGCTCTGGGAAACAAAGGAAAATATTGAGAGGTACTTCATGTTTAAAGGCAGCTCATTTACCTTCTATTACAAATAGTTGCCAAGTAATAAAAATAGATTTTGTATGCCAGAAGATCATTTTTGCCTTTACATGTTGTTTATAGCTCCTGCATTTATTTTCAAAAGTACCTGTTTCTTGTTTAAGAGTGACTCCCCCAATTTGTATTGACATTTAGGAAGTCTGGATGTTTTTAGGCATTATACAGTATGCATACACACACGTCCATATGAGACATACTTTTACGATTTTACAGTTTATTGAGGCTACTTCTTGCTTACCCATTTTTTTTCTAAACCAAGTTATTTTCCTACAGGAGTTTGTCCTTGTGGGATCCTAGCTCTTTCTCATTTCATTCTAAACTCTCTAGCAGGTACTATGACTGATATTTTTATTTGTATTCAAATTCATGCTGATCTTTTAAAAGGCACGTGTGCTTTCAAGCTAGCCTGTGACTAGAATAGCTCCCCCATTTTTGGACAAGCCAAAGCTTCCTTTGGACTGTCAGTAAGCCATCAAACATGGACATCTGTTCCTTGGAACAACCTCCTTGCAGCAAAGGTTGACAAGTTTCATGACATCTGTGGCCCATCAGGACTTGGACAAAACCACGCTGAATGATGGATAGTATTGCAGCATTCTCTCGTCATAGCTGGTGCATATCACGTAATTAGGAACCACATGTGGCATGTCTTATCCCAATGAGTGCATAGGAAGGGCAAAGAATGTACTTGCATTGTGGTATTTCAGGGCAAAACTAGATGCGTCCAGGCTCTTTCTGACATGACTGATAGGGCATTACTAGAAATGCAGTAAGTTTTTCAGAAAAGGAGATATGAACTCCCTATAAAGCCCTGCTTTGGAGAGGAGGATAGTCTAGGTGACCTCCAGAGGTCCCTTACACTGAAATCTTTCGATGATTGTAATTCAGCTGCAGCCAGCAAGTGCTGCTTACATATCCCTCCACACCACTAGCAAATCAATCAGGATGGCATCCAGAGAGCAGGGCTGAACGTGCACAGCAGCAAGTCTCTCCCCTTTATCCATCACTAGACAACAAGTACAAAAGGGCAGGATTAGAAATATTTTTATATGCTCCAAACAAGGCCTGTTTTGTTCCTTATTTTCATGTGTATCTATATGGCGTGTTAGGGTTTGTTTTTCAAAAACTCCTGTAGGTTTGAATCAAATTCTAAGCCAAAGTGAAATATTGCCTCACCTGATTAGACCCTCTGCAGTTAATCCCTCCCCCTAAGCCTGTTGCATTGCTTGTTAGCCAAAGAGCTCTGTTTTCATTGCAGACAAACTCCACTAGAAATTGTCCTAAACCATAAGTATTTACAGATTCTGGCCAAACTTAGAGAAGGACATAAAACCATTTCAGTTAAGAATGAGCTAATCACCTCAGTATTCCCGGGGACCGCAGATCATTTTCTTCTCCCATTAAACTCAGAACTGGAATTCAGAGCAGACTGACCGACTTATAGTTCATCCAGGTAATTCTGGTGCACTTACTATGCTTTTCACCTTGTCACTTAGTGTCAGAATAAATGTGCATTGATGTATGGCACTGAGGAAAGGCAGGCACAACTTAACACATTCACCTGATTTTCTCTGAGAATTAGAGAACAAAAATACTTTTGAGACAGCCTATTGGAGCTGCAGCTCTGTGCCGGTGCCTTGGCAGCACAGCAAAGGCTTTGCCATCAAGCCAGCAGCTTCTCCGTCTGAGGGCACACATGGAGATTTTGTTCTCCACATTCATTACTCGGGCTTAAAAAAATAGTGTCATTTCCCTCAGGTGAGCTAAACAAATTTGCTTTTATTGTCCCATTTCTTCTTTTCATTCAGCCACCAGCCTAGAGGTTTCTCTGTCCTAACTTACATCTTCTAAGTGTTAGGCATGTAGACCCAGCACTACTCATTGCTTTGATTCCTCAGGTACCTCTGTGGACCAGTGGGTATAAAACTGAAAGCCGACGGATGAAACACCAAAACTGTATCTACACTCTTGCAGAACCCTGTTGTTTTCTCAGTGTTAATTGTTCTACTCCTCCCCAAATCAACAATTTCCACTGTTGATATCTTCCACAACATATTATCAACGAAAGAATCTAAAGCACAAAGGACAATTTTGGGGCAATGTGAAATAAATGCAATATTAACGTAAAGACCACAAAATAAACTCTACCATATCTGCTTCATTTCCAAATTCTTTCCCTAGAGCTCTATGCTTCTCTACTTAGCTTGATCCCAAAGCACCTATGGGTACCACAAGATGTGCTGTGGACTAAGCATGTAACTTGTCTTAAAGGTGTCTTTTGTTTCTATTTATTCTCTCTTTCCATTTGATCTTCATTCTGTCTATTCCCTTTTTTTCTATTCCCTTTTTTTCCATTCCCTCCAGCCGATCATAGGGCCCAGACTAAAGAGAGAGAGACAGTTATTGCTCTGCTTGGGAATAAGTCATGACTCTTTTCGAAAGTCTGCTTTCCTACCACTGCGGCTCTAACAAAAATCACGTACGGGCTGGTTACAAACTATGCCCTTGTACCTACTCCAATGCATATGGATTCTTATTTAAACAGCTGAGGGGGGAGGGGAGAGAGAAAGAGGCAAAGGGGGGAAAGTGAAGCTATTGATTTAAAACATTTTCCTTTCCCAATGAGAGCCCCAAAGGTGGCTCACCGCAGCCAGGCAGCAGAAGAGCGCGCATAGGGAGGTTTTAAATCAAGGCAAAAAGGCAGAACATAATGCTTCCAATTTACTTTCTTAAAATGAAATGTGCAAGCTAAAAAGCCATGAATAAGCACTACTGAACACTGCAGCCACCAAAAGATTTTTATGCTGTTCCCCCCCTCTCCCTTTATCTTGTCAAGAGATTGTATTTTCATTGTGTTCATATGGTAATTTAAATCATGCTAGGGCTCAGAGCATACAGCGTAATTGTAAGTCAGCGAGGGTTTGAATGCCATCACTGCTGTGCAAATAACATCATCAGCTCATCAGCTGTGTCAGTAACATTGCAATTATGTAAGCAACTATTATTTCCACCCCTGATATGCCATATTAGAACTTATTTTGGGGCCTAGAGCTGACAGGTATTCTATAAATATGAAAAGCACACAACAACAGCCGCACTGTGGTTCGAGGTAGGAACATCATTCCTTCAGGGCTTTCTGGTGGTGTCACCAGAAGTGCAGGGGTGATGATTCTAAAGGAATCATAGAGTCACTAGTTTGGAAAAGACCTTTGAGATCATCAAGTCCAACCATACCTGTCCACTACTAAATCATATCCCTAAGCAAAGGGATGCTGTAAGAACTATTGCTTTCCTGTAGCCCCCTTTGCCCTCATCCCACACCATATCCTCCTTTCCAGGATCCTTTTCCCTTCCTCTTCCCACCCTTTGTATTCACTCAAATGCAAGTACTACCCTCAAAATAGGAAAGATTAGTTTTAACCACAGAAAAAAATTACATAGCCATTTTAATTTGGTCTGTTGCAGAAGAGTCTTAGAGGTTTGGTGGTTGTTTTGTTGCTTTTAATACAGCTAAGCCCCTGGACTGGAGCTTGGCACTAACTGATTAGTCTTTCCCAGACTTCCTATGTCTTTTTGGCCAGATCAATGATTTCCTAAGTTTTATTCCAGCCTCTTAAAAATTAGGTTAGCATAATGATCCCTTTCACTAATCCTCCACATGTTTATATGGTGAGCATGTCACAGCAGAGCCAGCCCTCGAGGCTGTCTTTAGAGAGCCCCCAAACTCCTCCCGTTCCTGTTGCAATGCATCTCTTGGCAGCAGAGGAGAAAAAGCCCACAAGCAAGTGCCCATCAAGGCTCACCAACACCATAGAAAACTCTTTTCCATGGCATCACGTGCAGTACTACAGAAAGCTGATAAGCTGAAAAGGTCACCCCTGCAAGCTTTTGTGAGGAGGAGGAGGCACAGCTCCTCTCCCAAACAAATTGTGCCTTTGGCACCCCAGAAAGGCAAAAGTAATTGTCCATAAACTTCCCTGTTTGCCTCATTTGCTCTCTTACACATGCACACCTCTCACCAAGACAAACCATGGCAAGAGCGCGTGGCAGGGCCTCAAATTCGTAGTTGAGGAGCACTTTCGCAACAGCTCAATATATGAATAAACACAATAGGAAGCCACGCTCAGATTAATTCACAGTCAGCTGTTCTGTTTTGTGCCTAAAGAAGCAATGCTCTGCTGAATGCATGTCAGGATGATAGATTAGGACTTCTTAAAAAAAAAATCAGCTTAAAATGCAATTGGAAGATTGATTCTTTAGATCTTTACATTATATAGGGTCTAGGTCTTGAGTATAACTTGATGCGAAGGGAGAGGATTCTCATCTTCACCCTACAGAAATGCTGCATTTTGCAAAAGCTGACAAGGGGTATGAATAAAGGTAAGGTATGGGGAGAGGTAGCCATAAAATTATGAATCCTTAGTATTTACAGAATACCTGTACACATTACTATTAATTTTTACTTGTTTTTAAATCACCTCTGCAAAGAAGATACATCTATCTGAATGTGTCCTTTATTAGAATAATTACATTTTTATTTTGGGGAGAAAATGAGGTCATGTATTCTTTTACTTTATTCTCTAGTGCATTATATTCATGGGAAAACATATTTATTCAGAACTTCATTTTGATTTAATAGAAAAATGGTTCTTGCCACAACAATATGGAATACTCATTTTTCTCCATGTGTTGATTTTTGGCATATAAATGCCAGAAGCCTCTGTTCTCTTTCCTTATCAAGAAAAACTTGCCCGAGTTTAATTTCCTCATCATCCTTTCCTTTTAAAGTGGCTGTTTTTCAATGCCATTTAAAGACAGAGTTGTGATAAATTCCTGGTTTCAATGTACAGATTTCAATGAAAGAGTCTATTCCATAGCAGTAAAGTAATTGAATCCAAATGGAAAGGGACAAAAAAAAAAATTATGAGATCAGGTGCCACTATTCCAGCCAATTGCATGAAAGGTGCCTTCATGTATTTTTCTTTCTAATGACAACCTGTTCTGAAATAAACTCCTTGAAAAGTTTTTAAAGTTTTTAGGGGAAAAAGGAAATTATTCTGACACCACTTCTTTATAATTGCAGATTGGACTAATCGAAGACTACTTACATCGAGCAGAAGACAATTACTTAAGCAATAAAAGGCATAGAAAAGCTAAGATGGAAAGGAGGAGAATGAAGAAGATTCAAAGTAGACAGCAACTTCAGAGACCAAGAAATAGACAACTATCCCTCACCAGCCCTAAAGACACGACAATACAGTGAACAAGAAAATTAACACTGTAGATATTTAATAGATAGGTCAACAAAAGCCGCCTTTCTACTCAATGAGCCTTCCCCTTACTATGGTGCGTCTTTAGTGAGACACTCCTGCACTTCATTAGTCTTAACTTGTTGGAATAAATGTGTGTGAAAGGCTTATTTTAAATTGCCTCATTTATTTAAATAGTAACATCCAGCCAAAAAGAGGCTTGTGGTTTGTAACCTGAGAATATTCTGCAACCAGACTCTATGAAACCCCAGTGGCTTGATTGTCACCTAAGAAGCACTGGAAACAGGGATCCCTCCATCCTCAGCTAAGAATTTAGCCTCGCATTGCCTTCTTTCCAGAATAAGGCCTCACATTAAACATATTGGCACAATCTATAGGTGAAAAGTGGCAATCCTTCACCTTATAGCTGTGGCAACTACAAATGCAAGAAACACCACACTACGAAAAGAAAAGAAATAGAAAAAAAAAAAAAAAAAGAGAGACCAGCTGTTGCCCCATGGTTAAGAATGTGAAGTCCTTCACTTTCATTTTTGCCCCTAGGGCGATTGAGTTTTTTTCCTTCATTAGATGGTAACTGTTGTTTTAAAAATGCACAAACTCTCCAGGGAAGAGGATAACAGCACCTGCCTTCTCCAGTGCAAATCTCTTGGTTAAGGATCAGCGACATGTCTCACACTCCCACGGCAGCAGTCTGTCATGTAGGCACATCTTACATCACTTTAGTCTTCAAGGCAGCACAGGCTCCCAAATCCCCTGAGACCTGTCATCAGTAAGCAAAGCAAAGCACCTACTTTTCAATAGAGATCACTTTATCAGATGATGTTTGACAGGCATCCCCAGCCGATGCGCACAATCTCTTCCGAGACCGGCATTTCCTTTTTGTTCACTGTGTTTACTTTGTAAGAAAATAACC
Source organism: Cuculus canorus (assembly GCF_017976375.1). Classification (NCBI taxonomy): domain Eukaryota; kingdom Metazoa; phylum Chordata; class Aves; order Cuculiformes; family Cuculidae; genus Cuculus; species Cuculus canorus. The sequence continues at coordinate 19,787,913 of NC_071409.1, forward strand.
TCGCCCTATAAAAGCAGAATTCAAGGGTGACTGTAAAACAAAAAGATAGAAAGAAATAAAAAATCCACCCCCCCAGCCCCAAGACTGAATTAAAAATCCAGGACCTCAAAAGTATTTACCCACTTAATTCCCATTATTTATTTATCACAGGCAGGAGTCTAAATCCTACAGATTTTTAGCTGCTAGAGACCATCTTTCCAGCCTTTCATAAAAGACTTCTGAAAATGAGGAAAGAACTGGCAAAAGCTTTGATGGTCCTTTGTTCATTGTTAACAGAATAAGTATAAAGAAATCTTTTTGAGAAAATCTGAGCTAGCCGGAGCTCCTTAAACATGTGGGACAGAGAAACAAAGGATTATTGCCCTTTGGAGATGGCATTATTTTGCTATGGAGTTGGTTTTGTCAGATGAAGTTTTATGACACATAGTGGCAATCATCCATCTTTGATGAGCAGACACACACTAAATCAGAAAGACTGCTCCCCATGGATCATCAAGTCACAGTCAGCACACGGTCCAGTAAATCATGAGGCCCTTAAGCAAATACTCTTAATTTGATGCAAGCTGGCTTACAATATTTAATGCAAAATCAGATATTTTTACCTAGAATGATGAAACGGAACAAAATGCCCCAAAACCAGGTGATTTTGGGGAACATTGCCAGTGAAAAACAGTTGCCTGTGCAACACGATCAAGTTTTCCCGAGTGCACTGAGGAAGATGTATCAGTTTCATTGAAAAGCTTTACAAGAGCCCCAGATCCGAGACAAGATGTGACATTTCCCTTTTCAGAAACCAGGTAGGGCAGAAAACCTGTTTTATGCTGCAGATCAATACATGACTGAAAGAGAGAGGCCATAGCCCCAATCAATCTCTGAGGTGTCAGAAACATCTAGGCCAACACCTGGCTACAGTGCCCTTTAGCCTCCAGAAGCCACAGACTAAAGCAGTTGTCAGGAGATGAAGTCAGCTACGAAACAACAGGAAAAGAGCCTCTGTCATGGAGAAGGGCATTGCTGTTTTCATTTTCCACAAACACCCTTTCGGAACGCATAGGTTCCTGGGCCCAAATCTACACAGTATTTTATTCAGGGTTCTTTGAGAGTCAACTTTTCTCTGCCAATATAATACATTGTGGCTAGACAATGGGGAAGAAGAGGGAGGATTTCTGGTGCTTGCTGCCTACAGTATAGCTTCTAAAGTGTGAGATTCACCAGGATCACCTACGAAAATTAAAGCACACAATAATTAATTCACCTTTTGAAGAATTTGTAGACTGTTATAATGACTCTCTGGCCTCTTAGCTGGTGATTTCGATAGGTTGATGTTACTATATACCACATATTCAGCAAATATTATTACTAGTTGGACTTCATACCTCATCCTCCTTTTTTAAGGGCACATCAGAAACAGTCTGGCCCATGGTTGCTGTGGCTATTTTAGTCCCATACACAAGGACATATCTCAGACCTCTCCCCAAGAGTTCCGTTTTTAGGTCACTTCTCTTTCAAAGACTGGTTTCCAAAAGAATGATGGGGGTTTGTTTCCCTCCATCACAGAATTTTATTATCACAAAAATGATTTATCTGCTGACAGCTAGGTTCACAGGCCCCAGGCAACTGATGTCAGTTGAAACCACTCAATGAAAAGCAAAGAACACTATACCAATCTAAAGTAAGGGGGAAAGAAAAAAAGGTATATATACCCTCTCCCCTAAGACTGCCGTGTAACTCTTCTGCTTGCTATTGCAGCCTTTGCTTCCTTGTAAGCATCAGAACTTCTGTACCAAGGCCTGGAAGGGACTATGAGTACAGAGCCAGCTCCTTCAGGTGTTAGGTGTATGTTTACGATTGGGTTACAGCACTAATTACAACTCAGAGAAGGTAGACCAGACAGTGATTGGTCTTAAAAAAACATTTTTCACTTTCACTATTTGTGAAGCCTCTTCTGTCAAAAGGGTGTGGTAAAAACACTGGAAAAACACAGGGTTGTGATTCAAAGTGATAGAGAATGGGTCTACAGCTAAGGTAGGAAAATTAATACATTACCAGAGCAAGAAGATGAGATGCACTCACAACATCCATTGGTAGGAACTACATGAGGACATGCACAAGGGATTAAATCAGTAGACTGCTGCTATTCTTCCTTGGCACTCAGTAAGGGGGACGGGACTCAGAAAATAATTTGAAGCACTTCAAATTCCTGTGCCTCTGCAAGTATCTGCCTCCATTTCTACCACCAAAAAGGAGTCTCACATTAAGAAATCTATAAACTAATCACGAGTTTATTGACACAGAAGACACAGGAACTATGTTAGGCACCACGTTGTGCTTCCAAAGCAAAGATCCTGGGTAAAATTAGAAGAATCTCTATACGTACACACTCTAATATACTTACAACCCAGCTGAGTAGTACAAACGTAACCTGTTGCTTATTTGGTGGCTAGATCACACATCTTTAATCTCAAAACCCAGAACAACAGCAGGCCACAGTTTTACATTTTTCCATTTGAACTACAATCATTGTCACAAGAGCCAATTTCACATTGGGCTGTTCCTTGTTCTTGTTGCAATTCATCACGAGAAGACAAGAGATCTAAGATACCTCAGCAAGGCATAGTCCATGAATAATACAGCACATCATTTTGACCTTTTCGGTTTGCTTTGCAGTGTGATTGGCCAACCATTCCCGTCCTCCCTTGTTAACCACCCCATTAACCTGGGAGGAGAAGGTGGAACGGACAGACAATTAGCCAGCAGAATACTAAAAAGGCTAACAGAGGAGAGCACAGCCCCGGCTTTCTTAAGTTTCGATAAGTGTTAAGATTTTGCAATCTCTTCCCTCTTTCAAAGTGTGGAGGGGAAAAAATAAGAAATCTGACCAGATGAACTTTGTTCTCATTTCAGATTATAATCATGTAATTCCTTTCAGATGTCACGCTTGGATGATTCTAGTGTATGCACAAATAAACCAAGAAGAATGTTTATTTTTACCCTTCTCAATATGGAGACTATTAAATTAGAGCAGTGAACTTTTTCTTTGAAGCTGGTCATTCTTGAGTAAAGTAAAATTGGAGAAGGTAGAGGCGAAAAAGCTCCATACGGCATCCTTCTTTTAAAAGGTCACGCTTGCTACGCTAACTATATGAGCTGAGTCATTCCAGTCATTTCCTAGTCAAAGAGAGGAAAGGGTGGAATTTTTGCATCCTGTGGGCTGTCAGCTGTAGCAAGCTTTATCTCAGTATTCACCACGACTGCCGGGGTAGGCAGATCTCACATGTCCCAGGCACGTGTAGAAAAGGAGGCACAGTAGGTCTCAGTGTAGTTTCAGAAGTGCCTGGTGAAAGCAAGTGCCCTCTTTCCCTATGTTTCTGCACATCTTTGTAAAATCTTCCAATTTTTCCTGAAAGATCACACCATTGTGAATAATACAAAGTTATATAGGCAAGTATGGGAAAATGTTCCCTGAAGCCTCGTACTCAAACAGTCTAATTTCAAGAATTCACATGAATTCTTCTGCTTGTAAAGATTTTCTAAACATTGATCTGGTTGTTCAGTTACAAGGACCTCGCAAAGCTTGTTTTTCAGGTGCTGCCGTATTCTTCTCTTTGTACAAATGTGTTACTTTGAGTTGCTATTAACAGCAATGACATGAATTACTTTAGATGGAAGAAGTGGGGGCAAAGAGAGAGGGACCTTCTCACTATCCATTAGAATGCCAGTTTTTACATTTATCACAGGTATTGACCACAGTAATGCAGGATCTTTTTTATTATCTCATAGTAATAATATAATCTCTATTTTGCTTAAGGTAAGCAGTGATATTCAGACAGGAAGAATTACTAACAAAGAAAAGATAAAGCCTTAAATTATAAAAATGACTTCATGGATTCTCTCTATAATACATTTTAAGGCCAGGAGGAGCCATTAACATCACCTATACGCCAAAGATCTTCACGCTGTTCTTTTTGATATATGGGATCTCAAGGAACATACCATTTCTTTTGACCCTTGCTCTGGAGCATTATCCCTGATAGATTCTTACAAACTATGTATTGAAATATTCACACACTTAGGGGCAGGCTCACAAACTGAAGGAGATAAGAGAGGCGTAATCTCCTTTCAGAGGAGCAGAAATTATTTTTAGGATAAAAGTTCTGCTGTGTTTTTGTAGCAATTTCAGTTAAATCAGCACAAAGAACAGTTTATCAGGCTGCAATATCTTTAATGTGTTGATTTGAAAAGATCTGTACCAACTTTCATGAGCCTTTATTCTTGATTTAAAGTTTGGAATAGAATGAAATATTTCTGGGTACTTAGCGAGAAAAGTTATAGCAGTTACTCGATTTACCAGCTCCCCATAACCCTACCCACTGCTGATCAGGACTAAAGGGACACCATCATCGTGAAAAGAACTCCCAGCCTCAACAGCTAATTTCTACAGACCACTAGCACAAATCAAAACATATCACAGATTAGGAGAGTAGTAATCCCATCAAGAACCAGATTAAACCCTAGGTACATGGAATGGAAAAGGCAAATGAAGAGAAATAAGAAGAAAGACAAGGCATTCCTGCATTTGTTCTAGCATCTGGGTGGCCTAGAGAGTACCGAAGTGAAAGACTTGTTCCCTCTTGCAGATAAAGGACTAAAACTCATATTGTTCTTTGTGCTCTCTAAATGAGGGTTGAGGCGATCTGTACGAGAATGAGAGTGCCAGGAAACATGCTGAGTTGCTATACTGCCTTGAATGGTTTCTCTCCAAAGCCTCTTTTATAAGCAACACAGCAGTAACTTTATTTTTGAAGTATATTTATCCACCACTATTGTTAAATGTGCCCTAAGAATTTTTGTTTTCCGAAGGGATGAGACCATTAGTTTTTACATATCAACAAACAAGCAGAGAGAAAGCTTTTTTTCTTAAGATAGGGAGTGTGGGGGTAAAAACTGGTGCATAAAACTGATTCTGCCATTTAATTAGTAATCAGCAATGATCCGTCAGTCAGAGTTACTGTAATTCATGAACTGTTAAGTCAAAGCAAAAATGGCAAGTAATTAGACTGCATCCATTAGAGCTTCCCTAGCATTCACTCATACAGTGAGGGTTTCAATCTGAGAAAGAAATGGAAGTGTGAAACTCCTTAATATATTCAGCTTTTTAATTAGCAATCAGTGCTGATTTGTCAGCCATACCAACTCTAATGCACGACCCATTGAAACACAGAAAAAAGGCACATTTTCAAAATCATTTATGCTTATATTTACATTCCCTCTGGGCTGAAACATTGGAGAAACTATCGAAATATCATCTTTGCCATCACAGAGCAGCAGAAAGCATGTAGGAGCTTACAATCCAACATAGCCGATGAATTACTGACTGTTTGGGTGAAGACAGAAGTTGAATATTTATGAGACATAGTTAGTATCTCCAAACACTGACAAATAAATATTAGTGGTTTAAATATACAAGAAACATAATCTCCGAGAGCTCAGGTAATACAATTTATATTCCAGTCAATCCCACTTTAAGGAATTCATTAATAAATTGTTAGGGTGCTTACCAGGCTACCGCTCTTTCCTTGATCTCTGGGTGAAGAAAGAGATGGTGGAAGAAAAGTGCAAAAAGTCACCCTCAGCTCAGCTTTCAGAGGTGCCAGGGAAACCTGGGCTGCCTGCGCTGGTGAGGCAGAATGCAGCCTGCTGCTTCTGGGCTTTGGGAGATGCAACATTTTACTTCCCCCAAAACAGGATGGGCTCTGCAGTGCTCCTGATAAGCTGAGCAGCTAAGCTGGGCCTTGCAGCATGGAGCCAAAAGCCTCTTCTTTGTTCCTCAGCCCCCAAAGAGACTGAGATGCTGGAGAGAAAGGGGGAATAAGAAATTTAAAGGTTCTCCTATTGTCACTTCTATTACTGATATCAAATATCAGAACTTTAATTGCTTAATTTTACCAGTATAAAGTGCCAGCATTAAGTCTCCCTACACAGGGTAAAAATGAGAACACTTTACATCTCTAAGTATCTTTTTATCACTACTACATACACATATATGTATTTACACATGTAATAACTTACTTTAAGAACAGAGAGTAGCTCCCACTGCAGTCAGACTCCATACTTAAAGTCAGTATCAATCTATGCATCAGCTGATAAAGACACCAAGACAGCTTAAACTAATCACAATTTGCAGGTAGGGTGGTAATCACTCTTCTAACTGCCTAAATTAGGCATGCAAATGCATGGCTGCAGTTGTATAGAGGCTGATAGAATACTCTGTGCCAGCTGAAAATCAGCCCTAAATAGTGGTAATGTTCTTCTCTAAAAATCACTTTTGTTTGCCTAATGTCTGACAGTGTTACTTCTATTTCACTAGATGTTTAATTAGTTTGTTTTCATGGTGTTCTCACCACCATTTTAGCTTTCCTTGCTGATGAGAGGGAGCAGGTTTCTGGCTCTGCACTTAAAACGAGTCCCAAGGCAAAGAATGAGGCACCAGTGTGCCTTCACCTTTCCAATGTCAGCTGCCAACATTTTAAGCTCCCAACAGCTTTTGTGTTTTAAAAGTATTTTCCAGCTAGTCCCTGCTTTGTCTCTGATAGCTGGCTTTCAAAGGCTGTAAACATCCATAATGCAGTGGAGTTTTTACTTTCTGTTTTTGAAACAGCAACTATTTTTCTGCAAAATACAGGTCAAGCCGTCCTGTTCAATCTACAACGAATTCACAAGCAGGTGCTCTCAAGCAGCTGTAATCTCTCCACCTTTTCCGTTTGAACAAAAACTCATAAAAGATTAATCATCTTAGTCCACAAATGCTTTAATAGCTTGCCATGAGTGTATGTTTATAAATTCTAGGTAAAGGTTTGTGAATGACTGGACTGCTCTAGCCCAGACTAACCTACGTAAGGAAGTTCGCATGATTTAGATGTCAACAAAGAGAGTTCAGCTCCAGTCTGTGTTCCAGACTTCCTCCAGTCTCTTTGCCAACTGCTGGCTTCTTCGACATCTCAGAGGGTTTTTTCCTAATTTTTTAAGCAAGCAAACAAACCATTGCTTTCTTACCTATCACCCTGCCTCAGTACAAGCTTTAGCCTACATACTCCCTCCAAAGTACCACCCAAAAGCTATAGAGGCTCCTTAAACACTATTTATAGTGTAAACTTATGAATACTACTCTGATTTTCAACTAGTAACAAAAATAGGTTGGTAACACAATACATAACTTTCTCAAAGGGAATACTTAAACTCCACAGCAACGTACCTATGGCCCACCCACTAAAAGGAATTTTCTCTTGGAGCACTACTACCAAGATACACATACCAACAAGAGAGGCGAACAAGCATACTGCTAGAAAACTGTATTGTCCTTGAAACAGATCAGAACAGGGAGACATCCTCACCTAACAGTCAACAGAAGACCATTTCCTTTGATAACTATTCTTCAATTTCAAGAGGCACTAATTTAGAGCAACAGCCAAGAGTAAGGACAATTGTAGCAATGAGCATGAGCTTATTGAACTGTTTGATTCTGTACAGCTTGCAAGAAGAGAAGGTTGTGTTTTAAACAAAGATCATCTTTTGACCTCCTCTTCAGAGAGTTCCAGCCTTTCCAAATGAAAGCAATTCTTCTGTATGCTGAATGTGGGCTGGCTAACTCATTAACAGAGTGGTAAGAGAATAAGAGCTAGGTTAGAAAGCAATGTCCTTTTTATCCCAAAGTTTGTTCCTTAAAGAGTTGCAGAACAGATCCTATAGTTTTACAAATACAGAAATCTCAGTATAAAGACTTAAAGAAATTATACTTAAATTCAACTGTACTCTCCAAATAGAATATTTTTTTAAACTTCAGGAGATTCACATTGTCTGTGTCATGATTGAAGCTAGGTGTTGTACAAGACCAGGTTGAATGTTACTCAACAAGGCAAATCCGGTAGCAGCTACATGGCAGAAGTACTCTTTAAAATTCTGGGTATGAGGACCAGTCTCGCCTAATGTTTAAAAGAGCACCAACCAAAATAGCCCCACAACTGATGTTCTTATTCTAATGCTACATGTGCATGCAGACTTAATGGAGGTGGAGGCAAACCTCCCATCTGTAAAAATTCATTTTTGCTTGTTTCTTTTACTCTGGAGCACTTAACATATAAAGCTGACTTCTACCTCTAATCCTATTCCGTCATTTCTTGCTGCTGTGTGACAGCTGTAAAACTAGGAGGCACACTCTCCCAACTCCATTATCCACTCAGTCAATAAATACTGATCAAACCCCATGGAGCCCCACTCCCTATGACCACAGTGAACATTAATAAGGTTTGCTGTCCAATGGGCAGAGATCAGCCAGCTTTGTATGCGCTCAGTAGCAGTTGCCTCTCTGTTAGCAAACTCCCAATACTGTCATGCAAGATAATGCCTTACTAAAACTGGGTCAGATTATTCCTACCACTTTCTCCAGTATCTAAGGCACTTGTTGCACTTTACTAGGTAATTAGATGGAGAGCAAGTTGTCAAATCAGCAAATCAGTGTTAATTATTATCTAGCAGCTTGTTATTTTAACTGAAAAGAATCACACTGTTTTCACTTCTCAATATTCCCATGAATAACTTCTGGTCCCATTGCCAGTCATTATCCAAAAAGCAGTTAAGGGCTTCAGCACAAGCCTAAGATACACACTGGTAGCGTATCCTTGCAGCAATTTGGGACTCAAGCATGCCTTCAGTTAACTGTGCTAGAGTACAATACCTTGGAGTGTAGTCAGAGAGCACTAGACAGAGTAACAAATACAGTGTCTGTTTTAAATCACCTCACTTAATGACAAGGAGACCAAGATACCATTTTTCTTAGTCCTAAGGTAAGATTCTCTTTTTTAACAGTACACTGGGTTTTGGGTTTGTTTTTTTTTTTTTTCCATAAAAAGAGGCAGCTCCTGCTGAAACTTGACAAAACTGGTTAAGATAATAATACATCCAGAATGTGGGAGGGCGTATAGTCACTCTGGAGGCATGGTCTTACTCATTCTTTTTCTCCTTCAAGAGCAAACTAGTTTCCCAGTTAGAAAGTTACATGCAACAAATGAAAAGCAGTAGGACTTGGCCCTCTGAACAATCATTTTCCATTCATTTAGCAACAGTCATGCAGTAGCAGTAACTATAAGATCAGACAAGAGAGTAAGCACTGCAGGTTCAATGGGTTTTCAGTACAAATGAACTTAAGATACAAATAATTTGGAAATTAAAGAAAATCAGAGGAGTAATGATAGGCTGATATTATCACAGGTTTGCATGGAGTTTACCAGGCTGAAGATTCCCTTCCAAAAGTAACAAAAAAAAACCCAAAAAACAACAAAAGCTGTCACTGATCTTTTAGCATAGTATTTATTGAATAGTTTATTTCCTCAAGCTACTTTGTTACTCAAGTGTCAGTGCATATTTACCACATATTTATTTTGAATGGATAAGGACAACACACCCCACAGATACATCCAGGGGAAGAGAGGAAAATGGTGAATATATTCAGGGGGAAAAAAAGCATGGAGTTCCAACAGACTCAGGACTACCAACTTGTATACTTTATTAGGAATAGCTATACAGCTAAGCAAAGTACAGTTGTAGGCTGGAGCGCAACACAACGCTGTCTTTTCACAAAGTAGACTCTCATAAGAGCATGTTTAGCAAAGCCATAAACAGTAGTATTTTAAACAGGTTATTTACATTGCTTGGACTGGTAAAAAGATATAAAAACCAGTTAAGTCTGACACAATCAGAAGCATCACTAATAAATAGACATAAGACAAGACACTGGCAGTTAAAAAGAAACCAGAAGTTAAGAACTCCTGCTAACGCAGACAGACCATTAAAACATCAATGAAATGCAGAAATATACATACAGAGATAGTTCCTGAGATAGCATTGCATCATACTGACTGTTCAGAGGAAATGAAAGATGAGAATATCACTTTTGAAGGAAGATACAAGCACATGAGAAAGCCAGGTAAAAGCCTTAGGAGTATGACACTGGAAATTTGACACATCAAATTCAGGCTCTTAAGTTTCCATATCACACCAACAATCCCAAGCATTAAATAATGATTCTTTAACCAAGTATGCGGAAAGTGTGGGCTATACTCCCTACTAAAAGGGAGTGTAATTATTTTCCTCAGACTTCCACATCAAAGAAATTCAAAGTATACAATTACCATTTTTGGTGGTCAAAGCTAGTTATAGAATTTAAACTTGCTGTCCAAATAAATCCATGTAACACGTACTGTTACAGTGAGGCTGTAAAGACCGTAATCACAGAAACTCAATTCTACTTCTTTATAAACAACTATATTTATAAGATATCTGGAATCTGTACAACAGGTTAACTGTCATACTTCAAAGGTCAGGTACTTCATAACACATCTCCATTTAAGAAATCAACATTTCAAACATTAGAGTGCTCTGTCAATTGATGAAATTAGGCAAGCATAATAGTCATTCAGAGTAGCGGAATTTCATTCCAAAATCTGACAAAATAGTTAATTGCCTAAAGGGAAGTTTCCATAGGAGAAAACACTTCCATTATGTTGGCGAGCAAATAAATTCGGGCAAGGGAATACTGTGTCTTGAATGCAGACTGAATTACTTATTCTACTGATTAGCTGATCTGCTTCAATACAACTAAAAACCCCTTGTGATTAACTTAGTGTTATCTAACATTTTGCTAATCATTGCTAAGTGCTAATGACTAAGGTACCGTTAATGTCAGTAACAGGTCATTTGAACAGCCAGCTGCTTGTCAGTCACAATACAGCATTGTATTTTCAACTTGCTTCATATCAAGTGAGTTGTTGATCGACTTAATGTATGACTCCTGTTTTCAAAGGCCGAGGGAAGACTGACCAAGGAAGGAGAAGGAATGCCCTATTGAGGAAGAAAAAATATTTTATTATTTAATCATTTATTAGCCAGTACAAACAATGCAGTAGTCACTTCTCAACGTTGGTATACACTACAAGGAATGTAACAGTACAGAAGATACTTAAGATTGGTAGCTTTTGAATTAGTGATTCAGCATTTCTAGATTTTGAATAGCAAAGTTAAACTGCACCAAAATGTGTAGAAAACATACATTTTAAAAAATGTGCAAGAAGGACTTTCCTTTTTACCAGCTTTCAGAGATTCAGAATGCAAGAACGTGTTTGTGAAGAGTAGCTGCTAACCAAGTATTAGCACATATCTTGCACAATGCTTTGTGCAATAATCATCTCCCTCCAAATTGAAGGCAAAATATGTTACAACAATCTCTTAGAGAAACACAGCTCCCCTCTGACTGTAACACTTGGTATTCTTACCAGCTTTGAGCCCCAGATTGAACACATGCCTTCTTGGCTACAGAAGGCAATAGGCATACGTATGACTTGTCAAAGCTTGCTTTAGCTGTGCCTGGATGGGCACAAACTAGGCCAAAACCTGACTTTTCCCAGTGTCAGCAGAAAAGGCTGCTTATGGGACTTAAAATTACGGTGAAACCAGCACATCAATACATAGTACGAAAAGTTAACCTCTCTCAATCAGATGAGATTTTATATTCATTTTTCATTAGACCTGAAGACGCTCCCCTCAAATGATCTTCTTTTGCTCTTCATAGCACGGGCAAGCTTTTCAGCATATACACAGGCCCTGGTAGTCCAGCAGCTTGCTGCATCTGCGTGCTTGAGGAATCTTTCCAAGTGGGATATTTTGAGTGGGTAAGGATATACCACCTCACTACAAACTCTAATGCCTATTTATGGCATGCATTCTATTTGCAGTCATTGGCAACATCTGAAAATTAAACCCTAAACTCCTCTTTATAAAGCAGCTCTTATTAGACTCTAAAGTACTTTATGCAGGACATTTTTTCTATTTACAAGCAAGGGAACAAAAAACCTAAAAACAGGTAAAATTAGCTGCTCAAAGATTTCCTTGCAAACAAGTTAAAGTCCTCAAACTCTGGCTAGTGAGCTACACTGTCACTCAGACAACCGAATTGAAACTAGCAGTAATTCCATAGTTTAGAAATGAACTAAGAAAAAAAGTTCAGTAAAAATAAAGTTCAGAGGATTTGTGAAAGAATCGACTTCGCATCCAGAATGAGAAATAGAACTAGACCACACTTGAGTGTTAACTGCAACCCCGTGCATTGGAACAAGTCAAATAAAAACCCAACACCATTTAAAACTTCATGGATCCTAGGGTTTTATATAGTTGTACCATGCTGTCTTGGTTTAGAAGAATTAAGATTTTCTTCTCACTTCATGCGAGTTGGGCTTTAGTATGTGATGTACAGGATTTTTCAGCACCACACTGGTTATTATCTCCAGCATCACCATAAGGGGTGGTAGTAATACAGATAGGACACGACCTGTCCAGGGCATGACTGTTTAAGCTTTCTAAATTGGAAGACGTTTTTTCTTCTACATTTGAAAGACGAATATTTGGAGAGCCAGGACACAGCACAGGTCGAGGCTTGGAATTTTGCAAGCTCCAATCAACAGAATTGGAGCGATGAACATTAACACCACTTTTGACAGATCCGTTTAGGCTGCACGTAGAAGATGAACGAGCACACTATAAATAGGAAGGAGTTCAAGAGTTAGTTCAAACAAGAAAAAACACAGGCATCCAAGCCTTACTGGTATTTTCACTCTACAGTTTCTCTACACCAAAAAGTTCCCACATAAGCACAGGTCGGGATTTTATTTAAATAAAACTATACGTCAAAAATGGCTTTGACAGAGTCAGCGGACTCAAACAGGTTTCCTGCAGCTTTAGTTTCCTACTCAAAAGCCACACTGGTATCCCAGCTTGAGGGTCTGGAACCCAAACCTCCCTTTTCCCCTCAGCATTATGAATCAACCAAAAAAGCTTTATGCAAGTTCAGTGGTGCATAGGATTGGTTAAAAAAAAAACCCACACACTACATCACACAACATATGATCTGCTGCCAAGGTGCAGCTTACTACCTCAGTAGTCCAAGAACTACAATTTCAAATAGGAAAATATTTTTACTACTGTAAGTTTCTACCATTTTTTGGAAAAAAGTATTTTTGTATGGCATAGACAGACAAAGAGAAAAGTACATGACTCGCATTTTCCTGAGAGCTGAGATTCAGTGTGGTATCAAAATGAAGAGAGAATATTAGAATTCTAAAACAGTTGTTGGAGCAATCATAGCTGAAGGAAGAAAATCTTTACAGAGAACTGGAATACAGCCACACTGGTAGATTTTTATTTCCTCTAAAGCAAGGGAGTCCACCGTGATACTTCCTCACTTATTAATTCATATTTCTCACGCCTGTCTCAGATGGGAGAGCAGGGTAATATCTCTGTTATACAATTTAATGGCCACTCAAACCTACTGAATTATCTCTATATTAAGGTACAGACATATGAGGCAAAAGCAGAAAGATACACAGGAAATCCTGTTCTTGGCCTTCTGTCCTAAAAACCACAGACTTAAAAAGTAGATGTTTAGTCAGCACATAGATTTACTAAAACATTAGAATAAAAGTGAGAATGATAAAAAAAATTCCTCCAAATCTAGTCTGCTTTACTAGAGCGTACTAGAAAATTGAGTTCGACCCAACATAGCAAAAGAAAATCGCATAGCAGAAGACTTGCAGTATGTAGAGCTTTATTATTTCCCAAGTTTTCTTGAACACGTAAGATTATCCCCTTACATTTTTAAAAGCACTCAGACTGCAGCATCTATATTTCTCTACTCTTCCTTCCCAGTTTGTTTCACAGGATATCTATCAACCGATTAATTTCACCATACTATTTAGGGCTGCACACCATATTTGTGTATATATATTATCCAAAATCAAAAGCATGAACCAAGTACATTGGAAGTTTCTCACTCTCTCAGAAAAGGAGACATATACCATCTCTGGCAAAAGAGGGGGCGGTTGTCCCCCAACTTAATTGTACAAGGCAAGTCGTGGTTTCCAGTACATACAGCAGATCTCGGTTTTGCATTTTCAGCAAGTAAGCCTTCTCATTAAACAAGCCTTGCTCGGAAAATAATACATCTATATATAGAGTAATAACCGATCTTAAAAAGGTTACTTATTTGGCCTGCACAATCAAATCACTTACCGCTAATGAAGATGTACTAGTCAGTCGGCTGCCTATATAACTGTCATTAGCTGAACTGGAACTTCTTCCTTCTGTTGCACTATGTGACATTAAAGCCCTTCGAAGAGCTCTCTTTGGTGTTTTTGAGAAAGAAAATGCTCTTGTGACCTGAGGAGTTTGACAAGTAGTTACACACTGACAAAAATCATGCTCTACAATACAGACTACCATTCAGATTTGAACAGCTGTAAGACATGTATCAAATGTTAATATGGTTGTATCAAAACCAGCCAAACACACAAACCCAAGAGGTGATCTCACTTTAAAGGCTCCCCATCACCCTGGCTCTCCTCACTCTGTCCAAATATGAAGAAAACGTGGGGGGTTAGGGTTAGAAGGGAAGGCAGAGATTAATGGAAGTTAAAATAAGGTCTAGTCGACTAGGCTTCCCCACATTCCTTAGGTTCTGCAAAGTCAGGCCCCCTCCTTTCAGTTGTTCTCAGTGCTGTGTTTAGCACCTTCCAAACTACAGCAGCTGCTACAGTTTTGTCTAAGATGTATTACCATTGTGAACACAGTAAGCCTACTGCAAGGCTGCCGTGAATGGGGAACAGATTCCTCCTTGCATTATCATTGTCACTCCTTCTCACGTGCCACTAACTTCAGCAGAACCAAACCCAGTGCACAGACAACATAACAGCAGACAGACACCCTGCTGCCTGCCTCCCAGACAGGTCGTGGCGGAACAGGGCACAGCTCCTCAGTCCATTAGCTGAAAGCAGCTAAGCCATACACAAAGGTAACTGTACACAGGCAGACACCAGAATTCAGCAGTTCCTTGCTATTTCAGAGTCTATTTTACATGCACACTATGCTCTACGCCCACCCTACCTTTAAAGGTACTTGAATTTAGATAATCACATGCAGCCTTAAACCACCACTCAATATGCCAAAACCAGTAACAGCTGAAGGTTGGGGTTTTTTGTTTAAAAGACTCAAAATATTAAACTAAGTTTCATAATAGACTAAAAAATGACCACATAATACTTATGACCATAATATTTAAGTCTATACACAGATACTCCAAAACTACTCAGTCAAAACATCAAACATTTCCCACCTTCTTTATTTAAGGAGCTTATACTTAAAGAGTTTTAGTTCAGATTAAGTTCTTCCTGCCACTACTATAAACACTACAAAACACCAGAAACACTGAAAAGCACTATCTTTGTCATATCTTACCTTTTTTGATGTTTTCTTTATTGCCCTGGAGGCTCTGCTGAGAGTACTGTCCATATCTTTAGTATTTACTTCAACTGAATCAGGATCAGCAGTATAAATGAGATTCTCCTATTGACAAAAATAGTCTTAATGGTCAAACATTAGCACTCATCAAAATACCACTCTCTAATTCAACAAGTGAGATTCAGAGGTTTTAATTGCTATATTCCTCCAGTTACACAGCTATTTACTTTCATGTAATAGTTCATGAGACTAACTGCTGGTACGATTGGTTCATGAAACCAGTTCATCGGTGGTTTTACATTTGGTTTGCTTGATTAAGTTTCAAGTTCAGGGTTGACCAAAGTAAAGGCAGAGTGGGGAGTTTCACAACACATATACCCCTTTGCCTCACTAACAAATCTAGCACTTTTCTGAAGTAAAATTTTGATAGCTCCAGCTGTCAAAGATTAAAACTAAACTTTTAAGCTTAAGCTCAATAGATGTTTCAGAAGAGCCATAAGGTTTGGGTTTTTCTTTTTCATATCTCATTCTTAAACTCTAGCATGTGCAAAGCAACCTCTCACTTGCTACTTACATAACTTGGGGGGGAGGAAGGGGCACACAGAAGTGGCAAGTTTCTGGGGATTTTTTTGCTCTTGTTCTGGGGTTTTATTTTGAGAAAAGACAGTTTACATAAAAAAAGTTTTGGAAACAAAAATCACAAGGACACCAGGCAGCAAGCAGTAAGGCTATTCCTAGCAGCAGTTAAAGCTTTTACTGCCACCGTGTGGCAAAGTGAACTATAGCTCATCCTCGTATGATGCCGTAGAAGTGTTGAAAACCACGGAAAAGGGGAAGTGTACTTAGATCGAAGCTCAGTTTGACATTTAAATCAGCAAGAAAATAGTATCATATAGTTGGTACAAAGCAGTAGTTACAGAAATTTTAACTCGTGGGGTTTGGCATAGTAGGTTACAATTTGTCAGCGTATGGATTCTGAATGTCCTGGGGCAAAAGGGAATGATACATTTATTACACAAAGATTTAATTTCTAATAAAAAAACCCAATCTTTTTCCATCCATTGGTGTTATATGTGACACAACCAAGAGACTGAGGATAGGCGACAGACACATTAGTGTAAATTAACACTTCGCAATCAGTACTTTTCCTACTCCGAAGGAAAAGCACAGAGCCAAGTTTCTTATTCATAATTCCCTAGATGACAAGCCAAACAAAATAAAACTAAGACGCTCTTTTGATTACTTAACTATCTCTCCTGAAAAAAGTCTTTAAAAAACAGACAACTGAACAGCATACAGTAAGAGTACAATGCAGAACATAAAACATCCCTAGCTTAAGTGCAAGTTGTTTCAGCAATATGCACTGCAAATATTTTCAGCAAATTTGTACGACTTATATGCATACAGCCTTACATAATTAAACCGTAAGGGAAAGTGTCTTGCCCTAATTGAAGGGGATCTACTCTTCAATCAGGTAGCTTTCTGGTTGCAGAAAGCCCACAAAACTTAAAACTAAGAAGGTCTGTGCCTCTTTTACTTCTTTGTTGTCTTTATTTCCTTATTTTAATGTTCTAGGCTTCTGCCTATAGGAGGAAGATGCTTCATGTCTCTTATATTACGGTAACCACGCAGGTAAGGTGTAGAACAAGAAATTCAGCCTAACACAGAGTTAAACCGAACCATATGATTTGTAATGCTAGAGATTGTAAATTGAAACAAAGCTGTGAAATAAGCTTAAGACAATTCTGTTGAGACCTGCCCTACTGAAGTACTGCAGTGCAGAGTTTAAATTATTTATAAGTAATTTGTGGTGGGGGAAGGGCATGATTCTTGATTTTCAAGTACTTATTAGCTTCTGTAGAAGTTAACTTCCAGGCTGTTTCCTTTTCCACCTTTTAAACACTGACTAGCAGATTTGCTGGCACAAATGTTTTCTGCTCTACTTCACCTCAAGCATATCCACTATTAAAAAGTTTTTTTAGCTTCTTGTGCTTCAAGTCAAAAAGGGAAATATTCACAATCAGCAATATGGTTTCAGAGCACTTACTGCATCTGCTTTACAAATAGTGTTAGCCACGTGCCGACACAACATCTTCAACCAATCTTCTTTAGGAGGCTCTTCAGTTGTCATCTGGAAACTGAGTAGCTTGTTGTTGAGTTCTGTAGGTGGCCGCACAACTAGAGCAAAAGCTTTATGGCAATCTACAGTTTATTTGAAAAAAAGAGGCAAGAGGTTAAGAAAAATAATAATCATCTTTCATGTAATTCAGGGGGGAAAGCTTCAAAAGAATTGCAAGAGCACTGAGTTCTGTCTGCGTCCTTCATCAAGGGGCTGCAATCAGCTGTTCATGCAACAGTGGTTTACTCAATCTGCATACCAGTCTACAGACTAGCCAGTTTTTACTGAATATAATCGCAAATGTTTCATTCTCTAACTCACAAAATATTGGACAGATCATTTCTTTATCAACAGAGAACAAAGAAAAACAACATTTACCCTCTTTCACAAACCAGGAAAAAACAAGACATCAGCAGTATACAAGACACGTTAAAACTGTCAAGTTAAATAGTTTTACTGTTTTAACTTGACAAAGATTTCTCACTTGATAATAGAAGACTAATCCACTGCTGATAGTCCTTTATAGTAGACACAGTTGAGGTGCACTGAACACAACAGAGAGAAAAAACTGATTGCCTATTCAGAAAAGCAGCCCTATAAGACGGTATATAAAGGAGAGTAGCCAACTTCTCCCAAGATTTGCATACTTAAGTTCTTAAAAAATATTAAGTAGTATGTTCCCATCACCCAAGTCCCAAAGTAAACTTAAGTGTTACACAGTAATATAAAGAGATTTTAAAAGAGAAACCCTAAAGTACCTTTTATAAACACAAGTAGGCATCACATTTACTACCTACCCTCTTTGCCATTTTTATTTTTTATTAGGTTTCTATGTTCAGGTGCTTCAGAGAACAAAAAGCAGAACAGGTTTGATGTGCACACCTACAGTGAAATATCAAATGTGTCTTTCTAGTGTATAGACCTAGAAACTAGTCTGACTAGACTCCTTTAGAAGTCACTATCAAGGCTAGAACAGTATTGTAGCATCAGTTCTGCTGTAGTGATGCGTTACTTCCACGAAACCCCTACAGTCTCAGTTTGGCAAAGCAGACACTGAAATTAAGTTACCTAAATCTTTCTTTTAAGATGCTGGGCACAGCTCCTCTCGAGTGTCACTGTCACCAGTTAAGTGAAGATCTGGTTTCACAGCAACAGCTTATGTCTCTGGTCAGTCTAACGCTCTGGACTGAAGTTTGATTTTTCAGGTTTTGCTTTGTAAATCCAGAGCTGTCAAGTGTACTCCTCTGTTGAACTCACGCTGCCTTTTGGTTGGCTTATGCTAATCCCATCTAACAGTTCTGCCAAATTCAGCATTCTGCAGTGATTCTTGAAAAGCCAAAAGGTGTCAATGCAAGGACTTCTCAAGCTCACGCAGCAGCTTACAGTAGTCACATACCTAACATACCACACAAATATATTTTAGCCTTCTATCCCATGACAGCAGACCATCATCCTTTATACTCTGAACCACAGTTTCCATTAGCTATCACAGCACAAACATACAGACCTTCTGTTTCCCTGATGTCTAGGACTTTCCTAATCTGGGACAGAGGCATGAGAACAACATGCTTAAGAGATGCAGGAGGCCTTGTGTGGCCATGTGGACTCTTGAAAGCACCGATAACTTTATGCCGTTTCCTTGCAATCTGCAGTTAAATAGAAAACAAACAGGTTAAAATTAAGTCTATTGCCATTGTTTTGTTTCTCTTCTGTTTTTTCACCTTCTAGCATATAGGAAGGTACAGAAAGCCTTGCTACAGAAAAATGTTCTAGAGTATTTACTTGTTCTACCACATAAATCTTTAAGGAATTCAATTATCCTACTATTCACTCTCAACACTTCGAGTCGCCCAGCAATACTTGTTACTTAGCAGCGATACACTCACCTCAAAAATAATTTAAAAAAAAAACTATGATCTTGTATTACAGACCTCAATTCTATCTACCCTGCAGAACAAGCAAGGGCCCTTTGAAGTCTACCACAAGGTAGTCTAGATTTAAACAGAAAACACAGTCTATATACATGTACCAACTTAGGCCATGGTGTCTCTTCCTAGAAATGTCACTTCCTGTTGCTTGTGTATGCAGCCATCAAGTTGGTTTTACAACAGCAGTTGGTCACTCCAGTTTTAGTTTACATTAATACACAGCTTTTTTACTTGGTTTCCAAGAAAGACATCTTCAGTTGCTTGTATCTTGTATAAGAGAAAAGTATAAATGCTCTATTAAAAGTGTTTTCATTTTCCTTTCCTTCCTTTACAAGTGCTGAAGCTGAGTCAACTTGACTCCCATGAAGAGTTCATCAGCAGTTACAATAGGGTTTTGTGTTAAAGTGGTGCTTAAGACAGAACTAATTGCTGATTTTAGAGTTGGTCTTCCATGAAGACACTGTTCTTTATTGCTGTACGCAGTTGCAAATACTTTCATAAAGTGTCCTTTGCAATCTCATTTTCTCCACATAAGTCTCCAGACTCAGTTAGATTACTTTTCCCTCCTAGTTTTCCTAACATAGTGTTAGCCTAAGGCATTTATTTAATATGTGGTTTTTTTTTTTTTTGTAGCCTAAGCACAAGCAGACCTGCCCCAGAGGCCCACTATTTACTCACATTAAATATGACTAAACTTAAAAAGGACTAACATCTTGCTGAGCCAAGGACTCTAGCACTTTCATCCATTGGCACTACTCAGTGATATTCAGATAAACATTCATTTCTTAACAGATTAAGGTCCTCCAAAAATTTTGCTCAAGGCATTAAAGGCTATATTAACACCTCTCAACCATACAGAATTTACTAGCTGCTTCTGTTGGCTTATATAATAGCTAATTGAATGCCAACATCAGCATGTGTTGAACTGTCAGCTTTCTGTGACTTGGAATTCTACTTCAAAGTTTTTAAATTTTACTTGTTTATTCATCAGTAGTGTTATGCCTTTTATAATCCAGTTTGAGATGTTCTTAGATAGGCAACTTACCTCTAGGCAATCATTAAACAGGAAGAGTGTGACCTGTTCTCCCCTGTCACAGAGGTCATCGCCAAGCGCTATAGTTTCCAAACGCTGAACTAAGCTTCGGTGAGAGGACAAGAGATTGGCCTAACAGAAGCAAGAAGCTCATTAAGCATTTAGTTCAAGGGCTGGATTACTGCTTGATTACAACTAAATACTAGAAATCCATTTAAACTAGCACCACTGCGTTTTAACCTCACATACTTTTGCAAGAGGTAGCAAACAAGTGCACAGTCATTTTAGAAGTCTGCAGCTTCAGAGGAATTACTTACTGGACAGCCATCAACTTCATAAACAACATCAAAGAACTGCCTTTGTGCCTCTGTTTTTCTTTTGTCTTCATTTATATGTCTGAAAGAAGCACGTTATATTTATCTTCAAAATCAAGCAACAATAAATGAAAATTAAGCTAAGCATTCAGAGTTATTGTTTACACAGCAGCACTGGAAAATATAAAATCAACCACACTTGCTCACTGAAGTATCCAAATACCATATGCTAAGCACATAAGAAACCTCAAATCTCAAACAATATTCTTGTATTATCAGTGGTTGACACACCATTCAATTAATATCATTCCACTCACCCGCCCGATAAGATTAACTGGAGACCAATCCAGTATAGTTCTTTACAGTCTGCAATTTATCCCCCCCCCCCGCAACTTAAGACAGCAGCTCACCAAGAAGCAAACACAAGAATTACAATTTAAAATTTGTTAAAATGAGACAAACATTTACCCAATTAATACAGGCAGTTGTCTTACTGGAGGCATACACTGCACTTGAAAAAAGGTAAGACTTAATCTAAACAGCTTCAACTTTAATCTAATTAACTCATGAAACAGTGCCAAGAATAGCTAATACAGGAAGAGAAACTAATCCTCTACCAATAGCATGTCCTTTCAATGGATATATCTATAGAAAATTAAAAGACAAGATACTTCCATTTTAGAGGGAATTGATAGAAATAGAGTTGGAACCGAACAGAGGACTCTGGAGGTTCAGCTTCATGCTGAGGCAGGGAGTCGGCAGAGGATCAGGTAGAAGTGCTGTGAAATAATATCACAAACTCCTTCAAGAGCTCTGGCACAAATGCCAAAGTAACAACAGTGGCCAAAGGGAGACTGACGACCACATACAATTATGTATACCTGGAGATTAGAGTTACAACAATACCAGGGTAAGAGCAGTTTAGAAGGAACAGAGATCCAAATATAAAACAGCAGGTTTCATAGAACAAGTGTCACTTACGTCATCACTTCCTTTAATGATTCAATAGCTCTCTCTAGAATTATTTTATCTGGGTTCTCTTCTGCTGTATGCTTCTTAATATCTATAATAAAAAAGTGAAAACACACATTACAAGTGCCTGAGGAAAAAAATGTTAATAATTCAAGTTTAAACTGTAAATCAAATAAGATGACTGAAGAAAGCACAGCTATCCTGGAGTCCAAAAAGCCTTGGTTAAGTTGGATAAGTAGGCTGAGCAGCAATTGTCTGTGCACATCATTAAGAAAAAATAACCACCTACGATACAAAACAAACCCCTCAGACTACCCTAAAATCAACAAGATCATGTGCTTGTTTTGTATAATTGCAGACAAGCATACAAGTCTTTTTCCAACCGAAGTAAAGGGGGGGTGATTTTTTTAATTACTATTTTTATTAACTTAATCATTATTAGAGAAAGTGGTTGATACCAGGTGAAACATACGAAGTTGTAAACTCTGTCAATATGAATTGCTGTTTAGTTTATGCTAGCTGCATTTGAATCTCAATTATATTTGTATTTGAAGAGACAAATTGTTGTCAGAGCAAAGTTTTCCTCTACCTGTATCCTGTTGACAAATATAAAAAAAAGTGAAATTTAGCCAGAAGTATGCTTTCTTCAGTGATCGGTCTTGCTAACTGCCATAAAACATGATTAAGTCCCAGAATCAGGCTTGTTTCATATGAGAAAAGCTGTTGCTAATTATGACAAAAAAGACCTTATCTTGGATTTAATGCCTTCACTAACTAAGAAAAAAAATAAATCACTAGATTACCATTGAGTAGTAGAGCAACACTAGGCAGCCTTTGAACAGGACGGATAAGAAGTTCAGCTAGGCTTTGGCGACCGCATTCAGGTTTCGCTTGGTTTATCTGGGGAAAAGAAAGTGCAGAAAGGAAATAATTCTTGTTTTTTTAAGCACACACACAAAAAAAAAATCAGGCACTAGAAGAAAAACCGTATTCCTTGAAACTAGCATTGCAATAAGAGTTTAAAAATCATTTACCACAATCAGTCATTAACAGATCATGTTAAAAACTATATTATATTCAAATCTGCACAATATTTACCACACGATTTATGTTCTCAGAAGTCTAGTTTTAAGCTATTCATGTTATCAATCCCTGAGTCCTTGTTTCAGATGCTAGTGCGGAGTTGGACAGGGAATGGCCCATTCTCCTATTAATTTCCCCATCTTTTAGATCTCAATACCTAGATGTCATTCCTGGTACCTAAGAAAACATGAGCTGAAATATGCCAGTTTGATTACTCCACTATTTGAGACACTTGCTGGATACAGAAGTTAAAGCTCCGCTGCACTATTAACCATATACCTTTATCTGAAAACTCGAGTTTCAAAACTCATTTTCAGATAGTCTTTCTTTTAAGATGATCGTCCTTTTAAATCTCCACTTTTATGCTCCTGTTCATTATGCTCAAGAATGCTGAGAGATTCCACCTCCCTGGAACGTCACAGCTATTGAAAGCTAGTTAAAAGCTATTTCAGAAATAATGGGTTTTTTTTTAACACAGGGAGGGGGACCAATAAAAAGCAGCAGCTCTAGTTATCTTTACAGATAAGAGAAGATACATTTGGGAGAAAGCAATCAGAATGCACTTTTTCCAGCAACAAATGCATATAATCAAAAAACTTAGAAAGCTGTACAACAGCAGAAGAACCTGAACCTCTTTAAGAGTCTTATGCACAGCTTGAGTGATTGAAGCACAAATCCTTCCTATTTCTGTCTGTGTTCACATTCCTCCAAGCTTCTAAAGTTCCCCATTCTTCCATCTACTGCATTAAGTAGCTTACTCGGTAAATGGTCTTCATGTTCTACCCAAACATTTAGTTCTGCAGACTTACCTTTAGGAACGCATGAAACCTTGGCTTCTGTTTTTCACATCTAGTAATAGTTTCCTTGCTCATTTCAAAGAAATTCACAAATGGAGGGTAGGTTTTCAACAAGTCTTTTGACTGAAAGAAAGAATTGTTACAGCTCTGCTTTATATACTATATAGCATTATACATATGTTCACATGCCCTGAGCCATACAAAGCTGTTCAAAGGCACATTTAAATAAATAATAATAAAAACCATGTCAAACCCATGCATGTTCACAGAACAAGTGAAGATATGTCTGTATTCCAGATGCCCAAGATTTAAGGCTGCTGATCACATGCAGACTGCTCACAGAAACATGAAATACACTTGAAAATCTTAAAAGCTGCTGAGCAGCTGAAGTAGAAGGCAGATTCCCACCTAGTAAGATGCTTTTGGTGAGAATCATGGAAGTTCCAAACAGGTATTTACTCCAGTTACTGCAGTCACCTTTAAAAGACATTAAACCACCAAAAGCAATACCTCAGACTGAAAACTTTTGAATGCTAAACACTATTAGCCTCAAAATGACCAGGTCAGCAAAAGCACAAGATACTTACAGACTACTTATGTTAAAAAGCATTGCAGTCCCAGACCTAGCTTTCCTGTTCTGCACGTTCAGCACTTGGAAAAATAAGGAGTCCTTATTTATTTACATATTTCAAGTTTTGAAGGAAGAACACAAAATATTTCCATGAAAAGTTATTTTCCCAGGTATTTGCTATTGATCAGAGGCAGCAGGTAGCTAAGCTAACAGGAAGAGCCCCTTTTAATGTCCAAGTAAAAGCCAACACTACACGTCTGTAGTGTTGCAAATTACAGTTCTCCAACTACATCTACTTGGAGTTTTACCCCCTCGTACAAATGGACAGTCATACACTTAAACTTGATGTGGGGTACCTATACAAAGTATCATATATCATCTAACTCAACTGAAAAGTTTAAACAGAAAATACAAATACTCTACTGAGTTCTTCCTCACTCAGTAGAGCTTTGCTTGTATTTGTAGCTCCTACCAATAAATTATTTGTTAAGCAAGATAATACCACATAATTGGTCTAACGCATAAAAAAAAGAAACAAACTTACATATTTAAGAAAGATATCACCAATACTTTTGTTTTCAGTCCAATTAATCATAAGCTCTTCCAAGTCCTCCTAGAAAACACGAAGGGAATAAGATGAGAATGAATTGCATGAAGCTCTAACGTGGGATCAGTGTTCTGCCAAACACAGAATTAGATGTGTGTTTCTATGCTGACAAAAACAATGATTCTAGAGACTGTACAGTTTCACATCAAGGCCCTTCAGTCTACCAAGAGCTGAAAGCAAGAGACATCTGGCTTACCATATATATAGCTTTGAATCAATGCAAGCAGAGCCTAGCAGTGTATCAGCATTAGCCAACTCTGCAACATGATGACATCACTGTGTCCAACACACTACAGAACATATCCCAAATGATTACTTAAAAAGTACACACAGAAGACAGTTGAACCAATTCTAATTAAGAGTGCACAATTAATACCAGACTCTTAAGCCCATAAGATAGGATTGAAATAGAACTCGAATAGATTTCCCTCACTTGCTCTACCAGGGTGTCAAGGAAATTGAGACCGAGCTGTTAAGCCTGTATCAGCTTGATAAGGATCAAGCTTATTCACTGTCAGCTAATAACAGGGACAAGAGGGCACTGCTGAGCGTTCAGAATTCACCTTAAGGGAAGAGGACTCATTATTAATATTAGTTTGTTGCTGCCACTCTCTCATCGTTATGCTAAAGACAAAGGAAAAGACAGCCCTACATCTAAGCAACTGCATCTGCACGGAATGCTGTAGGTGAACCTGACTTGACAAATAGACACACATGCTCTGCTTTCATCTCAGTCTCAGTGGGCACATATCAATACCTATTGTGATTAACCAGGTGGTTCCCAACAGTTGGAAAACAAAATTAAAAAACCCACACAACACAAACCAGAGTAACAGAGAGTCTGCAAGTCTCTCCATTTTAGAAGCCTACTGTGAATTGAATACAGGAACAGACGTACGCCATCATTTGAAGGAGATTTTATGACTTCATATTCCAGGAATACTTGCATCATAGTCTATTGTGAGACCCAGAGATGGCCTCAGAGAGTGCTTGCAATCCAGACCAAAATATAAAATACAGCAAGCCTCAGGAAAACTATCTCAAAGAGAATTTTAATCAGCTCTTGTTGAGCCTCAATACCAGGTCAACTGCTTCAGAGGCTGAAGTGCAAGCCAGTTTTATGAGCTAGTAGTTTCTAGTAATTGGTTCAAAGCCATTTAAGGAGGAATTAGTTTTTCCTAGCAAGTGATAGAAATCTCCTTATATCAACATGTCTAAACCCCAGGAAAACATCAATTTGTTTTGTTGGGTTTTTTTTACTTTTTTTTATTTTTAATTGCATAGCTTTAGCAGGGACTCTTGGAAGGATAGCTTACTCCTTTATTAGAAACACGGATGTTATAAGCATTTGTGAGAGTTAAACTAGCATGTGATACCACTGGCCCTTTGGACCAGTTTTGTATCAGTTACAGACATCTCCTACAGGAAGAGGTAGTAAAATAGGAAAAGGAGAAGCCAGATCATGAATGGCAACATTAGTTACAAGCATAATGCTCAGATATTTATAAAAAACTTAAATCTTACAGTGTACTCTGGATTAGCACATAAACCCACAGGCTGAACAGTATGTAACAGCACCAGAATGGATCTACACCTATCCGGTAGATACAACTTAAATCATGCCGAAAACATTCAAAGTCTATATCAAAACTTCCACCACAAGGGAGAAGTTGTATCTTGCCTTGATTTTAGTATGCACGTCAAGAATATCCGGTATGCTGCCAAATATGGTCTTAATCTCTTCCTGTGCAAGGATTGGTCCTCCAAGCTGTCCTTCCTTCTCCAATGGAACTTGAAATAACTGATGAATTAGACCAAAAAAAAAAAGTCAATGCCCTCCTAACTGCCACACATTGTGTTAGAAATAATTATGAAAACAAAAGTGTTCTCCTTCCAAATCATACTTTCCTGCAGTCACAAACTTAAAATACTACCATTGATTATGAGCGGGTTATTGAGGAGTGGTTTAGAGATACAAACACCAATTTCGATACATCACAGGTTGCAAATAAGCATTGATGTAAACTCTAGATATCTCATAACAATTGATCTGCTTTAAAACCAGCTTACCTGAATGATTGTTGTTAGAATATCAACATAGTTACTTTCTGTCTGATACAATTCCTTTGCAACCTGCCATCTTGCAGACTGCTTTAGTGGAAGAGGAGTTGAGTTTTTTGAAGGCTTTCCACAGGATTTTGATGTTTCTGATCAAGAGAAATTCCCAAAAGAAAAGAACTTTATTACAATAGACTCCATAAAACAAAGTTCACCCCCAAAAAGCAGAAAAAATCTTCAGAATTTTTAAGGGAAGATAGCAGTATTTTTAAGGATATTCGGTAGGTTTTTCTATAGCTACTAGAGCACTTATTGGAAAACAGCTTTCTTTATTACAGCCTAATTATAATATAATAGTAATATATTATTTCTGAAAATCAGTCTGAAACCAGTAAGCCATTTATGGGCAGATCAATGACTCAACCCTATCATGTTTAGCAAGAACTGAGTATTAAGCACTGAACATTATTTATACACACGCTATTTACAGAAGTACTTTTCTACTTTCACTTTGTCATGTAAACAAATATCTTTCAGCTGCCTACCATCTTTACATTAGGTATGTAGCTCAAAATCATTTATTGAAATCAGTCCTTGCCTGCAACACTTGCATTCCATCCTATTGGGGGTAAAGGAAGACACAAGAGAGTCACCACTCAAAGCTAAAGCCAAGATGGAGCTGGAGCAGTCCACTACTTTTAAATACTTGTTCACATATTGGACCACAGAGAACTACACTCACTCATTCTGATGTCAATATTCATTTCATAGTAATTGTAACAGTAATAAGTA
Source organism: Cuculus canorus (assembly GCF_017976375.1). Lineage (NCBI taxonomy): Eukaryota > Metazoa > Chordata > Aves > Cuculiformes > Cuculidae > Cuculus > Cuculus canorus. Next base: position 19,815,523 of record NC_071409.1, read on the forward strand.
CCTTATGTGTTTTGTTTTCAAAACAGCACTGTTTCTGAAACTGTCTGCTGATATTGGATTAAAAGAAACTTCTGTACTGGGGTTACAACAGTATTAGCATGATCTAAGAGCTGGTTTTTGACAATACACTGATCTTTCCCGTACTTCTTCTGAATTATCACTTACAGATTGTGCCTTACTGGGATTACTTATTTGATTTGTACACAGTGGCTTTTTAAAAGTAGTGGTAATAATTCCAGTAGCTCCTCTGTATGATGGAATGGAGCTTTTTTAAAAGAAAAAAAACCAAATCCAGATAATAGCTTTTGACTAATCCACAATTTTCCAGTTTCCTCTCTTCCACAAGAACCACATGTAGAGACATTTGCCAAGTAACTGATCAAAACCAGTTGGTGATTTATGTTCTGGTGAAGTTTTGACATGACAGTTTGACACAAATAGTGTTAACTCAATAGAACTTTTCAAAGACCTAGAAGAAGTGGGTTTTGCAGGAATTTTATCTTAAAACGCTTTAGAAAAAACTGTTCTCCTTTCTCCAAGTATCCCACTGGATAAGCTTTTACATCATTTACTGTTAACTATGCTGCTTATTCGCTGCAGGTTTTCAGCACCATTTGAATCATTTTGGAGTAATGCTGTACTGTACTTCATATTTATCTACCCCATATATTTCCTTTGTTTTCCTTTGTATATGAATATGCTTACTGCGATGACAGGAGGCAGCACGGCCTCTGTCTGGGTCTAAACTCTTCGCTCCAATTGTGCTTTCTACACAGTTCAAAAGGGAGAAAGCCCAGAATTACTTAGGAAATCTGTAACAACTTGTAAGACTTCCCCTACCACTACAGTTACCACTTGCATGCAGAGTAACTATCGCAAGTGTGCCTGAAAGCAAGTTTTTAGCTTTACCTCCACTGGTAGTGCTCGACTCTGGAGTGTTAGAAATATCCAGCAAAGACCCAATAGAAAGTGAATGTTCAGCTGATGGGCGTTTCCGAGGAGGGAATGGTGACATGTCCGTTTCTCTGGTCAGTTGTGCAAGAGTCTCTTTCAAACGGCGTCTTTTGCGATTGCTGTTTGGAGTATTCAGAGAGAGAAGTGACACAGACTTCTTGAGGCCAGGAGACTCCGACTGCAGAAAAGGAAGAAAAGAAAGCTTAGTTTAGTGTTTTTACCCCCTGCATCCAGCTCAAATCCATGCAAAGTTAATTGCAGAGATGAGCACACAACACAGCTCCCAGGAATGCTGAGGGAAAAGGGGGAAAAAGCCCCTTTTCTTTTTCAAGCTGGAAACCACACTAGTTTTGTTTGACTACAAGACAAGTTCAACCTTTTGGAAGCAGAAGAAAAAGTTTTTTCCAAATTAGTATTCTATTGATAATGGATTATCTGAAACTTAAATGGTGCTATAAAACATTTCATGTCTGGCCCCACACATACTATTGCATGTGCTAATTTTATCACCAGTACATATCGCACATTATGCAAAAGTTCCACATACCTTCTCAAATAAATACATGGACTCTCCAGCTCTGGCATCCATTTGAATGCTTCCCCAGAACCACTAAAGGAAAAAAACCACACATTGAGAACATATTACAGGGTTTCACCTAAGGTTATAAATATTCAAAATAATATATTTGACAAGCTGTTTGCACACTAAATGCAAACATGTGGCTCATTCTGAAAAAAGTGTATTTCACACACTGACTATTATATAGCGATATTCTTTTAAGAATTTGTCAGTACTAACCTCTTGCTTTACCACATAAAGTTTTTTTAAAGGCTCAAATGGAAGATCTTTCACTGTACTTTCTTCAACCACTAAGTGTGTACACCTTTCATCACCAACTGGTAAATAACGTCCTCCTAGATAAAAAAGGCAAGTTAGAAAAACTGAAGAATATTACTGTCAGAAACTAGAAGCTCACTTGATAGTTCTGTGGCACCTATTATTAATAAGAAAAGAGCCTGAGAGATGAACTCTCCAGTTGCTGGGCTTACACAACAGCTCAAATATTACAAGCAGTAGAAAGCTTTTAGTAGGATGCAGCACACAGCGGTAAAGAAAAAATTGCAAAGTCAAGAGTACATAGAATGCAGAGGGCATTTAAACCAATACATCTTTTGGAAAGCGTTTGTTGGAAGAGCAAGCCAGGAACATTCACCCTAAAGACATCCACAAGCCAGAAGCTGTGCATGTCACTACCCCATAAGTGTAAAAAAAAAACGTAAACCCAGCCAACTTTCACCTCTTTTAGGAAAGCCTTGATGTTACAAACTTGCTCTATTACCTCTTTATAGTTCTGTTACAGGTAGCTCCAGCAGTAAGGCTGGAGACTTGTAATTATCAGTTACAACATTACTGTCAGTGGGATTATTATTATTGTACTATACCACTGAAAAATAGAACATTTCCAATTAAATATTTTACCAGTGACTATTCATATCAAAGCTGTAAAGAACATACATGCTTTCTGTGAATTATGTGAAGATGCATACCCTAAAACTGGTTATGAAAATTGAAGCAGAAAATACGTATTACACAGGATATCTTCAAGCACCCTATAATTACTCCATTTTAAATTGTCTGGTTTCCATCAGCCTAGGAAGCTTGAAGTCTTCAAGAGTTACCAGAACTTACACATACACCGATATATAAAAATCAATTTATAGCTCTCCAAGTTAAAGAGTCTTCATAAATGCTTCAGGATTCACGATCCAGCATTTCAGCTTCAAGGAAGTGTTTATCAGCTATAAACCCCATTCTTTTCACGGGTCAACTTTCATAAAGAATAACCTTGCATTTCTGTCATTTCTTCCATGTTAGCTTTCTCATCATCAGAGAATCCAAGGAAACTTAACATGCAATCCTGGAAGGGAAGAACCTTGAACTGATTTCTAAAGTCATCATCAGCTGCACAGAAATCACTGGGGAAAGAAAAGATGCACAAAAAGGTAACTAAATCAGTGCTACATCACTATTTAAAGAGAAGGTCACAACACTATAGGCTAACAGGATGCAAAGTTGAGGTTGAAAGAAAAATAACCACCTACATTTCATTCCTTTTCTCCCAAGCCTTATGAATCCACTCCGCTTTCAGGATAGGAGTACCAAGGCTTACAGCAATCTATAAAACAGCAAAAGCACAAATTGTACCAAGTATTTCCACTTAAGTTTTTCCCACGCCAAGAAAAATTTGGAATCTTGCTTTTGCTTTTCAAGACAAAACTTTCAAAAAGTGAACATATTGCTTCAAGAATCACGTCCAACTAACTCACAAAAACTGGAATGTATTAATTCTTCCACAACTATGAGATCAGATCAATAGCTATTTTGACACTTATTCAAAAGTGCAACATTGTTAGTCTGTTATCCTTCATCCTTCACAAAAATACAAAAACAAACCTCTGTTCCAGTGAAATATGGAATCATTGTTCTGCTTTTGATACTTTGGAGGAAGACAAACACCCCAGTCTGCTTTTACCAAAGAGAAAGTGACTATTCCAAAAGTTACTTCCAGGACCACTTGAGAGAGATTGTAAAGTTTCCCTATTTTCTCTGCTTCAGTTGGCAGAAAGGAGGGTTTGAACAGAGTTACAAAGTAGGTCTTCTCTTCCAACTGCAACACTACAAAAACAGACTAGGAAAAAGCAACAGCCTACTAAGAATTCAAACAAAGGAGAGTCAAGGGACATAGGCATTGCTATGTCATATCCCATGGTACAATCTATCAACTTGTATTTACTTGTCAACTGGACATACGTGTCTTGAATGATTCTCTTTCGGTGTTGTCAGAAAAAAACCCACCACTATACTTAAAGGAAAATTCGAATGCTTATACATAGTAAGTTTAAAATATTTTTTAAAAGATGCATACAAAATTCAGTATTAAAGTTTTTTCACAAGTTACCTCAAAGTTTGTCAAAGTTCTGACAAAAAAAAAAAGCAGGCATGTTGATATATAAACACCTATTGATTAGTGACAAATGTTTATAATCATTTAAAGTACTGATGCTATTAGCACTTAAACATTTTGGTTCTTGTTAATTACTAGTCTATTTCAAAAACTCTGCATTTAGGCCATTTATATTATTTAGATCTCTGACAGAGAGAAAGAACATGTCAACGCTCAACAACAGAGATTAACTTAGGGTTACAAGTCATTGTTGTGAGCACAGGGGAAAAAAAACAGCAACTAATGAGCTGAAGCAAGACCTAGTCTACAGGACCCAAATTCTGAAATTTTCCATAAAGTACCAACTCAAGCTTACATACTCTGAATTTGTCTCCATGGGTTGAGTTAGCCACCAGATGTGTAACTTTTGAGCTAAAGTCCCTTCGAATAACTCCACCCATATGATGAACCAAGGTCACTAGCTCAACCTGGAAAATGAAATAAGTTTTGAGAATATATTTTGAAGCTTACAGTGCAGAGCCATACAAAAATAGTTCGCAAAGCAAAATACAGGAGGTTACATTAAATGTCTAGTAGTAGAAATACTAATTTTTTCTTACAACAACTTACATCGGCAGAAGATACAGCTAATACATCAGAAGTATTAATTTTTTACTTCTAACAGCCTTACTGTGTAGCTTGAAGAAGGCTACCCAAGCCATCACTACTCTTGTACTCATCATACATAATGCCTTCACATGTGCATGTACAATAGATTTAAGTTATATTGCCCTCATGGATTTAATCAAGTCTACCTGAAGGGGTAATTGTCAGAATTTACATAAGACCGATTTGTCCAATTTTAATCTAGCCAATCAAATGTAACTATCCTTAACATTCCGCAAAGGCTGTTGTTTTGGTTTGGTTTGTTTAATGTTGATGAAGGTGTGGAGCCATATTGTTGATTCCCAGGTGTCTAACAGGGACATTAGCTGCCAACTGCATCACCGATATGGAGAAGCGAAGTGCTAGAGCATCAAACCATTTCACGCCTACATATGTCAAGACTACAGTCCCAACAGCACAACAGCGAGATGGCACAGCAGCAAGGTACCATCTGCAGATGCTATGAACAAGACTACAAAGCTCTATTTGACCATGCTACTACCTGTACAAATGAGAGGACACTATTGAGTAAACTCCACCTTATTTGAAGCCCAAATCTACAAATCTAAGTCCTACTGAACTAGGGCTATTTTAACGTCATTCAACAAAAAAAAGTGACCAAAACTGGCATGTACAAGGTGACTTGCACAAGGAAACAGTTTCTTTCCCATCTTCAAACATCACTGCCTCTGGATGTGCAACAAGGCAATTCATTCCCCCGCATGAGCTCTAGTCACCGTTAAACCCTATGGGTGATAGGGCAGAAAGAATATTTTTAAAAACAGCCACTGAACATAGTTTTATCAATCCAAATGAAAATGTCTTACCAATTCCTCTTTCTTTCTGAATCCCGTAAAGCACAGTACCAAGTTCAACATACTTGCACAGTAGAGTGGGCGACACGAGAAAGGTAAAGGCTGAAATTAAGAAGTAAGTGTATTAGTCAAAAGCATATTGTTTCCATGACAGTTTTAACACTATCTTTAATTCAGTCCTATTGTTCTTAGTATTAAAATGCATCAGACACTAATCCAAGTCTGTGTATTCAGTTGTACACTGACAAATCTGGAGCTGAAGTAACTAGAGCATCCCCAAGTTCCACAGGTACCACTCCATCCTGTTTTTTCCCCCTCCCCAATCCACTTCCTCTGCACAACAAGCTTTGGAAACATAAAGCATCTGCTTCAGCAGCATTTGTATGCTGTCTTTCCTAATGGTACAAATCCCAGCTAGGGGGGTCAACAACTCTCACAACTACTGCAGTAGTCAGTCTTCGTAGTGTTTGCCTGTGCCTTCTCACTACATGCATACAGTATTATAAAACAATATTATAAACTTGCTTTTCCTAAAATTCTCTTGGTAAGAGCATTTATGATTGAGTAGCAAAGCAAAACAGCTTTTGAACATTTAACATTTAGAACATCCTGCACCAGAGCACTACTCAGACAACTTCAACAGAAAGCACATACCTCTCCTTTTCGTGCACAGTGCAGCACTACTGGAGGTCCAATGACACGGCAATCTGCTTTGCGGAGGTTGTTAAAAACAGAATCTTGGAAGTCAGATATAACAAATACAGTCTCAAATTCTGGGGAATCCGAATCTCCAAGTTCTTCTATCGTGTCTATCTTTATGTAAGGCACTTTAATTTCCTTGATTTATGGGGATGAAGGAGAAAGAATTATTCAAGCAACGCACTTATACTAGTATCAAAATTCAACTGATTTTTATTTTGGACTGTTAGAAAACACATACAATTTTGATTTCAAAGAGATTCTTAGGATTTGTGAAAGCTGAATAAGATGCACTGTTCTCTAGCATAAGAATAGCTATGAACTACACTTAAAAATCTTACAGAAGTTCCTCCTTCTGAATAAGAATTTTAGTTACTTTATTAGTTTATGTATCAGTTGACACTGACCGTATCGCATTGGAAATATCTATAGACTGAAAAAAACTAAGCACAAAAGAAATGAAATTCCAGGCAGAACAGATTAAGGCACTCCTGCATGCTACTAAAAAGCAGCACCCAGCTTGCAACAGCAACATCCATGCTGTGCAAGACCTCAAGAACAAAAAGTTAATTGTTTATTGCTTGATGGTTTTAATGGCTCTAAAAATTCAGGCAGTTCCAGTTTCAAACATTAGTTACATAACATTTCCTATATTTCACTTCAAGAAATGAAGAGCCACTTTTTACACTTCAGTTTAAATGCAGCTTCCAATTGAAAGAGAAGTCAATTAACCAATTATGAAGTCAGTTCATAGCAAAAACTTATGTGTTGACTGAAAATAAGCATGCAGTTGAATGTCTCTGTTAAGATTCTATCCCCCTGTTAGAAAACACCACTAATTAAGAGCTGCAGACATTACTTCCATATTTGAGAGTTTGTAAAAAGAGACAATTTCAATGAGCTTTAAGTGACACCACCAGAAACATTAGCATAGATTGTGACTAGTGTGCCGAGTTAATATAAATTACTGTGTGTGCACATTTTGGTCCAAGTGAAGTACAACATGCTGCATGCAATCACATGTGCTTAATTGCATGACATACCATATGAATAATACTTTTTATTAGCTTTTCTTCTGATTCACCAGGACTAGATTCCTTTATCTTTATAACTGGTACTTCCATTATCTTAATGGTCTGTGGAAGAGGAGAATTTCAGTACAGAACCAAATTGATTACTGGAACTCTAGAAGCACACCATCTCAATTCCAGTGACTGTTTAGCTTAGACCCACATACCTCCAAGGCCTTCAGAAGCTCCTCACATTTCCCTGCTTCTTGAACCAAAACCACTCTTGTTTCTATTTGAGGCATTTCTTCTGTTATAGAAAAACAGGGAAGTTTGTATTTTAATAGAAAAAAATCCATCTTAGGTCTAAAAATCAATTAATAATGTACAGAAGAATACAGGCAGACTGCATCCTTTCAAGATGCCTTGTTTATCAGTAATAAGCCTGAAAATAAACATTATCTCAAGAAGCCTATCCTTTAATTAAGGCGTACCTAATTGAACACAGAGCATAAATTGTCTAGTATACAGTGAAACAAGATCCTGCAATTCACGATCTTACAGTCAAAGTAAGAACATGCAAGAAGAGTCACCAAGGAGGAAGGGGGAACCCAAACAACAAAATTGACTCCATGTTTCTAGATACTAAGACTTGCAAGAACAGACAGATGGTATCTTTTCTAGTTTGTGCTCAAGGTCCATAACTTCCTAGTAACTGCTTAGTTTCACCCATGTATATCAGAACTGCAGTTAGACATCCTGTTCTTTTTATCCACGTATTATTAATAAATTTTCAAAACATTAAGAGAAAGGAACACATGTTGCCTCCATGTAATTTGCACTAAAAGACTGCCACTGGATTTTGACTACTGCACTGCAGGCAACTAACAGAAAAGGTATTTTTTTAATTTCAAGATTTGTTCTTCAATTAATTTCAAGCTCAAGACTATTCATTTCTCCAAGGGCTAGATGTAATTCTACACAACAGAGAAGCTGTTGTTGCCCAACACTACCTTCAAAACGTCACCTGCAACTGTTTATTCTACAGAACAAGTATCAAATGGAATTAACAGCTTTCTACAGATCAGCCTGAAGAGTCATTTGATTTCACAGCTGTAAGCCCAAATTTTTGTAACGAGATGAGTTGAAAATTAAGACCAGTCCCTTTGGTGGTCAAAGGATACCAAACCAACACCCTTCTGGCTACCCTACATATAATTCTGTAGCTCAGCAAAGCACTTGTAGGTATTTGGTAGTTTTGAAAAACCAAAAGAATTTAGCCATTATAAAAACATAGTAGTCTTAAAATAAGCTTATGCCATTACCTTCAACATCCAAAACAGATCCAGGAAATACATTCTCTTTAGAGATTTCAATACTTTTTGAATCAAGAACAGAAGAATCAGCCAGGAGACTCCTCCCAGTTTCGGACACCAGTGTGCTGTTGTCAGCCATGATTATGTCTTGTCTTTCTTCAACAGCTAGAATATAAATGTGCTAAGATTAATGAACTTTTGCAACTGTATAAGAGTTCTATGACTAGGGCAGTCAGAATTAACTTCAGATTTCTGAAAACAAAACATTTAGACTCTTAATAAAATCCCATTCACACTGATAGAGCAGTTCTCAAAGAGTATTAGGAGTCATATAACTGGTAGAGAGGACAGAAAATAAACCCATTACAGAAGTGGTTTTGAGCAGGCTGCCTACCACAGGTGTAATTCATTTGCACAGAAAGCTGCAGAGAGGGTACTTCTTCTCTGAGCAGTAACTCTAGTGTTCATTTTAAAAAGTCTTGTCACAGAACACCAACAAACTAAAAGCACTTGTTTGCTTCAGTAATAGACTATTGTAAGCTAGATTTGAGACCAAGGCTAGTATTGTTAAAGGGAAACATTAGCAAAGAATTAGGGTACACAATGCATCTTGCTATAATTTGATTTTTCAGATGAACTGCTTAGAGTTAGTTACATAAAAATGACTACTTGGGAGTAGAACCAGCAACATTCACTCAGAGAAACATATTTTTTCTTAAAATGCTTGAGTCTCTACAAAGTTAATAAGCATATATATGTCTACCTGTATGATCTAGTCTACTGTCCTACACTAACTATAATATAGTAGAAGTATGCATCAGGTCATCTGTCTTCTCACAGATAGATCATATCTATGCTCTCCCCACCCATCAAATAAACTTGTCACATGAGAGAAATAAGAATTGTGCCTTTCTAATGTTTTGTATACATATCTACCTGAATCTTGTTCCAGAAAATTTCTTCCAAGACACCTGCCCAACACGTAGCACACTTTCTTTTGCGCATGAAGTTAGAATCATGCACTTCCTGTGATTCATCATTGACACAAACTTAAATATTTGCACAGTGGTATCAGAAACCACTTAGAACAACCGCTGTATCTGAACTGCTGTAGGATAATAACCCTCTGCAGCACTTGAACTAAAGTCCTTCTGCTTATGACTGTAAACACCCCTTTAAAACAGTAGCCACCCAAACAATACACTAAAGCATTGTCTGAAAGAAAACTCATGAGATAGTAAAACCCTTAGAGAATATCCATCCTATTTTTCAAGTTGTGCAATGCCTGTCCAATGACACAGCAAAGTAAAAGACAGAAGACAAAAAACAATGAGTATTTCAGCATAGCTGCAATATAGAAAAGAGTTCATCTTCTGGAGTTCAGGAGATCATGTTTGAGACTCTTAGACAGGATTCACATCTTCATGATGTATCAGGTAAGTTCCTAATATACTGATAAGGAACAAGTCAACACTACAATTCCATCATAATTCTAGTCATATTCAGTTATCAAATTTGCCGCCTCATTTGTAATTTTAATGTCACATACAGCAGGCTCCATGAATGAAGTTTCCTAGCAGTAAGCCCCAGTCACCCAGCTAGTTTATCTCAGAATAGCTTGAGACCTAGCAAGAAGGGAAAGTACCATTAACCAGAAACAATCTTCCCTTATCACCTGTCCAGAAGGTTATAAAGATACCATGGGTAACTGTCACACAATTACCTCTTCTTTCACAGTGAGGTTGGAGGGAAGCATAACCTTTGACAAGTCAAACCATATTGTTAATAACAATTACTATACGGGTATATAGAAGACCAGACAAAAAAACAGCCTCCAGTTAAGGGTACCATAAAATTTAAAACCTACATCCTATTTTTAAAAAGTCTGATTCCTGTCATGATGCTGTTGTTATACCTAATAAACGTGCATACGACCTCACAGAGTTCTTAGGATATCTGGGATAAGCACATTATTGGGAATGGCATGGATGGCATGGCTTTTCCAATTTATTTATTAACGGGGTTCCATTCTGTCTGTATTTAAAAAAATATTCGCCGTTTTAGTGGTCACATATTAGTAGCATAATACTCATCACTAGACTCATATACTGAGAGTGCCAAGATGCAGGAGAGAATAAACACCACACAGAAGGTACAAAAACAACAGTTCCCTTTCACATAAAAATGAGCAAAAGGCAGAACACCATCACTGCAGACCCAAACACCCTTACAGCATCACATGAAAGGATCTTATCAATGCTTACAAATATCTAAAGGGTGGGTGGCAAGAGGATGGGGCCAGGCTTTTCTCAACAGTACTCAGAAACAGTACAAGGGGCAACTGGTACAAACTGGAACACAAGAACTTCCATACTTCTTTACTGTAAGGATGACAGAGCAGTGGAACAGACTGCTCGGGGAATGTGTGGAGTCTCCTCTAGAGGCATTCAAAATCCATCTGGACGCAATCCTGTGCAAACCCACTCCAGGTGACCCTGCTTTATCAGGGACGTTGAACTGGATGACCTCTAGAGGTCCCTGCCAACCCCACCGTTCTGTGACTTCTCATCAATTCGTAGAAAGCCTGAAGGTCACACAGCACCCACAAGCTAAGACGTGTTCCTTAAAGCAAGGAGACGACCCTGAGACTCCTCGTGTCATAGAATAGCTTGGGTTGGAAGAGACCTTAAAGATCATCCAGTTCCAACCTCCCTACCATGGGCGGGGACATCCCACTAAATCAGGCTGCCCAAGGCCCATCCAACCTGGCCTTGAACACCCCAGGGATAGGGCAGCCACAGCTTCCCTGGGCAACCTGTGCCAGTGCCTGTGCCACTCATGGTGAAGAGATTCTTCTTTACGTCTGGTCTAAACCTGCCCCTCCCCAAGGAGCGCCCAGGAGCGCGGCCGAGCTGCCCTGCTCCCGCCTCAGCAGCCGGGCAAGGAGGGCCCAGAGCGGGGCTGTACAGCCGCGAGGGCTCCCCAGGCCCCACGGACACAGGCCGCCCGCACCCACCAGCCCCAGCTCACCGCCGCCACCTGCCAGCCGCAAAGCCAGGCTCCGCCATGAGCGGCCGCCGCCGCCGATTCAAAAAGCCAGCGGTGGCACTAAGGGCGCCGCCTATTGGCTGCCGGCCCCGCCGCTCCGCGGCCCCGCAGTCTGATTGGCCACCTCTAGGGGAAGCCCCTCCCCCGAGCTCCTTTTATGGATAGCGCTTCTGCTCCCGCACTCTCCGATTGGTCGCTGCCGCCGCCGCTCGAGGTCGAGCGGCCTCCCATTGGCGGAGGGCTGTTTCCTGGGCCTCGCTGCGGTACCCGAGAGCAGGTGCGGCGGCGCTGGGCGCTGATTGGCCGCGGGCGGGTTCGAACGGTCCCAACGGCCGGGGCAGAGGCCCGGATGGAGCGGGGACGGCGAAGGGGTGGGGCGCGGTTTCAGTCCGCTCTGTCATGGCTCCCTGGCGCTGTCCCTGTCCCACGGCCCGTCCTGCTCTATGTCAGAGGCGCAGGAGGGAGGACGAGCCATCCCTGTGGCCGCGTCACCGAAATCGGGGAAAGAAACCAACTGGGAGTCTTAGGAAGCAGGCATTCTTTTTAATACAGTACCAGATACACGGGGGGGGGGGGGGAACCGACCGCCTTGCTCTACGCACCGGTTACTACGAGTAGCAGGTGTTTCATACGCTGGCTTTATACGTATGTATTCTATTTCTCATTAAAATGAGAATCACGTTTCCTAATAATAATAATAATTTCTAACAGGCGCAGGACACCCCTCTCCACGGTCGTTTATTGAGCCCGCGGCCTGCAAAGTAGCCCCCGACTCGATTTCGTTGGCATCTGCTCCCTTGGAAGGTTCCATATAAGGTTTGAAATAAAGGTTATCCTGACCTCCTATCTCTTTTGGTTCCTGAAGTGCTGGCAAAATGCCAGCCCTCTGCAGCTGTCAGTGTTTTTTTCCTAAAATATCACAAAATGAAAATTTTACTGTTCATTGATATGATTAGGTGTGGGAGCAACAACAAATATATGGGAGATAAATTGGGACTAAGATAAAGCGTGAAGCTGGTACCAAGCATATTATAATAAATGTTAAAAAGACTTACGTGTTCCAAACTAGACACACAGAATAACAAATCTTGAATGCATGAGAAGGCCAGGCTGGAAAAAAACACGTGGGAATAAGTAGATTGGAGATCTGACTGAAAGCAATCACGAGAGTGTGGAACAGACAAAACCGAAATCATCCTGTTTGTCTCTCTAGTTCGGGAACCGAAGAGCTGTACAAGGATCTCCCTGAATGAGAGAAACTAGTGTTATTTTTGTAATTTGACTCCTGTGTGCTGTGCTGATTAAAAGAATATGCTTAGAGAAAACTACAAGGTCTGCATCTCCTTCATCACCACAGCTAGGCATTAATACAGACACTACATTCTACATAGCAGCTCATAATGGTTTGCTCAACAGTACAACAGCCACTGTAACAATATCAGTGTTAATAATTCAGTATGTGCTGCCCTGCTGAGGATATCGGCGTGTAGGTGTATTCAGAGACATCATTTCGTAGGGAGCAAGAGGGTAAAGAGATGGCAGGAGAAAATACAAGTGGCCTTGACGAAGGCAATCAGCTGATCAATGGCAACGACCCTCAAACAAATTATTATACCAAATGCTTTACTGTCATAGAATCATTAAGGTTGGAAAAGACCTCTAAGATCAAGTCCAACCCTCAGCCCAACACTACTATAGTAGTCTACTAAACCGTGTCCCAAAGTGCCAAATCTACACATTTTTTGAACACTCCCAGGGATGGGGACTCTATCCCTTCCCTGGGCAGTCAGTTCCACTGCTTCACCACTCTTTCAGTAAAGAAATTTTTCCTAATAGCCAGTCTAAACCTCCCCTTATACAACTTGAGGCCATTTCCTCCCATCCTATCACTTATTACTTGGTGGCAATTTCATTTTCACTAATACAAAAACTTTTTAATCTGAAAAGGAATTTTTTTATGTGGGCTCAGCACCTCTGAAACCTGATTTAGTGTATCGTCTAGCTAGCTCCATGTAAAAAGAACAAGAGAAAAATTTACCATTTCTAGAATTTTCTATTATTTGCTAAATTCTTACACACTAAAATGAGTTCTTAGACCTTACTATGCTTTATAATACAGATTTTTATTAGTTTAGGCATTTTCATGACTGATGTAGCAGCCATTAGTGGCAATAAAAGTCTGTTGACTTTTTATGATTTGGAAGTAAAACAGAATAAGAAAAGCAGAAGGAGATGATAGCAGGTGTTATGTGAATAAAGCTTTTGCCGGTGAGGTACACGTAAATTAGGACTGTTTTCTGGAGGAAAAGGTTGCAGAAAAACAGTCTGGAAACCAAGGAGGCCATTTCAGTTTTGTCACTTGAGTCAGCCAGTTATTGCACAGCCCTACAATGACTTTATTCCATATAGAGCAATTGTAACAATGACTTACAGTCAAAATGCAGCCTAACCTGAGGTCCTTTTCCTACCTCGAAGTACCAGGACAGGCCATCATTTTGCAGTTCCAGACCAGGATACCCTTTACTGGCTTTTTCCCCTGTTCTTGCCTTTCTTTGTGCTCTTGTGAAATTCTTTTCAGCTAGGTCTTCAGCTTCCTTCACACCCTGAACCAGGTGTGGAACAAGTTCTGCAGCATAGTTTCTAGAAAACTTACTGGTGATCATAACGTAATTTCCACTTGACCTCTAGATCCTCAAAAAAAGCTATGTAAAATGTGCCTGCAAAGGCAGGAGAAGCACATTTATTGACCTGAGGATTAGCAGGTGATAGGCTTATGACTTCTCAGCTAAAGGTTTAAAAAGAATGTAAGTGATACCTACACATTCAGTACATCCATATAGGCTCACTACACATATGGAGAGTGGCTTGGGCGCTAACCACTTTTTTGATATACTTGAAAATCCAGAATTACAATCTCATAAAGGAACCGTCTTCAGCTATCCTACCTCAGACTGACAGAACTTAGACAGATTTCAGGTAGTAATCACTTAAGAAAAGTGGCTGAGATTTTTTTAAATCAAGTGCATTTATTCTCATTAAAATTTATATAATGACTGATGACAAAATTAATTACTGTTCTCTATATGTTTGACATTTTAAAATCTAAGCACTTTTCTTATAAAATACATAGAAACCCCCATTATTTGTTGTTGTGTAAAACGTAACATGCATTTGAAACTTACTGTTCCTTCCAGGTATCTGACATCAGTAACCCAGGAATATCATGTTTATTCCAGAGTTAAATAGTTTCCTCTTGCAGTAACACTCACAGGGAGAAAGTTCCAGCAGATTACCTCATTGAGCAAGTCCTGTCACACCAGCTTGGTAGGAGCAAGGTTCTCCCACCTTGTGGGAAAAGACAAGGAAGCCAGATCAGAAGAGGTGATGGAACCCCAAGAAGCCTGAGGAGACCTGGATACTGGCTGTCTAGCAACCTGGCTTCAGGGTGTGAGTCAATAGAGGGCTTGTCGCGTGCATATCTTGCAAACATCTGAGGGTTTGATTTATCTAATTTCTTTTTTATCTTTTTTTTTTTTTTTTTTAATTTCTTTCGCAGACAGAAATGTTTTGTGGTTTGGTTTTTTTTTTTTATCAAACAGACTTCTTCATGAGCACTTGAGAAAAAACAACATATTCTTCAAACAGCTATTGATTCAGTTTTGCCAGAGCAGGAGCTTTCAAAATGTGAGGAAAGGGGGCATCAAGCACAAGATGTATGTGGGGGTCAGTGAGAGCATGAGAAACCTCCAAACAATTTCGTCCAGAGTCTTTATCTCTGTTTTTTTTGAAGAAATAAGGAGATGAGAGAGGAGTGGGACTAGATCCACTTTTGCTAGAGGTTTGGGAACAATGATTTTTCTTGAAAGACATGGCTACACATTATTACACTCAAGGATCCTGGGTGTGGAATTCCAGGGCAGTTGCCTGGGAAAGCAAGGGAGTGGGAGTGTGCAAAGCTAAAGAGACAGGGGAGCAGGGCACAAGTTAAAAGGGAAGGTGTGAACACAAAATAGTGCAGAAACTGATGATTTTGTATGAAAAACTTGAGACTTCAGTAATGTCACCTTGTGCTGCTTTCTTGACAAAGCTTGTTTCCTGACAGTCCTTTCACATCCATAGTCTACTCAAATCTGGCTGTGAAAATTACAGAAATTCCATCTGCTGTCATTATGAAGAAAGGTGCTTGAGAGCCTTATTTCCTCACAAACTGTGGAAACTTTCTTCTGCAGCCTTTAGAATCAATGAGATTTTACTTCAGTTCCACTAAAGCTGGCTTAAAAGCTGACCTTTTACTACTTAGAAACATATTTTTCTTTTATTACCTTTTCATGTCCATTTTTTTAAAAGAAACTTGTCCTTTCCAGGAGTCTATTTATATGGGACTTTTTAGTATTATCAATTCATTTTTGAAACCAATGTTATTGTTAAAATTAGCGCTCGTTATTTTGTGCATTGGATTCATAATGCATGTGAACCTGGCTAGTTAAATAAACATTTTAATTTGATGAAAATGGGACCGTGACTAAGTATTAAGTAGTCGTTTCTGTCAAGGCTGAACTCTATGGTATTTATATTCCCTGTGTGTTGCAAAGAGGTGGTTTTTATCTGACAAAAAGGTTCTTAGGGGGATGAAAAAGACACATTAAGAAATTTTTCTTGTCTTAGGCATGAGAAATGTTCCTGCATTAAAGTAGAATTTATTCCTGACCCGGGAGTAAATGAAAAATAAAATTCAGTCCAAAACAAAATTACAAAGTAAACATACGGAAAAGGGAAAAGGCTAAGGGAAAGGATACGGGAAGGGGAAGAGGAAGGGGAAAAAAGAAAAAGAAAATGAAAAAACACAAGCCTCCATCCTGGAGTTGTTTTGTGATGTGTTAAATGGGAAACAGTGCGGTTTCTCCAGCCAAAATAAGGATGTCCCGGACCCTCCCGGGAGGGCTCGGCAGCCCGTCCCGGCGGAGCAGGGCGCTCCCACCGTCCGGCAGCGCCGGGGCTGGGACCGGCGAGGTCTGCGCCCTTCCGCGCGGGACCCCGTCTCGGGGCGGGGCTGCGCTGCGCGGAGGAGCCGCCGCCCCCCGCCGCGGGGCCGGGGACGGAAGCGCCGGGACTTCCTCCGGGGGAGGGCGGCGCGGTCCCCGCGGGGAGCCGCGGCGATGCGGGCTGCCTGGGTGCTGCTGGCCGCGCTGGCCGCCCTCACCGCCTACTACGTGTACCTGCCGCTGCCCGGCACCGTGTCGGAGCCCTGGAAGCTGATGCTGCTGGATGCCACCTTCCGGGCGGTGCAGCAGGCGGTAAGGCGGCTCCCCGCATCCCGGAGGGGTGGGCGGCTGGAGCCGAGCGGCATCCCCGGCCCCGCGGCGGGGAAGGGGCTGCCTTGAGCCCTAAGGCTCTGCGTGCGCGGGGGCGAGAGCCGCGTGCCGTCCCGAGCGGTACATCGGGCGTGTGGAAGCTGCACAGCGGGGCTGGTACCCAGCGCCGATCTCGCCAGATGTGCGTTAGTCTCGCAGCCTTTCGGTCAAAAAAGATTAATGGTTTTTTTTTTCTGATACTTTAACTGCGACGCGGGGAAAGAAGACGTAGGGGAGCTGTTTCGGATATTTAACTGCCTTGATTTGGAATCGTATTGCTAAAGAGAACTCTGAATGTTTGATGCGGTTGCGAGACGCAGATGGCTGTCCTGTCACTTCGTTGATGTCTGCATCATTTTCTGCCATTTTTTTAATGCTGACATGAAAAAGATCGGAGTTTGCAAACTTTCTGATAGTGCTTTTAGCTGTGAACTTCATTTTCTTCTAGGATGGTCTGATCTTTTGCAAGGACTGATCAGTTATGGTCAGGCCTGAGGTAAGGTACGGTCTGTGGGGAAGTATTCTGTAAAAAAATTCCTAGTAGCATTTCAGTTTCCTGTAAGTGGGGTCTGAAATGTATAAAACCCGGTACTTGGAGCAGATGAGAGCATCGGCATATTCAAAAACGGATTAAGTGAATCAAGGAGCGGTGGATACCAAATGGACTGGATGGGAATGTACCTTATACATTCCTAACACAGTAATTGCTGATGCTGGGAAGCATGAAGGGAGTTGACCGCACACAGTGTCCAGTCTCGTGTGTTCTGCCTGAATAACTTCTCTGGTTGCCAGTGTTGGATTGAGGGTCTGGAAATAGATGTTTCATGGTCCAAATGCATTGCCGAATCAAAGCATATCTCTAGGATGGAAGGATAAAACCTGTTTGCTTGCATCTCCTCCCATATGTCTGCGATGAAGATTATGCAGACATGGCCTACAGCAGCTTCATTCTTCAGTAAGTTCACTTGTTACGTGTTGCTAACTCAAGAAACGGCAGGTGCTTAGCTTGACGAAATGACAGCCAGAAGGACCGTGATGCCCCCCTCACCACACTGCCTGCAAAACACATCACGGTTTAGGCAGGAACACGTAAAGTGAGTCCATAACCTCTAGCTGAAGGAGACCTATCTTTAGTAAATCATATGACTGTGACTATATATATGTATATTGCTATTGGCTTATGTACACCTTCCGTTACTTTATGTGATGTGTTGGGCATAGTCAGATGAATTCTGGTGCCTCTAGCTTAGAGGTTGAAGGATATCTCTTCTGGAATACTCTGAAGGTTATAATCCCAAGAGGAGCTGGCTGGACAAAGCCTGACGGGTGGCAGTTGGAGCTAGCTGGTAGGCGGGGGCTGAGGTGCCCACATCTATCCCCACTCTCAGGGGTGGGGAAGTCTCTGTTAGGGAAGTGGCAATTTCTTATTATTTAGATCTCTGGCCTTAGAAATATGAACTTGTTTAGTGAAAAAAATTAATAAACGAGTGAGTAATAGTAGTTTACAAACCAAAGGAAGGAACAGGTGAGCTTTACACAGAAACATAAAAGAAGTGAGGCATTGGAGGTGCAAGAACAAGTAAGCCTCAAGGCATTTGGAGAGAAAGAGAAGGTGCTTTCCAAGTGTTCAGAAGTCTTTCCAATACTGAGAGACAGCACTAAGTCAGAAATAAATGACTGCCATTAAGAAGGAACTGTGTGAACTGAAGCTGTAAAAGCTAAGCTTGAATATTTGCTTTGGGCTTCTGGGTATGTAAAATAAAGTGTATATCCTTTTGTAGAGCTCAGCTTTCTTGTTCCACTGACTGTTGCAAGACCAAAGGGTTTAACATTTCTCAACGTGCGACCATTGAACTTTCACCCACTTCTGAATGTATTTTCAGTCTGCTATTTATTACTTTCCTTTCTAGGTTCGATATAAGACAGAAGTGCATTTCTGATTTTAAAATCTCTGAAATGTATTGTAATTGTTTTTTTCAAAGAGCATGAAACAGACTTCATATGCTTCAAATACCATTGAGTATCTTTTGCTTATTTGAAATAGATTTGTTTAAGACTGACAATTAACCATGACAATTTCTAGTTAGGGATAATGGGTTTGTTTTCTTAGTGCATTAATAATCACTACCAATAAAACATAAGGCTGTCACTGGCTTTCAGTGTACTAACAATAAGGTTTTGCATTGCCATGTGGAGTTTTGTCCTAGTCAGCTACAATTTTTTTTACAAGCTTGGGTCTGACTCAGTGTCTTGGCTCAGCATGAGACACTTCAACAAACATTCAAGTGTAATCACATGGTTAAAAATATGTGTAACACTTGTAGGGCACTTTCTGTAAATAGTTTTCAAAACATACTACAGAAGGTGACCGATACCATTATACTGATCTTAATTTGCTGAGAACAGAGATGGGAAGAGATGGAGTGCCATATCTGAAGTAACAAAAATTCCAGTGGCAGAGCTGGAAACTGAGCTGGGTTTTGAGTGCACCCACTTTAGTGGCCTGTGCTGCCCCAAGATGAAAACAGAGAAATCTAGACTTTAATAATAGTAATGAATTAATATTAAAATGCTTAACTGAGAGTGAGAGTAATTTGTGTCTCTTGCCTGTCTCAAAATGGGACACGATAACTTTTTTATAGACCCCTGCAATATAACACAATTTTAGGTCAGGAATTAAAAAGTATGTGCATACCTATATATACAAGTAGAGAGCTCAGCTTCAAAGAAATTTGGACAACCATATACAGTTAATTATGGAACCACAGGTTTAACCACATGGTTTAATTTGGTGTTTGTCAAGAATTGTCTAAAGCAATGTTTCATAATTCTGCTGTTTACAGCAAGATTGAATCAGATGTTTTTCGCTTCTTCCCGTCACCACTCTCCCTTTCGAAACAAAGAGAGCAGCATATGTTTTTTTAATGAGCACTTTGAAATAAGTTATTTCTGAACACCACTGTCAAAATACTTGCTATTATGCTGCATGGCAGGGAATAAGAGATTCTTTGGAACTGGGACAGCTGTTAGTAGAAGTTTGGAAGGACAAATGGGCTGGCATAAAGGCCATCAGATAAGACATAAATGGAAGAAGGTAGGCAGCTTTGCAGGAGAGAAAAATCATCCTTATATTTGTCCTCATCAGCCAAGTGATTCCTTCACGGTCCTCTGCCACTCACTTTTGTAATAAAATCTCGGACGTGGAACATCAGCATTCAAGATTAGAGGAAACAGTAATGAGTTCTTTCTAACATTTACAACTTCTGGAGAGATGTAAATCACAGTTGTAGCCAGACAAGTAAGTTGCTGGTGTTTTTGCAAGCAAGAACACAGTCTTGGAATTGGTTTCCAGCAAACCAGGTTGTTAGTTGTGGTGCGTAGGTCTCACAGCAGTGGCACCTGAGCAGAAACTGAACCACACTGCAAGTCCTATTTGCAGTAACAGATAACTTTTGCCTTTAAAAAAAGTATAAAAACAGATCATCATGGATGTATAGGTATATGCAAACAACTTTACATTAAAATGTAATCTAGTCTCTGCTTCTAATTAGTAAACTGTAAAACAGTTGTCTTGGCTTCTTTTCAGTTCTAAAGGAAATTCATAAAATTAAGAATTTGAGAACTGCCTTTATATAACTGTGTTAAAAACACATATTCGTTGCTGGGCAATAATGCGCCTGCATAAAGAAATGTTCTGTAAAATAAAAGGAAATAGAAGTTCACCTTTAAACAGGATAAACTGCCTGAATTGCACACAAAACAATATGTTCTGCACGCAGCTAAGTGGGGAAATGATCCTGTTTATTTTTCACTAATCTCTAGTATTTACTGCAGATATTGTAGTTGGCATTTTGGACTCTAATGTTACAGAAATGTGTTTTGCAAGGTGATGCCAGACTTGAGGATACTACCTGCATCTTTTAAGGTGGGAAGTTTAGTCTCAGACGGTTCAGTCATCCAGCTCCAGCATCATTACTTATTTGAGTCATGAGTGAGATTTGGCTCAATCCCAAATAGCGTTGTATAAAAAAAAGAGCCTTAGCTGTTTGCTTAATTCCTGATCCTGCTGAGGCCTGGGAGGTCAGTGCAGGACCTTGGGTCTGACCAGCTGTGAAGGCAGTAGCGGAAGCAGCTGATGCATTCAGCTTGGCTTCAGTGGCACACCGCTTTTGTGTACCGTCTGAATGTGTCCTGTTGCAATCATTTCATGGCTAAAGGTCAGAGATGTGAAGCCAGACAGTGTCAGCTATGGAAGTCACATAAGGACAAAGAATCCTGAAGCACTGAGTACTGTTAGAGGTTAATAGAAATTCGCAACAGAAACACTTTTTTATTATTATTATTTTTTATAATACAGAAGACATGACTAATATATGTTTCTTTTGTGAGGAAGGAAAGCATAACAGCAGTAAGCATTTGAGATTTTTCATGGGATTACCAGCTGAGGAGCCAATAGGAGAATCTTGATAGTTTAGGGACAGGTATTGGTTATTGGAGGTAAAGTAATGGTACCTCTCTAGAGCAGTACTTTGTTCATTCTGTCTGCTTTTTTATCATAACGCTGACTCCTTTATTCATTTCTTGAAAAATTTCTCCTACATCAATTAAATCTTTCTAAATCTGGTCAGGTGGGTGCATAAAAACAGTCATTACGTGGGAAAACTTGTGACTGTGACCCAGGCTGAGTGATACGCCGTGCCTGGGGCTAGCACAGCAGTTCTGACCTAATTTGCCACAGGGCTTTCATCTTTATACCATCTTCTCTTTACTGTGAGTTTGTCTTTACTTTTTTCTGTAGTCTCTTAATTTCCCCCTTGTCCTTTTGCTTTCTCTTCCTTGTCACTAGCTGTGATTATTACGGTACTGTCTTCTCTTCATTTTCACCAGAGAACATAACTGTTTCTTCTGTTTCAGCCAATTCAGCTGTGGACTGCTGTGAAAAGGGCTGGTCCCATCCTTTCCCCTCCTCTGTCTTTCCTGCCCTGGGTTATCAGTAAGATGGTAGCTTTGGTAGAGTTTACTGTTGTTTCTCTGTTTCTGCTGGTTCGTATGGAGCTGCTGCAGCAGTGAGATACTCTGAGGCTTCATGTTCATTAGTGCCAACATAAGAAAGGTGCCAGGGAAGCACAGCCAAGAGGATGGAAATATTGTCCTTAGAAGAGTTAGCCAACCATTAAACATCTTCTTCTGCCAGTAGTTATATTACAGAGTGATAAGATATTATATCTATTTTAAATATTTATTTACAGAGAAATATATGTATATATGAAGAGTTTGTTTGTAAGAACTTTGGACAAGACTATCTCTTTGCCAGCAAAAATGCAATCCTGATGCCATATAAGTGACAACCAAATAAGCTGATTAGATAGATATATTTCTAAAGAATCTGTCTGATAAGAGCTTGGCCAAAAAACTGCCTGTGCCTAACAAAATTAGGACTATTGCTTTTGTGCCCTGGTGTACAAAGTGTCTTTTCCAGGTTTTTTGAGTTTTGGATTCTTGGAAAGAGTGGTGTATTACCGGGGGGGGAACAAAAAGGATGAAAGCATGTGATACCCTGCAGATGGCCACAGTGCTCTGTGGTTTAAAGAACAGCGAAAAATACTTTTCGGTAAACAACACTACCTAGCCTTGAAAATGAAATATTTCTGATTCCAGGGAACATGTGGTAATCTTGTCTACAAAGAATGTGTCCTAAAGTGCGAGAAAACTAAAATGAGAGGTCTGTTGCAGCACAGTCAGGCTAAAAGAATCTAGAGAAACATTCCCTGGCAGTATTTCTGAAACTGATTCCCAGTGGTTACCTTCCCCAGAGCCACGACGGGACACAAGGAGGATCAGATCTTAAGCTGGTTATATCAGAGGCAGCCCAACAAATTGTCTGCCAAATCATTAATAGATGTATTGCTTTCCAGATTTCAGATTTGAACTGTGAGTCTCAGAGTTTTCCTATGGGAATTTTTAAGTAATAGTGGGAGAAAAGCACGATCTGAAATTCAGAGATACAAACAGCCTTATGAATTCAGCATTTCTTCCTGCCGGGTGGATACTGTGTGTTTCTTCTCCCAGAGAAAGGCCTCGCAGTATAAAGAAATAATGTTCCATCCAAAAACATTTTAATATTTGGATTCCCACCAGTCTGTCTCAGCAGGTTGACATTACCATAAGCTAAAGCAAGAAAAGAAAGTATTTTTTTTTAATTCTTCTTTCGGAAATGGATTCCTATCCTCACTCACACAGCAGCCCATTGTATGTAGCATAGATTTTTTTGGGGGGAAAAATATCAGAGCTTCTCTGTTTCTACAGCAATGTGCAGTGGAAGTGAGGCTGTGCGGGGCCTTTTCTATACAGCATCTGACTGAAAGCCAATGTTTCATCTTTTTTACATTTAAACTAATGATGACAGATTAAAAACTTACAAGTGGAGCTGGGGCTGTAGGCAAAAGGAGACAGATCTCTGGCATGGATGCTGCTGAATACTTCAACGTTTGTTTTTCCTCTGGAGGTGTGTGTTTGCTTCTGTCAGCCCTTCCTTCATGGAAAGCAGGCACTTCTGCCAGAGAAGCTGAAACTTGGCTCTGAAAGTGGCTGTGAAAACAGTACTGCAAAAGTACGATGAAGAAATGCAAGTCAAGAAAATGAAATAGCTGTCCTTGTGAACAGATAACATAAACCAGAACGACTGTGAAACTCTTCTTTGCAAAATCAGGTCTGTCATGAGAAATCAGACTTGGCTTCCACTCAGTTTTTATACAGGTTAAACTATGGCAACTATCCCTTCTTTACATCATGAATGTGGTGAGACCGGTGCCTGAGTGACCCCGCTGTCTCTCAGGTGTCAGCATCTTTAATTCATACTAGCAGGTTTGCATGGCAGCAGTGGTACTAGCAGAATTAAAAGAGGAAAGTAGTCATGAGTAGACAAGCCCCGTGGCTCCAAACAGCGTGCCTTTTACTTGAGCTGCTACCCGTACGTAAAATAAAAGGTCACAGCTGTCGGTTTTCCTTACAGTGTGGCCCTATAGGTGTACATTAGGTGTACATCTGTATTAATCTTACCTCCCAACTTCATTGCCTTGACTGAGAAAGCTGTACAGAAAGCATCACTGATTATCCAATTTCTAGTCTTTATCACTAGGTTAGAAATTAACTTTACAAAAGGGGAAAGACCCTCTACTACTTTTTAATGGTCAGTCTGGACATCATGAGCCCAGCAGTCCTTTGGCTCACCCTTTGCCACTCCTTCTGCACCATCTAGGGAAGGGGAATAAGTATGCATTACAAATAGTGTGCAGGTCATATGTGGGAAGCAGGTCATGACCATTTGGGCTGGAGCTGTGCCTTGGATCCTAGTACTTTCTGCTGAGAAGAACAGGATTTTAATCTCCTTAAAAAAATAAACACGAAAAAAAAATCCCAGATAGCCAAAGGCGATAAAAGATCTCTCTCTCTACCATATGGGAACAGAAAGATCAGATTATTCTCTGGTTTTGTAGTGTTTTACACACCCCCACAAAAAAGTAACACGCTTTAGTCCCTGGAGTTGGGAAAAAAAAATCACTAACCTGCCATAGTCCTTGTATAACGTTTCAGATCCTTCTTCATTCAGCGGGTGAATACAGGACAAGCCAAAACCCAGGCATTATGTTCCTTTGAGACCATTCGCATTTTCATAGTTCCTTGCAATCCTTGAGAATGTTCTTCATTTGGAAGTGGAAAGACTTGTGCTGTGGGGTGGAACAAGAGAGATACTTTGCGTTTTATACCTTATCACCACAAAATTTTGGCCTGTGCAGTATTGCCCTCTGCTGGCACCAGTATGATGAGTTCCCAAGTCTTATAGTGGAGCATGCTGGTGAGTGAGGTTCTTCTCCTTCTGGAATGAGAAGAATTTATTCACCATTGTCTTGATTCACATATTGCTTGTGATTTGATTTATTTTGACAACAGAGAATCTTTTATGGACAGGGTTTTGTTTTAATACAGCTTTAAAAGCATTAGAGGCCTTTGATAATCGTTCATTTTCCAGTGGATATTCTAACAGACCTTTCTTGGTTTTGTATAGGACCTGCCCTTTGAAGACAGTTGCGCTGAACATCAGTGCAGTATCATATGATATGATGTGAAATAATAGGAATCTCCTTTTTTTTTTTTCCTAGTGTCACCTGATTCACTATCTGAGACTCAGCCATCACTTGATAGTTCTGAATTATGTGATTCATACCTTTGACAAGCTGAAGTTTGTCTCCTCTGAAGACGTTAACATCACAGATGCTGTTTTTGATGGTGTAGAAGTCAGAGTGTTTGAACCTCCCATGAAGGGAGATGAAAGGCTCAAGCGCAGCGTTGTTTACATCCATGGAGGTGGCTGGGCTTTGGCAAGTGCAAGTATGTGTCTGCTGGTAACTAAATAGGATTCGGGTCTGTTTTTCTTCTAGCAGGAGAAGCCAAATACTGTCTTTCCTGCTAGGGATTACCATTTTGATAAGTACCACCTGAATTCACTAGTAACTGTCTCCACTCTGGTAGATCAGCGCTAAGGAGAGATGGGGGAAATAGCGTGAACACACAGCAAAACACATATTTTATTTGCAAAGAGTTTATCTTTTATACATCCTGAGAGGACAAAATAGCTTATTGTTTAAATTCCTTAGATACCTGGTTGGGCTGTTTGGGTCAATCCCCTGTTTTCTGTGATCATGTGTGAACCGGGAACCAACGATTCAGTAACTGGAAAGGATTAAAATTAAAGAAAATAGCATAGCTGTGATTAGTCCTCCCTTAAATGAGTTCAGTTGACATTAATAGGGCACCTCATTTGAATCAAAGCGATGCACAATATAATAGAATGGCCAACAAGCAGTGACTCATGCAGTAATAACTGTCTCTGGATGCTAATGCCCCCAAGCCACTGGGTAGCTTAAATTTTGCCCAACTGAGAGAGCTCTGATAGGTGGGTGAAATGAAATGCCCTAAGTCACCAAGAAACAGATAAGAAAGAAAGTATTAGACTGCAGAACTTTTCAAGGCATTAATTATCTTCTTTCTGCTACAATATGTATTTGGCACTTTATATTTCTGATCTCATTTACTTCGCTTATATTTGTATCACGTCTTCATATTTTCTGAGAAGGCTTATGTACGGCTTTGTGAATATTGACTTAAATAGATGTGTATGTTCCTAACATCATGTCCTTTTGTTCCAGGAACAAGCCTTTATAACAATCTCTGCAGAATCATGGCTGAATCTCTCAATGCTGTAGTCGTCTCAGTCGAGTGAGTAATCCAAAACTTACCAAGTAATTTTAAGGTGTTAGAAATACATAATGTAGTTCTTTTAGCTTTTCCCTTGTTATTGGCATGTATATAAGGCATAATTTTCTTTACTGGTCTGATATTTTTACCCTTTTAAAATTACAACAAATTGGAGAGTACCAAAAAATTCTTTAGGGTTTCTAATAATTTTAGAGGTCATTTTACAAGGTAAAAATGTGGGAAAAGAGAGTAGCACTTAATTCAGTTGTAGAAATACTAAAATGCAAATTTATTTAGTTATTGCATTGTTTAATTGTATCTATGTGTAAGGAGTACAACTAAAACCTGAGGTCAGTCAAGTGCCAAATTATGAATTATGATTCTGTAAATATCTGTGAATTTTAAAAACAATCAAATGAAAAACCAGACACATTCGGATATGATCAACATCTCTATGCTTCCTCATGTTGCAAGAGGGACTTTTCCCATCCTCAATGGCCACTTCCACCTGATGCAAGTTATATTTATGTGTGTGTGTGTGTGTGTATATAAAAGTTTATATTTACAATATTTATATATTTATAAAAAAACACCCTCTAAGTCTGTTTATAAACCACAGTTTTGAAGCCATTTTGAGCAAGAGTTTGCAACATAAAAACAATCAAATCATTTTACCTGTACTAATTAACCAGAATTCACCATGGGTCTGGGAATTTCCTGCTGCTCTCTCAATCTCCCGCTGTTCCAGTCAACTCATTTAAGCTTTGTACACTACTCAAGAGCAAAGGACTGCCAGGGTGCCAGACAACAGAGAAGTAGGGCTGCTTTTTTAACTTGCTGAACAATTCCACGGTAAACAAACCTCTCAGCTAGCTAACTACATTATCCAGATGACTCCAACTTGATTGGTACTTTTCCCATCCTTATTGTCAACTTCAATATTTTCTTTTGCAAACCTAATCGTTTGATATAACTATTCATATTTCCCACCTGTAGTTGATTGCATACCAAGCTCTGTGATCTAATTGCAACTGAATTATATGGAAATGATATAGATGATATTACTCCTTCAGTATTGATAGCGTGCTTTAAAGGGTTGCCTTTTTTTTTTTTTTTTTTTTTTTACTTCTTTCTTGTTTATTAGTAGAAACAACAAAAAGTAAAAATGCAGTGTTGGTTATTCCAGATGAGCAGCGATCGCAGCATTGAGAAGTTCCTTATTATTCCTTTTCTGATTTGTGGTGCCTGTTTCTCTGGTTTCTTTTTGACATATTTTCCTTAGCCATGACATCTTTCAGTCAAGGTGTTTGTACTCAGTTAGTGAAGACTAATTAGATTTCTCATTGGTTTAATTGCACGTCTCATTTTCATGATGTATGCAGGCTGTTAACCAGTTTTGCGAGGACTTTGCAAAGGACTCTCTCTCGTATTCCTTTGTATTTAATTCAGTATGTAAATTGCTTTCTGAAAGCAGGTCAGATTGGGTTTGAAACACTTTTCCTGTAATCTAAGATTAAAATTTATTCTGTATGTGAAACTTTTTTTATCTTAGATCCTGAAGAAAATGTTTTGAATAAGAAAACTGCATTTTGTTTTGCTTGTTTTGCTCGGCTCTGCTGAGAATCTGTAAAACCCGTTGATTGAAAAGCTACAAACAAGACCTGTTGATCAAACGAGGCTGATAATATCGGTTCCCTTACCAAGGGTATTTTAAATATTCATTTATTTTTAATATGATGAAATGCTCCATTGGGAAGCCCTATGAAAGAGCTGCACAGTTTTATATGATCTTGATATTATTCATAACTAGTAGGTTCATATTAATCTTTCAGAATTAAAGCATTAATTATATGATTAGGTCTTACCTAAGCATTACACACCTCATGTTTTTCCCTTAGCATTTATCCTAATTAAATAATGTTGGCCTATATTGTAAGGAATACCTGATAGCACCTATTAATCTTGAAAGAGAGGTACGTTCATGATAATAATTGTTTCTCGTCTCTTTTCTTTTGTAGATACAGACTGGTACCAGAGGTGCGCTTCCCTGAGCAGTTCCATGATACTCTTCGTGCTACAAAGTATTTTTTGCAGCCTGATGTTTTAGCTGAATATTCAGTTGACCCAGGTCGAATTGCAATTTCTGGTGATAGTGCAGGAGGAAATTTGGCAGCTGCTGTGTGTCAGCAGGTAACGTCCAGTGCCTGTTATGTGTTATATTATGGCAGTCCCTAATTTGATGATGCATATAGCCTGACAGATTCTTTGCGCTGCATCATCACAGGCTGTGTGCCGACCTTATAGACAGAATGTTAGAAAGCCAGCACCTAGTCACTTTACAGAAGAAGAATGAGTCAGTTGCAATATGAATCACATAGCTTGCAATGTCTTACTAGTTATGAATTGTTATGGGCCAGATTTTAAGGGAAAGCAGCTAAATTATTTTTTTAACAACTTCTGCTCGTGAATTTTTTAGGTAGAACTAGATACGTGCATAATTCATCAATTTAGCTTTCTATTTTAAGATGCTTGGCTCTGAAAATAATGTCTTATTTATTTCAAATACAAATGAAGGACAAAAACTAATAAATGAAGCTTAATTCTTCCGTTAGATTGTCTTCCTGTAGCATTTCACAATTTTATGGAAATTTCTTTTGTGTATCTGCAGTTTAAATGTAATCTGCATTTAATCTAGTTAAGATTTTAAAGGCAGCCTGGGGCGAGTAATAATATTTTTCATGGTTGATTGAAATATTGTTATTAGCTTTTTCGTATTGCCATAACCATTGGTGACAAGAAAGCAGATACCATGTTCATGCAACTGATTATCGTGACAACCTTGCAATATTGAATTAGGGTGAAAAAATTAATAAGGGACAATTACACTAAAAGTTTCAATATTGAGGACCGATAAACATGATAGATCTACGTTTTGGAAACAGCAATCCTAATTAGTTTCCCTGATGCATAAATCAGTAATGCAGGACTCTCAGGGATAAATTAAATACATTAAGATTCTTCAGCCTGAAGACGAGGCAGACAAGATGAGATATGATAGAGAACTGTGTATAGTGTGTAAAAGAGGAAGCAAATCAAGTGCTTGCTGATTCTCCCAGTACAAGAATTTAGGGGGCACCAAATATGTAATTGGCAGGCTCAAAACAAGTGCAGATGGCAGTCTTAAGTCAAATACAATGAGGTGCTTCTGCACACAGTGAGCTTTTGCTAGAGCAAACTGTGGATGCCAATGGTTTCCATATGCTGAAAAAAACCCAATTAGATAAATTCATTGAAGAAAAATCCATGAAAAAGTATTAAAAGCAAGAATAACTTCCCCTGATTCAGGAAGTCCCTCAGTTGCAGATTATTAAACTGGGAACTCTGCTAGCAAAATGCCACTTTATACCTTTTTTTTTTTCCTTCTTACACCCTTCAGTAAATTTCTGCCACTGATTTCTGTTGGAAACAAGATACTGGGTCTGCCCCAATGGCCATCCTCAGAAGAGAAGAAAAAGATCAGGCTGCTAATATTTCAGACAAAAAGAGCAACATTATCTGCATAAGAGCAGAATTTGGCCTAAAAGTTGTCAAATGAATGATTACTTGTATGAAGTTCAAGGTCTATATTGCAATGTTTGTTTCCTTTATAATCCAAATTACGCTTTTTTTCCACAGCTTAGCAAAGATGAGCATTTGACCATCAAACCAAAACTGCAGGCCTTAATTTATCCAGTCCTTCAGGCATTTGACTTCAATACACCTTCTTATCAGCAGAACATGAATATGCCTGTTCTTCCTCGTTATGTCATGATCAACTATTGGATAGATTATATCAATGCCAATTACGATTTGGCTCACTCGCTGCTGATTAACAACCACACTGCTCTTGACGTTGGTCAAGCTCTGTCTTTCAGAGGGCGTCTGAACTGGACATCTCTACTGCCTTCATCATTCAAAAAGAACTACAAGCCTGTAATACAAACCACAGGCAAGGCTGAAATCATCCGGGAGATACCAGCACTGCTTGATGTACGAGCAGGCCCACTGCTTGCAGAAAATGAAACTCTGCAGCTGCAGCCAAAGACCTACATCCTGACTTGTGAGAATGATGTCCTGCGAGATGATGGGGTGATGTATGCCAAGCGCTTGCAGAACGCTGGTGTGGAAGTCACACTTGATCACTTCGATGACTGCTTTCATGGCTGTATGATATTCACTGTTTGGCCTACTGATTTCTCTGCAGGCATTCAGACCAGAAACAGCTACATAAAATGGCTGGATGAAAGCCTCTGAAGAAAGAATCTCTCTAGAAGACACAGGGTGCTCAACTCCGGTGTCTGTCCTTGCTAAAGAGCAAACAATGAAAAAGTGCACTTTTCCAAATTGTGACTTCATCCATTCAGCTGCGGGGGGTTACAGACCACAGTTACTAGCTTGATTGGCCTTGCCCAGCAAAGTATTTTGAGAGATGTTTTTTCAGACTTTGATTTTTTTTTTCCCCCTGCTTTCAGGTGACTATTGCCAGACATAAATAAATGTTGAGCAGGGAGATCAGCATTCCTGTAGCATTCTTAACGGGTTGCGATTTTCAAGCTGTGACTATTACTTAGGCACAAAGGCCACAATTTTCAGATGATGTGAGGTAAAGCCAAACACCTACACCTACCTCTGAATATGTAAAAGTGGGAGCTAGCTTTCAACAGAGGCGAACACTTGATGTCAAAGAAAGTGTGAGCACTCTCACTTTTGAGAGCAGAGCCATGCATTTGAATATCAAGCATGGGTTTAGGTGTTGGCTTTCAGGCACAGAGACAAATGGCTCATTTAATTATTTTTTTTTTAAAAGGCTCTTCTAGGTAGTTAAGATGATGCTAGACAAGTCTAGCCAAACATGTAATTCAGCTTTGGAATTTGGTCTTTATTGCCTTTTAGTTATTTATATTTTATAAAAGCACAGGACTGAGTATATTTTCAATAAAAAGTATTACAGCATACATACAAATATATAGGATAAAATACTCTGTGTAGCAGCAGAATCCAGGTTGTTTATGTTAGTGAGCTTCAAAGCCGACTACTTGTGTGGCTAAAAAATGTGACATCGTCTGTGGTTAAAGCCTCAGCTTCATGACTTCCTTTCAGAAAATGCTGAGCATACTAAAAAAAAATCTACTGTGTGGTTTGCACTAATGTTTGTAATTAATAGTAGGTTTTGTTAATTGATTTTTCTTTTGTACTTGCAGTGTTTATTGTATTTTGTGCTTCCTGGAAGCAGAGAAGCTAGCAAACAGAAGAGGGCTCTAATCTATATGGAAGATTGAAATCTGATCTTTGCAGCTAAACATTTTCTGCCTTGTAGACTGTTCCAAAATGTGAGGTTAAGATGAACTCACTGTTGTGCAACAGTTGGAGCCAATCCGTAATATTCAGAAAGGCAGGACAGGGAAATGAAACAACTTGTGAGTATATAGTCTGAGATGCTTACTGCTTGCAGAAATGATTGTTGTGTCAAAAGCCCAGTGTTTCTAGCAAAGAGGAGAGAATAGCTGTCCCATGACTAAACTATTGGATTAAATTTATTGTCAGCTTTACCACAGGCTTCCTGCGGGGCTCCAGGAGTACAATTTAATTTCCTTACGCACTACTTTCTTCTGCAAGAGAGGGAGAAGTAATTTCCTACCTCACAAAGGAGCTGTGAAGCTGCATCCACAGGTGTTGGTGAAGCACACAGATGTGAGAGTGACTGGCAGGTACTGAATATTTCCCATAGCTTTTGACTTTCCATCCTGCCTGCCCCATGATGGGTGGAGTGGCTAGGCTGCAGGTCCTTCTGGGCAGTTCGCTAAGCTCTGTCCTGGCTCCTGTGAAAGCACCCTAAGGTGAGGCTTCTTGGCCATAGGGTGATTATAACAAAATTTCATTAGACCATTTCTTAAGGCAGGATTCTGAAAAATTCTTTAAAAAAAAAACCCACAAGGTACTGGTAGATCAGAACAGTTCCATTTCACTCATATTTAAATGAAAGAGAATGGCTGTGTTGAATTCAGCCTCAAGGTAGGCTTAGCCATGCAGGCTGAAACTCATTTCTGGGCATAGGTTCACATGGAGGTCAAAAGCCAAAGCTGCTCCAACAGCAGGCCAGGTTCTTCTTCCACTTAGATGGTTACAAAAACTCTGTGGAATTAGAGCAGTGGAGTGACAATCAGATTAAATTTTGGTCAAGGTATCTAGTTAACACTGCAGAAG
Source organism: Cuculus canorus (assembly GCF_017976375.1). Taxonomy (NCBI): domain Eukaryota; kingdom Metazoa; phylum Chordata; class Aves; order Cuculiformes; family Cuculidae; genus Cuculus; species Cuculus canorus. The sequence goes on from NC_071409.1 coordinate 19,847,822, forward strand.
AATTCAAACTTTAAACCCTCTTTCCTCCTTTCCCCCATAAGCACAACTTCCATAAATACAATTTACATTTAAAACAGCAACCAAAGTTAAGTCCATTGAAAAGACAAATTACTAACCTGCTCCAGAGTCCTTTCCACTGTATAGAGACAGCTCCATGTACTTGACTTTAAACTATGACTTAGAAAATTAAAAAACCAATTGTTACTCTGAGTTGCTACAACAGGCTTCTTTCTGGCTTTTCCACTTAGAGAGTAAACCCATGCCAGAAAAGATGTAATTTATATCCACCCACCATCATTAAAAGATAGTAGTAACTGCAGTACTGAGAAAAAAAAATTGTTAATATTCCTAAAAATTCTATAATAATTAAGTTTGCTGGAGAGCTAGCTGCAAAGCTTTAGATCAGCATTTGTTTATAGCTAAGTTATAAATATCTGCTATGAAACTATAATATAATTACTGCTGGGTTTTAACTAAAATGAAATGGAAAGCTGGAATATATATTCATGGAGTCAGTTGTAAATTTCCTTCATGCACTGAAGCACATTAAAGTCTTGGCACAAGAAATGGTAGTAAGTATATAACTGGACTGACTGTTTACTAAGTCATTATCAGCTTTATGCGACATCCAAGACTGCAGCACAACTTGGATGAGCTGTTACAGTATGAACTAGTTCTGTCAAAATATCTGGACTACTTTTGTCGTACAGCTGTATGGTTTTAGGTATGTGATAGCTACAAAGATATGTGATGGATCCTATAACATAAAAAGAGGTCTGAGTTCCAGCTGTAAAAAGACCTTTTAGTATGTAGCTGCACAAGACACTTGATTAATATTGGGTGTAAACTTTGAAGTAAGTGTTAGTCCAAACTCAGTTTTCCTCCTAGTTCGCTCTGTTCTCCTTTGCACGCATTCCCCATGCCTGAAGTTGAAAGTTTAGGGTTGTTTCCAGCTGAGCTGCAGCAAGCTCCTAGAAACTGAGCACTTAGGCAGCTGAGAGCGCAGCTGGGGTGGGCAGGCGTGGTTACAGAAAGCTGATGCCTGATAGCAAGACATTAAGGTTTATGCGTGTTGCAACACCTCAATTTGTTCATGTGGTTAATCCTACATCTCCTAAAACATTTCTTCGGGTGTACCTTGCACCTTCGTTCCTTGGTTATTTCACACAGCAGTTCAGGGCACTTTGCACATTGTAAAATCAGATCAAGTGTTTGTAACAATATTCCACCCATGCATAGTAAAAAGTTAGACTTCTAAAAGAAGACAGTCAATAAATTTGTCTACTTCTTATTAAATCAAGAAGTATGGCTACCTATTTTTTGAAGGTTGGTTTTTTTTTCCCTCTGCAGCTGCAATTAAACTTTAACTATCCATTGCAAGAATATCGTGTTCCTGATGGCCATCAAAGCATTCAGATGTGAGCTTAAAAAAAAAAGTGCTTACAAAAGAGAAGCTATAGTCATTTGCATCGTGCTTCCTTGGACCTGGAACTATATAGCAGGTCCCTAGTATTTTGGCCAATTAGTATATTTGCAGAAATAAATGGAGGTTTTGTTTGCCTAGTTTAGAACCTCCTAAAAGATGTGTTCAGCATTTCTCAAGGTGTTTCATGGTGCGTAAAAATGACAAATAAATTGAATTTCCTAACCTTCATCTAAGTACTTCCAGAATCGCCTCCCTAGGCAAAGCAGAGTGGCCATTGCAGGTTTAGGTCCTACAAACTAAAAAGAAATGCTTTATCTTTGAAACATTGTTTAAGTAGGTGCATTGTGGTTATCATTTTAAATCTCTTACTAAACTATTTGAAACTTTTTCAAATAAAAATCTTAGAAGTAGATTAACCTGTCAAGCTGCTATGATCTGTAACAACATTTGGAAAAAAAAAAAAAACAACAACAAAACCAAACCCAGCTGGTTTAATGTTCTCTTATTTATGATGTTCAAAACTCCAAAGTACAAATACTTGATATGAATGCATTCAATATCTTATGCATGACTGGTTTTTGCTTCCTTCCCCGTGCAGTGGAAAGAACTTGTAAGATCTAATGAGCAAGTGTGATTGAAATGTGCTGTCAAATGGAGAACCAATAAATAAATATATCCTTGATATTTTTCCCCCTCCTCAGGACCATTGATTTTATTTTCTGATGTAAAACATTTCCAATTTGAGTTTTCACTTAGCAGAGATCAGTGAAACAAAATGGGAGACCTCAGAATTCCTGAGAAATGCTGATTCAAAGCTAAGGTGGCCATTTCCAAGGCAGGAAACCTTGCCTTTGTGTCTGTGGGCTGCAAGGGTGACCTCCTCTCGCTTCATCTCTGTCAAATGGTCAATGATGACCACATTTGCTGGCATTGAATAGCAGAAAATACCTGCTCTTCTGTTGTTCCTCTCTCTTTCAAGACAGACACATCTCATGTTCTCCATTCTGATCTATAAACAGATTTTTATTAAGTTATTTATATGTTTGAAATCTGGTTTAGCCAGTGGAAGTCTTAGTTCTGATTTCATTCCTATATGCCTTCCTTTCTTTTCTGAACTGTTAGCCATTTTCTTTCTCTGCTCTCTCATGTATTAATGGTCATAGCAGTATTACTTTTGAAATATCCTAATGTGGGGGCTTGCTGTTTTTGTCCAGCAGGGTCCTGTGACTTTCACAGAACATAAAGCTTTCCTCCTGCTGAAAAGAAGTGCTGGGGAACAAAGCTTCAAAGGACTCGTAAGCTTATTTTAAAGTCAGCAGGAGTCATACTCCAGCTTGCATTAAATTGAAAGCATTAAAAACAGGCCAGGCTGCATAGAGCATTTTCTTTTTCCAGTCATGTTTTCTTAGATTTAGTAAAAAGTGTGACTGTGCAGCACTTGGCTAGACCAGGGCAGCACCTCCCATGGCTGGGTGCAGCTGTGCACGTTCCGCTGTGCTGGTGCCACTGCGGGAGGATGCACAGTGCGCACCCACTGAAGGACTCGCTGCGGTCTCTGCTGCACAGCCACAGGCACTGAGCTCCCACCTGTGGACTAACAAAGCACCTGGCACAATATACTTAACAGCACCGTCAAATGGCATTAGGTGAATACATGGAGCATCTTAATTCAAGAATTACATTGCCATAGATACAACAGCAGCAATTTTTTGCAGAATGACAATGCTGTTGAGTGTGTGACATCCATGTGGGGCTGGCAGACACATCAAGACTCATGGGAGAGACATGCTTGGAGGCTGAACCTGGTGCTCAGGGGCATCTCTGATTGTATTGCATGCCTTGATGCTGCAGCTGTATTCCTCTATTCCCAGTGCAGCACCCCATTTCCACCCTCATTAGTGGGAGCAGAGCAGCAGTGGGTGGACGGGGGGGCTGTGACCATGCCCTTTGCCTCCATCTCTCTGGGCTGGGCGCTGGTCCTTGCCTCACACCTAGTAAACCCTTGGAGCCAGGCTATTTTTTATTTTGTTCATTTCCAGGGGAGGCACACATTTTCTCCTTGTTTTTAATCCCTTTTTTTTTTTTTTTTTTCTAGCACTAATCCATTGACATTTATTGCTTTTATATATGTTGTTCACAAAGCTGGCAGCACATCATTAATGTAAGAGTTGTTTCACCCTAAATATAAATGTAATAATTTTTCACAATGATTTTCTACAGCATTTTAAGGTGTTTATGAACTGTTCAGCAGAAGGAAAGGCAAAAGAAAATAAAAAAGAAACCCTCCAATAGCTCTTTTAAAACTGTTTTTACAAGAACTACATATTAAGTAACTCTTTCTGACTCTAAAGCAAGAGGACAGTCACTATTTGCATCACAACTATTTACCCTTTCCTGAAGCAGAATCTCTACAAACCACAGCAATTCCCATTATAAGTCAGTCTAGGGATATAGGAGAAGCAGAGTTTGTTAAAGGAGAGAATATATTTTATATTAAGAAACCTAAACTAGCAATAATAATTGGTGTTATAGAAAACGACTCCTCCCACAAACACTGTGCCAGTATCAGGACAGGTGCAGTACACTCAGTGGCATGGAGATGTGGGATCCAGAGTATGGTGGAGGAATAAAAGTGGAGGAAATTTTACTGTTCAACTAGTAATTTCATTACAATTGAATATTAGACTGAGATTAATTAAAATACAGTAATTCACACTAGAGCCAGCAGAGGGAGCATTTAAGAGAGAGTCGGTTGAGGAGGTCCCGCTCCTTTTTGTAAACACACCATGAAACCGAAAGCATTATTGCAGATATTGCACCAAAACAGTTGTGGCAATCCAGCCCTTGACTTGTTAATTCATGCATGGACAAGGCATAAAACTCATGCTAATGGAAAATTTCTTGCCAAAAAACCCCCGCCAACACACTCAGAACCATTCCTCAGCATAAATCACTTTCAGTACTTGGCATGCCATAAGGATTTGTTTTTCAGGCAATCTAGCAGCTATTAGTTCAGATTTTGCAAACCAGCTGGCATCATTCAGGTCTTGCTGTAGGTGCCTGTGCATGCTTCTCGTCTGCAGATCTAAAAGGGTGAGAGAGTGCACCCAAGGGAAGTCTGCCTCACTGCGCCAAAGGCACGGCTACACAACCGTGGAGGGCTGTATTTTCAGAACTATGTCCACTGCCTTCATATACACCTGGCTTTGTCAGTAAGGGATGTATGGAGGAATAGTAGCATCCCCAAAAATGTATGGAGAGTGACGAGTGCCCCTGCAAAACCCCCAGGGGCAACACCTGGAGAAGCAGGACTGTTTCTGCTCTTGTGCCACGGCATTTCTGCTCTTTTGATGGTGCATAAGGCAACTCATTGTAAGCAAAAGAGGACTTTACACACCTTGTGCACCCTCCTCTTGATGCTGAAAGGAGGAGGAGGGCCTTTCTGAGAGCCCCACTGGCAAATCAGTCCTGATGCTCTGCTCCAGGACCCGTGGGAGCCAGACTTAGTTTTCATAATCAGCAGTTAAGAATTGGGTTGTTTTAGCAATCTATCAGATGAGTCACCTTTGGTGGTTTTTGCCATCCGGCCACATGCACAAACTCCACGCTGTGTTAGCTGCCTTCACATCATCTGCTCCAGTGCTTTCATTCCTGAGATGCAAACATGCCATGGGTTATGAAACATTGTGAAGTAAGAAAGGCCCAGTAAAGCAGCAGCATACATTTAGTATGACTGTACCTACTTCCGAGGGGTCTTTTTCCTCTTCTCAAAAAACATGGTGAAAAACATGCAAGGACAGGAGCAGAAATGCCATCTCGCTTTCCTGCTGCAGCTGGAGAGACTGGTTGTGAAAGGTCAGGGGTTGTGCCCAGTGCCAGGGATTCAAAAAATTCTTAAGTTTCCTTTTGCATTCCCATTCTGTTTTGCTATTTTATCTGCAGAAATGGAACAGAACTTAGCAGATTCACAAAATATCATACCATTACATGTCAAATCCTGTTTTTGATTGTCTGTGTGGACGGTCAAGAGAGGGAAGATGCTATTTGTTATTTAACAGTCATTGTAATGCATTGGAGGCACAGTCTAAGCCTGGATTTGAGCACAAAAAGCCAGCTGCTTAGTTCAGATCCTGTACCATCTGCTCAGATTGCAGGTGATTAATCAGAGAGCACATCATGGATCTGTATCTAACGTTAAACCCTACAGCAGTTAATGTACAGGCAGAGCATCTTGTATATAAGGACTCTCTTTGGACACAGACATAGACTTCATCAGGTGTTGTCCAACTCCACAACAGAGTTACAAAAATCAAAAGACATTTCACAAATGTGAATATGGTCTATAGAACTGGATGTTCCATCCCGAGTGATACGGTGAAGCTGGTGAAACAGAGCTTTTGCCTGAGCCAACGTGTATTAGGCACACGCTAAGTAAATACTTATTATAAATTATATTAGTATATATTTATACACATGTATATGTTGCAATAGTACAAACCTAGAACCACTTCATTAAGATTATAGACTGACTCTAGTCTTATAACGTTCATTTTACTCAGACTAAAATGGTGGTATTGGCATGAATTTGGGCTCAGGCCTTCTATTTTGATGACTGTCATCATCTTCATTTCTTGGGCTGGTGATCTTCTCACCTAACTGAGTTTCCAAGGCAGTCTCTGAGTTTAAGCTAGATATAAGATGATCTGCTGACCTGTCACCTTGCAACATATGCCTATCTCTATCAGCCACCCATCCCACTTTTTTAGGCCTTTACTTCAAAATGTAAATCCCAATTTTAACAAGTTTTCAGTCTCACTTTGAAATACAGCTTTATCCTGAGTAGACTTCATTCTGGCCATGGCAGCTCTCCTATGCCTGCCCAGAACAGTGTCTCCTGAGCTGTGAAAAGTCGTTTACTGTTTGCATATTAAGCCAGCAAAGCCAACACAGCTCGGTGCTCTTCCTCCTAAAACTTCCTCAACAGACTTGTTTACTAACCTGTAATCAGTTAAGGGCAGCAGGGTTAACTTAGCACTTCTTTGTCTTTGCAGACACAAGCCACCAAACTTGACTTGCACGGGCGTCCAAGCAACTCAGCTTGACCCAATCTCAGTTTCCAAAGCCAGAGCTGGGAGCAAAACCAAATGTTTTTCAACTTCCAAATCAATCCGGGCACAGAAATCATTAAAAGCTAATATGTGCCAGGATCCATAATGAAATTTTGCAATCACTTATTTTCCAGAAGAAAAACAAGTTAAAGCAGAAGGTACTTTTCCTGTTAATACATCATCCTTTGCCTAAATAATGTCTCAAGAGCCTCAAGAGGATCTCTACTGTGTGGGAAGGAGAGCATTTGAGGGGGAAGAGGAAAGTTGAAAAAGCGAGAAAACAAGCAAGGGCTGGAGATCAGCTGGGCTGAATGTTCATGCCTCCACTAGCCCGGGCAGCAGCACCTCTCCCAAGGGCAGAGCCAGCCATCAGCAAGGCAGGGGTGGCTGTTAAGTCCCAGGTAAGGCTGTGGGGAATTCCACCACCTGTGACACTTCTGGTCCGGAACAGGACCTGGCCGTATGCCAGCATTTCATAAACAGTGAGACAAAGCAATGAGGGCATTCGCTCATTTGAGCTTGCAGGAAAAGATTGTCTATTTAAATTAAAACAGCTAGTTTGCAGCCTGGGGAGCCCCTCTTCTGCTCCCCAACAGAGCTGGAGTAGCCAAAGCTCAGGATTCATGACTAGCCCAGAGCTCAGCTGTATGCATTTCACTTAAACTGTATGACTTCTATAGCCTGCCTGTGCAAGGCATTTATAATCCACCAGTTCACCAGAGAGTCAGCTCTGTTTACTGAGACAAGGATTTTAGTATATAAACACACCATCATGAGTTGACACCTGCACTAGCTGAGCCGATCAGCTACTTTCTTCCTTGACAATGTTCCTACAAGACTCAAGTTGTGGCAGGCTTTGGAGCATAAAGTCCTCTGACAATACTAGACTCCCCTCCGCAGCTGAGGAGACTTAGCTAGTTAGTAAGGAAGAAATCAGATAACTGGCATATTGGCATTTTAGGACCATAATTACAGTCTGCTGCAGACAACAGGGAGAGCAATGTTGTCCTAAGGATCTCCGGGCCCATGGCTGATGGAGAGGGAGCCCTGAGACCCCAGCAGCGGGTTGCCCCTATAGGGTTCTATGAGCATCTGGCATCACTTGAGCTTTGTCACAGTGGGCTTTGAGTAAGGATACAACTAGTGCGGGCAAAGCTTTGTAAAACTTTTCCCCATGTATTTATAGTTGTTATGTCTAACGTGCTAGCAAGTGAGCCTCTGACACCACAGCTAGGAGAGCAGCAGCTGGAACAAAACAACCTGGCATAAATGGGATTTTTACCATACTTTTTTTGAATGAGCAAACTGCAGCACAGGTAGGTAAGGGCAAAACTTTCAGACTCGGTTCTTTCTGCAAGATCAGTAAGTTAATCAGACCAGGAAAAAACAGGCAACTGCTGTCCCTTATCTGCTCCGCCCAATCGCCCAAATTGTTTCCCGTTCCCTGAAATGTTTGAAAAGAAATGGGCCAATGTGGTTTCAGTAAAGAGTATTGAATGCTCTCCAAATACTAAACGAGTCTGCTGCTCAAAACTAATAAGGAAAGAGGTTGGCCAAATGCCTTGCCTGGTTTATGACTCAGCCTGAGCTGCCATGCCCTTCTGGAGCTGCACTTCTGAACGAGAAGTCAGCATCACTCTTACAGTAAAAGTCACTAAAAGGAAATCTAGGAAATGTGAAGAACTAGGGCAGATCAGGATAGTTTCACTCTTTAGCAAACCCTGGCTAGGTTTCAGCAAACCTAGGTTTCAACAGTCAGAAATAATCCCTTACAACTCAAGAAAAGAATACTTCTAGGTGCTTTGGAGCAGCCTGTGTATCTGAAGTTTCATTTGCCCTCAGTATAGAAAGTGTTGTTTATGTTTTCTCTCTAATCTGTCTTGAGCAATAATCATTAAGGGAAATAAGCCCAGCTGGGCAAAGTTGCCTAGTTTTATACACTTTTACAAGCTTTATCAGGACTGACGTGAAGGGGTAAAATGTTGCAATCGAACAACCCACAGTCAGCAGTATCACCGCTCCTGACACTACCATTCTTAGAAACACTGTTCTTCCACTTTATGCCTATAATTTCAACTTTTTATTACTATATGGGTTGAATGTGTCACATATATAACAGATTTGCATGCAGCACAGCATGCAGGGCTGCAAATGCAGTCCCTGGCTGATTAAAAAGTCACCTTTTTCCAGCCTGGTCTGGTTTAGCTCTGCAGCAGTGCCAGCCTACCAGTCTTTCATCACCCAGCTGGAGATGCAGATATGGCACGACAGAGCTTGACTTCTCCAGATTCATCTTTATTCCTGTCCCCTTATTTTTCCCGTATGTACATCTTTGTGCTTCAAGCATTTGTTTTCTGTAGAAACGCTTTGTTGCTCACAGGCACAGGTAGACAGAATGTTTAAAGCAAGGGTGATGGGGATTTCTGTGAGGCCTTTCCAATAAAGAGGCAGTGACCCTCTCTTGCAATGGTGCGATTCTATCAGATGTCAGGATGTATTTTTAAAGTGTTTGTGAGCAATGCTTATCACCCTAATATATATCAACATCATAAAAAAAGCCATAAAGGTCAGCGGTGTTTGAGGTGTTAGCATTAGGCATGCTTAGATTCTCAGACTCATCGATGAGGCAGATAACCTGAGTTTGCAGGGTTGATACCATCTCAGGATTCTTTATCTTTTTTTTTTCCCAACAATATTTTCACAGGGAAATAACAACAGCAGTTCGAGTGCTGCATTCAAAAGCGGTCCATTTCCTGGCTTTTCTATTTACTGTAACTACCTTCTCTGTAAGAACTTATCTTTCCTTTGATCATTTACTTTAATCTGGGAACCAAGAGTGAGAGACATTTGCACTCTCCTTACCTAAGTTTGGCCTTCGGAGGGTATCACCAGCGTGGCTCACAAGTCCATACTCCCTGCTGAGATGTGAAGGTGTGCAGTAGGAAGGATCTGCCCAGATCACAATCGCCTAAGCCTCTCTTTGTACTTTTCATCGCAGTTGAAGACAACTTTGTTTATATGCAATAATTTCCATGATGCACCAAGCCAAACACTTGTCAATCTCTAAAACATTAACATTGTCTAGGTATCCACAAACATTTTGAAGCTTGCATAATGTTTGTGTGATTCAAGTTCAGACCATACTCACCGAGAAAAGTCAGGTGAGGTTTTCCAGTATAGTGACATCTTCCTTTTCTTTCCTGACACAATTAGGCATGCAACTTGCTCATTCCAATTAATGCAGTCTTTTGAGAAAAATAACATCTATATATGAAATCTAATAGCACAGGTAGATCTGCAGGGATTAACAATATGAAGGAGAACATTGTCAAGCCTATAATGATATTTTGTGGTATGTTTGCTACAGCTAATGCTTTTAATTGCATTTTCGAGTTTAATTCTAGTAGCCAAGGGGGCTCAATGCACAAGGCAAATAAAAGACAGGATAATTGGCATGCCCAAGTGCCTCTTCTCAACATAAATCAGGCAGACGACAAATATGAGTTCAGCAAAGAGATCACTGTGTTTCAGTTTAATTTGCTCAAAATTTTGCCAAAATTCATATTACACTACAGGATGGAGAAACAAGCCTGGGAAATGCATTCAAAATGCTAGGAGGGACCGGAGCCACTGGAGCCCCCTTCCACATTAACATTTCACACAAGCATGAGAAAGCTTGTAAGCAGACTGATCAGGGAGGAACAGGATCAGATAGAGTCACCTTGCTGGGTGCACTTCTCCATTCCCTACCTTTTAAAAAGCATTACTGAAAGATTCCTCTGGGATTACAGGTGCTATTAGTAAAAGGCTTTCAATACAGAAATACCTTTCTGCAAAGGAGACAGCAGCAGCAGATTTTATTGTCCGTGCCCAGCTGGGTTTTATAAGACATCATCAGCCCTGCAAGTACATGCAAAGGTGAACTATCACATTATTTCAGTCGGCGCTACACAGCAGTTTGTATCTACATAGGGACCTAGATGGAAGGTAATGAGTTTTGACTGTAAGCCCTCTAGGGCTAAGATTATTTTTATGGGCCTAGACATATACCCAAATACATTACCAGAGGTTTGGTTTTAGGTCCATCAGAGCTGCAAGGTGAGATAAGGAAAAAGAGAAGTACTTCTCCTTGAGTTCAAAGCAAGGGTGTTTTTTTCTAATGTTTGACCTGCACGTCCAGCCAGAGTAAGTAACATCAAAACATTCTGCTAACATTTGTTAAGCATAGTAATTTGCTCATCATCTGAGTCCTACACACTTTTTTTTTGAAGATGAATAAATAGATATTCCTACTTATGAACACTCCACAGCTTTCACAGTTTCTTTGGAGAAAGACTGATTCTCTTGGGCTTTGCATGGCAGCAGCTGAAGCAAAGCCGGGCAAGTTCCCTGCTAGTGTTATCTGAAGTATTCCTATCAACTTAGAGAGAGTTTCACCCCTTTATGCCAGTAGACGGTTGACTTTATTAGATGTACACTATTTTCTGAGTTAAAAAAAAATTGGCAGCTCTTCATCAGGTTTTTTTTAAGCATTTTCACTCACTATAAAGAAAATATGTCTGTATTTGGCTTCTCCGCAGATTATTTGGCAATCTAACCTAACAAAACACTAGAGTGATGCTGACAATCACATCCAGTTTTGGAAAGCCACCCTGCATTGAGTACAGTATTTCCAGGCTGTAAGCCATAAAACAAGCCTGTTCCTGCTGCAGTTCATGTGGCTTTTGCTCTGAAGTGGAATTAGGGCAGGACCACATCCAATGCATAGTCCCAAAGACACTCACACGTATTTCAAACCCAAAAATCGTCAGCTGTAAAAACAAAATATTTGGGAAAACTCCAGTGAGGGAGGAAACTGCCAAAAAAATCAATTCTCTGTGTACGTGGAGTTGTTTTTAATTCCTGTTTTGCTCTGTGTTTTAGACCAGGGCAAGGGTAGGTGAGTGCTAGTTCAAGGGAAACAGCGGGAGCAAGCAGCTGGGTGACAGACAGTCCCCTTTCAGCATCAACAAAGCCACCAGTTTGACTTTGCCTTAGTGTAAGGTTTCACTCTAACATTGCAGTGCTTGTTCCAATGGATTCCCCATTGTACTACTGAAGACCAGCTCTTGAAGGGTGTGACATTTCTCCCTCGCTTGATGATAATCCCATTAGCTGGGTGAATCTCTGAGCACAAGTCATATCTCTGTGCCAGTTCTGTGATTTCTGCAGTGATTGTCTGTGTCTTGCTGCAATGACCTGCTAATGTATCAAGTGCAGAGGTCTGTAAGCATCCTTACATACTTCTACATTTACTTTACAATCTTCAGTTCAGATCAGTGTTACTGTGAGCACTTCCTTACAGTCAAAAAGGTGACAGTATAAGGGATGAAAGCCAGATGTTCCATGTTTATCCAGTACCAGTGATTTCATAACATTTAGCTTTCAAGTCATGACTAGATTATTTCAGCTGCCAGTGGCTCAGCCCAAGCATGAAGCTCTGTTCCCTCCGCTCAGTGCACTTACGATTCTGAACTGAATCACAGGAATGTTAAAGTACCGTGACTAGGAAGAATTGCTTGAGAAATACATATGTTTTGCCTTTTGAAAACTGGATTCCACAAATATAACAAATATAACAAATATAACAAATACCTTAAAAAGTACACCAAGGCACAGAAGTTCAATCTCTGGATGCATTCAGCTCTGTAATAATGAACAAGTGAAGCACGATGCTGACCATCGGCTGACCTTTTCGCTGATGCTGCCTGTGTCAGGACAAAGCTCAGACCCTTCTGCAACTTTACAGATTCGGCAGCGCTGATATTGTTAGATTAACTAATAGTGCCTTAAGCTGAACCTAAGGCCCTTATATTTACTTGAACTAATACTTCCTGCACCTGACATTTCCAGTCAGAAGATACACACCTTGTCCCCAATTCCTCGACACTTGCTCTCTCGCTTTCTCTTACCTTTACAAGGTGTTTGCGCTCAGCTGCATCCTCTGAGACCCCACCAAAGAGCAGAAATTAGGTGAGAAGCTCTGGAAGCCAGGTTGGACATTATGCTTTCTACCTACATGAATCTGAGAAAAAGAAAGGTGAACACTGTATTTTGCAAGAACTGCAATTCTACAGGTCAGTGTGAACACACATTAAACATACATTGAGCCTCTGCTCCAGGCTATCAGAAAGAGCAAAGTAACCTCACAGGGATTTCAGAGAACTTCATGCTTACTGAATAGTGAACCGCATTTGCTTGAAAAATACATTCTCTGCGTTAAGAGACTTCAATACCAGGCGTCTTATATGCAAAACAAACGTGTTCAACTATGGTAGTACCCCATATGGGAATGAATGGCATCCAGAGTATTTAAACCACAATAAACAAAATTTTGCTAAATGTACCACAGCAGGATTCATGTACACTGGTAGGAATTACACAGACAGTGTGTGAGTATTCAGATATATGCATACCTGGACAGTAGTGTGCATTCATTCATACACCTCTATTACCTATGCAGAAACGGAGATTCTAAGTCTGGGGCAGTACCGCGTGCAAGGATTACCTGATTAGTAGAGTTTTTAACTAATCTTAAAAACTGTTTCTCATGACATTCCTTCCCTGTGCAAAACAGGAGAGGTTTGTCAAGGCATCAATAATTCAGTCTTAAAAGTAAATTCTCATAAAGTGCTCTTCAGGCATGAATTCTTCATAATCTGCCTGTGGGGGAGATGGGTGCTGGGATTTCTTCCACCCGATGGTCTCCTTGAAGACAGGGACACGCTGTGGTAGAAAGGCTGAATCATTCGTCTAGAGTCTGAGAAGAAATCTGACAAAGAGCCCAGAGTAGCTCTCAGAAGCTCTGGGTTGGCAGGTCTCCCCCTGGATCACACACCTTCATCAGTTCAATGCAGTTTATTGCCTATAGCAACATCACTTCACAGGAATAGGTGAATAATCAAGTGTCAGTTAATAAAGGTGTACTTGTTAAAGAAAACATAAGTAAGCTTCCAGTCCTAAAAACTGTAATAAGAAGTTCAGAGCTCAGAAAAACCCAAGAGCAATGAAAGGGAACACCAGATGCTTTCTCTTCAGACCTTTTACTACCTGGCAGCCTTTCTCTCTAGGGAGGATACAGCCATTCAGACTTCAGCCAGATCTAGCTATGAAATCATAAGGTCAGAGGGAATTTTTTCTCTCTCCGTGCACTCCATCATGAGCAGTGACAAGAGCTGTCAGACTCTGGAGGCTTGCCTCGTATAACCTGTTACACCTGGACTGGCTTTAAGAGAGGGAATAGACAGAACCAATAACTCACAAACTTCTTTTTAGCAGGATGCAGACAAGCACTGACAGCTTAAATGCCAGACTGAAGGCACAACAACTCCCACTCGTTGTACACTTCCAAGTCATGCTTTCACATACAGCATCATACAACTGCTTTGTTCATGTACAAGTCTGCAGATTGAAAACTGTTACGTGGCTACGAGCATCAGACACAGACTAAATCAGATAGACGGCAAACCAGGATGAATAAGGAATGTAATTTACCATTTGGGGGCTTGTTTTGATTTACAAAGGGCAAATGAAGCAGAAGTTATTGGCTTTTCCCTACAAATCTTGCCTCAGCAACATTTATAAAATTCTGGAGAGTTCGTGTATTGCATTTTTAGAATCATAATCTGGAGCTGCTGGCAGTCAGCTGGCTAGCAATATTACCTCTCTCTGACTGAAGCAGAGACTTTCAAAAGAAGGAAAGGAGTCATTAAACTCATTCTGATGTGCAATAGGCTCTTTTCTGAGTAACACAATGATATCCCTGAATTCACTGCCTCTAACTTTCAAAAAGATTCAGTGTTGAAGAAAACTGATTCACTTTTAACACAAAAAAACTTCAAATCCAAAGCAACTTGTTAGGTTGTTGCGCTGAATTCTCCTGCCTCTTTTTCCTTGTGGCAGATTCAGGATTAAAATTCCCAAAGGCAACAGAATGGACCTGATTCCTGCAACTCTTCCATTGCTCTTGTTCTTTCTGCAATGTAATGATGAGGACTGGAGACTGGCTTCAGGGACATGCTTAGCGGAGACGGATCATTGCTAATCTACACAGGGACTTGAATCTGGGTTTGCAGCTACCTTGCTCCTGTTTAAATAGAAGCCTGTTCCTACACAGCAGTGGCAAGAAAGCAAGGACTTGTTTGGTGGAGAGAAGGGAGTTCCTCTGTGCGTTTAATCACATGAAGCACCAAAACCACGGCAGGAACTGTGGCCGTGTAAATGCCCAGGCTTAACTCAGTTCTTTCCAAACAACAGGTTGCCTGATCTGCAGGCAAGAATCAGTACTCAAAAGAGAGTTTTTACAAACGATGCGTTGACATCTGGTTTCCTTCTTACCAAAACTTTTCCGCTTGTCAGCTTCCATCTCCTGCTGCTGTATCCCTCCTCCAGGCTCAGACCCCAGCCCATGCCCTGCTCTCCATGCATAGTGATATACCTTGGTTAGGCCAGGAAGGTTGAACTCTTCCTGAGAAACTTCAAGGGGCTCTACTGCATTGTCCTGCTAATGATTTGTAAACATATTATCTGCAATCTCTGCTATAGCCTTCCAGCTATTGTGCTCCCTTTGGAATAAATGGCTATGTAGCCATGTCACAACCCAAGACAGGCACAAGAAAATAAACAGAATACTACTAGAAACACCATTTTTATGTTAATAACTTTCAGGCTAGATACATAAGCACTTATACAATAGACATGCTTACACAATAGGTGTTTTCACGATCTCTCTGATTTGCCACGCCCGTACACATCATGAGTATGCGTAATTATTTCTCGAAGAATCTGACTCACTCTGAATCTAGACATAAGTGGCAAATCTGATATTTCTGCAGGCATGGCAGTCTGGGGAGAGCTGCTCTTTATCTTCAGTTACATCCTTAAACAACCCTGGAGAAAATTTCTGAGCAAAGAAAGAAGATAGAACTACAAAACCCAGAGTATTTATGGAATATTTATACACATTTCTAACTTCTACCCTCTGAATGTCTTGTAAAGATGAGGAAATTGCTGTTTAATAACAGGTTCCATAGACCAGCTGCAAAAAAGGGCTCTCTAAACAAGCATCCACTGCTTGTAGCCAGTTCATTAATTTTAAATGATACAAAATTAGAAACAGCATTTCTTCCTTGTGACAGAGAGGAAGAGGCAGTAAATGTGTCTTCAGAAAATGCATTGATAAAGAGGAAATACAGTTACGTACAAAGCCAAGTGCTGTTTGGGTGTCCATGCAAAACATCTCCAACGTGCTCTCTCCTCTTGTGCAATCCCAATGGAGGCAACCCCGATAACCCTTCTGTCTAGATTTGTGGCACCAAATCATTGTCTTCTCCTATCCTGTGATTTAAATAAAATCTGTATATCCATCAGCAATCAGCAGAAGAGTAGCCTTGGCAAACATGGTGGGATCTAAAGTAGTCTCACTGCTTAAATAGCCATTGTATTCACAACTTTTTCTTCTATTTCAGTTGATAACAGTGAGTTCAAAGGTCTCATGTTTCCTGTTTTAAGAGCTAACTTGCAGTCTCAACAGATGTATTTCAAATTCACATCTGCCTCACAACCTCCACAATGAAGCCATGAGGTGTACTTCCCCAGCTCTACTCTCCACCTTTCTCTAAAACAATTACAGGGAAGAAGGGCCTGTATTTCCCTAAATAAGGCAAATCTCTTACACAGCTGGGCACTGGCAGGGAGTAATGTCAGTATAGTTTAAAGCTGGTTCAGAAGATAAGGTGGAAGGAGGTGTGTGAATGACTGACCCATTGTCCCAGCCCACTCCTTCATTAAAGGAGAGCTTGGGCTACAGACTTGGATGAAACCTGCACCACCCTGTCTAAGTACATCAGCGAGACTTTTTCTGTGTTACTACACCATAAATCAGACTTGAGAACTGAAGATTTCTCTCGAAACCAGTTGCAGTGAGGCTGGGAGCTGTAAATTGATATTGCCATGGGGATGATCAAACCAGCATGCTGGAGAAGCTGTTGATGTTGTCTCTCAAGCTGTGTCCGAATGACCACTAGCTTGGCCCTAGAGGAAACCTCCCAGAAAGGCACTATGGTATGGATATACTGTCCTAGTGCCAGGGAGGTGCCTCAAAATGTAACTGGTTGCAGAAACAGAAAGCAGGTTCAACTGAGGCTTCATTATCAATTTCCTTCATGGAGAAGCACTAATAAACATGAAATGGCTGATAACAAAGAAAATGAAAGCAAAATTAAAAATTAAAAAAAAACAAACCAACTCTGGAGGAAATGAGTATTGTGTTTCTCATAAACAGTAGTTCTTATCCAAAATGAGCATTTCATAACAGGTAATCATTAGGCAGCTTTTTCCCACTGATCTGTTTGAAAACAGCCTGAAAATACTCTATAAAAATTTGTAACGGGGTGACTAGAAAGTCATTCACTGAGTCTTCTTATTTTCTTAATCTTCTTATCAACCTCAAAGAAATCAGAGCCTGGAGATGAGTTGGATCCTACCTCTGCACTAACAAAAAGACACTGGAGTAGCTAAGGCTGACACTGGATGGGCAGCTGAGCCCTTATCATGGCCAGGGGAATGTCCTCCTTGCCCCAGCACCAGCTCCCATCTCTTCTTGCACTGTCCTAGACTTGCTGGGCTTTCCAGTGAGCCAGTCCTCATTGCTAGCCCAGAGGGTAACTATCTGTCTTTTTGCTGCATTAATGAGTTGTCCTGGCTCTGATCCAAGGTAAACGGCAAGATCATGGTTCCAAGAGCTGGAAGGGAACAAGCAAGAAGCAGAGCCTTTTTTTCTTTGAGTGGGGTAGCACACATCATAACAAAGCATTACATATTTCATAAGCATCATTCATCATTTGTGCTTTGTACGTATATGGGGGTACCACATCCCATCCGATTATCACATCCTGCTCCTACCACTAATGACAACAGCAGCTGGTTGTGAGGGAGCAGTTATTTCTGTGATGCTAAATCATCATCTCTTGGTGTTCTTCTTTTACAAAATTGTATCTCCAACATTAAGGTCCACTTTTTAAAATTAATCCCTTGAGTCACTCTCCTTTGCATGAGACCACTCTGTTTCACTGCTACTGTCTGCCACCAAAATACTTTCCGTGCTGGGAACAGCTTTCTGCTGAAAGGCCTGCTGTTATGCAGTGATATTTCTTCTCTACGTGATTAAGGACCTAATTGTCTCAAACATATTATGGAACTGCAGCCTTACAGAAGCCAAGGAAAGCAAGTTCATCTGCTTCCAAAAGTCATAGAAAGCAACATATTATTTTAAGCCAAGGCAGGCCCCTAGGTAATTGTTTTAATTAAGTCAGTCATGGAGGTAGTTTTACAATCTAGCTGTGCTGAAGAACTATTTTACTTGCTGATTGCAGTCATCAATTATTTTCAAGTGCCTTTGGTGATAATTCTTCCTAGTTATAAAGAAATTACTTTTGTATTTAATTTTTCCATAAACATTCTGTTGCAACATTTCCAATTTTTTCTTATCCCAACCCCCACAAATCCTTAAGCAGCTTAACCAGCATATACTCACAATACAAAATTATCCAGGAGACTAAAAAAGTACATTTTACTCAGTCAGACAGTATTGCCATGCAACATAGCATTCAAGCTGTGCTTCTCCATATCTATGTTTGTCCGTGTATCTTTAAAAAGAAGACAAGCACAGCCTTCTCCATGGCAATCTCATGCACTAATTCTGCCAGCACAAGTTTTCAACACTCATCAGTAAAGAGTTTTGAAATGGTTTTACTCTTGCAAAACATTTTACAGGCAAGTCTGGATTTCTTTAATATCTGGGTTTATGTCTGAACCTCCAGGCCATGCCTTTGAGTATTTCCAATCTTTCCTCCTTCACCCTAAAATCTGAAAAATTATTTTACTATTTTCCTTATGACATCTAAGAACTTATGTAAAATCTCTCAGAGCTGGACCTTAAAAAAGGTCAAATATATCAAGATGATGTCATCACATGGACATTTTCTTTGGCAGAAAAACTGTTTCCAGCGCTTCCTCCCATCTTTTGCTGACCTTAAGTTTGCCGTGCTTTCAGCTGTGTCCCTGCAATGGTTTGGTGTCCTTGCTGTGAAATGGCTCCCATAACACCCAGAATCAACACAAACTTTTTTTAAAAAAAAGTGGTTCTTACCTTCTTCTGTGATCTGTCTTTGTATGGTGGCCCCACTGAACAGTTGTCCTAGTCAGCTCCAGCACAAGCATGGGAAAGACTAGCCAAGCACTGCCGCTGCCCTGGCTACAAAGGAAACCTTGGTAAAAGCAAGTGCACAAGGGCCCAGGGGGGTTACAAGCTTGACTGGCTCCTCTGCAGACACAGGAGCAGTGGGGATTTGCAAGATCGCCATACCCTACCCACTGCAAGACCCTCACACACACTCTGTGTGTTACATCTTATAACCTTTCCTTCTTATTGAATGACCTGGTCATCGCTCTTTTTCCCTGATTAAAATACCATGCCTAAAGTAAGGTGAGGGCAGCATTTGAGGAGCTTGTATCACCAGCTATAGAAAGACACAACAACCCCAAAAATCTACTTAGAAGCACCGTCTGAAACTATAGGGGTAGCTGAATCCTGTGCATTCTGGTCTGAGGATGAAAGAGGACGAAACTACTGTAAGACTCAAAACACCTCTGTAAAAGCTCTTTCCTTCTAAGTGTTGACATCTTATGTTTTGTTTTCAGATAGATTTTATTTGCATTACCCGAAAAAACTTTCAGGTTAATAAATGACTTAACAACTCTGAGTAACCAGAGCAGTGGTTAATCTGCTGATACTGTTGTGGTGCTCAGACAAATAAAAGTAATGGCTAAACAAAGTTGAATACACAAACTGGGAACATTTAGCTTGTTGAGATACGAAAAAGCCTCCAGGGTTTGTTTGGTGGAGTACTCATGTATTAACTGACATCTCAGCGCTAGCTAAAAATTAATGGGAAAACCCAAGTGCTGTGGATGGTTCAGAATGAGGTACTGGGTTGCATTAAGCCATCACTGTCATTGTCACAGATCTAACACATTTTTTTAAAAAATGTTATGTTCTCAACTTTAAGATTTTTTACATTGGGTATTTATTGTCAGGAATCTTGTCCAACTTCTTTCCCAATTAAATAAGGAAATCCTGCTTTGAAGAGGCTGGGGAACTGTTTGTTACATGTTTCTTATTCCCAGACACTCAACTTGTTTTGCAAATTGATGTCAGCTTGAGTTTAACTTGAAAAATTTGAGTGAGGAAAAGCAAAAAACTTAGCCCCAAGAGTAAATACTCTGCAGCTCAGTGAAGTACACTGCAGTTTACTTTTAGTTAAATATTATTATAGTTATAATTGTTTTCTTCAGTTACGTATTACTTAAAGAGTAGGAACGATGAAACTAAAACCATATTGACCCAGAAGACAGCTTCACTTTCTATACTTCCTCAAGCCCTTTCTGTTTACTGAGTTTCAGTGCTGTACAAGCCCAAAAAATCTTTTTGCACCTGGCAAAATTTGCCATCTGTAAAAAATGCCAGGCCAATTCAGGCCCTGTCCCTGTGGCAATCTGTCCACAGTGCTGTTTTAATACTCTGTTGGCCAGTGGGTATGGGGAACTTCAGCTCCCCACTATATCATGACACTACTTTCAGGACACAAGGAATATGTCTTTGCTGTTTGGTGTCACTAAAAATACAAACTGGCCACTGAAGACCGAGATACACAAAACTCCATTTTAATCTTTGCATGACATTTATACAATACCTTCTACAACATGAAAGTGTGGGCATTTTTTATCACCACTGTGATATCATCAGCATAACACTGAGGCCAATGTTTCCTTTTAGCTTTCCTAAACTAATTGATAACCCAGAAATCTGCACAAGTAATTCAAGTTCTGCTAGTCTTGCACTGACTTCAGCGCCATGTGTTTACTGTTCAGCAGCCTGTGAAGTTTCCCTCTAACACTCTGGACAGCTTTGTCTAGTCCTGACTAACCTGGGTAGTCCCTGAGCTCTCACACGCCCCCTGAATTCCCCGTTCTTAATCTGAAAATATCCACATTGAGATGGCACTGAAGGATCTAGAAGAGTGTTTCCTGAGTGGGAGTCATCATACCCCACTCTCAGAAGGTCCTGCAGGTCCCTCACTCAAGGCTAAATAGCTGGAATATGCATGGCCAGATTTCTTTAATAGTTATTGCCTATTTTTGTACTAATTACACAGCATGAAGGACTGAGCAGATGATTCGTTCTAGATAACGGCATGAAGTCTTTCAACAGGCATAAAAGAAACGGTTAAAAAACCCTTGTGCCGTACAATAACGAGTATCTAGAGCTTCAGCAGTCATCCAGGAGCCAGAGCCACATACTACAGATCAGAGCAGTCCATAAGACTTTCCAGTGTCTGTGTCATGGCTAATGCAAAGAGAGACTAGTACATGCCGTGTCCACTTCAGCCACTACCAAAATCTCAGTCCCCAGAACAAAGAAGCCACCAAGCAGTCCCAAAACCTCCACAGCAGCAGGACACAGAGTGACGAATCCTAGAAAGTACATACACGGCAATGGGTATCGCCTCACATGACACGATGCTTTTGCCATAGACAAGTACGTGCAGTGGGTACAAATACAAACAAATTCCACACTTTCATTAGTGTATCTTCATGATGACTGTGCTGGTGTAAATACAAATACAAACCCACACATACTCAATATCGTACAGCAAGTCAAACCAAGGCTGCTGGAAAACAAATTCTGCTGGAGAGAGATGAGAATTTAATTTCACTCCATCTTTTTTTCAGTCACAAGAGAGAAAACTCTTCAACCAATTAATATAACATGAATACATGGTCAAATCCATTGTGCCCTTTTTTTACTAATTACAGGAACAGAAAAGAGTTTTCACATAAGTAAAAATCCCCAGTTACTTCTCCCCATTTCCTCTGCACCCACAGCATTTTGTTGCCAGCTGGGAGAACACACCCACGCAAGAGCCCCAGCTGCAATGCCAACATTCCAGGGGAGGGCAAATGGCAGGTCCCCTCAGAAGGGAAGCAGAAATCTTATTCAGTTCGCTACCTACAGCCTTGTGTATTGCTTTTGATGTGTCCCAAGAGGAAACTGTAGCCCAGGCAAAGACAGATAGATATGTGACAGATGCTTTACCATGAAGAAGCTTCAAAAAAAGTAATTTCTTTGCATATATATCTGGCACTCCTCTAAAGACAAATATTTGCTTCTATTTTCAGTGGAGACCAAAGGTACTCACCTGTGTTAAAGATAATGAAATTTCATGCTTCAAGGCTTAAGCTGATTGCTTAGCAAGGCTTAGCTATGCGCCATGGGCAATTCTCTCTCTTTCTGAAATGTTGTGGAGGCAGCTAGATGTGTTATGGATTTCCTTGCAGCTTCCTCTGGAGCTGGACCTGCAATGAAATGGTTTCAACATCATCACTTGTTATTCTAACATAGAGAAAGACTTAAAGGTGGCTGTAAACAGCCCTCTTGCTCCCTTAGCAAAGAGGACTTCACATCATCCTATGTGATCACATCTTTGTGAGCACATCCTATGTGAGCACATCTTTCCTGTGCTCAATGCAAGCATTGAGCAAGCAGACCTCCACACAGGTCTCGTTCTGCAATACAGTAATAGCCACATGGCCAGATCCAGCCTTGGGATCTGCAGCTGAAATGAATTGCTTCTACCTTAGTGATCTCGAGGGACATAGGAGAAAGCATAGCTATAGTCACTGTTGCAAGTACCTCTGTATATTTGGTGTAATAAAAAAGCTTAAAATTCATACAGCACATTAAGAGGCAAAAGGTTAAGTATTTTGTCAACTAAAAATGAAAGATCCAAAGCTAGATCTAGAGTGCGAATGCTGCAGCATTACTGGAAATGAGTGAGGTGTGCCTATGCACATATATTCCCTGTTCTATTTATCAAATCTACTGCTTGAGGCATTGAAAGAGACATGTCAGGTCAGAGTCATAAGTGCATTTTGGGCCAGCTAGGCTATTGCTGTTGTTTGCTTAACACCACAGGAAAAAACTGCATTGCACTGATAAATAGATCCTCAATCTGATCCCATGACAGTACAAATCACAATCCAGTAATGAATTTGCAATGGTTTGCAACTGACAGTGAAACATGAGGTCTGAATCTGGCGCAGGGACCACGAAGGAATGAACAAACCACAAGAGCCAAGATGTGATCTGTCCGGCCCATGTTCAAAAAAGAGGACAACTGCATGAGGTTAACTCTGTGCTGGCTGTCACAAACCATTTTTTTTTGTGCCTGCTTAATCAGGAGGTTTGACAGGATGAGGCTGTTCATGGCCTATGTCCCTGAAGCAGATTGTGGCAGTGCCCCACACGTGTTCAGTGGCTGTGAAGGTGGGCATACAAAGACTATCCCTTCCTTTTGGAGAGCAAAGCAGACAGGGCAATTTCTTCCTGTGCTCTTAAAGCTAGATATTCAGCAGCTTCATGGTAGGAACCAACACTTGAAGTGGCAACGCCCAGACTGACAGAAGCATTCCGGTGTCTTCTGACTGGAATCTAGTACCTAGGTTAGGAGTTTAGCTTGTAAAGGAAGACTTTACAGCATCTTTGGTGTCACAAAGCTCAATCTGAGCCATGCTCTCAAAAGGTAGAAAGCTGCAGCTGGAAAGCAATGCTTTCAAAAGGTAGAAAGCTGCAGCTGGAAAGCACAGCCACGAGGCTGCTCCCCTCTCCAGAATGGCTAAAATTTCTCTCCACAGTTACAGCACTACAATTACACGCTGTGAATACCTGTGATGAAAACCATAACCTCCTTTGTTGCTCAGCAAAGAAATCAATGTTGAGAACTGCTAACTACCAGCAAGTCAACTCTGCTTTCTCTAACTTGGAAAACGAGCGCAGTCCAGCTGTGCTGGGGCTGGCAGGAGTGACAGCAGTGGTAATAACAACCATCTGCATCACTGGGAGAAGAGTATGTATAAACATGAGTGAAACTCTGTCCTCCTCTGAAAACATCATTGCTGTCCATTACTGCAATCAGTGAGGAAATAGGACTGAAGTCTCTTTAAAGACACTTCAACAGACATTTTTACACATTTTCAGAGCAATTACAGATTCTCACTAGTCACACTGCTGGGACAAAAGTGTTACCAGGTATGGCAGGTCCAGTGCCAGGTGTTTCCTTGACGTGCCAAGTAGCACAGGTCCTGAGTCCACAGGACAGATTAAGGTTTATCTCTAATTAAATGCTTCTCCTAGTAAGTTTTAATAGGATGACGGAGCCAGGAAGAATCAGAGGATTTGCTGAAGAACTTCTTTAGTCTAGCACCATGCAAATGAACAGATCTTAGCTTTGTTTACACGGGTGCTAACGAAATTCCTTCCCTCTGACGTCACAACCACACCGTTTTACTATGGTAAAATTTCATCAAAACACTAATTTTACACTCTTGGAACATTTGAAACAAATTGTATTCAGTATAAGTTTACACCTAATAGAGACAAAAATTGACTGCAGAAAAGCAAGCACTGAAAGTAGCAAAGATTTTAAAGCATATTTGATGGTGAAAACTGTTGAAGCTTCACTCATGTATTATCTTATGTCAGTGTGGAAACCCATGAACATTGTATCGTACAATGGTATTTTACCACCTGAAAACTTCATAATGAAATATGACATGATCATTTTTGGAAGAGGCACATCTGAGTCAGGTTTTTTCCTTGTTTTCCTCATTGGTTTTTTTTCCAAAACAAACTTCATTATTTTTTGCCTTACAACACTGGCACTAACTAGAAAAGCATTAAATCAAAGACATAAGGACTATCCATGGAGGATTTCAGACGATGGGTCAGAGTGACATAGACTATGTCTGGTAGACATCTGCAAGGTGTGTACATGACTCCTAAGAAGTGGTTTGCTGACCCACAAAAGTAGTTCTGTTATGAGTCATAGGTTGGGGAGAAATCTGTGTGGAGGTCGGAAAAACAGAATAAAGACCAGCTCCTAAATGTGAACAACAGCAAGAGCGCTCTGCCCTGAAGCTTCCTTTCACTTTTGTTTCTATTCTATTTGAAAGAAGAAACACTGGAAGTTTTTTTTTTTTCAAAAGAAGTAGGACCTCCCTGAACATTTGTAATAAAAATCCACACAAACCCTCTTTAGCAGGCAGGAATCTTCCTCCAAGTTAGTTGACCTTTTTATTGACTCTTCACAGGGCTCCTTGAGATGAAATTTCTTTCTTAGGAACTTATGCACCGTGATGAACAAAGTAGGATGGAGGCAGGTTTTTCGTAGGATTATTTTGTGCATGTGCTAAAATCTGTAACAAACTCCTGCTCTGAAGCTGATGCAAAGGGTTACTTTGCATTAAGCAAAACCAAGCATGAGTCCCACTAGCCCTATTCTGAAAGGGGTCAGGATACTGCAAAGCAGAAGGAGCCCAAAACGCCACATTTACTTTGCTGAGAAGTCAGAGGAGGAGTTCATGAGCTCACTTTCAAGAAATTGTGATTCCTCCTATCTGACACATGTGTTGGAATTACACAGATTTAAGTTGTCTTGGCACACAGATTGAATGCTGCAGAGAGACAGACAAGTAAACTGTTTGCTGCCACGTTATCAGAGATTTGGGGATCATTATGAAGGAAGAAAAGCCAATTAATTTCCCTATAAGTGGTTGAATACAATGCAGCCACATATTCTGGAGATCTCTATAGTCAGGAGAGATGAAGAGATCTTCACTTTAATTTCAGACTATACTGTAATTGCACTGAGAACTCCCACCTGCATCCCAACACTCCGGTTACAGCCGTTGGGCAGAGGCCAAAATTTCCTACTGCCCTGCATTAACAGTGTGAAAGCGAACTAACTCAAGTCTCCGCACTTGGGTTTGAAATCCCAGTTTTCCGTGGCTGCACTGTTAGCAGTCAATACTGGTGCTACCTCTGCTCATTTTAAAGCATCTGCAGATAATTAAAGTTGTTTATAATCCACAGTCTGTGTGAGGTGACGGTATCAAAACCCCAGCGAAAAGTTGAAGGATACATCCTAAATCACGCTCATGCCTTTGGAAAACTTCTGTGTGGGCTCAGCAATTCGGAGAAAAGTCTGCAGGCAGGAACCTTAGAGGTTTGAAAACAAATCCAAACAATCCCCAAAGTGACTTTAGATAAACAAAGCCCCAAATGTACCCGGTGTTCATGTTCCATGGCACTAAGTATGTCATGACAGGGAAGGGGGGAAGCTGTGTTGAGAGGCTGCGCTGGCAGCACTGGGCTGGAGCGAAGGGCACAGGTACAGGTTATCGGCCCAGTGCGAGGCATCAGCCCTACAGGAGAAGCTCCAGAAAAGGATAACACAACCTGGCGTCAGGAAGCTCTGCGCCTCTTTTTACTCTTAAAAAAAAAATAAATCCTGTCTTCCACTATTCCCTAATGGAGATGGCTCAGAAAGGTTGCTCTGAAATGCTCTGCAACGTGAGGGCTGAGAAACGACCCCTACCTCGAGGGGACTGTGGAGGGGGCAGGACCCGCCGCCACCTGCTGGGCGGGACACGACGGGAGGAGATAGGGGCGGGATAGGACACGGGGAGTGCCGTGGAGTCGGGATGCGGGGACGGGATAAGGGAAAGTGAGGTCGTGGTGCGGTGGGACGGGGCGGGGCGAGGGCAGGCGGTGTCGGGGGGACGGGGCAGAGTGAGGCGGTGTCGGGGGGACGGGGCGGGGTGAGGCGGTGTCGGGGGCGGTGGGACGGGGCGGGGGCTGCCGGGGAGGCGGGGGCCGGGGCCAGGCTTGGCGGAGGGACGGCGGTGGGTCTGCCCCATCGCGGAGCTCGGAGCCTCCCAGAGCGGGCGCGATGCTGCCCGGGGCCGGCGCCAGTCCCGCGCTGACCTGCGGGGCCGTGCTGGCCGCCGCCGTGCTGCTGCAGTCCGCCTGCGTGGCCGTCACCTTCCTCTACTTCACCAAGGAGCTGCAGCAGGTCGGTGGGGGCGGGGGGGCACCCGCTCTCTCCCTTTGTCTCCTTTCTGGCCGAGGGGAGGGAGGGGATCCTGCCCGCGCGCTCTGAGGGTTTGCGATGCCCGCGGCGTTCTGAGCGCTCCCCGGACAAAGGGCTCCGCGCCCTGTGTGCCTGCTCCTTTGTCTCGGCCTCCTCCGGCCGTGGGTGTGAACGCGGGGGACGGAGCTCAAGGCAAGAAAAAATAAAAAGTTCTCTTCTCTTGGCAGAGAAGTAGCAAACGTGCTTTCCCTTAGAGCGCCAGACGTGCTCTCGCATCGTATCGGGTCCCCGTCAGGGCTGCAGGGAAGGCAGAGCCTCTGTCAGCTCCATATGCCTGTAGGCAGCGGGGAAAGCGGGCTGAGGAAAGCTGAGGTACCTTTTAGATGCCTCCCCTAGGAAAATACAGAGTTTTAAGACAGTGACTAATCCCAAAGGAACTTCACCCAGACGGCAAAACACCACTGAACTCCCCAGAACGACTCGTAAAACACCCGTTGTATAGTCTAGATGCTTTGGTCTCCTTGCAGCCTCCCTCTAAGCCTGCTGGCTGCTGCTTAACTCTTTCCTCTTCCTGCAAAAGATCATTTGCATTCCAAGAAAATTACATGTAGTGAATAGTGCCACGAGCCTTTATGTATGTGGCCCTGCTTTCACTGATCCCCCTACTTCTAAGGGTTTCCCTGAGCATCTTGTCCAAAATCTGCTGCCCTGTAAGTTGTACCACTGTGTTACTCTCCCAGGAACAAAAGTAAACAACTGCAGGTAAGTGTACTATAGTTGTACAGCTTCAGAAAGTATTGCATAAATGCAAAATATTATGTTACCTAGGCATTTATTCTATGTCAGATTTAATAGGTGGAATCTTCCAAGATGTCCAAGTCCTCTCTGAAGCAAGCATTAAAGGGTATATAGTATTCTGCAATATAAGCCAATGCTCATATTTTGGAAATGTATAAGACAGATTTTTCCTGCTAATTCTGTAGTTGAGGTTGTCCCATATTTGGTGAAATGGAGGAATCAGAAATGTCTCAATTTTATGAAATAAGTTCACATAATAGTGATAATGAAGAAAAATACATAAATGCATACGGTTCAGAGTCCTTTGCTAAGAAGCTTGCCAAGGTAAGTAATTAGTAACAATCTTTCCCTGCCTTTTATTCAAATATGTACACCTGGAATACAAGCACATCTCATGATACTTGCCCAGAATACAACTCACTATTTCTGAAGAATGACAAGCCTACATTTGGTGTGAAAAGCTAAATCTGTCCACACTGAAAGTTCTGTTAGGCTACAAAGTAAGGTTGCTGGCTCTGGAGGGGGTACCGTAAGCACATACTCTTGCACATGCCATCTGGAGCACAATAAACAAGGTAAAAGCTTACCTAGAAACACAGTCTGCTACCCCACCTCCACATGGTGTGTATGGAATAGATCACAAAAGATAAACTGTGATTTCTGTCTGTATGTTATTCCTCCTTTTGTTGTTTACAATGTCTGCATTTCTACACCTTCACCAAGTTACTGTGGCTGCACAGACTGCAGATATTTTTATCTTTACAGAAAAGTAAATATATAGCCAGCAGGCTTTCTTTTTTCTACAGCTATAGTAATCTGAGGACTAAGAATTTGTTTAACAGTTTTGCTATGGCAGGAAGCGCTGAGATACAAGCACGATAAAGTTCATTATGCTTCAGGATACAGGGCTGGAAGGAAAATATCCTCAGACTTCCTTCTGTTTTGAAAAAATAGTCCACAGACTACTCCTAGAATAGGACAAAAGCTTTAGAAGATAGCATTAGAAACAGGACTTTTGTCTTCAAAAACATCAATGCTACAGATAAACTTCACTTGATTCAGTCTTACATCACCCTGATGCGTTCCTTTCTTCTATCCATAAAACAAATACCAATCCTTCAGTACCATGCGGTGCTGATACAACATTGTATTCCCCAAGGATTTCAAAATACATGCAAAACACTGTTCCAGTGCCAGGACAGTAAAGCTGTTAGGTGGAGAACTATGCCAGGTAAGGACAATACAGAAGCACAGGAACATTTACTTCAAGATTGGGGGCAAAGCTCAGAGGTGAGTTTATAGCAGACCTGATAAGAGAATAAACTAATATCTCGTCTGCTCACATATTTTTTTTAAACTCATCAAACCCCTTTGTTATAGGAGCTAGTACACTTTGAGCTGTCAGAGCCCTTAGTTTAAAGTGCGTTTTTACCTTAATAAGCACATAATTGTAACCACTTTAAATGAATTCTTGAAACAAGAAACTTTCTTGAAACAAATACTTCTCAGTAAGGACAGAAAAACCTTCACAAGCATTTACAGCGGTGGCCCCATTTCGCTTTGATGCCTCCAAAGTACAGGATTGTTTCAAGTATTAGAAGAAGCTCACAGAGTCTGCTGCAAACTGAAGGTGCTCTTCAATCCAGTGGGATTTGCAGGGCAGCATGGGTGAATTCTCCTAATCCTCCTGGAGGATGAAATCTCTTCCTAAACGCCTTTGTTTTCTAACAGGCAGGAAAAGCATGGAGTGTAAAGGAGGAAGCCACTCCTTTTGTTGTTTACAATACCACAGCCTCAAGGAGAGCCAAAACTGCTACTTGTAGAATAAATGCATCTGTTTAGCTAAATCAGACTTCTTTAACATAAGAAGAGTGACGTTTAAATGTTAACAATCAGAAATCCATCTGAATGCTTTGCATGTTTATTGCTGATTGCTGGTTCTTCCCAGTTCCTGTAGTACTTTGCTGGGACAAGCACCCTTACCAGTCTTTCTAGCTGATACAGCAGCAACAGAGTTCAAAGCAAAGAGGAGCTGTTGTCAGCTGCCAGGTTGTGTACTCTTACATTAAACAACAGCGCCAGCTGGAGCTGTGTATGTCTCCTTGCCCTGTGCAAGCCGCTGGGTTTGGGAAGAGCGTTTCCCTATAATATAAACTCTCATAGTCCGCTTCCCTTGGAGCCAAGAAGAGTTTTGCCTCTCTCTTTTAAACCTTATGAGAAGAAAATGTGCTTTCTGTGCGACTAGAGAGTATAGACATAGGCCCCTGTCACAAGGATTCATCACAGTGTATTCATTTGGACCAAATGCTGTTTCTGTTGTCTGCACTTTGTTCTGGACTATGAGATCAAATACAGTTACAGAGAGCCCCCAAACTGGATATGAGGAGGATATGGTATGGATGCTATCAGTGAAAGCCTGGATTGGGAGTAGCATTGGCTGAAAAGACAGAATGGAAAATGCTTCTAAAGATTACTTTTTAATTTCATCCTCAATAATTTGTGAAGAAAAGTCCCTTCTGCAAAAGAAAGTTTTTTTAATGCAGAACTCAAGAAACTGAAGAATTCACAACATCAGTGATTTGGGCATTGAATTTTCACTAAGCTGCTTTAGTTGAGTGCTAGATACCAAATTTGTATTCATGGAGATCACGTAAGTATATTTTTGCATATAGAGTATGCCATTGTAATGGAACGTATAGAATCAGGATTAATCACTGTTGTTGTTTTCTCTATAGTCGTAACTTACATCATACTATTAAATGCTTTAAAGAAAAGAAAGCATGTTCCTAAGTAGTGAATTTAGTGACATACCACAACCAAGCATCTGAAAGCACATCAGAGATGAAAAATCCTGGTTTTCCCTTCTGCTGCAGCTTCGGGACACGTACTCCAAGAGCGGCATTGCTTGTCTCACCGGGGAGGAAATGGGAAATTTCATCCAAAACTTGGATCTAATTGAAAATGAAGACAGAGAAGCTGATCCCTGCTGGCAAGTAAAGTGGCACCTGGGAAAGTTGATTAAAAAGGTATTTGGGAACTGACATCCTGAAGCAGCAGCACTATTCAAAGAATTCTAATAGCATAATAAAGGGGGGGGGGAGCTTGGATTTTCTTATTGCAAAGCAATGGTCAAGCCACAGCTTCAGCTGCCAAAAAAATCCAGACAATGTTTTCAATAGATTCAGGAAATAGTAAAGCAAAGACAAACCAGTTTTTACTAAGCTAATTTCGGTGATAGGTTGTCTTGTCTGAAATACCTCAGGGTACAAGTGCTTGACTCCAGCTTATTTTCTACCTGACCATGTAGATCACACTACTAGCAGAGGTGTCCCTCCTTCTTTGGAAATACAGGGAGACTGGCATGAGAAATTAATATGGGAGAGGTAAAAAGGTGCCTGAGGAATGGTCTAGTTATGAACTGTGTAATGTATTAGAGGAGGAAAGAGCAAGCGAGCACACAGCATTGGGCACAGCACCTTCCCAGCTCAGCATTCAGAAAACACCAACTCCTGCATGACTTACACACAATACACATAATTTTGGCTCCGGAGACAAAAATAAGCCTGGCTGAAAAAAATCAGAAAGATTAAGATCTTCTGGAATGGTTTTCAAAATCCCATCTCCAGCACATAAAAAAGCTCATTCATAAAAATTTACTTCTGGCTGAAACTTACCTGGCAAATCTTGCAGCCCAGAATAAATGCTGTGTTTTTCAGAGACCTCAACTCCTTTGGTGGAAGTTATGTCAGTAAAGTCCCTAAACTGCAGAAAGAAAATATTATTTTATTTAGTGGGCATTTACACATCTAACATATCTACTAGCTGCCTGATTGCTTTAAAAAAGGTAAATGGGTACCAGAAATAATAAAGATATTGATAATAATGATAGATGAATAGAAATATGCCATTGCAGAACACATCAGTAAGTGGCACTATGGGGCCCATTGTAGTCACCCAGACAAATAATTTCAAACCACCAGCATGCTTGCTGCAGCTACACTGCCCTTGGTAGCCAAACTAGTTCCTTTCAGTGGTCAGCAAACAGTTATAAAGAGGGAGAATGAACAAAGTAACATATGCTGGCTTAAGAGTGTAGACACATAGATAGGTAGAGGTATAAAAATAAATGAAATTTAATTTAGCAGAACTAAGATCCCACAGAACTGCACACTGCCAAGTATTCTGCAAACAAGCTGGTGCTTGTATACTCACTTCTTATTTGACAAAAGCATGAAAGTAAATTTTTCCAATAGATTTAAAGCCCAGATGGCTGAGCTGTCTTGAAAAAGTTTTGCCACACATTTAGTTGCATAAAAGACGGAAATATAGAAATACTTCAATACAACAAATTCATGGGCTTTTTTGATTTGCATGTTTATCAAATTCAGAATACCAGTTATGCATGAGTTTGAGAAAGGAGTGTCTTTTTTCATGCAACTTTCAGTTTCTGCTGACAAACTGATTCATTTTCTGTGTTTGTTGGCAGATGATGTCCAGAAGCTACGAGGAAAGCCTATCTGCAGTCAATGGTATTATAATAATTTTGTTACCTGTGGGAAAAAGTTGCTGCTAGTGGCACCTGATGTATAGTGACTCAGTGTTTTAGAAGCGCAGAAAACACTGGCTAAGGTGTTGTACTGGCAACGAGTCTTCTAAAACGATTGCTTATTACCAGAGGACAAATTTTCAGGAGCCAGAAACATGGTCAAGTAGTTAGAGGGAGGTAACCAAGGTGCACTTGGCTTCTAGATCTCAGTCCCACAGTGTTAACAGGGACATTTTAAACAGTCTGCACTCCTGGGAACAAGCAGCGCTGAGCTGCTGTTTGCATAGAACAGGTGAGGAATAGCTCTGCTGAAGCTCACACAGCTCTAAACGTGTTGAACGAAACCATTATGATCTCCAAGTCGAAATTCAGAGCAGAGATTATGAATACTTAACCTTAAAAGATACCGATCATGGATGTGAAAACTTGGTACTATGAGTTACTTTAAGTTGTGTCTTGGTAATTTGGGAGCAGGCAGGGGGAGAAAAATGAGAACAAAGAGACATACAAAGACATTTCAAGGAGAGCAAGAGCATAAGAGAAATTTGAGCCTTATTACCCAGTATATAGCATTTGGTGTGTGGTTTAGTCAATTAAAAAATGGCATAGATATTCTTTAAAATCAAGTCGAATAGGACAGATGTGCTTTGCTACAGCCTTGCTTCTAATGTGACATTCCTTTTCTCGTCTTCCCTTAGCTGAAAGAGCCCTGACGCAGGTGCACACGGATGGGCAGCAACCACGCAGCCCTGTCAATAGGATCGCAGCACATCTGACAGGCAACAACAACAGGAAGAATTCCCCATCCCCACGCAGTAAGGAGAAACTTTACATACTTCCATAGTGGTGCTTGCATACACTTTTTAGTACTTACATTGGGTTAACAGTAAGAAACAAATCATTAAAAGTTTTTCAGCTAATTCTTGCAGAACAGGGAGAAAGCTCATTGCTTCATGGGTACCTCCCTAACGTTTCTTCTGGAAACTGCGTTAGGGGAAAAAATAGATATCCTTCTTCCTAATGTTAAGCTTTCCTCTTTTCTTCCCTTTAATTTCCTTCTCTTCGTTGTGCAAGTCCCAGCTGCTATGGTGACAGACCTATTAGAAATGTGAGACAGAGACAGGAGAAACTTGACATTCAGGCCGTAATGCACAGCTTGGTAGGGTTTCTGCAGCTTTGGAGGGTATCAGACACACAGATATTTTAACTTTGTTACTAAGTAACAACATGAAGATTATTTTTTCTCATTTGGGATCAATAAAGTTAAAAATAAAGGTAGTTTACATGGGTTCCCAAGTAGGGCTAAACGACTTACTCCTGGACTTTCAAGTGCTTTTGAGACCAGACCTAATAGCCGCTGGGAAGAACAGGTTTCTTTACTTCACTGTTGAAATCCACGCTCTCCAACTAACAAACAGACACCTGGCTTCGCTACCTGTTTTTTTGCTTTAACATTTCCTCTCTCTTTTTTTTTTTTTTGAAGTAGATTCCTTGCCCAGAAGAGGGAACGGACAAAAAATAAGCAACTGGGAATCATCAAGGAGAGGCCACTCTTTTCTTTACAATGTGGAGCTTAGAAACGGCGAGTTAGTGATACCTCAAACAGGCTTTTATTACATCTACTCACAAACTTATTTTCGTTTCCATGAAAATGAGAATGAGGATTCAGATTTGTTGGCACAAATCAGGAACCCCAAACAGCTTGTCCAATATGTTTACAAACTGACTAATTATCCAGAGCCCATTTTGCTCATGAAAAGTGCAAGAACAAGCTGCTGGTCTAAAAAAGCAGAATATGGACTTTACTCCATCTACCAAGGTGGTGTGTTTCAGCTGAAGAGAGAGGACAGAATTTTTGTCTCTGTCAGTAATAGTGATATAGTTGACATGGACAAAGAAGCAAGTTTTTTTGGAGCCTTTATGATTGGTTAAAAGGTGAAAATCATACTTTGAAGGAGCCCGTTTTTTCATAGTCAGGACCAACTTTAAATTCTGTAAAATAGGGGATAATAAGCAAATGCTGTAGCAATACCAACGATACCAGAATCCCCTTTCTCAGCTCACTTAGCGCGAGGTCTGACCATGACATATACTCTCCTACCAGCCCAGAAAGCACAGCAGCAGCTTGCTGCAGCTGCAGATGGTGTTGATTTGTGCAGGCACGAGTGCCACAGCTTGCAGCCCAGCCAAGCTGGGGACGTGCGAGGACTTCACGTCCCACAAATTATACCTTCGGCCAGAATCCCAGGCAGGTAAGCACTCACCACTATCTCTGCAGAGAGGCTCCACGCTGCTCAGCCACAGCAAATGGGGTGAAAGATGCTCTGGGTCTGGTTACTCAAGACTGGAACTACATCTCAAATTTTATTTGTGGTGTCCGTTGGGACCCTGTCTTGAATATCTCGGCTGTGTAAGGAGCCCTTACAAGGACTGCTTCTCAGTGCCTGTGAAACAACTCTGGAAGGTTTTGTTTGAACCTGAGTTTTACAAAAGTTGAAAGGCCACCAGATGCTCAAACTGCACATCTTCATCCCATCTAACAAAGCATTTAAGCACCTCATTAATTTTTAGCACATGAAGAGTCTGACTAAATCAGGGTATTTACATGCTTGAAATTAAATAGGTGCTTAAGCATTTTTCAGGATCGTGGCTTCTGTAAACACATTAGTCTTTCTTGATCAGAATATGTACATAAAAACAGCTGCTTAAATGGCACAGAAGAGGTTTTGAAATCAATCAGTATTTTGTTTGGCACGCTACGATAGTGCCTATTTACTTCATTGCTGTGCTGCAAAGATTTCTCTAGGCTTCCTATAGGTCCAGTAACTTAGTTGCTTGACAAGTACTTGTTGACAGCAAGTACTTGATCCAAAAGAAAGGTGTTTTTCTGTAAATAGTGAATTCTATTAGAGATTTGCCACAAATTCAGCATGACATGGTTCTTCCATGTTTATTTGTACTGGCCTGTATTTGGTAGGATGTAATGAGGAATAACACAACTGGATCACTAAGATTTTAAGGAAAATGGATGCAACAATCTGCACTAAAACAAGAACTGCAATTTAGGTGATGCTGTTTTGATTTTTACTGTATTTTTAGGAATGGTTGAAAAGTTCACAGGTTTTTTTTTTAAAACCATAATTTTTACAAAAGCTGGCCACTGTATTTTTGACTCTAAGTAGGACTATTTTATATTAGAAAAAATTAAAGGCAACAGAAAAGATTTGCAAGTGTAAGCTGTGTGGGCTAGATCCACAGCCAAAGTCAGGTACCATAAATCAGCACGTCCGCAGCATTGCCAGTGGAGTTAGACCAGTTTGCTCCATGAATGCATTTTGCCCACGGACAGGTGAAACAGCAGGGAAAAGAAGGTGAAAATGAAAAAAAAAAAAAGGAGGGAAAGGAAGAAAGTTGTTCTGCGAATGTTATTTTGTGCCAACAGAATGATGCCAAGAAAAAAGGCAGTCATCTGTTTTTCCAATACACTAAGGTTGCCGTGGGAACCTTCACATTCACCTCCACATTCTGGTAATTAAATCACTGTAGAGCCTTGTGAGTAAACATGCATCATTCATCTTACTACTTTGTCAACAAGAGGAAATGAATAGACAGAAGCCCCTGCATTTATTTTGTCATTCAGAAAAGTAGTTATGTTGGTTCATTTTAATACCTGTGTTTAAGCAACGAGTGAAGAATTTAAGCAATACTTTTGTCAGATTAGGGTAAAAGACCCACACTGTTGTAAGTCTGAAGTGATGAGGTTTAACTTTTTGTCTGGTGTTGTAACACAGCATCACATTTATGGTTTTCAGTGGTAATCAAATATGTGAAATTCTTCACTGGAATATTC
Organism: Cuculus canorus; assembly: GCF_017976375.1. NCBI lineage: Eukaryota > Metazoa > Chordata > Aves > Cuculiformes > Cuculidae > Cuculus > Cuculus canorus. The sequence continues at coordinate 19,883,577 of NC_071409.1, forward strand.
ACTGGAACACTGGTTTGCCTTGTACTCAAATCATCTGTTTCAACAAAGAACAGGAAATATTCCTAGTTCTCTTTTTCTGCCTGCCAGAAAAGGCTAGGGACAACAAAGCCGTTCCCTACATCTCGTGTTGTCTGCTATATTGGAGAAATTACTTCCGCAAATTCTCATTGCAAATACACCAGGTTTTCTTATTTCAGCACAGGATTGACCCATGTTATCAGGTTTGAGGTTTTTTTCCCTAGCAAATTACTATATTTTAAAGATATATTTTTTAGAAATGTTATTTTAGGACCTTATTAGAAAGAAAATTTATTTGAACTGTGAAAAAGTATTTCAAACCCACTGGTGGCAGCTTACAGAGAGAATTCCTCGTGGTGGCTAGGAACTGACTTGTGTAACAGGAGTCATGACTGCTAGAAAGAATTGGAAGGAAACCGTGGGAGACACCACAAACTTGCATCTGATGCTAAGACAATCTATTACGCACAGCTGTCGATGTAGAGCATCCTACCCACTGTCGCTTGGGGAATGCCCCCTGGCATTTTTTATCTAGATGTACATATTCTCTGTCTCTGCATGCAGAGCATATTGCAACAGGGATCACCCCAAATAATCATATTTTATTTCTGAATATGTCAGATATTATCTTGGGAGGAGAGACTGTGAAGCAGTATGGGAGGGGACACATTTGAAGGTGAATGAAAAGATATAGTAACTTCTGTTTGTACATTTGCACCCTGAATCATACCTTTCATCTCATTTCATGCACTACAAATGTAGCAAATTTTTATTACTTGTGGATGTAGGTTGCGGTAACAAATATTGTAATTTTTCTACTTGTGTTTTATATAAAATATTTTTAGTAAATAGTTACATAGTCTTGCAGCAATTATTGATGTTATCCTACGGCTTCCATAACAACAACCCAGTCTGAAATAATTTCTCTGACATTGGTCGGTATCGGTTATAATCCATTAAACATCACAAACAGTTGCAACACAAAGGACGTAATGCAAACCATGGAGCAATGCCATATTCTGTAATGCCATATAACTGGGTTCCAGACCTTACTTGGTGAGCAGCATCTAGAAGCAGTACACTGAAGAAAACACTGAAAATCATCACATGTGCAGAGGCTACAAAACTCTGAGCACTTCCCTTGAGGTCCTTCTCATGTTTCTGGCCTTTGGCAATTACTTAGGCACTGGGAAACTGTTTAGGATGGAAACATTGATTCTTATCCATCACCAAACTACAGTAGAAGAGATTGAATTCACAGAGACAAGGAGCATTTACACAGATGCTGTAAAGCAGCAGTAAACTGGAAGTTTGGTGGAAACCAAATGCAATCCCTGCCCCAAAAGCAAACATGGGATGTTGTTTGGTCTATCCATTTGACTTTCAAAATTCACCCCACGAAAGAAAGCATACAAATCCCAAGCGAACCCTGGCAATTCAACAATACATGAAAGAATGATCCAACCTGACACCCAGCCCTGAGATGATGGGTGAGGGGGACTGTTTCGTCCTCTGTGCGGAGAAGGGCTACAGCTGGAGCAGCAGCGATGTGCCACTTCGGGGAAACGGTTGCTCCCAGGGGATAAACACCCAGGAAAATTGCCCCCATCTTAGCCACCCCCGAGGGCTGTTACACCATGCATCCTTTCAACATCCTCTTCTCTTAGCAGTTTCCAATATTATCTCATTTTCACTGTACTGGGCTGTGGCAGACTCCCACATCGCTGTTCTGTGCAATGCGAATCCATGCAATTAACAAGAGGATGCTTGCCTCCCTAATGAATTTATAATCTGAATACATTTAGTCCAGTGTTTTCTTTAGGCTTTATGTAGAATAGATGGATGTACCTCAAGCCTGACTAATCAGATGAGTAGGTCTGTGTGTGTGTGGTTCTCCCCATCCACACCAAGCCCCACTGGAATCAGTACACCATCACCCGGGAGGAGCAGCCCCTGCAACCACAGCCCTGAATTGCAGAGAAGACCACAGGTTTTAAAAAGAAATCATTCCTTTTATAGAGACTTGCTTTTCTTTCAGCAGAAGGTTCACTCTTTTCCGGCGTTTCCACAGAAAAGAGGACATGCTGGCTAACTGCCTTTTATTTTACCTTTCATTCCTTCATGGAAATGGACTTACATTTTTTGTTTCTCTTTGCCTTAGTAAATGTAATTATTACTATTTATATTGCAGCAGCATTGGCTGCCCAGGTAGGATCAGGGATACATTTGCCATAGCCGTGCAAACAGTTAAAACAGGTCATTTCAAACAATGAGATTATAAGATTCATAATTATAGTTTTCAGATTATGTCTAAATATTAGGGTCTAAGAAAAGACTGAATGTAATGATCAATGTAACATAAATAAGCACACTGAGACAAGACCTCATTCATCCCAACACTGCTCATGATCAGTGAGACAGGGCTGCAGCTTATGGCAGAATCCTGTCAGATGAAGCACCTTCCCATTTGTATGGGCTGCTATACCAGAGTAAGTATAAATTACGCTCTTTGTCTTTGATGCACATAATACTGTTACACTGAACACATCAGTGGTGTAACAATCACAGCATTAGCAAACATTGGGGGATCCACAGTTGTTCACACTGCCTTTCAGAAACCAGCAATTTCAACATGATAGAATGCAAGACAGATTCCTCCTCAAGATGCTTTTGATTTCCACTGATTGTGAGTTCTTCAGCTCATATTATTCTCAATTTGTTTTGACTAAGGGTATCTAGTCCACATAACTACTGCGTGAAGACAAAGTGGTTCAACTGCAGATTTGCTGGTGAATTGAGACGTTATCATTCCCCATTCAAGATGGGATAGAATTAAAAACATGAAAGTATGACAGGGGGTAAAGGACAATGCAGTCCCGTCCTACACATTCTGGCACTAGCAGAACTCAAATCATAACAGATATTACCAAACATGTAAGCCAGGTGAATATCTCCATCCAAAACCAGGAGAGCTTTGACTCAAAACCTCCACATCTTCTTTAGAGACGTCCAACGATATTAAAAAAATAGCATGTACTACTCACATGCTAGAAATCATTTAATAAACATTATGTAGGTTTTAACCCAGAGTAAACATACCTGTGACAAATGCACCATGATGTCTCTCCGCTTGGTGAAGAAGTCTCCTGGAGAAAGACATGCATGCCTAGGATGTGACCTAGCAGCACAAGGATCTGAAGCACAGCGAAAAGCTAAGCCTAAAACAGATGACTTTGAATTAGTGGTGTTAGAGCACTGCTGATTAATTAACTAGCACTGTTTTGGAATCTGCATGCAGATGTTTACTGTCATAAACAGCTGTAAAGTAATTTAGTACATTCTGGATTTAAAGTTACTTGGTTGGATTACCACTATTTTATCAGTGCCACTCACTGATGATAGTTGCTAAACTGTAACCTTTGAAAACACACACCAGATGCTACCTTCTGTTCTTAAAATACATTTCTAATAAAAGTAAAAACATCTTCTGCCTTCGGACATAATAAAAAAACTGCATTTGCTTTTCTGCCAGTAGTTGGAGGTACATAATTTTTAAATGGGAGAACGCTCCCTTGAATTTTGTTTTCTGGTTTTTTTCATCTCTCCAAAATGAAACCGTAATCATTCTATATTTGAAGCCTTCAGATATTTCCATGACAACGAACAATGACATGAACAACAATTAAAACTTTATCGGATGAGAAGAAAATGGAAAGAGTGTAACATAGGAGGAAGATTTCAAAAACCCGTAAACAGAAGCTTCCTTCTACCTTATCTCCAGTGCTCCACACAGCTTTAAAACTACTGAAGAGAAGCACCAACATTTTAAGAGTTCCATGGAAGGTAAACGTCTCTTATAATGTGCTTTTTAAAAAAGTATTATTTAATATCTCTTTTGATAACACATCCAGTTAGCAGATAAAACTGAGTAAAAAGTACTTTACTTCTGCCTCTCTCATCCCAATAACACCAGTGACTTCAATCTTTTCTGCAGTTGTTAAGGCAACATAAAAGTACTGTTCTAGCAGCTGAGGGCTGGTAGATAACTTTATGGAGCTTAAAGCCATCTCCTCTCACAGCTTTTATATCTTCTATCACCACTATCTTCACGACTGACCTTCAGCATATGCAAACCAGAGACAGGAATTCATTATCGTGTAAAGTTCGTAGGATATCAATTCTTTATACCCCATCAAAATGTGGGCTGCAATTACCAAAGAAATCAGAAAGAATCAGAAAACTGGAGCTGCTTTTCTCCTCCCTCAGTTGACATTTTTTCTCGCCCTGACCTGGGAAAAGTAGCCAGAGAAGCCCTTGACTTGTGATAGCCTTTAAACAAGAAGACGATCGATGTTATTGGATTCAAAGCACAACTGTCATTTCTGAGCCAAGTGGCTCATCACTCAACACATCAAACTTCCAATGAATTAAGTGTTAATTCATTGTATTACAAGCTCAAGTTATCTAGAGTATATAAATCTGGTGCTACCTCACTTTTAGCTACTCGATTTTGGTACACATACCTCAGTTCAAGTATTATTTTAATAAGGAATATGGTTTTTTTTTCCCTGGGAAGAAAAAGGGGGGGAGGGGGAAGAAAGTTTTTCTCTCCCTGGGGAGAGAGAAATGGTCATTTTTTGACAAGATACAGCTCAGCAAAAACTGGAAGATTTTTTTTAGAATGAAAGTCACATTTATAGCTTCAGGCTATTTTCTCTGCCAAATATCAACATCCTGCAGCTAATAGCACTGGTCTGAGAAATTGTCAGGTAAAAAATAAAAGCGTGAAATATTTCTTTATAATAATACAAAGTATTTGGCAGCCGAAAGACAGAGGCTGTTACCAGCTGCTCCATAATATAACACTATGCCACTTAAATTAGATCAGACACAAAATTCTAGTATGAAATAACTGTCTAGTAGTTGCATACAGCCCATCATTTTTCTTCAGAAACATATAAAACACTTAGATAGGCAGCGGGATAAACAAAGTGATTGGCACATTAGGGTCTTTCTTCTTTTCGGCTGTGTTGAATGTGTAGCCATCCCCCACAGAATTTAGTAACTGTTGAGTAACTTGCTACAAAACTGTCTCACGGTTCAAGAGCAGGAATAACGAACACTGGTTCTAATGAAGCTGCAAATATATATCACCCAAATTAGGATAGGGATAAGACACTAAGGCCAACGCTTGTGTTATTAGAGAAAGCGCTCAGCTGAAAACAGGCACATTCAGAGATAGAGGCAACGTAACAGCGTTGTGTCACATCACGCTTCTGCTCCGTCCTTACAGCTCTGCAGCTATGAAACGGCAGTGCGAGCAGATGGTGTACACACGTACGTGAGTGCGCTTGGGAAAAACAACATAAACCTGTTTCTCAGCTGAATTAAGCCAGATGCTTACGGGGGTTCAGAGCACCAGTTGCCACCTGAGAGATGGGGTACACAGGAAGGGGTGCAGCCCCTCTAGATAGGGGAGCGAAAAAAGGCTGTGCCGTAGCACACTCTCTGACACTTGGCAGGGACAAGCTGAAAAGGAGAGAGACCCCTTTACAGGTGTGCTGACCCTGATCTCACCTTGAGCTGCTTCCATCTTTTACTAGTTTGTAGGAGTCTGCAGCTGAGGAAACACATCTTTATGATGTATGTGTCTGCAAAGGGCAGATGTAGGATAACAGAAATACGCCGAATCAAACTTTAATTGTAGATAAATCATACAGAAGAGGGTGATTACTGCAGCTTCACTGAACTGGAGCCTTACTGGGTTCCTGCCAAGATCCAAGGGCAAAGACACAAAGCGAGGAGACAGTAACTGTGTTTCTACACCCCTCTCTAGCTCCTCATCTGCCCCGCGGGACTGCGCACCCCCGAGCATCAGCAGGAAAAAAACACATAAACTACGGATCCAAGGAAGATACCGCGATTCCAAGAGAACAACCGGCCTTTGCAACGGCGACACCGGGGAACGGCACCTGCCCGGAGCCGCCGAGGGGGCAGGAGAGGGACAGGGAGGAGAGGAGAGGGGCAGGAGAGGGGACAGGGAGGAGAGGAGAGGGGACAGAGAGGAGAGGGGACAGGAGAGGGACACGGACAGAGAGGAGCGGGGCAGGAGAGGGACGGGCAGGAGAGGGGCAGGGGAGACATGAACGGGGAGGGCAGGGACAGGCAGGGACGGGGCAGGGGCAGGCAGGAGCCGGGCAGGCAGGGACGGGGCGGGCAGCGCTCCGCCGGCAGGTGCAGAGCAGCGCAGGCGAAGCCCTCCTCCCGGGGCGCTCGGCAGGAAAGTTGGAGGGTCGCCGCCGCCCCGCGTCCCGCCCCGCCCGGGTGCGCGTGGCTCTCCCCCGGCGCAGCCCCCCCGGCCGCCCGTGCCCCCCCTCGGGCCGGGGGAGGCGGAGCGGGGCGGCTCCCGGCTCCTGCCCACCTGCCCGGGGGCCCGGCGGGGCGGAGATGCGGCAGGATGCGGGAGGGCAGCGCCGAGAACCGGACAGGAGCCGAAGCCCCGCTGCGCCTCTTCCCCGCGCCCGTGCTCGCCGGCATCACCGCCGCCTGCGTCCTGCTCTTCGTCATCGGCATCGCCGGCAACCTCATGACCGTGCTGGTGGTGTCGCGGTTCCGGGACATGAGGACCACCACCAACTTCTACCTGTCCAGCATGGCTTTCTCCGACCTGCTCATCTTCCTCTGCATGCCCCTGGACCTCTTTCGGCTCTGGCAGTGCCGGCCCTGGAACTTCGGGGACCTCCTCTGCAAGCTCTTCCAGTTCGTCAGCGAGAGCTGCACCTACTCCACCATCCTCAACATCACCGCGCTCAGCGTGGAGCGGTACATCGCCATCTGCTTCCCCTTCCGAGCCAAGGTCATCATCACCAAGGCGAAGGTCAAGCTGGTCATCCTCTTCCTCTGGTCCGTCTCCTTCCTTAGCGCCGGACCCATCTTCGTGCTGGTGGGGGTCGAGCACGAGAACGGCACCGACCCCCTGAGCACCAACGAGTGCCGAGCCACCGAGTACGCCATCCGCTCGGGGCTCCTCACCATCATGGTCTGGACCTCCAGCATCTTCTTCTTCTTGCCCGTCTTTTGCCTGACTGTGTTGTACAGCCTCATCGGGAGGAAGCTCTGGAGGAGAAAGAGAAAGAACATCGGTCCAAATGCTGTCATCAGGGATAAGAACAACAAGCAGACTGTGAAAATGTTAGGTACGACTTCTTGCTCTGTTTTCTTCCAAAGACCGTGTGTGCTTGTGTGTGAGAGAGAGCGAGAGTGAGTGTTCTCTGGTAGTTCACTATAGAGGTTTCCAAAGGAAAGCATTCATTGCAAATGTTTCATACGAAGGGCTACACCTCAAGGTATTTGTAGAGTAACCCTCCTTCTTCCATAGATTTATTTCTAACCGGTTTGAGCTGGGGACGCTTTAACAGTTAAACAAATATTAATAACCATCACCAAAAAGCACAAATACTACAGATATAATTATCATAGAATCACCAGTTTGGAAAAGACCTCTTAGATCATCAAGTCCAACCATTCCTGTTAACCACTAAACCATGTCCCTGAAATTAGCTCGTGCCCTGGAGAGTTTTGAGCATTTTTACTCTTCGGTAGTGGATACAGATGATATTTAGAGAAGGATAGCTTATTTGATATTTAAACAAAACTAAACCTTTCTCAAACCATAAAGTTGAGCTGCATACTAAGCAAGCAGGATATGATATGCCCTTATTTTTATATGAAAAGAGTACTGAGATTTTAGCAAACCGGGGTTATTTATGAGGATAGCTGTATAAACTTATGAAAATTAATCTGCATTTTTATATTAGCAAAACACCAGCATGTACTGAACAAGGAGCATTGTGTCTCCTTTGAGGTCTGCGATCCTGTAAATTCTCACTGACTCTAAGAAAACAGGATCCAGACGATAGACACTGTCATTCCTAACTTTGTATATTTACATTGCTGAATGGTTTAAGCAACAGTTATTGTTGGCACATGGAAACACAAATTTTAGCAGACAGTCAGTGCACATGGTAGGAGTTTGATGCACAAAACCAAAAAGTTGTTCTGCAGTTTGGTGTCTGAAAACTGCAGAGTCCTTCGGCTGCTGTGTACTTTTATTCAAGCAAAAAGTCCTCTGCAGTACAAGTCCATGGATTTCAGTGGGGATGAGACACTGCATGTAGAAGGTCTGACAGGCAGCAGCTCTGCCGTGCCGATTCCAGCTAGGTTGAAGTGATGGAGTAATGAGCTAGATGAAGAGATGGCACTGTGTCTTAAGTTCCTTAATTACTAAATGGGAGCCTGATTTTTTTTTATTTACATCCTACGTTTTTACTGTGCAACAGCAGGAAGAATAATAAAACCTGCAACATTCTTCGTGCCCTTTCAGCTGCATTTTATAATCAATAGAATTACTCCAGTCTGGTAAGCATGACCTTGGAAGTAATTCATCGTTTACACTTCTAGAGTTTCAGGATTTACAATAAGTAAATTGCTGCCATATATTACCAGCATGTTTATAGTTCTGTATACTCAACCGTAAAGCATTTTGAAATAATAACTGTTTATTTCTGCCCTGAAGTATTGCCGCAAGCATTAGAAGACTTCAAACACCTTTTTTTTTCCTTCTTTTACGAGCTCTGAGAATAGCAAGACAGTGGCAAGACTGTCCTCTGACAGCCAGCCAGCATTCTCTAAATGATAACAGTCTGATGCCTGATGGAAAGACAGCGAGAAAAGAAGTTATTGAGGGCTCGGTACTAGCAGATGCTCAACGCAGTCTGCTCTCATTGGGCTTAATGTTCTGCTTAAAATTTAGAAGGCATTTTCAAAGACTTCAGGAAGTCATGGAACATCAAGTAAATGGGATTAGCATCGGCGTTTCTTTTACATTGCAGAGAAAGCTTAAGCTTCTAGGTCCCTATTTAAACACATTCATTTATAGCTTGGCTTGTAAAGGAGTTATCATAGTCCCTTCCTACTGAAATCAAGATGGTTTTGCATGAATGAAGATTGAACTGTCGAATGCCTGACTGGGAAATGCATGCCCACATGGGAAAATACTGACTATGCTTAAAATTCTGTTTGTAATGACCATCACTGTAATATTCATTATATGGATTAAACAGCAGGGCACACTTGTGAACTAGGGAAACATTGTCTGAATGTTGTGGGTGAAGATACTGTGGAAAAAATGGAACTGGTTGGGTCAAGAAGATGTAGAGCTGGAAATCAAACACTGAACCTAAGCTCTGTGGTTCAGAGTCCACCTCAGTCCACCATAAGTCCTCTATAAGTATCCATTTAAACTTGGGGATGCTTGTTCAAAGGTTTTATGGGGAAGGTACCGACAAATCGTCCCTCTTAGCTTGCTGAATTTTGTAACTCCTGTGACTTGACATGAGCAAGCAGGATTGCTAACCAAGACAGCAGGTTAACTGGTAAAAAATATTTAAGAATGTCAAACCCCCTTGCTTGAATTTTCTGGTTTTTCCCCCCCTCGGGTATATTAATAGATACACTCAAAGCAGTATGAAAAATAGTAAAGGTCAATAGCACATAGAATTTTCCCTTTCTCTAGCATGGAAATTCAAATGGGCCAGTGTTCCGAGATACACGCTTTCCTATTACTCTACTTATATTTACACATGCAATGTAACTATAATGATAGTGTAATATTACAGATATGGTATGTAACTATAACTATGTAGTCACATACTTAGTTTTACTATTCTTAGAGTAACTCATGTTCTAAAAAAATAGGCAAACTGGAAGGATGCACCACTCTCCTGTTCTTACCTTTGCATATGTGCTCTACTAGTCCAAATTCTGGTGGTTTATTTCCAGGCCTTTGCCTTAAACAATTTTGCTTTCCATTAGTTACATGCTTCATTATGACAGTGTTGAGTCTATCACATTATATATAATTTGCTTTTATTAAACACTGCAGATAATACATTGTTATACTTTTTTTTGGTCACCATTCTGAGTCTTAATTCTGTTTTTATATAAACATATGTTTTATAGTTCAAAACATGCTATATCAGATTTGTCATGCGGTGTACAGGCAGCCTGTTTAGCTATGATCAGCCTGTATGAAGCATTGCTAATTTATACTCCCAGAGCATGTATGGAGAGGCACTAAACTGAAAACTCTTGTGGTGTTTTTCACACTTTGATTGTTTTGTTAAACAAATAGTATTTTAAAATAGATTTTTAATCATCCGTATTTTAATGCTCATAATTAACACAATTTCTTTTACTGTTTTTATTTTAGTTGTGGTGGTATTTGCTTTCATACTCTGCTGGTTGCCTTTTCACGTAGGACGATATTTGTTTTCCAAATCCTTTGAAGCCGGATCCTTGGAGATAGCAGTGATCAGCCAGTACTGCAACTTGGTGTCCTTTGTCCTCTTCTACCTTAGTGCAGCCATCAACCCCATCCTCTACAACATCATGTCAAAGAAGTACCGAGACGCCGCTTGCCGGCTGTTTGGCCTCAAACCCCTCTCCAAGAAGAGACTCTCCAGCATGAAGCAAGAAAGTTTGCGTGTTTGGACAGAAACGAGTGTTATCACATGACAAATCATTTCCAGCGCCAGAGCATCACTTACCTGTATTTCTCAGAAAGCCATAAGGAAAGAGAAAGACGGCAAGAAATACAAATTGAAATGTTAAAGCTGTACTTTCATCATCATCTGGATTTGCCAAAAGATGTAACGAAGGCAGCTGAAGATGTGAAAAAAAAGTAATTAAACTTTGAGACTATAAAGTGAGGCATGTAGAGTCACAGAATTTGGGAACACTCAAGTATTATTTTTATGCTGCTTTTGCCCATATGTTTTTTTAGCACTGACTGTGGCAGGAGAGCTAGGCTTTACCATTCTTAACAGGCAAACGTTGCCCAGATCACTTGAGTATTTGTGTGACTAAAGTAGCAGCTAACTTGAGCTGAATTTTTCCAGCATTAACTTTAGTTTGCTTAGAATTTTTCTAGCATATGACTGGACCCGAGAGAGAGAGAGAGAGATTGAGAGAAAGAATTGAATTGCCTTTTTGGAGTAGTAAATGTTGAATTTGATACACTTTTCATAATCTTAATTTTTAAATAAACTAACGTTTTTTTTTCTCTGAATGAGGAAAAGTATTTCTTAAAAAAGAAAAGGAAAAATAAAATGGGTAATTTTTAAACATGCTGAAAATAAATGACCATTGTGTCATGTCCTAGTAGGAAGGAAATAAAAAAAAAAACAACTTCACAGAAGTGGCTTAGAACATAAGTGTACTGAAATATTTTTTTAAAATATATATCAGTGAGAGGATGGTGCTGACTTCAGGACTGCAGTGATGCTATAGAAATATGGAATGCAATCTCACACCAAAGTAATTTTTTTTTACTAGCTAAATCATCTGTACTTGTTCTGCTGAGCTTGACTGTGAATGACTCAAATGTGTTTGCCCTTGGAAGCTTTTAGCTGTTTCGGTATTTGTAAGGAGTCTGTGGCTACCTGTCCCTATGCTGCACACCACCTTACCCTCTACGCCTGCTAAGGACAGGCCTCCTGCCTGTAAACCACCACTTGTCTCTATTTAAAGCATATCAGCCAGTTACCAGGACCCCTCCCCACATAAAGCCTGGTGTGCAGTTTCAGTACTTTGCTGCAGTATTAAATTGAGAATGTTTTTCAATCAACACGACCTGACAAAGTAATAGAAATATCTGCATTAAAAGACACAGGCAGACACATTCTCATACTTGATCCATAAAAATCTTAAATCCAATTTGTTTTTATAACTCAAGTATGCCGTTAAAAGGCAAACCAGAAAACTTTCCATCCTTTATGCTAATCGGTATGTCTTATATTGCATCTATTGTCTCACCAACGCGTAGAGCTTGTGGTCCAGCTAATAGAGCCTATGGAGCACGCATGTGCAATCGCAGCTTTCTATTTATTTTGTTCTAGTATTTATTACCAGCTGGTCCATAACTGGTTCTCTGTAACGAATTGTCTGGTAGCAAAAGTCCTACAGTTTTCAAACTCCTGATGGGCCATTTTCCTCCCGTTAGACCTTTAGCTGATGGTGCTGCTCAGGTATAACTCAAAAGAGAATTTGGCCTCTTTTGTATATACTGTGTCTTTTACATCATCCAGTGCTTTGCTAAGGCCAAGAGGCTGATGGCTGCTCCTCGCTGTGGCACCTGAGCCTGTCTTGCTCCCCGTTCCCACACGGGTGGTGAGCACAAGTTTGATGCATGGGAACCTATAAATTAAGGGACAAACAAGCAGCAGCAGCACTACGGTTTTTGTCTCTAACCACGTCTGCCTTGTTATCCACTTTGTTCTCTTGCTCATTGTCAGCTGACAAGCAGATCTGATGGCAGATGACTCAGGGAAACAAGAAATTTGGGCATCTTAACAGGTTGTGAAGATGTGAACTCACTAATGACATGTCTGTGTAAGTGAACCGGTCACACACCCAGTGTCACATAAGTGTTTCAAATCTCAGCTGTGCCTGTGATATTAAATGTGAACAGAAAAAAGAAATAAAGTGATGAAACCATTTATAATCCTACCTGGTCAGTCGTGGTGGAGGAAGCGGTGTGATGCACGCAGGCTGAAGGGAGGCTCAGTGCTTCAGAGCCCCGTGCGCGGGAGGTGGGCACTGCCACGGCTGCCGCAGGGCTGGCAGCAGGCAGGGGCAGACACCGCAGCATCGGAACTGGGCCGAAGCGGGTACCAGTGTCACCCACGGCGTGCAAGGCTTCATGGGCTTGCTCTGCTCCCTGCAAGTAGAACCTGGGTCTCAGTCATAGGAAGCAATTCTGTGTGACCAGAATGGTCCTGCAGAGGCATTCACCCGTGAAAATCTGGTTTTGGGGTTTGTAGCTAATTATAGCTAATTCAGTTAAGCCATAGATTTTTGGAGGGGGAGGTTTTTGGATGGGTGTTTTTTTTTGGTTGGTTTGTTTTCCAAAACCAGACTATCATTAAGCCCCTGTGTAGAAGCATTTAATTCCTCCATATAAATTATAAACAGACTAATAATTTAATTTAACCTAACGCTTCAGCAGGAGAAACTGTAAATTTTAACTATACCAACCCTGTGAAATTGCCACAACTTTGTGTATAGAATAGGATAAAAATAATTAATCCAGGGTTACAAAAGTGAGAAAGGAGGGAACTGGTTCCTTATTGAGAAGAAGGAAAAGACTCCTCCCTCTCTTCTCACTTAAGAAATGGACTTGTTTCTGCCAATCATTGAACATTTGGCCAAATCTAGTAAAACACATGCATTTTTATTAAAGAAGAGTAGCCACCTTCATACGACTCTCACACAAATAGGCAAATATTTCAGATCCAGCGGGGAACGTTCAAGCATTTAAAGCACAACTGCAGCTGCCGCTCCTGCAGTCGGCTCTATACCATCCACCGTTTTTTCTTCCCCCAGAACTAAAACTTTCCTATACAGAACTGCTAAAGCCAGAGGAGTCACACTTACCAGCACGTGTAAGGGTTTGCTTCTTCAAACAGGTACCAGCGCATAATGATCTGATTTTTGTAGAGAAAACATGGAAAAAAAATCACCTCAATCACCTTCATGTGCACATCATAAAATTAACTCCTGTCAGATGCCTCCTTAATGGTATACAAAATACATTTACACAGAATAACCTCCCCACCAGCACTGATCGGTAAATCTGGTATTGCTTGCCTCCAGGGTTACTGCCAACTTGTATGAAATAACTTCACCACAGAAAAAAAAGGTGCAATCAAGATTTCAATAACATTTTTTTTTTAGCCAAGAACAGCTGACTGAAGTCAGTCCAAGACAGGAATAAGGAAACCTCTCAGGGAGTAACAAGAGGCAAGCTTCCTCCTGTCTTGTCTCTACCTGGTTTTAAACAGGTAGAATAGATGCTGCAGGCAGAGCGTGCAGTGCCAAACCACCCATGTTGGCAACTGCAGGGCTGGTGCTGCTGTCATCGCCTCTGTCACCTGCGGCAGCTGCTCTGTGTTTGCAGGGGAGACTATCCTGGCCAATACTTGATAGTGGAGACAAAGCATTTCTCCTCTGTTTCCAAGACATTTCTGTAGCACCTCATGTTCCTGGCATCTTCTCCCTTCAGGCTATTGAACTATAGGCTGCATTTCTGGAAATGCTTCCCTGTAGGAACAAACTTTGCCAGTTCTGACTGAAAAAAATGTATAGGGGCTTTTATGAGTCAAAATTTTGCCATGTTCTCACTGATATGTATGTGAGCAGCCCACACAGGAAATAACTGGAGGTTCATTCATTAAACAGTTTGAGTTTTAAGAGTTCTTCTAACTCTACGTTTTCTATCACAGCTTCACAAATAAACATGAACAATTTTGCTGCATTTTATTTCTTGGCAACATGTTAAATTGGTGATGAAATAGGTCAAAAGCACTTTGCCAGATAGCTTCATTCATTTTAGAAAAGTACCTTTGATGGAGGCATGCACAGGCAGAAAAACATATCTTATTGTATTTCTTGCCAAAACCAAAAATTACTGGAAAAATAGCACTTACGTGCCAAATCTTGAGTTGATAGATATTCAGCATTTATATAAGTTTGTGTTAAATGATATTTGCATAAGCCTGATTTAAAGCAGCAGCCGTTAGATACCTGCACCTGTAGCTGCAGCAGCTCCTCCCTCCCTGCTGCTGGGCAAACCGTGTGCAAGTGGGAGGGAGGGCAGCTTATTGCCCCATTGCAGGTGTGAAGGCGGCTGGTCCCACACCACTGTCCGACCACCCCTATGCTTGCTTTCATCAGCTTATTCCGTAGGCGGCTGTTAGCCGTCCCTCCAAGCGCTTCAGTCAGTGTTTCCTGGTGAGCTTCAATGTAGTTTGTATCATTTGCAAAAACCCTGTGGCCTTGAGGAGGTAAATTCCATCTTGAGAAGCAAATTCAAAATTCAGTAACAAAAATTATCCAAGTCCTCATATCTCAGTGATACCCACACTGTTACCTCCACGCGCCCCGAACAGCCCTCCTCACTCCTCCCAGCTGAAAGCACAGTGGAGAGATTCTATCGTTACAGCTTTTAATGAACAATATTAGCCCAATTTTACAGCAAGGGAATTAAAGTACACGGAGTGTTAACCCCTCACTCAAGCTATGCTGTCCGAGAGCGATGGGGTATGGATCCATACACCTCCCTCCGGGGTATTATTCCTTGGGCTGTGGGCTGGGGCAGACAGCTCCGAGCTGTTTCTAAGCTGTGCCGCTGGACTGCTCGGCACGGTAGCTTGAGATAAGCATTATATGGGAAATAAGCAACCTCTGGCTGACACTGCAGCCTCCGGAGGGCTCGGGCAGTGGGAGCCTGCGTGAGGAAACACAGGCTGTATTGCCAAAGTCCTGCTTCTGCACCCCTACAGTCAATAACAACCAGCAAACAAGTACAGC
Source organism: Cuculus canorus (assembly GCF_017976375.1). Taxonomy (NCBI): domain Eukaryota; kingdom Metazoa; phylum Chordata; class Aves; order Cuculiformes; family Cuculidae; genus Cuculus; species Cuculus canorus. The sequence continues at coordinate 19,899,024 of NC_071409.1, forward strand.
GGCTGAGGCAGCGCCTTAACCCGCAGTGGGATTCATAGCTGCCAATGAACTCTTACAGCCATCTCTGGGCCTGTGCAGATGCAGAAGCTTCCCAGAAAATCCTCTGGATAATCTGGGTGTATATCCAGCAGGTGCAGTTGCAGGAGTTGGCATGTCCTGGGGACACCTGGCACGATTTACACTACTTGCTGTCAAGCAGATTTAGCTGGAGTTATGCAGTGTCCAATTGTAAAGTAAGCAGCACCTGGAGGAGCTGGAATCTCACAGGGCACTAAGGTGAAGTGTCTCCATTCGTTTAGGCAGATCCATGACCCATGAAGGGCAGTGGTACTCACACGCACCCACTACTCCTCCCCCTGTGCATCCCCAGCTGATGTACCGCAGCAGACTCCTTCCCAGCTCCGCACAAGGATCAAGAACTAAAGAGGAGCAAAATACAGGAGCAAAATCATTTCCTCACACAGACGTGCTTGCCAATGGCTTTTTGCTCTGAAACACGGTTTCTGGTGAGAGGCAGGTAAAACCTCCAGGGGTCTGGCTTCACATCTCGTGTCCTCCACAAAACTTTTGCCCAAAGCAGTTTGCTACTTGATGCGGTCCAGCTTTGCCAACTCTATCAGATGGGGAAACCCCAGTTAGAGTTTCCAGAAGCCCTGGCTGCTGCTGTTTAGAAAAGAAAAAGAAAAGTAAATGTTAGATCACGATTTGCCTGTTACCCCTAAACTGTGATTATGCAGGTGTAGTGAAAGAGGAGGAGGAAAAAGACAAATTTAATCCATCTTGTATTAACAAAGTTTTACGGGCTGCTGAACAGTGTTCGCATCTCCTTGCTGTTGAGCCTTAGTATGGTTGTCATCCCAGCACACAACAGAGCACGTGAGCGTTATCAAACTAAATACACTTGGTGGACTTTTTACAGGCTTTCTCAGTGCTCTTCCTAGAAGAAAGGTGTCCGTTCCCTTCCAAGCCCAGCGCTTGCATGTCACTGCTCTTTTTGATCCGAGCTGTGGACTGCTGCATGCCATGCCTTGTCAAATGAGAACAAAATTCAGGGCGTCTCATTAACGAGATACTTGGACAAAAAATACAAAAAGCCTCTACTTCCCCTCAGAGCTGCACATGGTGATGCTGACTGCAAGTTTCTTTGAGTCCTGAAAACGCACTGACTTGGTTTTGCTCAGCAAGCGAAGCATGGCTCCACAGCAAAACCTGGAGAGCAAGAAATGCCCCTGGACCCATCAGGTATCCTCGCTGTTGCAGTGTTGCCTGGATCCTATCACCAACATGTTACAAAGGGTGTCTCACACTGTGGGCTACAAGCGGGCTTGAGGAGCAAATGCTGTGTAGGCAGAGGACTGTTAAGTGTTGTGCAGTATCCCAGCAAACCAGCTGATGGGGGGTGAACAATCCCAGGTCTCTTCAGTCTTCCCTGTGGGTTGGGGCAGCCATGGACAAGTACTGATGTCCTTCACACATGGGACTGGCTCCAAACAGACTTCAGTGGTGGGACCACCACTGTAACCCTGGGACCATCGCAGCGTACCAAGTCCTAAGTAGCATCCAAGTGAGCACTGCCAGGCAATCTACTGCTCTCTTGTTCTGTGCTCAAGTACATCCTTTTGAAAGCCTACAGGTTGCTCCTCCAGCTGTATTTGGAGAAAAACGCTTGGCAATAAAGGCATTTTATTGCTGTCCACACTCGCTTCATTTCCCTGACTGGAAGCGAAAAGAAGTTTTGCTGATGTATGGTAGTCCATAAGATAAAATCACTCTCAGAAATAAAGTACCTGATGTTCAGCTTCAGAGGCTGCTCTGAGGGCACAGTCTACCAGCATTTGGCCCCATTTTGAATATTGTTGGATCAAAAGACAGAAGCATTACTCCCTTTCCTTTTTCTTGTGTTCTGATTGATTTTCACATGATTGCAGTGCTGTCCACGAGAAAGAAAAGGCATGGCAATTTCCAAGCCTTTATTCACATGGTTCTTTCCTGCACAGTCTTCTTCCATAAACGATACAGTGCTGCAACTCATCCTTCATTAGGGCGGGCAGGCAGGGAATCTAACACCACGAGCCTGTTCTGCAATAAGCCCACAGCATGACGAGCTCCAAGGTACAGAGATTTAAATAGATTTAACACACTAATATTACAAAGGACAGCAGAACATCATACTGCAAATTCTCACCAAAAGTCAAGCCAATATTCATGATCACTCGCGGGCTCGTATTCTGCCCAGCTGATAGCACCTTGGTATTTTTATCAAGCATACGATTGATTTTTGTAAAATTCGCTGTGCTGCGCTGGGAGCATCTGCGTGGGGCTGCAAAAGGTTCAATCCTCTGACCTAGTTTTGATTGAATATCCAGTTTTGAACCTACTGAACTATTTTTAGTTTGTGAAAAGGGAAGCTGGTGTCCAGCCCAACGGTTTCCTTGTGCCTCGCTTGGTGTTGCAGCTCTGGTGGAGATGCACCAGTGTGAGGCCCATCACTCAGGTGAGCAGCTGCCTTGGGGGCTGCCCGAGTAGCTGCTCTAATGTTGACATACGAGGAAACAAACCCATTTCAGCCATATTCAGATCACAACAGTAGTTTCCTTCTCGTGAAAAGCTAACCTGCATGGCTAACTGATGGCCCAGGCTGTGGCGTAAGGATGGTCACCTTGGTCCAGCTATTTCTGCTGTGGTGTCAAGAACCACAACAGGTTTGTACTTACCTCCTTTTTCTTGGGCTTTTGCTGTGGTCCTGTGCCTCATTTCCCTTATCAGAGTGTAATTTGGAGCCTTCCATCTAGCTAGAGGACTGACATCGCTATAGGCTGTGGTGAGACTTGAATGAAATGTCCCTTCTTGCAAGGTGGGCTGGTGTGAGCCGGAGGAAGGGGTTTGCACCATTGCTGTCCAGGCAGGGCTTATTTAGAGAGTAACCAGAGCTTTGTACAGCTGTGTTGCTTTTGATTTGAAAACACTGAAGTCAATCACATCACGCTTTAAACAAGAAGAACATGAGACAGGAAGAAGAAACTCCTAAACCTCGCATTAAGAGAGAAGGTGAAGACAGGAGCAGTAGCAGCTTAAGCACTGCTATCCGGAGCCATCACAATTTTAGAGCAACACCTAACACCCTGCAAAGTCCACACTAAAACATCCTGGGGAACATTAGGCCCTGCTGAGTGCAGACCCACTTATTTTCAGCGTGCTGAACCCTCGCGCGCTGCAGCAATGGGCGGGCAGGCACCGAGGCGCGTTGCCCATAGATGTTACTGTGCGTGGTGCTGTGAAACCTTCCGAGCTGAGGACACTGCGACCAGCTCTCAGCATTTTGTGAAAAGGAAGGGCATCTGAGCTACAAATTAGTAAATGCAATATTTGCACTGGATTAGGGTGAATTTCTCAACTCTATTCATGTTAATCCTTACAAGACTTCTGCCCCCCTACTGTTTGCTCAATTTTATTTGTAGAGAATAATAGCTTTCATACGACAGAAAGCGAGAGAGATGAGCTAATAAAATTACCAAATTACATCCACTGAGCACGTTGACCCAAGCAGTTAATCATTAGCCATGCTAGTAGACCTAGAATAGTTCTCATTGCATGCAGTACCATCTATGCCAGTAATTAGTGTGATAAATGTAACTACTCAAATTAATAACAGTACATTCACCTAAATAACAGCAGATAACAGGCTAATCCGCTGTGTTTGAAAGCATCTTGTGAAACCTCTTATTTTTTTATTTCGCCCAGCCAAGAATCTGCACATTGTGAGAGCAATTGTCAAGAGCAGAAACAGATGCAATCATTTAGAACTTATTAAATGCAATACCGATGAAATAGCACTTTCAAGGGATCTCATCTGGCTTTTTCAGCTCAACCATAAAAATATTGAAACAAAATGCTTATATCCTCCTTTCTACTTACTTGTGTTTGTCATTTCTGAGAAGAATAAGGGATGACATTTATATCTTCACGCTAAGGCAGGTGAACATTAAGGACAGCATATAATTGTACACCATTTCAATAAATCAAAATACATCACAAGTTCTGCAATAATCCTAGAAAAAGATTTGCACAGGAAATTGTCACAGTTTAGCCCCAGCCCTGGATTGATTGGCAGCTAAACATGAGCATTTCTGATCCCAATCCCCCATCCTTGCATAGAGAAAGAGAAAAGGGAAATGAGAAAGAGACTCGTGGGTTGGAAACTAAAACAGCTTCAATGAAACAATAATAATAATGGAAACACTATTAATAAGAAAAGAGCATATAAATACACAAAATCAAAGCTTCCTTGATTACTACGTCACTACTGATGCTGCAGAGCAGGCACGGAGAAAGATTCCGGACTAGACTTACCAGGAGGCAGGAGCTGGACTGAGGAACTGGATTTGGGACACATGAATGAAGATCAGGGGCAAAAAGACAGATACGGTCTATATTAGACATTGGCCGTCAAAGAAGAGAGCTTGACCCTTGTGATCCCTCAGTTTTATACGGAGTATGATACATATAGAATGGAATACTCTGCTGGTCAGTTCGGGTCACCTGTCCTGTCCTCTTCTCCCTGTAGGTGCAACACGTTTTCAGCACTTTTACTTAAGGCATTCCACCAACTTGAGGATGACCTTTGTCTCCATAGGGACAGAATTAAGCAATGGCCTTTCTACATACCAGTGCCGTGTGTTATTACTTCTAGAGACAGACACTGTCTGAAGAACACATAGTTAACTTTCAGAAAATGAAGTTACTTAGACAGGGCTTAGTTGAAAATTAGAAAATCAATTCTGCATTAGTGCAAACCAGAACAGAAATATAATTTATAGATCATATTTCCACAATAATTTCTGTGTAAAGAAACAATTCTCCAGCTGCAAACCTCCAGCTGTGACAGGAGAACTCTGATAATTCAGCCAACCTCCCACCTGGCTGAGAGCACAGGGCCTGCTGAGGCACTGGCACACAAGGGATGAGGAGCTGAGGTCATGCTGGCCATGGAGACCTCTCAGAATGATAGAACTGTTTAGGTTGGAAAAGACCTTTAAGATCATTTTAAGTCCAACCCTTAACCCAACACTGTCAACTCCACTGCTAAACCATGTCCCTAAACATACATCTACACATCTTCTAAACACCTCCAGGGACAGTGACTCTCCATCTCCCTGAGCAGCCTGTTCCAGTGCTTGACCACCTTTCAGTCAGGACATTTTTCCCAATATCCAATCTAAACCTCCTCTGGCACAACCTGAGGCTGTTTCCTCTTGTCCTACCACTTGTTACTTTGGAGGAGAGATGAACGCCCACCGCACTACAACCTTCTTTCAGAGCAATAAGGTCTCCTCTCAGCCTCCTTTTCTCCAGAAACACACCCCAGTTCCTCAGCTGCTCCTCATCATCTGGAACTCCCAAACTATTTAATTTTCAGAGGTAGTTTGAAGTGCTGTATTTCATGCCAGGAGGGACAGTGGGAGAGCCTCCACTTACCCTGACACAAAGGCTGGAGTTAAGATCTCCCTTCAAGGAAGTGCTATTTACAGTAGACTGAACTTCTTTTAGCTTCTGCTAAAATTTGAAGACTTAGATGAGTCTGGCAGGAAAAGCTCTGCGGGAGATGAACAACACAGTACACAGCAGATTGATGCTACCTCCGGATCGCATTTGCTTTCTTATTTGTCCCGGGGAGTGGGTGGCTCAGATCACACCACATCTCACTTTGCTTTTTCATACAGAGAAACCCCTCACCTATTAAAGGGGGCTCAACTCTTCTCCACCAAACCAAACGTGCTCTGAACTTGCAACAGTGACTGAAGCCAAAAGCAAAACAGATTTCAATCATTTCATTTTTGAACAGGCTCTTCGATTACTGAGAAGAGAGAAAATTACTGCTGCTATAGAAACAGCAGCCACAAGCTTGGCGACCACGCTTTGCTGCAGGCAGACCTGCAGATTGCTCAAATTGTGAGATGTGCCATAGTCCACATCCAGCTACTGTACCAGCCGGAAGGTTGCTTGTAAGGCCACAAAAATATCCAAAATAACGAGCCCACCTACTGTTTCAAAATTTTCAAAGCAGAAACTTTTATTTCAACAGGTATTAGCAGGGAAAAGATGTTAAATACTATATTGCCAAGCCTGTTTACAACTTGCTCCTTATTTCCTTATAAAACAAAATGCATCAGAAACTTAGTTTACCCCACTGCTGCCTAGTTTGGGTGTGGGAAGGGAACTTGGTACCTCTGCACCAAACCTGGGGGTTACAACATTACAAGATGATATTCAGAGCTCAAATAGCAAAGACCGACACCCTTCTTCACTCCCATGGGCTGTAACCATCCTCCATCATCCCTGCAGGAGCCCACGATAATACTGTAAACCAGGAGCCATAGAAAAAAAAGATTTCTTCATCTACCAAGGCTGTGATTACTATTCTATAGACATACTTAAAACACTTTGTTAAAGAGATATTGTTTTGGCAAGCACTGTTCAAAAAAGGAGCTGACCAAGCAAATGAAAAAAAATTACTGTATTTTCTTAGGAAAACACACTTATGTTGCAAATCGCAGTAATTAAAGCTAATACGTAAAATGTTGTATTTATGCAGTGATTTTAAGAAACGCTGTTTAAAAAACAAATATGTATACATACTAGATTAATTCCTTATGATGAGTAATTTGATTCATCGCACAGTTAAGAAATAAGTGAAAACTGCTATTTCAAGTGTTTAATTACAAAGAGATAACAAATCTAAATCCTTAAATGTTCATACAAGGTACTTAACAGAAGTGATTAAATCACCACAGAAGGCTGACTTCAAGATTATTTCTACAAACCTTTACTTACTGCGAGCCAGCCCTGCCAAGGGAAGCGGGGCAGCAGGCAGAGCGCACCGCCACAGCCAATGCTGTCAGCTCCAGGGACAGAACAACAATTCCCCCATGGATGAGGAGGTGGAGGACTACAGGAACCAGCTCATGGCAGAAGGAACTTGGCATTCACCTGGATGACGCTTAGGTCAAAACATCAGCAGCCTTCAGATCACGATACAGGTAACAGCATGGCTGAACTTCAGCTTTGCAGCAGGAGAAGTAGCAATCTGCCGTGTATTTAGCTCAGTCTAAAAAAAGATGATGCCATAAACTGCTGAAATGCACCAACAAATGCTTTATGAATAACACAAAATAATTTCAATTACAAATCAGAAACATCCTGAGTTAAACTCAGGGCTCCCACTCCTGCTACAGGCTGCAGCAATGCCAGTGACCTACTGGAAAGGGGCCACATGAAGACAAACTCCTGGTAATATCAGAAAGAATTAAAACATTTATTGGGCATAAATATATTACATATACACTACAGATACAGTTAAGTCTTACATACATAGTGTAGTATTTGCAAAATCTATACATTAAAATTGATATGGCAGTTTTAATAGAATGCATATGAAATAGTCTAAAATTTACAATACAAGAAAACATGATTATTTTTTTTTAAAGTTGAAAAGCTTGGAATGTATGTTCCCACAGTGAGGTAAAAACATTTTATTTCTTTCAATTTAAAGAACTGTGCAAGGATAAGGTTCATACACATTCAGTTAGGGCACTTTTCAATTGTGACACTGAATACTGAGCTACTGTAGCCAACAAACAGGATTAGAAAACATTTCAAGTTCATAAAGACAGAGGTGGAACAATATAAAAACATCTCTCCTTCCTTAAGGGTTTTAAATATTTAGTGTTTCACTCTACCTTTTTTTTTTTCGTTGTTGTTCATAGTTTCTTGGAGATCAGAGAGCCCTGGGGGTGGAATCAATGCCTGATATTGCTGGATTAAAGGGCATCAAGATGCATGGGAAAAGACAAGGCATCAACAAACGGTGGGTCAGTGGTTACGGAAACCACAACAGGAACGGTTTCAGATCTGTGAGGCTTTATTTTGTGGTTAATATATGAATGACAATCAAATCACTATGGCAGAATACACAAACTAAAATAATAACGAATTAACTTCTTTAGGGCCCACGGAATACTTTCTCTGATAGCCTCAGAGCTGGACTGGGCATTCTCATTAGTGTGATTATAATGGACACTAAACAATCAGCAATGACGGAAATGCTTCAAGTGTAACCGATTGCTTTTCTCTACACTTCTGCTCACTGCTTTTAGTATTATTTGTACTTCAAACTTACAAAATCGATCAGATCATCTAAAACAAGGAAGGTTCTCTTTTCTTATTTATTAAAGTAGGGTTTTTTAAAAAAGGTGTCAAGCTTGGATTTCATAGCAGCACTGCTGAAACAATATTCCAAAAATAAAAAAGGGAATCTATTCAAATTTCTGGGTTTCCAAACTAGCGATCTTTTCATTGTTTTAAAAAATACACTCTTTTCCCCCTCCCACTGAAGACAGCCGGATATGTTTTGCTCACAAAATACAAATGCAAGGTCACAAAGTTTCATATCACAAATAGATTTAAATAAGATGTAAATAAATTTGACAAGCCATGACTTTGGCAAAAACAGAAAAATATATATATTTAGCTCAATGCCATTAGTTTGCAAGGCTAAATTAAACTAATTATAGTCAATGACAAAATACAGAACATTTCTAATATTTGCTACATCTAGAGAGGCACACAGAATAATTCAATGATCTGAGCACTTTCTTTCCAGAGATGATTATGTTTTTTGGATACATGTAAACGTTTGAATCACTGATAATGTTTTTTTTTTTTGGCATTTAATGTACTAGATGCTTCCACCTTCAAAAACACAACAAAATGTAAGAAGATTAATAATACTAGGAATGCTGCCAGGTAAAAAGTTGACCTAAAGTACAACAGTATAAAACAGACAAAATGTAACATGCTACGGAGAGGGATGGGAGGGGATTAGTACATAAGTACACTTTTTATTTTTTATTATTTTTTTTTTTACAATAAATAAAAGATTGCACTGTAATTGGTATTTAAAGTACTGTATGCAGTATATAGTATAAATAAACCTAAGACAAAAATAATGTTGTTTTTTTCCCCATTACTTTGGTTAAGGGAATATTATGCTAGTACAGGACACTGAATCTTAGACAATGGAGACAGAGCACAAAATAGCTAGGACAAAAGCAAAACCAAGTAGCAAAAATATACAAAAACAAGAGGCAGGGAAATACACTGTGTCTGTTGCACCCTTTTGGAATCTATTTGCACCTCCAGCTCATTTATGTCCCTGAGGTACGCACACAATGTTGACTTAACATAAATAATCCAATGACTCAAAAGTTAAAAACCTAATATCTTGATGGATTAGAATGTGTGTCTGGGAAGGGGCAGGAGGAGGGGGGAACTCCCATCAGAGCAGGGACTCTTCCTCTGCAGGAACTTTGCCATGTACCAAGTTATTTCAATTATCCCTGTGGTAAGAATAGCACAGACACCCATTTAAGTTACCTAAACTAAACAGATCTCATTTTTTGATACCTCTAAGGAAGTTCCATACAATGGATACCCCTCCAAATTAGTAATAATAATTAAATCAACTGACAGTGAAGTTTGCTTACATCGAGTGTAAATCTCATCTAATTCAGTAGAGGCAGTAAGCTGCCACCAGCTCTAACCATATAAATCAGGCTGAACATAATAGAATAATATCTAGTATTAGATTAGGAATAGTTATATACAGTGACAAACAGACAAGTTAAAGCAGCTTTTAAATAGCTGAACATGGGAATAACTAACTATTGCACAATGCCCTCTTACTTAAAATTACTGCTAGGAATCAAAATGGTAAGAAAAAATCTATAATGCTTCATAATTTATATGCAGTTTGGTTATTTGATTTCTTATACAGGCAGTTTATACTGTAACTGTAAAAATAACATAGTTAAACAAGTTTTGACTGCAGGATATTGTTCTGATTTAAATGCACTAAACAGTTAAAATAACTACTGATGTTTTATCTTGACAAAAATGGGGCACACGTAGTGAATAATTCATAGGCAACATTGCTAATACTGCTCAAGGAAAACCTGGTACTGTTGACTAACACTGTATCCTAGTCTTACCACTACACACACTTGTGACTAATGTTTAGAAGGAAAAAGAAGAAACAAAAAAAGTGACTCATGATTAAAATTTCCTAAATAGTACGATAAAATAAGAGACTGTAAGAGCTTCAGTGAAAAAAACATAACATTGAAAAGGCAAATCGGTGACAATTTTGAAACTGTGAAGGAAAAAACCTTGCTTTTGGTTTCTGGTTTGCTTGTTGCTCCAGTTTGACCACTTCCTAGTTTTGAATTTCAAAAAGGTGCATCAAAACACTGATTTATCTTTCTTCAAGCTAGAACTGTAAAAACAAGAGAAGTATATAAAATGTATGGTAGAACAAAAAGATTTTAAAAAAAAAAGAATATCTGAATAAATGTGTGGATTATAATGCGTAGCATTAGTTAAATTTGTATCTCAAACTTCCATTGAATTCTCTACTTCATAAAGAAGTATTGTAATATACAGGCAAATATAATTGACAAACTTGCAAAGCCAAGAACAATGAGGGCTGCAAACTGTTCATCAGTAGGAATCATGCTCTTTATCTTAGGATCATCTATGCTTCCCATTTCTCCTGCAAGCATGATCTCATTTCGCTGAAGCATAAAGGCAACGGATGGGCTGAAAGGTCCGCTAAGTTCCTGTGAGGTATCCAAGCACCGGCGGCAGACACAGACGCGAAACCGGTAGTCTGTGTTGACTTGAAGGCCTGAGATGTGGAATGTGGTCTCTTCTCCCTTGTACACCTTCAAAACAAAATAACAACCACAGTCAAATACAAAGAGCAAGACAATCTTCTCCTTTCGTAGCACCAAACAATTAAAAAACGGAATAACGTTAGATCTTGCAAGGATTTGGGCCAGAAAGTTAGATCAAGTCTATGTCTTGGAAGGAAATAGTTGTTGCAACTCTCATGGGAAGAACTCACAGGTCAATGCAGGTTTTGGAAAAATAGAGGCATGAGGAGGACTATGTAAGAGATGTTCAACCATGGGAGGTCTCAATACAGAGTGTTCAGAGTCAGTGCACTCAAGGACAGACAAGGCTTCAGACAACGTATCAATCGTAAGATGTACTACCTGCTCATCTTTTGTGGGTGTGATAAATACTACAAACATAGTTCTCTACTCTTAAAACGTGACTCTATGTTTAGAACATGTCTAAGACCTAAGCATCATGCATGACCCCAATAAGAAGAAAGCCTGCAAACTAAGGTTACTGGAAAACATTTGTTGCATAATCATAAAATAGGTTATAAATATTATTTTAATGTACTTTCCTCACATTTCTCTCCAGAGTCAGGAATTTTGCCAGAAATTATGCTTTCAGAATCGTGGAAATGATAAAATATTATTGAGGTATCAAAAAAGCTCCTCTTGGCTGCACTGTGTTTCATTCTTTAGCAATCCAAACCCTTCATGTATTTATATTAATCAAATGTAGGTAGTGTATGACTCAGAGAGCATGAGTCACATTATGAGAAAGAAGAGAGATAATTGAACATCTAAGAGACGCTTCTGTGACTTAAATAGAAAAAGACCACTGGTAACATTTATGAACTCTGAAAACAACCAGTCAACAATTTATGTAACGGAGGGCTCTTGAAACTAGTATTTATGAAATGAAAAACATGTCACAAAATGCCTGTTTCTGCTGGAAAAAAAATCTCAAAATTAAGGTACTACTTTCTTGGTGTATTTAGTTGGTTTCCTTCTTCCCGCTGTGGGAGCGGAAGGATGAGAGCATTGTTGCCCTCCTGAAGTTAAGAACTCAACTTGGAAAAGGGTAAGAAGAGTGAAATTAAACTTGAGTTGATGGAGAACTTCCTGCGTGTTATCCTAGAGTAAGAAATACAGGAGGAAAAAGAAGAGACATATTCATCTAAGTATCACTTAGAAAGTCCAGCTTTCCTGCCTATGTTTGCCCCCTCTTTTAAAAAGCTGGTCGTTGATTTCTTGAAGTCTGGGATGAAAGACTAAAGCTTTCCTTCCATTCATTCTCTTCCCTCCCTTCGAACTTCCATGGTTTATCCAAATATAGTCTGAATGATGTTGAACCTGAATTTCCAGACTAAGGAGAAGCCCCCTAACTGGCTCATATTTCTTGGCCCCGAGGCATAACTTGAGAAGCAACGTTTAATCAAAATTGTTACCATCCTAAAACATGCTCAGCATTCAGAGGAAGTTCATTCTAGCTCAGGTGATAGGAATACAACAAATTCATACTCTAAATCTCTGCAATTAACCACTGCTATGCACTGCTGCCTGTCTTATCATCTTTGGCTTCCCAGAGCCAATGAGAAGTGAGTCATTAAGTTGCAGTAAAACAGTGCCTGAAGGGAAAACAAACCTGCAAGTGCTGTAGTGATCCACGGAAATAACATGAAGGCTGAAAACATCCATTTCCAAAGTGTATCTCATTCTTGGAATGTCTCTGCCACTCTGTTTTGCAATGGCAATTCCATTTCTAATATTCACCTGTTGTGGGCAATTGTCCACCTATTCCACCATCAATGCTGCATCTTGTAGAAGGTTAATACTTCAGTTTAATCTCAGATATAAGTGATCAGGCAAAAAAAGTTGCAGACATTTGCCATGTAAACGTAGGTTCAGCAAGTAATTAGAAAAGGATGTGCTCTTCCACAGGACCGGAGTTGGGGTTCTTCCACTTAGAGGACTTGACTAGCTCCCATTTCTTTAGACTCTCAAGAGATAAATCTATCCTTACAAAACAACTGTAAGCAAGGTATGTTTTCTGGCACTGTTGTAATTAATAATTTCATTAAAAAATGTATAATCAGAAGGTTTTGCCATAAATGAAACTTTGCAACTAATAAGATCATATTAAAACAAAATAAAAATCCAGAAAATTCAAATAATGACATTTAATAAAAACTTTAAAATCTAATCTTCACAAATAACTTTTAACAGATACTAGGGATTGCACACATACAACCTGTCTTTGCAATGAAAAAAACCTATCCAGTTAATTGGATTTTTTCACTTGTTCTGTTCCGTCAGTGGTGAATACCAGTGTAACTGGAGGCTAAGTCTGACTAAATCCAAGACCTGTATCTTCATTACAGTCCAATAAACATAGATGACCAAGTTTATTCAAGCCAGCTAGTCAACAGTGCTTCTCAGAAAAGGGCAAGACAGTCAAGTGAGTGAAGTGTGCATCGTTAAAGTTTCAAAAACAGTCAAAAGTACATTGAATACATGATTAAATATTCACTAATGATAAAGACAAAACATTATCTGCACTAGAGCTAGGGGAGTGGTGGAAATCACCCTGCTTTCAGTGGTTTGATGAGTATTTAGCACCAGTGGATCTATTTTCTTTCTCAGCGACAGGCAAAAAGTTATTGTGCCTAATTATTACAACAAACTTTTGCTAAACAAATTTTGAACCACATATAGCTGCAGAAAGCCGCATACCTGTCTACATGTAACATTACGCTTTGTTGGCCAACAAGTCAAAGTAAAAAGGCTATACAATTTCTCACTTTCAGTTCCTAAGAACAGTGTTTCTGTTTAGGTACCTGAGAATATGATAAAAACATGATGAGCTTTTTGCCTGGCTTCCTCGATGAAAATAACATCACGAGTAATAATAAAGTTCTGCTGCAGCCTCTTATGGCATTTGATCCTATTGATCAAGCCAGGCAGCTCAGAGAATTCCTGTAGGCAAATACTTCTCAGTTTCACTGATGTCACTAAATAATTCCACATCTCCTCTTCTCCAAATAATAAAAATGACAGCCAGAGTTGCCCTATAAGTGACACTCTGGAAAGCGTAAGATAACCTTGCCTGGTTGTTACACTCCACTGCAATGACCAGGGTATTTAATAAAAGCTTATTATGTGTGGTTATACGAAGATCAAGAATCAGAGGCAGGTTTCAATTTCATGAAACAAAATAGGCATCAAGAGGTAGCGCTAATAATACTGCACTAGTGCATACTGTACAATTGTGTTGTATTTTGGCATGCAACAGTACAAGTGCTTGGACTTGCTATTTAAAATAGAGAAGGAAAATATTTTTTTTGCTGATTTACACAAATTAACAGTGCACTGAATAGGTTTCAGAGATTGCGTGTCTACAAAGTCTAAAACAAATTAAAAACAATAATAAAAATCACAGCTTGGGAAGATCAACTGGGTTCTCCAGGCATCCACCTCGGTGTAGACTCCATTAGGCTTCTGAGAGCATTGCTGGGGGATTTTTACACACCCAGCGTATCCTATCCATGTATTTCCTTCTTCAGGAAAGTATTTGGGGACACTTTTCTCCCAGAAGAGAGGTGGCAGAAGCTGATTAAACACCATTGCCTCCAAAATCTCAGCAATTTCAAAGGTAGAACATTTTGCCTTGCTGGCAAACAATTTACAGATAAAGAAGCTTTAAAACTCAGCTCTCACTTCACATGGACAGCTCTTATGAAGAGTGGCTCCTTGGTGATTCAATAACCCAGAGCTGCTCAATTGGGAAACTAAAACTTCAGGTGCTGAGTGTTACAACTGTTATCCCAAGCTCCAGCTCCTGCGCTGCACAAGCCAGGCTGCTCCCCAGGCTCCAGATTGAAACTGCAATGCTGGAGACGATTTTAACACTTGAAAGCTAAGTTCTGAACAAGCTCTGCTAGTTGAAACTGCAAGAAACAGAAAAACAGACCTGGGACACTGCAACCTGCTATGACTTACATCCTGATTTGTAAACAAGGAAAACTTGTTTTCCCAAAAAGAACTGTAATGTCATAATGCCACTGCTTTTTGAAGTGTCCACATAGATAAAGTGTACAAACACTGAAAAAAAAGAACACATCACTTAAGAGTTGGGAAAAGGAGTATTTAGCAATTTTTAACACAGTTTTCAGGGAGCTAAATCTTCCTAGCAAAGAGCTGGATCAAGATCTGCAATGCAAAATTTTTCCAGGAATAGGAATCACATGGCACATCGGTGCTGCCTGAGTAAGGACTTGTGTGAGCTTTCTAATCGAGTTCAGGGAGACCCTGTGCTTAGCACTGTGTCATTTTGTGTGCAACTGTTCCCCACATCATCATGGGACACAGTTGCTTTTTAGGAAGTCAAGCGCATTCACAATTAAAAAGTTCTAATTGAGTTTTCACAATGATAGGGTCTACCTTTTCCAAGCCTTTATTTGGATGAAGAGACTATCACCTACTACGTAAAGCTAACAACATTCTTGTTAATAAAACGCCATTGGACCACTTTAAAATACATAACAGAGTATGAATGCTAAGCCAGTATCACAGAAGTCACATTGCTGTCTAATGTGGATAACAATATCTTTGCAAAACTTCCTGGGAGAGAAACACAGACCAATATCAAACATTTTCCCCTTCTCTATGCAAAAAAATAGACTGATGTGCATCATCATGTTGATTTCTGCCTTGCACGATAATGCTTCATAAATGCTTTACACTTCAATCTGTTTGTTCTGCTCCAGAGATACTCATACATGAACTTACACTTATAAGGTTTTACTCATTTAAACACTGAAAGCAAGAATTAATGCTTTAAGATAAAATAAGGAAACTGGTTTTGGTCCTCTATCAGCTATATCCATCTGAAGTAAAGCGACTGGGAGCAAACAGGAAGATGTGGCTCCCTGGATCTGTAACGTCTTTCTAGTTAAAGCTGTTCAAGAGTTTGCCTTAAATGGTTGCCTTTAAATTGCTTCATTAACATGAGCCATTGACATGATTACAGACTTGGAACAAAGAAACAGCTTTGTATGTTGGTTATTTGAAAAGTTTCAATTTTAAGGTAATTTTAAATGTGTTTTTTTTATTCTACGAAATTCTTGTTATCTGCATTTGGGCTGGTGTAAAAAACACTGCACAACAGAGACAACTGTGGCCTAGAGCGTGAGTGAAGGTAAAAACATTTGAGGATGAGTGATCCTACATTTGATATGAAGTCCTGCACAGCCCATAAATATCTTGAAATAGGTACTTGTTGCATGTATTTCCATGCCAGTGGGACATAAAAAATTATTCCATATAGCTATTTTCCTCCTTCTTATCCAGCCATGCTCTCTCTGGTTCTTGCATAATGCACTGGCAACTGCTATAGGAACTCCAGCCCCTCAAGACACTGTTGCTGCTCATGGGTTTATATAATAGCCTGAAAACCTACAGTATTTTTCATTTGTGCAACCCTTCAAAACAATTTGCAAAACTTCTCTAATATAATATGTCCCCTGAGATACATATGCAAAATACGTGTGTGACTTGCAGAGAACAAAATAGATTTAAAAGTAAATTTAGGACTTCCAATTAAAAAGTAATTAACATATCCCTAAAATTACTTTTCATCTAATGTGATCACACGCATGCCAGAGCAAAGGGAAAGTGAAATGCATTAGCCAGAAAACCACTGAAAGACATTGCTGTATTTTATCTCCTATTCCTATAACAGGAGCTAAGAGAAAGCATACACAGCTACAGTAAGCCAGCGATGCGCCCCAGTGTTGAGATGACACATTTGTGATGAAGACAAATAATTTTGATGAGGGAAACTGATTTCTGAGACCATGAAACAGTGGAACTCTCCCTCTTTTCCCCGGCTGGTTATTAGCCAGTGCAACAGCAGAAGTCAGAGTGTCAGCTTTGAGCATCTCTACCAGGAACTTCTACAAAGTAACTCATGAAAACTCAAGCCTTTATTGCTGGGCTTTTTCATACTAAATTTGTTCACTGGGAAGATTAAGCCACCATCTCCCTTAAAGGAACATGAAGCCATGCCTAATTCTCCCCAAGGAGATCCAGAACATTTCAAGCACAGCTGTACATGGATGTCATACATCAACGCCACTTTGTAACACACAACAGGGAAATGCATCCACTTATCTACTTATCACTAACATTATGACGCCAACACAGTACACAGTAGTTTTATTACCTATACCACCACCAAAAATGTTTCACGACAAAACCAAAAGGTTTCTGTATCTTTATCACTCACATGAATTGTCTCGCATTTATCCATGTTATTTTGCTAACTCATTAATGTCAAAAACAGACTGAAGAGGAGCAAAGACAGTTGCAAAGTACTACCTTATCCACTTCTTTAATAACTATATTTCAGTTTTAACATCTCATTCCCTAATTTGGACCTATTTGGAATCTATATGACAATGAAATAAAGGCCAGGGAGAAGACAGGGCACAGATGAAGTGCACCATAAATCACACAGTCAGAGGTGTGATAGATGAAATAAAAGATCTAGCAGTGAGTGAGTTGACACATTTCAGGTGCTCTGGGGAAACATCCACTGGTGATCTCTAATCAAGAGACAAGGAAAGAAGAATCAGCCATACTTCATTCGCTTTGTTTCCTCGGTGCAAGGAAGGACACAGCTTGTGGGGCAGCTGGTATACAGCAGTTGCACATACACGCATCGAAATCTTGGACAGGAATGGGACGCCTGAAGAAACCACTTAAAAGTTGATGGAGGATTTAGGAAATGGCTTAGTGAAAGAGGAAGATCATCTACCTACTCCATCTTCAGGCAATGGTTAGCACAGTTAGTCCAGAAGAAAGCATGGGTGGACAGAATTGTAACTTTGCAAAGGTTAGTTCAGTTAGAAATGGTGATTAACCACAGAAAGAGCACAAATCACTCCAATAAGGTAATGATGTTCTATATACTCCCTCTGGGGAGAAAACAACCCATTACAGCCTTTAATTTTGACTTAACCTTTACCAAAGTTCATGACGCATTACCATAGAGTGTAATTCAATACAGCAGAAAGAAGCAGCACAGCAAATGTTCAAAACCATTTCCATCATATCATCAATTTAGCAATATTAAAGTGAGACCATTTTCCTACCTGCTTGTATTCAGATTCTCTTCCAACCAGTACCTGCAGAACATAACCAACAGGATCTCCCTTCATAGGTGGGACCATTTCCCAGGTAATTTCACAGGTGTTTCCTCCCAACTGTGTCACTCGAGGGGCTACAATAAAATTAAATGTTAACACATTTAATATAAAGACTGCATTGAAAGCTTGTTGATATTACACGCACTGTAATATATACAAGAACATTTTTAAAAGAGCACTTCAGGACATCACAGGGGTTAGCAGCGCATAATTTGTACTATAATTAGGTGGCCAAAAATCAAATTGCTTTCACCACTGTATGAAAGAAGTAAAACTAAGGCTGGATTTTTAAGTAATTCAAAAGTCATAGTTATTTCAGGACAGTCTTGCCTGATGAAACAGTTCAGGATTCTTATAGTATTAAACAATAACAAACTATCAACAGAAAATTGAGTGCAATTTAGAGCTGATTAACAAGTTCCTAAGAAGTTTACTCTAGGACCCCAATCACTTCTGTAGGACAGTGAGCTGTTACAGCATCTTTCATTTGTCAGCTGTGTGAGCCACTAGAAAGGGGGAGTGGATGTGATAAAAACCTTGGAACTTTAAAATTCAATTGCAATGCTGTGCAGTCATTTTTCAAAGCAGAAGCCAATGCACTAATTACACCAGCATTAATAAAAGCAGCAATTTTGTGAAGTTCTGAGCAAGAACCTAGGCCAGCAGAGATGCTTGCGTATTCCTCCATGCAACACATCATGAAAGAGAAAAATAATATCAAACACATCATTCAGGAAAAAAGGGAGAAGGAATATGAGAAGGGAAGCTCAATAATCTTCTCTAGTACAGATTAGGTCCAGCCTGAGAAGCAAAAGTGCAAGCATAATTTTAAAGGTTTGGACTGGTATCTAATTCTGTGCTGAACATTCAGATGATCAGAACGGTTATTTCCACCCAGGCTTAGACTAATGTTTTCACTAGAACTCTAAGCAATTAAATTTGTCAGCTGTTGCAATACTGCTGTCCTTGGCAAAGGATCTCTCACCAGCTGAATGCTGAAAGACACTGTACGCTATGCCTGACAGCAAGCTTGCAGGTGAGCCGAGCAGAGTACTAACAGCAGCAACATGTTTATATGTACAACTAAGCATCTGCCACTGGAAGGCATCAAACCAACTACAACAGCTTCCAGGGTCTATCAACCTCTCGATCAGGCAGAGCAAGCAAGCACATGACCACAAAATGGAACAAGGAGAAAAACAGGCACCGAACACTTTGCTGAGTAGTTAACATGTGCACGTGCAAGGACATGAGCTTATTAAAGGTAATATAGATTCCCAACATTACGAAAACAGACAACAGGAGAGTCTATCAAAGAAACAAATGCTGCTGCTGCATACATTACATGAATTTTGGACTAATTTGTTAGCACCCAAGAGGAACACATGAATCATACAAAGACCCAAATGTAATCAATATCCATTTGCCTCTCCTTGCACATCTGCTAGTGTTGAGAGTGTGATAATAGACACCTTCATCTCAGCTGACAACAACATTCTCAATTATCTTCCCTTACCCCAATACACGCAGATTTTTGTCTGATGCTTACAAAATATTGCCATTAACAATAGTGCTATTTTTAGGGCTGGCATCAGTACGTGAGTAATTAGGATAGTTTACAGGAGAATAAACATGTGCTTCTGATACAGGAAAAAACACACCAAGTTTAGCACCTATGTGCTTTTGTATTGCTGCAAACATGGAAGGGAATCAACACCACTATTTTGCCACAACAGATCTCTTTTCCCCACTGTTTTACCTCCTCACAGTGTTCATTAATGCAGCTTTTGTTGCGCCCTTTGCTCTGTGTAAGCCAGTATTTTGTCATGTACTTGTAGTCCCAGCCCACACAGGACCGAGTATTTGCACCGTATCTTAACTGCTTGATATTCATGAGCATGAGTCATATTTAACAGGAGCTAAATAGGCAGGCAGGGAGTTCAAAACAAAACCTAGGTGAGATCTGAATTTAATAAAATAGATTTCTCTCCAACAAAATGAAAATGTGACTACGGTGCATGTCAGCATCCCTTTGCCAGTTTTATCCACTTAGTGCAGCTAAGACAAGCAACAGCAACGTGGACTCAGCATTCACAAGTGGCAGGTGCCTGTGCCCAGTCATTCCAACAACTTGCAGATGCTAAAACTGTAAAGTACACCTTCTCTGCTACCGTCATCTATGCCAGCCTGGTTCATCAAGCATGAGCTCACTTGGCTTGGCTGAGTAGCATAGCTTACAGCTGAATCAGGATAACTGACCTTTGGGTAAGCCTATTTATCCTCAAACTTCTACACCAAACACATCAAGATATCTTCTTCCAGAAACAGCATCAAAGCAGATGCCGAAAACCAGGGATATCCAGATCCAGGCAGAACTGACAGTGGGATACTTGCATATGCTGGTTTTACTGTAGTGAAGCCAATCTCCTCACATTTTCTTCTCTGTGTTCGAGACTTGTTCCTCCTGGGACTAGGGAAGTTATACCCCAGGAGTATTTTCTCTTCTCTAAATCTTTGACCACGAATAGTGTGAAAATCACCAAAGTCAGATTTTAAATACAGCCAAGCAAATGAAACCCATCTGACAACCTAACAGTTAATGTTTTTCACAGTAAATAGCATTGCTTGACAAAAGAGTTTTAAGCACACTGGAAAAAAAAGGAGTTTTAAACACCTGGGGAAAAAAGGTGCACCTGATTTCAGCTCAGTTTATCTGACAGCCAATAGAGCCAATCTGCTGCCTTCATAATAGTTCTCCTTGGAAGGAAGGAGTAAAATTACTTTGGCCAAAATTTACACTCAATAAAAGACGTTTCATTACAAAACTTAATTTAATCAGGCCTTTTGTTCTTCTAGTGGAACACATGTTAAGTGAGATAAAGAATCTAATGCATTATGTATGTGAAATATCACTATTAATTTTATAAATGAAAGGAAAAATAAACTCTGAAGAGCTACATTGAACATCACTTACACAACTTAAAACAACTTTACTAACTCTTACATTGGTATGTATACATAGACACTAAAGGTGTTGCATCCCTTATAGAAGTGCGGTAATCCAGAGCAATCCCCTGATAAACATTATTATTAGCTGCAGCATATTAACAGTTTATGTATAACAACAGTGACTGGTATAACATTTATATTGTTCACATGACTTTTCTGAGTGATAATTTAGCTACCTACTGTAACATAACTTCACATTTCAGGAAAAATATAAAAAATCAGTTTGCACTGCTTGTATTTATGTTATTGCAAACTTATGTTAACCTTTACAAATTCACTGCATACTTAGAGGTAATTACATGTTACACACATATATGTAAAAAAATCTCTTACATACCTTTGATTGCAGGTGGGACTGACTTAGTTGTGCAGTAGGTACATACTTCTGAGAAAGGTCCCTCCCCAGCATCATTGACTGCCTGTATTCTGAATGAGTAATAAGTGGATTCTGTCAGCCTTTGTATCTTGTACGTATGACTTGGTCCCCTATAAATTGGAATAAACCTAGAAGCAATAAAAATATGAACATGTATTACACTGCAGTGGTACTGACATTTCTGACTACTACACATGTATCCATACAAGGTATCCATACAGTGAAAACTGGCACAACGCGCTTTGCAGAGCTGTTACAAGACAGGTACAAGACCAGCATGTTATTAACACACTAAGAACGATTAGTAGGCTAAGGAAAACAGATGCTCATTGTCTGTTTTGCAACATACTTACCTTACAAAATGATTATGTGAATTATTCAGGAAAAACATCCATCAATGCATTTTCTACTACTGAGTAATCAGAACAGATCCAGCCTGTGTTCTGCCACAATACACTGTGTGCGCTGCTGGCTTAGAAGCATGCTTAAAACAAGATTAATTCTTTGAATCCTTTATTGCTTTATTTGGACTTTATTCCTGGAAGTGTTCAGGGCCAGGTTGGATGGGGCCTTGAGGAGCCTGATCTAGTGTGGGAGGTGTCCCTGCCGACGGCAGGGGAGTTGGAACTGGATGGGCTTTGAGGACCCTTCCAATCTCAACCCATACTATGATTTGCACACTAAGACCAAAAGACCACTTCCAACACTCATCTGTGCCATCTTAAGCCAGAATTAACTCTGTTTAAATCAGAACATACAGATTATGTAATGTAAGCGTACGATAGCACACATTTCCAAGCTTTGAAAAGTTCACAGACTGAAGACGGCCAAACAGCAGAAACAGATTCACAGAGCATACCCGGTGGTCTGTAAATGAAAAGGCACAGGAGAAGCAATATAGTGAGGTGGATGGAAAAGGCTGCCAGCTAGGAGCGCTGGGGGACACCTGTACTAGAGAGCAGGCTGAGAAGAAGAAAGGACACAAGGAAGTGCGGTCCAATAAACTTCCATTGACAAGATCAAACATCAACACACACAATGTCCAACAATGTAGTGCAAAACAAAAATCAATGTCACTTAATTGACAAAAAGGAAAAGAAAAAGAAAAAAAAAGAGAAGTACAGGTTGACTTACATTTTCAATTGTTCTGCTCAGATAAATGCTTTTCAGTACCAGTTCCCTGTCAGCCAGCAATTCCTAACTAAGATCCTGACCCCTTGGGTGCTGAAGAGAATGAGGATAAACAAAGAGGAAGCACCCAGCATCTTGCATCAACCTGCTAAGCCTCCACTGGTGAACAAGGTCTTAACTTCAAATAGTCCTGAATCTGGAGAACATAAAATTCACTGTATAGGACCACACAGGGCTCTTTTTTTTTATGATTTAATACACTTCTTCAAATATCTTAACCATTTCAGTGGATTTAAATCACCAGGAAGCCAACAAAAGAGATTCGTTTTTAACCTCCCTATCTAGGTGCTAGCTGTATCCTGGATAATAAGTTCTCTGGCTTTGCATGAGATACACAGTATAACCAATTTGAGCATTTCAAAGAGACTGGGTCTGTCATTAGCTCTCAGGGACAGGAATCAATTTATATTACATCATGATTGAAATCCACGGAAGTACAGAGAGATCAAGAATCATCTGTAATAAAAAGAAATGTTGGAGTAATTTAAATTGTCGGAAATGTACTCTGAGGACTAATGTGACTTACTACCTCCACACGGGGTTTCAGTAAGCCCCTCACCTTGATTGGAAATCAAAGATCCATACTCACAGGTTTTTAAAGAGGAGATTTTAAAGCCAATTTCCAAAAAGAAGAATTTTTTTTCAACTTTATGTCATACAGTTTCAAGGACTGCCTGCTGTCCCACATCTGAAGATCACGTAAGCAGCTATGGCACAATTCAAAAGACTGCCACAGACCTGCTCTCATGGAATAAGATTTCTTGGGATTCACTGCACAGTGAACAAAGCACATGTATTTAGGACAGCAATAAGACTGAAAAGAGAAGACTACTCTGTCTCTTCCTCTCCACTTCGTATAGCTCAATCAGGCAGCTGGCTCATAAACCGCTACAGAACTCACTGAAGTGCCGAGACTTGCTTCTGGCCCTGATCCAAGGGCAACAGATAGCATAAAAGATGCAATGCAGTATTTTAGACTAATGCTCTCTTCGTAATCATCTGCGAGGCTAGGTAAGCATGGGAGGATCCATACACCTTACCAGCTACCACACAAGCACACTCATCCCTCAGTCTAGGCTGATAGTACACTTATTAGACATTTACATGGTGAATACCAATGACTTGGTCCTCAAATTACACTGTCACCTTTTGAATATGATTAAGGCTTCATAACACTGAAAAAGTAATCTGGCAAAACACTTGACCACCTCCATTCATTTGGAAACTGGACTAATACTCCCATCTGGTGTCCATCTCCACCTCTTTTTACTTCTCCATCTCAAAAAAACATCTGTAATGAAAGCAAAAACCATTATGGAGGAGCTTGCATCCATGTTCAGTATGCAAGACTGTAATGGAAGCACACTTAAACTTCTGAGATTCAGCCATCTTTGAAGACAGAGGGCTTCCAATTTTGGAAGAAGAAAGGCTAATTACTAAGTCAATGAAATTCAATTGCTGTTAGGCTTCACTATGACAATAATGCTTTTTAATCATGTTTGAAGATGTACATCATGATG
Organism: Cuculus canorus; assembly: GCF_017976375.1. Lineage (NCBI taxonomy): Eukaryota > Metazoa > Chordata > Aves > Cuculiformes > Cuculidae > Cuculus > Cuculus canorus. Next base: position 19,923,064 of record NC_071409.1, read on the forward strand.
TAAGAAACATGAGATGAAACATTTTAACTTCAAAACAGTAGTGATTTTTTTTACAAAAATGCAGAATTTTCCTCATGTCTAAAGCAGGTACTTCATACTCTTCCAGAGTTATTTACGTTACTTTTAAAACTAGTGTATTTACTTGATTTTGTTTTCAAGTTTGTACCACACAAGTAGATCTGTATTACTCAAATTTAATATATTGCAGCATTGCCTCTCCTCTGCAGTAAAGTAAAAGCAGAAGCTGCAAATAAATTAACTTTCTCCAGGGCAGGGAACACTCCTCAGAGGCTGCTTACCCCTCATCTCACTCTTGCGATCCCAATTCTCCCCTTCCTCGACATTCTGATGTCAGTCACAGATTATTCATTTACTTACACAGAGCAAGGAGAGAGAACATAATGTCCTAGAACAACTGTTTGGGAGACACCACTGCCGTTAGTTTTTCATCAATACCTTTTTATTCTCAGCAAAGATCTTCTTGGAAATGTTTTACATGTTGCAGCTATTTTGTTTCCCTCACTCTGGTCACTTCCTGTTGAGCAGAGGGATATGAGTGCACTCGCTTTACCTCTGCTCATTAGTTCTCAGCACATTTTATTCAGCAGGTTCTTTTTCAACTCTTGCATTTTGTTTACATTTTAGGAACCTGTTTGTCCTTAAAATATCTTAATTTGAAAGAAAATCTACCATACTAAATAAGACGGAAATCTTAAGCCAAGTACAGATGCTAAAATACCCATCCAAATGATTCTGTTACTGCCTCCCTGAAAAATGTGGTGATCTGCCACAATTTTGGCTGGAGAGAAATCATTAATACAGTACTGGTCTGACCTGGTGAACTGCAGCTTCGTTTCAGCATACACAGACAACGGCATAATTGGAAACTAAAGCACATGAATGCCAGAAACCAACAGCTGTTTTAGTATTATTACTGCAACATCCATATTATCTGCCCAGTTCCAGCCCCCACCTACTATTTTAGACCATTCCTTTATTTTGTTTGAAGAACACTATCAAACACCTTCCAATTTATATGGTTTTCTTTTCCCACCAGCAGACTGGAAGGTTTAACACCTCTTGGCTTGTTCCTGCTGACGCAAGAAAAGTGTCATTAATCTTTACTAAATCTAGATGCCAGAAGTAGAATGGAATTAACTCACTAAAAGGGGAATGAGAACACTTTTTGGTGAGGGTCAAACAGAGGTACCATTTCGGTTTTAAGTGAGGCTGTAGAGAAGCCCTGAAGACAGGAGGTTAGTAGAAAGCATGATGAACTAATACCTCTCACTATGTGATAACTTATCCTTCCCCAGCCATGAGAACTTTGAGCTCTCTCTCTCTCTGATCCACATCTTGAGTACAGAGTGGACTTTTATTCTGTTAAACTTGCAGAGATCCAGGGGTAAGGTCAACACACAATTCTTTTTATTTCTGCTGTATCTGAAAATCTTCAGCTGAAAGATAAAAGCTGCACACCTGCAGCATCCCCCATCCCCACCATCCATCAGCGCTCTGATAACCTGTAGTGGGCTGACCCAATCTTTTCAGTGCTCCTGGGAGCTTTGGACACCTTTCCAAGTCACTCTTGAGCATCACCTTTTGCAAGTAGGTGCTGAGGGAAGGGAAGGACCTGGGCAGGGGTTCCCAGAGGAGTTTCGTGCTCCCACAACATCCCCAAACCCTGACTTCCAGCCCTAACATGAGATGTGGGTCAAACAGATGGATGTTCTTGGCCCGTCTGATCTGAAGATCTGATCTGAAAGATACCTTTTGGAAAGCTTTAAACATATTATGAACAAGCATACGTTATCAAACTAATCTCCACAATGCACTGTCAATGTAATTTTTGTTTATTGCCATAATAATAGTAACAGGACCCACTGAAGGAGGCAACTTTTCCATCTTTATCCTTAGAAAAGCAAAACTAAGTTGAAAGCTGAAAAAGGCAGGAAGAGAAGTGATAACAGTCAGATGGGAAGAGTTTTGTTTACTTCCCTTAATCACCTAGCACATCCATAGGCTAGAAAGACAGTACTTGCAGCCAAAAATAGATTTTTAGCTTGCTTCTACAAGATCATCTCTCATCTGCTGTTGAATTTGAGCATGTAATCCACATTTACCTCAGATAATCACTTGTTAGATGTCTGGAATTACTGAAAATGGAGAACGCCTTAAGCTACATAAACTCCCACACGGCAAGAAAAATCATGTTTTTTTGCAAGGAGCTTCTGCATGCGTTCAGGAGAAATGGAAGACAGACCAACAAAGTGCCTGATAGATGATTGCTGTGCGAAGCCACATCAAAGGCCAAGGAACAGATAGGAAGAACAACACTGAGCACAGATTAATGCAAATTAACAACATTTGAATGAAAAATCTGGGAGAAATAAGGGAGAGCATCCAGTGGCCTTTTGAAACTACATTAGCAGGAAGAACTACATTACCAGGCAGCTACCAATACCATGGCTTGCAGCAGCAATTTATTAAGAAGTAACAATAGGTATAAATAAGAGTGGGCTTAAAGCTGAAACGAAGAAGAAAAAAGCCCCACAGTTCAGAGGTAGTGAACTAATGCTCTTAGTCATATGCTTTTTTTTTTGCCTTCTTCGTGCAGCATTACAATCCACCTTCCTAGTACGGCAGCAACTAGCAGGCGTGTTGAAAATGACTCTCATTCAGCACATCATGTTTAGAACTATTTATTGATCTGACAGCATTGGTAGACTGGTTTGGCAAAGGTTAGTTAGGAAGCAAAGTGTAGTCTCTAGATTACCAACTTCAGCAAAACAAAGCTGGAACTTGAATTTGTGCTCTTGGAAAACTGGTCAACATGCTTCTGTTGCTCCAAGCTGAACCTTAATACCACTTCAGATATTATCAGTCATCACTTTGATTAAGGAATTATTTTTCTTATGAGGTTGTTATAGATGTGCAGAAAATAGCTTTGATTACAGTCACAAGCTTTGGTCTGGATGTTGCTCTTACTTATGATCTGCTGCCTGGAGTATTCAGTTACACCCTCTGAAGTCTAAAGTACCCGCAGATGTACAGTGAGGAACATGTAAGAGCAAATTAGTCCACTGTGTTTCTGTGCAGCTAACTAAAACATTTCCCACAAAAACAGGGATTTTTTGAACATACTTATGGAAATTCTGCATCTCACTAGATTCCCAAAACATCTGATCTTAAATATTTAACGCGTTTTTCTCACACCTGACTGTGCTTCAAAAGGTGATGCACACACAGTTAACCCATAGCTACTGAAAATGTTCTTTTACTCTTGTTCCTAGGAACAAAGCTGAAATTATTAACAAGTTAAGCTTTTTACACTTGGAACAGTTCTTCCTCTTCTCTTTCATTCACAAAGCACTTACGGCAGAGCCTCAGCTATTCAACCAATACACTCAATATAAATATCATTGCTGTTAACATTAATACCCATCTACACAATGCAACAATATGAAGACAGACTACTTGAAAGTCTTTCCTGAATGTTAACTTCATATTTAGCCAGGCCTACATGCCATTCTTTATCTCCTTTCATCACTGTTTTACCCAATAGGAAAATTATTTTTCCTGCAGGTTTTTGCAAGGATACGTTAATGTATCTAATTTTATATTTTAATAGAACTCCCCAAGACAGTAGGCCTGCTATGTATCAGTAATTGCTACTAAAATGGGTGTAAATATTCTTGATCAAATTATAAGTGCAAATAATTTTTTAATTAGACTGCTGGAAACTTGCAGTAACCAGATAACAATTATACTAGTTGTTAGATGTATCAAGTTTATCAATTTATCTCTGTGCTTCTGTTTTCATGTTAATGCAGAGCAAACATACATGGTGTTGGCGCATACATATGATCACTTACTAACACACCGAGGCTGAACTTGGCACTGCCTTTGCGCCAAGACTGCTGTTTAGACCAAACCATCAGCTATAACATTCCATTTCTACAGCCAGGGAAACTGCACTGGACACTGTGACAGGCTGTCTCCATTGTATTTATGCTTCCTGTGCTGTTTATACTTCTTCAAGGAGTAACTTGGTCGCAGAAACTGTGCTGGAAGGAAGTGAAAATAGTTTCAACTGCTATATACAACTTTAGGATGATTAGCGAGAGGAGGTTTCCAGCACTACTAGGTAAGGAAGCCAGAAGGGTGGGAGAGTCACTGGAAGAGCTTGGAGCTTCAGAGAGCAGAACCTTTCCACAGAAAAAATGAGTCCATCTATATCTCTGCACTGACTTTACTGGTCAAAGCCCATTTTATTTTTCCTTGGAGACCACCTCCTGACAAGTGCATTTTCATTCCCCTCACCTTGAAAAACATTGGTGTAGTTTTTTCATAATATGATACTTTTCTGTCTTTCTCACAGGCATTCTGTAAACAGCGAAAGAGCTTACCACGCAACTGAAACGACCGTACGACCAGGAGCATCACACCTGGGTTAGCAAGCACTGAAATGGATGGGCCAATACATCTCCCTTGGAAAACTGGAAAACCTTGCATATCTCTTTTGCTCATATTTGGGCTCCGAAAACCCTACTCACAACCTACCAAATGTGAGCAAGGAAAGACAACCTGAGCCGCTGGAAGGCAACTGAGAGCCTACAGCTGAGATGTCCTCTGCTGTTCACCACAGTAAGAGGCACTCCTGGGACAAGGAATGTGAAGAGTGATGCCTCCTGAAATGAAACAGCCTTCAGAAATGACTGTAAAAGGGCTACAGTGCAGCACTCCTCATCCTTCTGAAGTTACCAATCCACTGTCTGGTTATGTGGAATAAAGGGCTGCGATAGCTCTCTACATACCAACGCACAGCAGAAAACAGTTATTATATTATTACTGCTTTGTAAATCTTTCAATTGCAGTTTTGTCAGTGCTTTAAGGTAGGTATGGCACAGCTTCATAAGTAAACAACATGGGGCAAAACACCCAGCCTGCTGAAGCTAATTGGTAAAAGAATTACTTAATGAGGTAGTTTTTTAAATTCATAAAAATTAATACACTGATTCAGTAGTCTCTCCTGTGAAATATGAGCAACCTTAAGGCAAGAAACTGCTTCAGGATAGCTGTACACAGGCAATGATTGACTACCCTAGAAAGAAATGTCTACGTTCTGGAAGAGTTTACCCTATATTTAAGTTAAGGTAAAATTCTCCAAGCAGAAGAGAATCAATTGAAAGGATAATGTCATTTTGTCACAAATGTTATTCCTTTCTTGGAGTCAATAGAAGTTTCCAGAACTACATCGATGTACATCTACAACCTTTGGGATATTCATATGCTAACCAGAAAAACAGTGTGTGCACAATGACTGTGCTCAATTAAAATTCATTGTCATTAGGCAAATTCTATTTTGTGGCCAATTTTTCACTTCTATTGAAGAATTATATCTCCTTAAATGGCAAGAACATATAATTTAACAAAGTGTTTTGAAACAGTGTAATAGCTACATAAATAATCTTCCATATGCTATGAAAGGGAAATACTACTACTGTTTACCCAGTGATAGAGTCATAACTCATTTATTCAGTAAATAACCATAACAAAAGCAATAACAGTTTAGATTGTCAGTAAATGCCACCTCTTACCATTCACTTAAAAAAGCAGACTTATTAAGAACTATCAATGATTCTTCACTGGTATTTTTAAAGAATATGATTAAGTTGCCTCTTAGCCAACCTTACCAACAATTCCCCCTTAAAATATAATTATATATATTTGCATTGGGATTCTGCATACACACAATAATCATAGAATTCACTCAACTGCAACATATATTCATCTAAAAGAAACACAAAAAATTGATAAATGATCCACTGATAATGTACTTGCTAATTCTGTTTTTCAGACTGGCTATTGTAAGCATTTTAAGACACTGAGAGGTATAATTAGTTGTAGGAACAACTAACGACTAATTACAAGTACAGGAAAAAAAAATTGAAAGCATTACTGTAATTAGGCTCATTTGGTTCACTTGGAGAGGAAAAATCCATAGTATTCTGGATGATTTTCTTGACATTACTAGAGTTAGGAAACAAAGTCACAACTTATAGTTTATTTAAAAAGGAAAGAAATTTTATAGCATTCTTTACATGAAGGTCAACTACTCTCAACTAACGTTCCAATGTACTGTGCTTTCTAGAAACAGATTCTTCTTCATTTCCACTTAATGCTATACATAATTGAAAGGACAAGAGATGCTAATTTGATCTTCCTAAATGTCACACACTGAAGAGCAAAGGAGAGCTAAAGCAGGTACACGTCTGATGTGTAGACCTTTTCAAGAACCTACATTAATCAGCATCAGGAGATTTCCAAGTATTTAGTTTCACAGGTCTTGCAATCAATGAAACATTTAGTCTCCAACAACTGGCTTGTTATACCTCATTACAGCACAGAAAAGTTAAAAACAAATCTTAATGATCTGGACACAATCAGGAGCACTGGCTGACCATCACTGCACAAACCCAGAGCTAAATCTTTACCAAAAGGTCATTATAGCTATCAGGGTCATCATCCAAATTACTAACAATTTCCTTTTTTTTTTAAAGAATTTGTTCATCTCTGTATTTCTGTTTGTGAAAATGCTGCAATGGCATTTTAGATCTAACTTCTATCTTAAACCTTATCAGTAGGCAATCTTATGAGAGAAGTGCATGCTCAGATTCACTGAAAAAGGGAAACTGTAATACTGACTCGAGGGATTTAAATATGAAGCTGTTAAAAGCAATTTCAGATGTCTCAGAGAAGATAGCACTAATATCTTCTGAAAACCTAAGGATATGGCAGAGCTAGTCTGAAGTCATGCTAGCAAACCCGGGTAAAACTATTCCCTTCCTAACAGATATGCCTGACTCCTTCAGGCTTTGCAAAGTTTGCAAAGAGTCGGTTAGGAAAAGGGGTTCCCCAATATTTAATGCCTGGCCTGCCCCTATCTGACCTGCATTGGATGGCAAAACAGTGACAGCCCGCAGACAAAAGCCACCCCCCTACTCGAGAGAAGTAAATGCCTGCAGCCCCTTTAACAAAGGGAAAAGCAGCTGCTACTCCAGCCCCCCAGCCTGAGAAAACTAGTGGAGCTACCTTTAGCAGAGCCAAAAAGCAGCCAGTGGGCTTATTTTAGATGGCTCACAAACAACAAACAAGGGGATTTATTGGCTACCTTCCCACTTGGCAAATCTAGATGCTGCCCAGGACAATCCATCCTGGTGAGCCTCCCAAATTTTGAGAAGCACCCCTTATTCTAAAAACCCCACTTAATCTGCGTGCATGGGTAGCCACCGATGCCCACGGAAGGGAGAATAAAATAAATACATGGTGGATTGTTCCTTCTTTTTAAAACTTCTGTCTTGTTTTGGACAGAGTTTTCTTTTTCTTTCTTTTTATCACGAAAAAAACCCTTGATGACCTACCATGGAGCCACATCGACCGAGGACATGTCCTAACACGCCCTGCTATAACCTCTGCCACCCAAGATGGGCTGAGACCTTTTTCCACAACTGTTGATTTTGTCTTTGTGTTTAATATGATTACTGTGGCTATTTTTGCTACGCCTGTATTAAGATTTTTCCCACAACTGTTGATTTTGTGTTTGTGCTTAATACGGTTAATGTGGCTACTTTCACTATACTTGTATTACAGATTTTGAGGTTTCCCTAAGTTGAATATTTCCTTTCATAAGGAAGTTGCATATTTCTCTGTCAATATTCTCTGTTAATAGTCTCTGTTAATGCTATTATTGCTCCTCAGGAAGAGAGGCATGGACCAACTGATTTCGACTATGAGCAAGAAAGTGGTGGCGAAGGATACTCTTGAGGATGTCACCATCACACAGTTTTGTGAGTTCTGTCCTTGGGATCCAAAGGTGGATCCAAAGGTGTGGTGATTTCTTTCCTTTTCCCTTCTCTCTCTTTCTGTCTCCCTCCTGTTATCTTACAGTGTGCGTGTCGGATCGGATCCAATTGACCTTAGTTGTGTCCAGGGATCAGATTGTGCTCTGAATAGGTTGGGATTTGTTCCTGTAACTTTGGGAAGCCGCACCCCTATGTCTCGGCTTTGCACCCGAGTATTTCGGTCTGTTTATGTTTGCCGGAGCCAGTTAAATATTGCTTTTGATTTTCGCCTTGAGGGTGACCTTGTTGGCCTCTGGATCGCCATAAAGATCAACGACCGCCCCCTCAGTCAGGCCTGGATGCGAGCGTGTGGCTCGTGGGTCCGAGGCGTGACACATGTTTATGCCACTGCCTCTTCACACCAGTCAGGTAGTATCTCTTCTCTAAAAAGAAGAGACACCACGGAACTTCCCCGCAACCCTTTAATCCTAAACTATAAAAGACTGAAATATCGTATTAGGTAATTTATTTGGTGCCATTTTTCACCAGAGACTGGCATTTAATTATTCCAGTAGACATCCACAGTTCACCTGCATTGGTCAGCTACAGCACCACACAGTTAAAAGACTAGTGGTGCTCTGAGAACCCTATCCCAATATATTTTACAAGCATACACAAGACTGAGCAACTCCTCACTCAAGATGGGGATTATTTTATGGGAATGGTCTAAGAGAGGGCTCCTGTGTCTGTAACTAGCTGCTGTTTCTACCAATTCATGTGTGGGCTGTCATTCTCTGTTCATTAGGAATGATAGCTGTCCTGAATGTACAAAAATTTGCTGCTGTATCCTGTCAGGAACATCTCTCATTGTGATTGATGCATGCAATGAGGAGCAAAGAGACTGTTGGATAGGGAACAAATAAATATATCTTAGTGCCAAGACCTGCCAGCTCAAAATGTTCTCAAACACAGCACCCAGACAGCAGAGCACCCATTCAGCCAGAGGGCTCAGGGCTACGGCTCATTTCAAGTATTGCCTGAACTTGATTGCTACAAACCCAACCATCAAAGGAAGCCATTTCATGCAAGGTCTCTGTTCAAGCAGGAGGAGACAGTGCAACGTAGACTACTAGTTTTTCTGCATCTTTGGGAGCTCTTAAAGCTAAGACCTCACACAGCAACAAGTTCAAATTCCTCCTAATTAACAGCTCTTAAGAGAACATTTGCAGCGCAAGAACTTTGTGCAGAAGCAAAGGATGACAATAAGGCCTTATGCAAAAACAAAAGGGAAAAAGCTTTCCTTCTCTGCTGCTGGGTAACATAACATATTTTATTCTTACAAGCAAACTTATTATTTCTTCCAACATAAAAACAGGTTTAAAACAATTTACAGCTCTTAACCATACTACCTGCAGCGATACATGAAAGCAAACAAAAGAAGCCTGCTGGATGTTTCCTTAGAGCTGACTCGATCACATGCTGCTGCAGGTGATGGGCTCCTGCCAAGCATCATTGCACTGTGAAAGAACTGGTTTTATCAGGCAGACTTTCAAACGGGCATTTATATTCATTGGACAACTCTCAGTATTAGTACAGGGGAGCATGTACCCTCTCTGCATCGGTACAGTTGAGACACTGGGAGGTATTTAGGCATTACTCATGGTGGTTTTATTAGTTACAATTAAAGCTTTTGGGCCAGATCTTCAGCTGGCATAAACTCAGCACAGCTCTATTTAAATTAAAGGAATCATGCTAATTTACACCAAATAATGATCTGTACTGAAGTCTCTAAGGATTATATACTTGATACATCAGTTATTTTACCTAATTAAACTAGCTGAGAGTGTTTCTTAGGAAATGAGCCATCTATGATATTTATTCATTGAAGAGCTCAGACTGTTAGGCAGTACTCACATCTTTCTTTCCTTCTTTTTTATTAAATATATCTCATCACAGTTTTGGAGTTACGTTATCTAATCTTCCCATAAAAAGTGTGCATGGCAAAATACTTTTTGCCTAAGCACTGACTGTTTAATGCTCATTTTTGTATTTTTTGCACACCGAAAGCTCTCATGGCTTTGAAGAAAATTTTAGGGAATTAAAACATGGTTGATGAACTCTTTTGCATTCTCATGTCGTAATTATTGTGTAGCTAAAGCTCATATTTTCTAACGTGCCAAACTATTACAGCTGTAAAACCCCGACCATTGTGTTGTCCCCAAAAAGCCTTGTTCTGCTCAGTTTTACCTTTCCAAGACCTATGATTTTGTGTGTATTCATTAAGACACACAGCACATCCGGTGTAGTATCTTTGTTTTGTATATTCCAAAGGGTAAAGCACTATAACCAAGAAACTTAGTAACAACTTTTATTGGCAGAGGGGCCAGGATTTTGCTAGAATTTCAGTAGTACTGCACTGATTTTGGTTGTTCTGTAATAAATTTAACAGTTTTGTCACATAATTTGCTTACTTAGACTACAGGCACAGAATCCCCACCAAAACAGTATTTTGTATATACTATTAAGTTTGAAGTAATCCGGAAACCAGCATTTTTCTCAATGTGATTCACAACTGCGTTATGATGAACAGAATTGCCATTAACACAAGCAGAGAATTCACATCTCTTACCTTTTATTTCTGTCTTCTATCTGCAGGATGTAGACCATGTCATCGGTAGCATGAAGCTTGGAACTGCTGTCTCCCCATTTCAGCTTCAGGCTTTGAGGACCTGCTGCAGCACACTCTAACCGAGGAGGTAAAGGTGGTAATGGCCTGGTTTTTGCTTCAATGAAGTGGCTAAATGGTCCAGCTCCAATTTCATTGACAGCCTGGATCCTGATCCTAAAATGAACAATAAAAAGGCAAATGTTAAATCAAGTGCCTTCATGAGGTTCTTTATGAACCTCAAGAAAGTCTCAAGAAAGGAAACAGCTTTCTGGACCCGACTGCTCCACCGCTAACACTGTGCCTGCTCTTAGCTACCAGTGCTGTGGCAAATGAAAAGCTCTGTAAACATAGCAAGTATTATCATCCAGTTCATAGTGCAAGAGTTGCAGGGAAGATACCAAGAAATGCTGTAAGGCAGAGGCGAGGAGATTTGCCTAAGCAATCTCAGAACCCAACGGCAGTCCCTTTAACCACATGGACAACAGCAGAGACACAAGTGAACCCTGGAAAACATGCAGGGTGCAACTATGAAAAAATAAAATGCAGATGTGTGTTGCAGATTTCAAACAAGAGCATGAACTAATTCAGGTGAAATCATTAAGTGGAAGCATTGGTGTGACTACTGTGAAAGCCGCTTCCACTTTGGTAAATATCTCTAAAGACCAAAGAACAGTATTATTTCATTGTGTGCAGCATCTCACAAAACATACTACTTAAACATGAAATTCTACTGGAAAGAGCTAACTAAGAAGATTCAATCTACAAACCCTGTACACATCTTAAACTGTGGAAATATTAACCATCAGTCAACTGTCTATTAGACCGAATAGAAGTTGGACTCGAGTCACTCTCACAAGATGCACAAAAGCTCTTGAGCCATCTGAATCACATTAAAGGACATTCAGAAGAAGAGAAAAGCAGATCACTCACCTAGTTTTAAGAAAGACCAATAAAGTCTTCTAAACTCTATTTCTTTCTTAAGATAATGACTTGGCTCCTGTTTTGCCACTCTCACTTATGTGTCTGCACCTTAGTTTAACAATTTGCACAGTGAGAATCTGCTTACAGGAATGAGTGAAGAGCAGCAGTGTTTTACTACGGTAACATCAACAGCAACATCATAACAAAGAAGTGAAATATGCATTTCGAAAGAGCTTTCAGAACATTAGATTTGAGAACTTTAGATATGAGATTCTTTGTAAACAGAAAATACTGGTACAGATGAGCCTGAAAGGTTTCAAAAGCTTGTTAAATCAAAATGAAAATAAAAGAAAACAGGATGGGCAAACTAATCAAGTTTTCAGATAGATCAGCCTAGTTTAGATAGCTGGACAGATGCCATTTACTTTGGAAATCCTGTGCGCAGCAGCCTAGTATTTTCTCATGGGAAAAGACTCTCTACAAGAATTGCTGCTGCTTCTCACAACTATCAGCCACCAAGAAGCTGAAAATCTCTGGGGCAGATGGTTGGGACAAAAGGGAGAAGAGCAGAATCTAAAATACCCCTACGACTGCCTGCTTCACAGAAAGCAGAAAATAAACAGAACTGTCTTTGGCTGGCATAGCTACTTATTATCATTTAAGTACATAAAGTGATGTAAGTTCATGTAAACAACATCTGAAAAATTACTTTGCTTTGAACAGCAAGTTTTCATCTTTATCATTAGAAAATAATTAGGTAGAGTTAAAGGGAACAAGAAATACCCTCCAGAGAACAATTCTACCAAACTCCCCAAAAAACTGCTTTCTGCAATTTCAAGAACACGAAGAGTTAAAATATCAATAAACATATTGCAAAATAATAGAGCCTTATCTACTGATGATGCAGCTAAAGTAACTGTACGTTAAGAATTCACCATGTTTCATAGTCACTTGTAAATATGCGTTTAACCTGTTGCTTATTGGCCTAGCCATTAAAAGCAGTAAAGTACTGCTTGGTGTGAAGCTACATTTTCCTTTCAACCTTCCTTTCAGTTTCAGGAAACACATCCTGAACACCTTAAACAACACCTAATACAATGATTTCATCCTCTTCGTCCAAAATTGTGGATGGCAGGAAGAAAGTCTTAGTGGGAGCCTCCCCTGCAACTGCTGCACACAAGCATTTGACATAAAAAGAACAGAAGGTGTTTCTAGTATATTAAGAAGCATAATTAATATAGACACTGATTTTATTTGACACTATGCCATTGGTTTGCTTCAGATCTATAAGTCATTACATTAATATTTAATGGTCTTTCCACATAGTGGTGGGAGAGCATATTAGCTCCAGCGCTTTCTTGTGTCCCCTCCTCAGCCTGGGACACTCTGAGCTCCTCCAGCTGCATGGCACAGTGACAGTGGGCAAGATCACTTCCACAATTAAGTGGAAACCAATTACCATTTACAAAACTAATACTGGGGAAAATCAACTTCTGATTAACATCTTCATTTTTGCCTAATTGTAGTACGTAGACAGGTACAAATATTTGCAATAAAAACACTTCCTGAATTCAACTTTTTCACTAATGGTTGCTAAATTAAAACACCCCAAACACCACTTGGGAAAGATGGTTTTAAAATTTGACAATCACAATTTGAAAGTAAGTTTTTTTAAAATGCCAAGAATATCGAGGAACAGCACCTAATTCTGCAGACTCTGGACCATCAACATTTGTATTCATTCTCACATTTTCCCACTGCATCTTTTAAACATTTAGAAAAAAATCAGACTAGGCAAATTTAGAAAACATTAAAAGATCTTTTAACAGACTTTCTATCTTGATCCAGGAAAACAAACACATTAAACAAGATGCTATTTTCAGTTTGGTCACAAAATCCTTTGTATAATGTTCCAAACTGAAAAATGACTTTTGAATTAATCTCAAAGACTGACATGAGAAGAGTTTGATTCGCTAGTTCCCATAAGTGGAATGCAACTAGTTCTAGTACACCCGCCTGATGAAACCTGTGGGAGTTTAAATGCGATGGACATGAAAAAGGGAGGAGATACAGCATGCTCCACCATCATCATCATCATCATCCTGAATGTAACGGACAGTCACCACACACAGCCTCCAGAACAAGCCAGTCCATGAATCCCCACCCAGGCTGCACTCTTCTAAGGCTGGAGCAAGAATTCGTTTTACACTTTGAAGCATAAATTTTTGGTTTATAACCCACTTAAGCACTGCTACCTTGATCATCCACGTGCAACCTTCTCTCTTCATCTTGGAAGATCTTTCCTCGATACAGTTTAGAAACTTAAACCATCTAGAATTTTTATTTCTACACCAAATTAAAATTAATTGTTGCTATTAAAATTTAATAAGGCTACTATGCATTGCTTCAAACTATGCAACCCCAAAGGAAAATGAGCATTCTTAAAAACTGGAAGTTGTTTTGTAGTGAAGTATCACAACAGCACAGCACAATTAACTATGGAAAGCATTGAGCAAAGCTTGGGAACAGTGTGTGCCAGAAAACTGGTATTTCTATTACAGTTGAATACTTATTTATTGTTGATTCTTTATTAACTCAGTTCCATCACTCAGTTTCACAGGAAACCAGTCCACAAGTATTATTACCCTATAATCAGAGCTTCCAGAGCTTCAGAACTATGTCAATAAAACGGAAAACCTGCAGAACTCTCAAACACATTTCTGCAGCTGCTCACCAGCAATGATGTTGTCATGGTGCTTTTGTGAGGCATCTGCTTTTTGCAACAGGAGTGCTGATCTGTGTCTGACGTTGAAAAAGTCCTCCTGAAATCAGCCCTTCACTGGCCATTAGCTGCATGCCCCAGTTCCTCCCACACTGAATGTATTTTGGGATGCAAATCCTTCTTGTGGCATGCTGGCTGGGTTTACTACTAAGACAAAGAATTTGTCAAACTTGTCAGCTTTGCCTCCCTGTGCAAAGAGTCTGGAGCTTTCTCAGTGTATATTTGAGCTGCTCGTGCATGGCTGTTTCCACTCAGCAGCTGGACGCAGCAGAGCAACACCAAACCTAAGCTTACAAGCCCAATGGGGTGGACACAGACATTGTTAATCACACCACTACTCAAAACAACGCTCCTTTCACCTACAGAAAAGCTCTTTATCACAGAGTAGGGATAGGATGAGGGGTAACGGTTTTAAGCTGAAAGAGGGTAGATTTAGATTAGATATTAGATATTTTTTACTGTGAGGGTGGCGAGGCACTGGAACAGCTTGCCCAGAGAAGTCATGGAAAGCCCATCCCTGGAAGTGTTCCAGAATCAGCTGGATGGAGCGTCGGGCAGCCTGATCCAGTGGAAGGTATCCGTCCCCGCCCATGGCAGGGGGGTTGGAACTGGATGATCTTTAAGGTCCCTTCCAAGCCAATGCCTTCTATGATTCTATGACTTCCAATTTTGGACTTAGTGGGTTCATAACAACCAAGATTTGCCTACAGTTTCAGGGTTGCTACAAAAATATTGACAGTGAAATTTCCTTTGCAGATTTACTTCAAATTCTGCTGAAACTTTGGCAAGAGAGTTCAGAGCCTTAAACACAGTAGTGTTTCACTTTTTTAGTTTAGGAAAAACAAGACATTCACTGCTTTTAAACACAGCAGGGAATAAACACAAGGGAGAGAGAATAGCTAATGGAGTTAAACAAAGCTGACACAAAAAGAAAAACCATCAGTGGAAAATTTAAAGAATGATATCTGTGATGTTCTGAAATACACTCTTGATTAAAACAGGAAAGGAAAAAAAAACCCAAACCTTCTAGCAATTTGTTAAATGTTTCTTATGGATACATCTATTAGGGCACAGATGTTCCTTGATAAAAGATAGGTGTATATAAGCTTGAAGAAGAAATATCAGTGAATGAGTTCACAAGTGATAGCAAAACCACTTTGACACACCTACTTTTATTAGCAGAAAAATACCTCAAACTATATATAAGGTGCTTTTGCAACTCAACTGCCCTGACAGGTATGAGATGCAAGATTCGGGAGTTTCTTTCTCTTGTTTTGTTAAAGGAAAGAGCTTTCATTTATTTCTACTGTTGATTAGTCATCCACTGGTTTGTGCTCCTCACAATTTTTTTTTTGTAAGAACTTGGTTTCAAAACAATACTTAGAACAGTTGCAGTTAATGCTTATGCTTTAGCCTTTTCATTTCAGTCAAAGACCAGCAGACTTCTTGACCAAAAATATGCGATTTAATATGGTGCTTTTTACAAAATAATGAAATAATAATGCAAAAAAATATAATTCATTATAATCTCAGCATAACACCATTTCTCAAGGCAGCAGGAATAAGAGCTTTATGGACTAGACTGCAGCATGACTGAAAAGTAGCGTCCTACCCATCCTTTCATTTCACAGCTCCATTTTCAGGCTTTGGAGACAAGGACGCTACTCTAAAGGAAGCTTCCAAAGAAGCTGTCTTCTAAGGAAGCTGTAAACAACCATGAACCATCTTAAAAAAAAAAAGAAACCGAAGAATGCAGACTTCAGTGAAGAATTTCGATGGTCCATTCTGGCTGTTTTGACTGCATTGGTCAAAACTCTCATTTTGCGTTGGCTGTTTCGACTCAATTGAACATATGAAGAAAAATTAGAGAATGTAAGACTGCTCAAAGATGACGCAGTTCCACAGCTGGGTAGCCAGTCAATAGGCAAACTCTTAAATTTCTTATTAGTTTTATTAGGTTTTTGACTAGTCTTTGGTCATCTGGGTTCCCTGGTCTGGCTTCAAGGTCACATGGGCACCAGGTGTTCAAGCAAGGTAGATAGTGAGAAGCATGAGAGAATGTGGAGAAGGAGGTGGCATGACACCAGGAACCCAATTTAGTTCAAAACATTGTGCAGCTTTACTCAAATGCAGTATTTTTACCAACACCTTAGACCAGTAAGTCTGCTAGGAGAGGTGATCCTATCCTCTTTTATCACTTCCTTTCTCTCTACTCCCTTACAAGGTAAAAAATACAATTAGTTTTCAAGATCACTGGTTTTCCCAGTTTAGGAGGGTGTGATAGCACTTTGCTGGCACAAAGGAGGGGACAACACAAGGAAGGAAGAGCCTTCCTTTGACAACAACACTAGCTTCAACTGGCCACAAAACTAGCATCTTCAATAAACAGAAGACAAGAAAAAGCTTATACTTCATTACTACCTTTGCCAAAAAGGATGACAGCATTACAAGCCATTCGAGAGAACAATGTTGGAACATTTCCTGGGTTTATACAAGTGATCTGGAACTAAAGTCTTCTGGATCACCAAATTTCTATTTTGTCTTCTTTTTTTTCATATTACCAGGGGGATTTTTTTGTAACAAATCTACATTTCTATTTTTTACTACATGCTTTAAAACCTAGATATTCTAGACAAAGATGAGGAACCATTGTACTAGGCACTATAAGCAATATAAGTTCTGTGCTTTCAATAACTTCTAGTACACATATTTGTATACTTGCTACAAGAAGTTCTCTTTGAGCAAATGATAAAATACGAGAAATAGACTATTCATTTAAACTTTACAAGCATTGTAAGAATTGTGACCCTGAAAACGAACTAAAAAAGAAAAATATTATAGTAGGTCTGTTCCACGTCTAATTTTATGACTGTGCAATCAGATTTCCACTTGTATTAGAAGAGTACTTGAAACAGATGTTGTCACATCATCTGCTGTATTGCTGTTCATTGCTGCATGGAATCACTTTGATTTTCTAAATTAACAATTAGTGAAAAAACATCTAAGCCTGAACACTGTAGTTCATACATGAAATAAAACTTCGGCAGAGTACTTAGAAATTCAGAATCTGAACCAATTGTTCTTAAACTCAGATTATCTTTTACTTAGCCTCCATACGCAAACTATACAAATAAAAGTACATTGGGTGCAAATTGCTATCCCAACAGAAGGATCAATACAGTTAATAATATAAACCCGTGGAATAGTACTGCTAAACATCTGAGAAAACTAGATGTCACATTCGAATTTTAATTATTTCCCATTTTTTAAATTAATTTACCTACCTGCATAACTTTACCTCAGCAGAGCAACTTAAAAAGAAGGAGAGATCAGAGGAATGGGAGAAGGAAGAGGAAAGAGGAGTGGAGCAGTATTTGAATATCAACTACCACAATTAATTTAAAGGAATTACTACAGATTTCTAGGCTCCCTAGCTGGATTTTTACTCATGCCAAGTACCATCAACATTTTCCATGTAAAATTAAGCTATTCGATCTCATCCCAAGTGTTCTGCACCACATAAAAAACCCCCAAAATTTACTCACCGGTATGAGGTTTCTGGAAGCAAATCCTTGATAACGTAACTTGTAACATTTCCTACGGGAATGCTGATGTCACCCAGGTCAATGTTGTATGAAGTAATCTCAGCTCCCTTATTGCATGGTTCTTCCCAGTTCAGTACAAGGCACACAGAGGGTGAGAGCTGATAGGCATCCATGTGCTCATCCTCCAGCACAGAGAGGATAGAGACTGCATCAGGCACAGACGCAGGGATTCTGCAGGTCACCAGGTCACTGTAGGGTCCAGCTCCTGCCTGGTTAATAGCCTGTTTGTCAAAAAAAACACAACGTGTTTGCAGGATGAATATTCTTTCATGTCTATTGAGTTGACAGTAACGAACTGTGCAGCCTGGAGCTGTTTCAAGGATTCTTCCGAGAACATGTATCATTGGCTTATTCTCTAAAGCATGATTCATCCCTCTACCTATACAAGAACAATTAATATATTCCTTTGTTATTCAGGAGTATGTCTCAAATAAATTGGAGAATATTTGTCTTTTCTCTAATAGCTATTTAATCAAACTTAACAGTAACCTTTTTATCAGCAGCAGACTTTTAGTAAGGGAAAATGTTATGGTGGTCATGCTTGTCAGTGACAGGTAACATCATGCAGTTCAGAAAATGGGCTATCCAAAAGTGTTGCACTGCCCTGTATAAAAATCTTAGTATACTGCAGAACGCAACATGAGATTCTTCCTGCAAGTAGAGTCCGTCTAGACTTAAGTGGTATTTGGCTTGCTGAGAGTGACACTGGTTCCTAACTCAGAGACTTAATAGCTCATTTCATGCTAAGAAATTTCTGATATAAGAATATTAGAACTCAGCATGGCATTAAGTCTATAACTTAGCCACAAATCACTAGCAAACCAAAACCAAAGCACATAGCTGAATATTTTCCGCAAGAGAGGAGAGCAACCATTTATCAAGCTTCTCATCTTGATGCACAGATCAAGGATCTCAGTGGAAATCTACTTTCAAAAGCTGGCACACTTCAGCACGTGAATTATGGCTGTTGTCCTTGCAAGCTCAACACTGCACAATTATAGTTTATTTTATCAGTTGATGCTCAGCTACTGGTAAATGCTGTGTATATTGCACTGGAACGGTGTGGGAAGTTACTGACATTATCTCCTCAGAAGTATTATAAGCTTCTGTGCACACAATCACAGAACCATGCAGGCTGGAAGGGATCTTGGGGCACATCTAGTCCAAGCTGCTACTCCAAGCAGCATCAAATACAGACCGGGTTGCTCAGGCTTCTGTCAATTCAGGTCTTGAAAAATACCAAGCAGGGAGATTGTACGGCCCCTATGAACCACTGTTACAATCCTTAATTACCTGCACAGTGATAATGTTTTTCTTGATATTTGATCTTAACATCTGTATTTTAACCTCTGCCTGGAGGAAACCTGGACACAGTATTCCAGGTTCTCATGAATGGCATCCACTTCCCTTGACCTGATAGTTGGGTTCCTCCTGATACAGCCCAGCACAAAGTACCCAGACATCTTAGGATAGCGTATTATGCTACAGCCTGAGCTACAGGAGGTCCCAAAGGTACAGATCTTCAAAAGCAGCTTGTGACATTGGTCAGCACCATCCGCATCTCCTTTGCATTTGGGAAAGTGAGCCCGGAGTCTGCCACGAGATTACAATTAATCAAAAACTCAGTCTTACAATGTTTTCAGTAGGCCTAAGAAGGCAAGGAAAAGACATGTCAAAACTGTTTGATTTCTTATCTATGCTTAACTGTAGTGAGCAACGCATTTCTGCTATGCATAACACGAACACAAAGCCATGTTCTGTTTTTCTAGGAGGAGTTTAGTTCAATTGAAGAAAGAAGCAATAAAATTAGATTTGCCAGCCTTTAAAAAGCCCTTCAAAACAAATCCTGCTCCAGGGACATCTTCTATTTAGTGAAGCACTCCTAGAGCTGTTAAAAGTGAGCCTTGTTTTGTGGTCTGCCAATGATATCATTTGTCTTGCCTCTAAACCAGTGTTTGGCAATCTGCATCTTGCTCCAAGCGACTTATTTTTAGTGGTGCTTTCAACTGCTTTATTGGACAATCTCATCATCAGAACTGACGGGAATTTCATTCTTCTTTCCTTCCTAGATGCTCCCCACCCCCAAATGACACAATCTTTCCCTTCGCAGAAGCCACAATTGTTTTCAAGAATATTCATTACATGAAAAACGCTGAGCAACATTAAAGACAAATTGTCTGCCCTGCAGTTACATATGCCCAATTCCTCAATTCTTTCCTTTTACTGCATTACTGTAGATTGAGATAGC
Organism: Cuculus canorus; assembly: GCF_017976375.1. Taxonomy (NCBI): domain Eukaryota; kingdom Metazoa; phylum Chordata; class Aves; order Cuculiformes; family Cuculidae; genus Cuculus; species Cuculus canorus. The sequence goes on from NC_071409.1 coordinate 19,943,132, forward strand.
AATAGTGCGTGTTAATTAGAAAGCAGAGTAAATGTAGTTTGGGGAATACTTACTTTTAAAAAGTAAAAGAAAGATATTTCTGTTAAAGCTGCTAACATATAAGAAAAACAGCTCTCCCTTTTGTTTTTTAAAAAAAGACTAAAAGTTCCGATGCTATTTCACTTTCCTTCTTTGTCTGCTACACATACTTTTTTTACCCAGATGAGATCTAGAGGATGAAGCCCGCTAGAAAGTAATGCATGGATCACCGATGGACTTCAATAAAATGTCTTGTTGCTGTCGTGCATTTCATTTGACCTCTGCCTATGGATTAAATTATATTGGCTGTGTTAAAAACTGAGTAGATTTGTGCAACATTTTTGTGGCACATATTTTAAAATGAACACCCACTTGAAATCAAAGATGCTATACAACTGGCTGCTTCCATTTTTAACATTGAAATCTCTTTGATCTCTCTTCAGCTCACCACAGAAGTGGTCTCACGGGCTCCTCCCTGCCCAGCGGATGCTGAATGATTTCCCTCTTGAACAAAAAAGAGGCACTCTCTGGATCATACTTCCAAGCCACTCTCACATACTCTTTCAATTTGCCTTTCCCAACAGTGCCAGTGCAAGGTACACAGCCAGCTATGACCAAGTCTGAAAATACAGTTGAGTGTAGGTAGAGGTGCGGGGCCGAGCTCCGTGGCTGCTGGCCCACTGCTCAAAAGCTACTTTGTTAAAAAATAAATAAAAAAATTCCATGTCCTGTTAAAAAAAAACCCTTATAAGAAGGAAACACTCAACATAAGCATGCTGTCCCTGATCAAAGAAACCACCCTGGGTGGTCCACACATTGCCAGCTGGGTGCTTATGTGAACTTTTGGTTGGATTATTGGTGGTATTCTGCCTTACATACAAATAAATCTTGTGGAAGAGTGTCTTGGGCAAAAATATTTTTACTTCACTCCAATTTACTTTACTTTCATTTATTTTCAGTGGAGACATAGGAGAAAAAGTGCTGTATTTTTATTTTCACATATATACAAAAGAAATATTTTAAATTTTACTTTTTACTGCAAATAATAGGAGAGAAATAGATCAAAGAAAAATAAATCATGTAGAGACACTATGTGAGATCCAATCTTACAAATCAAGAGAAAATGGTAATGGCAGCTACCATCTCCTATATACATTGGAATCTACTCAGCTGGTTTGCTTTACTTGATAAATGAAACAGATGTTGGAGTTTATTATTTAAGCTAGGGGAATCTTCCAAGATCCAGTTGGGAGGTAGATGTTATCTACACCTCTTTACCAAGAAAAATGATTTATTTTTTAAAATGGTCTAAAACATTAGCATTTAGTTTTAACATCAGAGGGCAAAGTGGCTGTTAAAAGCATTATTCACCAAAAAAACCCCATATGATACATGAGAGCAATTTGAGACCTGAAAGTTATACCAACTCCCTTGTTTATCACTTTGTGTTGAGCAGAATCTAAACTCTTCAGTTACATGGCAACAGTCTGCATTATTTAAAATAAACATACATTGCTTCTGATTTAGAGGATACATAACTTCACAGAGGCTAATGATAAAAAAACCCCAACCAAACAGTGTAAAGAAACTGTTCACATTTTAGATAGCAATGCATGCAAAACCTCCCCACTTCCATACCTGTAGCCTACAGCAGTAATGTGCTGCTGCTGACAATTCACTTATTTCAAAACAGGTATCTATGCCGTTATATGCGAGTTGTAGAGATTCCTCATTTTCTCCCCACTCTAACCTGTATTCAGAGATGTCAGCACCAGAACATTCAGGACTCTGTAACACAAATATTTATGCGGTTCAATTCAGAAATAAGCACTTCAGATCTCCATGTTTCACTGGGTACGGAATAAAGTACATCAGGAAAAAAACCCAACCTTTATTTTTAAATTAATACACAATTACTTCAGCAAATGGAAATGCACTGAGTTAGTGTTCCATATTATATTACTCAAGCAGGCCAATTCAGTACAAAAATTACTTGGTAGAAATGCAGAGAAAAGAGAAAGTGTATGCAGCTACTTTGCTTTACAACAGGACGCTCAGGAATAAATTCTCTCTACATTGGCTTGGCAGAAGCATACCCGCAGAGAACACAAAAAAGCATCAATCTAGCCTAGGCTACTCGAGTGATCAAAACACAGCTCGGGAAGAGCTAGCCTTCAAGCCTGAACGAGGTACTCATGTTACTGAGAAAAGAACGACCTCTGCAATGGTGGTCATGGGCGATTTTCAGTCAAAGTCACCCATCAAGCTAATGGTTCCAGGATGGGACATGGCAGTGTGGATCTGGGTATGTTAACATCCACAAAAAGACTCCTACAGGATCCAGATGTCCTCAGCAATCCGTTTATGATCCCAAAGCCCTAAGGGAACGTGGAATGAATACCCGAATTTTCTGGAGATGGCCTAGTGCAGGCATAACAGCACAGCTCTCAGAACAAAATAGTTTGTGTTTTTAACAGAACTACCTAGAACTGTACCGAAACTGCTCCATGTGCAGAAGTACGGTCTAGGATATGACCAAGACTCTGTGATAACAGCATGGAATGCATCATTTCCAGTAAAAAGATCCAGAGCACTGCTGCATGTCACAAGGACCACCCCGCACATGGGCTTCTCCAGTTCTGTCTCCGAGCTTACAGCACCTTTAGTAGGGGCATTCATAACTGCCAAGCCAGTGTTCTAAAACTAAGTAAAATGCAGAGTAGGCACAGCAGCGTGCTCTCTAGTCCAGTCTCCAGTCCTCCGCTGTTTTTCCTTCGTATTCTAACAGCCAAAAAAATGATAGACTTTTTAAGAAAACATAACCACTGCAAACCACATTCCTCCTTCCACAGCTTCATTTTTAGCTAGAATAAACAAATATAACCTGCATATAAATACAGAGACTACCAGAAACACTGCTGTATTCACTCTCAGTTGGGGAGAGCAAACGGCTGTCTATACAGTCATTTAAAAGGTAACATTTAGAAGTTTAGTGCAACTTCTAGCGTGGTGTCACAAAACGTTGCAAGAAATATTAATGAATACCTCCAAGGCACACGTTTCATTATAAAATTCAACTCAGATTATATTTGTACTGAGATATGTAGGTAGCACAATCAATTTATTTGAGCATCTCATGAACGTTAATAACTTCTTTCTCAACAGGGGCATCCTTTTGGGGAGAGACCTGACAGATACAGGGCTAGAATGGCTACAGGGTTTTCAAAGCAATTCTGTTGACAGAATATAGCCCCACTGCTCCATATCACAGTGTTATTTCTGACAACATTCTTTCCTTTCTGCCTTAATTACACATCATCTTTTTTTTTTTTTTTGCAATGACATCAATCAACTCCTCAGCATTTCAGCTAAGGCTTGTTTTAAGAGTCCAGTCTCTAAGATCCTGGAGAACAGAGAAGGAACACACACAAACTAAAATAAAAGTAAATATTTGGGGAAGAGACAAACAATTTTTTGAGAAAAGAAAAACTACATCGTAAGCATTCGTGCTGAGTTAATTTCATATCAGAGGCTCCAGCTTGAGCCCAACATCAAATATTTGCCTTCACAATTCCATCCCACGACACTCTGACATGCTAAAAGCCTGCAGAGAACACTTCCACCCGACCAGTGCTCTATCATCTGACGCCAGTGTAGGAGGTCTCAGGTCTGAATCCTCGTCCAAATGACTCGTGATCAATTTTATGAAATTCTTCAAAGAGAAAAGTAGAAAAGATGATTTTCTAGCACAGAAGAGTTTCTGTATAGAGTTTTCTTGCACAAAAAAAGTTCCGAAACAATGAGCAGCTCTCAATCTAGCTTTCAAGTTTTGTGATGCCCATATCAGTTTGGATAAGCGAGACAGAAATTAAACAAGCACCTGACTTACCTCCCAGCTTACAAGTACACGTGTGTCGGACAGAAAGGAGAGAGAAGGTGCTCTGCACTGGCCAGGTGGTCCTGCTGCTGTAGTGACTTCTGTAGCTTCTGAATATGGCCCATACTAGAGGGGAACAAGATGCCTGTACATTAATATATAAGCATACACCATCTAATGTTCCTCAAAGGATTTCGAAAAACAGCACACAAACTTTTTCAATGTAATAAACTTTCTCTAAGAAAGATCAGGTTTCTGATACTCTGCACCAAACATCAGGATTCACTATGAGACCACGTAAATTACTGTGAAGTTAAAATGTGAGGTAAGTTCAGGTATGAGCAGACAGCACGTACACCCTCCTGTGCGGTGGTGAGTGCCTGTGAAAGTGTGAACCACCTCCAGTTTACCCAGGAGTGAGAGTGTGCATTCAGCAACAGAGCAACTGAGGAACAATGTCTGTCCCTCTACCTTACCTTAAAGGAATATGTTCACATTTCTGTGCCACAGCCCAGCACAACTGCCTTCCTCTTGTGGATATGAGGAGCACAGCAACAGTAAAGCACATATTGGAGTTCAAATCCAGCTTCTTTTAGATAAAATGTCTGCCACATGTTAATTATAAAAGGATAGCACATGATGGAGCCCAGCATGGGTTTCCAACAGCAGAGTTCAACGTGCAGGGGCATGCTGTACACAGGCTGCGTATAGCTTAGCTCCACAGGCAGCTAAGCCAACTACTCAGACAACTTTTCAGCGCATGGTAGGAGAATAATTTAAATGTATTATTAGCAAAAGTCAAATATCGAGAGTCTTGAAAACTGGCTTCAGCCAGCAGTGCAAGGACAGGAGAGAGAAAATGGCAGAAAATAGCCTCTTTGAGGGCAGCTGAGTGGGACAATGAAGTTTGTTCAGCGCATCCCCAAACTAATTCGAAATCATTCTCCAGAACAAAGGAACTTCACTGGAAGCAATTAGAGGAAAATCACTGATATTTACTTATTTTGGAATACAATACTAGCAAGTATGAAAAAAATTAGCCACTACAAAGGATGAATAACACTGAAATTATGAACCCCAGAAAACCTCTCCACAGGCATGTGTCAGTATCCACAATCGAGAAAGTCTAACACGGATGGCTTGCTTTGAATTACAAAGAATGCATACTTCAAAAATTCTCTGCTGTTTTCTTTACCTAACAGGAGGAAGAAAGGTGTTGGCATCTGTAAATGAACACCCCCACCTCCATTCTTCATCTGGCAAAAAAAAAAATTAAACCAAACCCAGTTCTCTCATTTAACAAAGGGGGAGACTAGAAATGCTTTGCAACTTTAAAAACTGTTTTGCCAAAAAGACTGGGAGGGGGGGAAGAAAAAAAAAAGAAGAATGAAAAAAATAAGTTATGATATTATATATCCAAAGCCACCAGGTAGGCAACTGTTTCCATTTCAACAAACTAATCCAATCTCTTCATGTGTAGTTAATTTTTTTTTCACAAAAATAAAATAGTGAATATTTTTAAGACAAAACAGCTTAACAGTCTTGCATATTTTACCTAAGCTAAGCTTTAACAGAATTTCTTCCTGCAAGTGAATAACTTTAAACCTTTACATTATGTTTGTCATCAATATTTCTTGGAAACTCACACATCAATATGTATGTACTGTTCATGGAACTGCCTTTATAAAAAAATTGTTGGAAAGATGCTCTTACGAAGCCAGCAGAACCAATCCAAACCTCACTGAAACAACAGGGCCTTTCAGCAGACCTCCATGGACATCAGACAGAATCTCATATATTTGGGAAAGCACATCTTCCAAGGAAATCACATAAAGAAAAAAAATCAAACCTATAAATCATGTATTTTTTCAAATTAAGACAAAAAACCAAGAATATTTTCCTCAAAACATATCAACACCTGTGTGAAATTTCAGTGTTTGTTTTTACATCAAAGATTCAAAAAAAAAAAAAAAAAGGGATACAGTGGAAGGGGAATAAACAGATTCCTCCTTGCAAGCAGATACAACTGTTAGCAGGAATTTTGTACATTTTGGTCAGTCATATTAGTAAATCTCCTTTTAAAGAGTACCAGATTCAAAACCCCCACTCTTCTTCAAAAGTTCCTTTCAGTATTTCTCACATTATTTTCTCTTTCCCATCTCCCTTTCATCTCTCTGACCACCAGCACCAAGACAATCACTTCCCAGCACCACCCATCTTAGGCATGGTACCACCTGCAGCAAGAAAAAGCCAAAGCACGCTGCACGTACCCCGCCATCATTCAAAGCTCTCACTCTGAACTGATACGTTGCTCCAGGAAGGAGATTGCTGACGGTGCACTCCAGATCAGGACCATGATACACTTCAGAAACAACTTCCTCGGGTTCTGTCATTTCTACGCTATATTCTGAGACAGGACAGCCACTTTCTGAGGGAGGGACATCTAGAAAGAAAACAGAGTTCATCAGTAACATAAGGACATGCGCCAGGAAGATTAATTTTTCCCTTCACATACCACAGACGTACAAACACACAGAAACACACAAACTATCAGCGATGACTTCCCTCTTTGACAGATGCCTCCCCTGAAATATCTCAGACAAGGATACGACTGATGTTTTAAAAGCAAATCAATAAAATTACTCTTAACTCCAAACATTCACAGGTCATACCATCACATGGAAGAGCGACGGCTCACCCAAGACAATAATCTTTTCCCCTGGAAAGTCTTGTCTCAGCTTCTGTCCCCTGGTATCAAAGGTGGTATTGCACACAAAACAATTGATCACTGAGGCAGGAGAAAAGGTATAGAAAGCTGCACAAAGAATGGAACCAGTGCTGAATACACCCTTTCTGGGTATCAGACAGAAATTAGGAGGCATGTAGTGGCTGTCTGACCCAGTCTTGGCCGCTGGCTATGGCTGGACACAGACGGGGTGACATACACTCCAAAACTACTACTTATAGATGGGATTTCTGGCAAAGCCTCATGAACACCCAATAAAAATATGATCAACTGCCATCCTCTAACTTTATTAGTCACACTGCAAATGTTTATGAGATTCTGAACCTCCGTACAACAGCCTAAACACTGCGCTTCACTTGGAATAACTTTTTGGGAAACTGAGTTTGTTTTCTGTGCCCGTATGTGTTTTGTTGTCAACAGCTTTTCACCCATCAAAGCAATGTATCTGATAATACTTGCATGTTATATTACCAGTCAGTACCACAGAATCAATGTGCCTGTGGCTCTGAAATGCAGTGCTCCACCATACGGGGTACAGTTTCCCAAGAAACAACACGGTATCCTGGATGCACAGGTGAACTTTTATGCTGGTTTTGAGATACATTTGTCAGTTAGAAACGGTAAGGGTATAGAATTTAGCTTAACAAACCATGCCACAAAGAATCCTGGATGCTGCAAGATTATAATAAAGAGAAATTGTGTTGCATACTGACATGTACCCTGCATTCTGAAAAATGCACATTTCAGAAGTTTCTTGTCTTGTCCATGGTCCAAATACCTTTGCAAAATTACAGATATCCAGTGGGCTGTGTGTTATACTGTGGATCAGGGTTTAAATGCCACACAAAAGCCTCAATATGTTCTAACTCAAATTGCTGAGAGAACCCCTACACTGGAAGCAGCAAACACTTCTGTTAAGTCAATATTGCAAAGGAATAAAAAAATATCTTGAATTATACAATGTTTTTGCAATAAAAGGATAGATATTCTAATATAGCTGATACTTTATAGTCCTGACAGAGACAGGTCCTAACTAATGCAAAAATGGGAGCAAATTATCAGGCTTAAAGAACAGCCGGAGACAGCTAAGTTCAGAAACCCAACACAGAGCCACAGCAGTCAAAGAGAAGCTGCACTTATGATTTGCACAGGCTTTACCTGACTTTGCTTTGTACTTTTCACAAGGCCAAGCAACGGGAAAAAAAAAAAAAATAAAGCTAAGGAAAGATTAGCAACTAACAATCACATCAAAGCTATTCAGTAGGGACATTGTCCAATGGCTTACCCCATTGTAGCTGTACTTCTTTGTGCTTCGGCTTCCCCAAAACTCTTGGTGGCCGACAGGGACCTGGTGCAACACTCAGTGTACGGACAGGTAAACTTTCAGAACACTGGAAGAGAAGCAGCTGAAGTTAGCTCTCTGGTATGACTACCAGCAACAAAGCTAGGCATGATTAGAAAGTGGCACAAGAGACTGTTTTCTACACCCACCACCTAATAGAAATGTATAAAACAATAAGGGACAGGAGATGCTATGAAGCATGTTACTTAAAAATACTATTAATAGAGTTCTTTGTCAGCACACTCACAACTGTAGCACAAGAAACTTTGATGGCTAATGTCGTGGGGCTCTTTATTTTAATTTCCCTGTTTCTAAAATATCAAAGTCTAATGTACTCTATTAGTCATAATAAAAACCAAAGCAGGAGTAATAAAAGTGTAGGTACTGAAATGAGTTTAAAACAAAGAAAGGAATGACAGGAATCAGGGACTGGAAAATGAAACACAAGAATTTAATGAAGAATTCAGCTACAGGAGAGGTAATTAACTGTTACAACACACTACCCCTACAGCAGCTTCACTCACTAGCACTGGTCAGTAAGGGCTCATGTACATGCAAGTCTGTTCTCTTTCTCAAGCGAGGGACAAGATCAGACAAATACAATGGTCTTTTCTAGCACAAGTATAAACACCTGCAGACTGGTTTTGAAATAAAATCCACTAAATTGCGGTTTGCCTGAATCGCCCCCCCCATCAAATACACATAGAAGTCTTCTAAAATTCACCAACTTGCAACATGAGATGAACTTCAATTTGAATAGCTTTAGTATGCTACGGGAAAAATATTCACCTTCTTTTTAAGCAGTATCTTTTACTAAAAACAGCAGATCCATCTCTGAAAAATATAACCCCAAAACTCCTTATAGTTAAATAACACTTACCTGACTGTGTCCGCCAGTGCTGATACAGCATGCCCGGAGTTTATACAAAGTGCCTGGCTTCAAGTGAGTAAAGGTATATTCTGTGGCCGATCCACTGTATGCCACTTCCCACTGATTTGCTAGAAAATAAGATAAAGCCAAATTCGAAGAATTATATTGCAAGAAGCTTTTTAGCATCTAAGAGGAAAGAAAACCCTTAGTGTGGTCTTCCACAAATTGTCTTTTTCAGGTGACTAGTGTTAATATGACTATGAATGTTATTCCCACTTAAAGTCATACATGCACAAATACAAATATAAATACTTACAAATATGAATATTTCTAAAATTTACTAAAAAAATAAAACCAAACAATAGGTTCAGCCATATAACCTAAAATTTCACCAGTATTACAGAAAAAGAGCACACTTAAAAAACAGAACAAAAATTCCCCAAAACCCAACCCAAACTCTCCCAGGAATCCTGCAATTTTTAAGGCTGCAAGTATATTAATTGTATGTGCTGCCCCAGAGGATCACTAATTCTTTATAGTAGCTATAATGGATTGAAATGGAGACGTTTTTTTTTCAAGTTTACCTTCTGGACTTCCTTGAGAAATCTCTAACAGATACTTTAAGATTTCTGAACCACCATTATCCTGTGGAGGATCTGAAAAATAAGTCAAGTTGTTAGTAAATCCAAATTAAGAGCAAAATAGACTCCCCCTCATAACCTGCGCCAAGGAATTGATAGCAAATTGGGTAGCAGAAGCTAGCTATCAGCATTAATCAGAATAAGGCAGCTGGATAATGATGCCACAAACAAGAAGTATGGAGAAGCATTGGAAAAGATGCAATATGGAGGCTTGCTCCATGGATAAAGGAAGCACACGGATGCTGCTGCAATGGGAGACGAAATAGAAGGTGAAAAGTCTGAAGATGCACTTCAGTCTAAGCTAGTCAATAAAAACAAGCATTTTTTATTCTGAAAACAAGTACCTCTACACATCTTTTAGAATATTACAAAAATTAAGTTGTCAAGCTCTCCAAACATGTTGAACTTTAGACGGAGAAGCAGCATGAAAAATTTAATTGCTAATACATATTTACATAATTTTATTTGACAAACTGTACTGGCTTACCCCACTTTACACTAAAGCCATGAGATGTTATTGGCCCCTTAATAACAGGTCTGGTTGGAGGTCCTGGCCTGTCTGGGCTTGTTGTACAGACCAACACTTCGCTGGGAGAACTCTTTCCTTCCACGTTAGAAGCAAAGAGCTGAAATGAAACCACAAGACGTTTACCGTTGTTTACTGTAACTGCTTTTCTGACAGTTCCGCGTGAGACTTGATTTAGTAATTGCACAAATACCATTAAACTGGAAAGCACGTCACATCCCAGAGTGTGTGGGGATTCTAATAACAGGTATTGTCACGTTGTTTCTTTACAAATCACATTGATTTCCACCCCCCCACTAGACCATGACATATTTAAGATAAAAGCACTGCTGTTTTTCCCTTTAAAACAAAGTCACATAGTAACTTGCAGTTATTTACTCACAAAAGATGAAAACGATAACAACAACAATCATATTTTTGTTTCGGAAGCATTTCAAACAATTTAAAACAAATTAGTTCTGAATATCAGCAATCACATGATTAAAAGCTTAAGTACCATGACAAGCAAACAGGAAATGTGTAATCTACAGTCACTGAAATGAGAAGGATGTGCACCAAGAAAACTTTCTCAGCCAAATCCTTTGCGTCTACTCAAGAACACCTTCTGCCGACTTCAGGGAGAAGGTTGCTAATCTAAGAGAGACATAAGGACCTGCCCAAGAGACTGAGCAGGTCAGGATTGTACAAGTAATTCCAAAAGGTCCAACACTTTGTAGCTGCTGCGATCTGTATTAGTTCATACTAGGCTCTGGGATATAGATCTGCTGCCCAGGAAGCAAGTAATTAAATATTTATTAAAATTGCTAATTTTTATAAGTAAATATAAGCTAGCTGGAACTTTTCCACTTGGGAACCTCTGTTATTCTCAGGAGCAGTCATTTCTATTCTCTCTTCCAACACAAGCATCGGAGGAAAACAATTTGCAATTTTTAAGGCCAAAAAAAAACCTGAGGTTTTCTAGCTCATATGCTTATTTAAACAAGTCACTAAAGCCACTATCGACTCCTGTGTATCATCTCTTGGTTTCTGACTACTACCCAATTTAAGACATCTTGCCATCAACAGCGGATACATAAGCTAGGCAAACATCCCAGCAGCAGCTCTAGGAGATCAGCGTGAAGTATAAAGCTAATGCAACATTTATAAATTCCCTTATTTACACAGCTAAAGATTGCAGTAGACTGGTAGGAAGTGAAAAATTTGTTTTAAATTGATTGTTCAAGCAGGATCTTCAACACTGAAAGCCATGGCTTCCCAAACATAGAGGCCCCCCATCCTCTAACTGGGAATAAAAACAAAACTTTCTTTCTTTCCAGGTCACTGACAAAACTATTAAATAGCAAACATTGCTAGAAACAGCTATTAGTGACTCCCTTCTCTGCTGACATGCCAAACACTTCAGATAATGAACTTTCTGCACCTTGTTGTGTTGTGTTTGGTGTCATTTTGCCCTTGTGTTTCAAACCCTCACTTGGTACTGAAGAAATGCCTTTACAGCAGTGTATTACACTACCATTGCCACTTTAATTAACCAACCTTTATTTGATGAAAAACGTTATCAAGGTGTCTCCTCTGTAAGCACATAGTGTGTGTCATAGATTAGATTTCCCCCTTAATCCTTTATTACTAAAGGGGTTCTCCAAAGAGCAACTTTTTGGCGAGGTTCAAAGACACACCTAGAACTCGCCAGACAGCCCCCATCACAATTTTTAAAACACTGCTATGATCCTAGGGTGTTTGTGCTTGCATTTGTCTCTTTTATAATTTTGCAGAACCTTCCCCAAGTTCTGTAGCTAATTAATGTTAGTGTGCATGCAACGAGGACATGTTTTAGTTTTGAGTAAGATCAGACTTGCGCTCATAGACGGAGACACAAGGCTACAAGTTTGCTCCGATATCAACCCAGTTTTGTAAAATTCATGTCTAATTAGAAAGCAGAGGTGCAGAGAAGCAGCTTTGACAATGCTAAACTAAAATGTACAGCAAGAACTTTGTGACTCTCTGGGTAGTCTTTCATGCAACTTCACAAGATCTTCTGTCCCATAAAGGAACATATGCAAAGTTGTTTTTAAGGATTTAAATGAGGCTTTGGGTGAAGGGTCTTTTTTTTGTTGTTCTTGAATATACTAAGACCTACAGAAACCAAATGTTTTTTAATCGATACAAATTGATGGCATCCCTCTTCTCCATACCCTGTTTACAAATGACACAAAGCTGCTTCCAGATACTGTCTCTGCTTGGCAACGCGTGAACATTGCAGGCACTGGCTTTACAGAGAGCTCCTCGGCATTTCTTGGGGGGATGACAGTGCTCTCGATGACATGGCCAAATGCCACCTCATGGAGCCCCACTCGGCTCCTGTCTCTACAGCAAACAGCCTGCCTGCAGGGATGGATGGACAGCTGCACCACAGCCACCTGGTAAAAAACAGTCGTCTTCTCAACAGCAGCACCTGGCACTTGTGTTGCACTTGATGGCTTCAGAAAAAGCAAGTCTGAATTTTGTGACTCTAAGATGACTTCAGAGCACCTCTCTTGGGGAATCTGTATGTAGGAGAACCCACAGAGCAGGAGATACCAATACTTGCTAAAAAAAAAACAACTCCAAAGCCAATCATGTGTACGTATGAGATGGAAAAGCTTCAACTTCTGTACGTCAAGGGAAGATAGACCCCTGAACTGGGGAATGAAACTGTGCTTGCTGGGCTCCTTACAGCACTATCTCCATTGTGCGGAAGTGAGTTTGGTTTTGTGACCACGGATCAGGTTTTTGGGGAGCAAAGCAGCTGACTACATCCACTGCAGGCCCTGAGCCACATTTTACAAGATCATACCTGACCATACATAGTACCAAGAACCATGCCCGCTTCAAAAAGTCTGAGCAATGGGCATTTTCTGTACTAACAGTAAAAACGCAGCTTTAGTTAAATCTATTAGGTCGTAGTATAAAATAAATTTGTAGTTGACAGCTCAACTTTTCAGGTAGTAATAAAGGGTCCCTTCAGTGCCTGAAAAAAAATAGCACAGGAAATACTATGCAATGACAAGAGGAAAAAGATCTTACCCTGAATTTATACTGTGTACTTCTTCTGAGATTCTTCACAGTACAGGCTTGCTCCTCTCCAGTGTACTTTGGGTGAAACACGCTATCCTAGGAAAAAACCAAACAATCAACAAATTCCCATAACGAAGAAGTCTGAGGAAGTGCTCTCTGTATTACAATCTGTAGCTACAACACATTACAGCAAAGGGGATTTAAAATTAAGTGATTATTATTACTTTTAAGCTGTAAGGCTACAATAATTTTCCTTCTAAAAGGATGGTGCAACTGACCTGAATAATATACTTTTGCTATAAAATAAGCACAAACCCATCATGACAGCTTAACACATTACAGAAACAGACAAGACAGATGATAGACCAAAAGCACACCACTCAGCAGTGAGCAGGGCACAGAGAAATGCACTGGACAGGTTGCCCTATACCTTACAGACTCCTGTGAAGCTTGGTATAGGAATCGTGGACAGCAGTACATATTGTTAGCTAAGAATTCATAATTTTGCTGTGAAGCAGAACTAATCACACAGCTCTGTCCTGCCAAGTATTCCTAAATGATCCTCCAAAGCAGCAATCCACAATCTTCTCAGTGATCTTGAATTAATAAATGCAGTATAATTCATGGTGACATGGTACTTACATTGTCTTCTTCCTGAATTTCCAGGGTGTAGGAAATAACTTCTTCTGGTGTACATCCTTCTACTTTATTCCATTGCAATGCAATCCATGTAACACCAGCTCGAACGAGCCTTGGTGCAGAAGGGGTCTGAGGAATATTACCTGCAGTGTAGCACACCACCTCCTGGCTGTACCCACTGCGCAGGGACAGAAAAGCAGAGAGAGGAATATTAAAAAAACAAAACAAAACAAATCATAATAAAATACAAACAAAAAACCCCAAACCAAACCTCAGTGTATTTAGAGAAATATTTCAAGTTCACAAGCATTACAACCAACCAAACCATTTTGCAGCACGAAGTGTTAAATGACATTCCCGTATCATAATTTTTATAGACAGCACTCAAAATAAGCCATGTGCTGGTGGTGTTTATTTCCTAGATTAACACAGAGCAGCTGACTGTAAATATAGCTCTTAATCCATTCCTTCCGGAATAGCCTGAGGAAAAAAATAAGACAGAGGGAACAACAAAATAGGGGAGAGGGTAGAAGCGTGCCCCAAGATACTTTAAGAATCTGGAATTTGGCAAAGACAAAAGATTCCAGAACTGGGAAGTCTGCACAAAACTGACAGTTCCCTTCCAATCACACTCAGCAGCTCAAGTCTCCCTCTCCCTCTCTCTCTCTCTTTCCAGATCAAGTATTACTTCAAAAGAGTGGGAAGTAATCTTGCAAGAAGTTGGCAAAAGGGACCCCCATACATGCATGAACCATCCTAGCACATCTTGGAGGGAAAATACAGGAATGTGAATAAAATATCTCTCAAAAGCTACAGGTAAAAGGTTTATGTTTTGGAAGAGAGAACAATACCAGAACCTCTCTTGGCAAGACACATAATTATATACCACTAGTGTTTCTTTTTCTGTTCTTCTTGTAATAATGACTAGATCCTGTTCAGCTGAGGACAATAAAGGAGTACACAAGAGCACTGGATGCTTAGCTTCTTCGCAGCTAAACTTTTCATGGCCTACATTGGTTCCACAAGCACAGAGGTGCAGAGCCCTTGCAGCACAGTATCTCTATGGGCACACTCTAGTCCTGAGCTGCATAACATTTTAGCTTATTGCTCCCTAGGAGTTATCGCAGGGTTGTATAAGTCTGATTTCTCATCTTCAATTGAGTGCATCTGTTCATATGCAAAGAAAAGTAAAACTTGTAACCCATTTTGCAGAACCCTCGAGTGTTCCTGCCCTCTCTTGGTCCTGGCTCTCTCATCCTTCTTTCCCACCCCATCAGCCAGCCCTGCCAGTCTTGCTGAAGAAGGAAAGGACTGTATTGCTGAAAACAGACAGAAGGGCTTTGCTTTAAACCAGAAATATAAATATATCAAGATTCCTTTCAAAATCTGCAACTCTACTTCCTCTTGCTTGTTTTTCTTGGTTCACAGAGGTCCCTAGTGGGAATTTCACATAACAGATGTATTCTTTTTGTATTAGGAATAGAATGCTGAAGGCACATGACAATTTCCTGGAAGGTGAATGACAACGCCGGGGAAGGGGTGACTTATTCTGAAGCATTTTTAATACAGCAAATGTCAGATATTACAGAAAATATCAGACATTGAGCTCAATACCATAAAGAGAAAACCCAAACAAACCCCTAGAAATCTCTCTTTGCACTGTTATCCATCATTAAACTTCCCAAATACCACTTTTTGTCAAGAATGCGAGTACCTTGGCATAACTTACCTAGTACCAATGTCATTCTGAGCTGCTAATCGGAAGGTGTAACCCAAAGCTGGACAAAGCTTTGTCAGCTTGCAGTGCTTCTGGCTTCCAAAGTAGCATTCTCTGAAACCACTGTTCCTCTTTCCCTAGAAAGAGTGCAATCTGTAATCAGAGAGCTATGAAACAAAGTCACATGGCTTTTATTTTAAAAAGAAATGCTAAATATTAGAATTAGACGCTTTCATACAGGCACTGTGCAAAGAAAGGTGTGGGACCCACTGACAGCATTGCTACGCCACCTAAAATAACAAAGAAACACAGCCAGTCTGCTGTCAGATGCCTCCTCTTTTCGTATTCTTATCTTCACGAAATGTATCTACAGTTTCTGTCATTCTGCTTGAAAAGCAATTTATCCTACTTGTTAAGAAAAGAGTGTGCAAATTAAGGGTGAAATTAATCTCTAAATCGACCCAGCCACAGGCACACAGCAAGGCTGCAACTAAAATGTTTTGCAAGCACTCCAAGCCCGGGTGAGCCCTGCTTGGTCCTTCACAAACACTCATCCCACAAGAGGGCTCTCGCTCCCCGCAGTCCAACCCTGCGATTGCCATCCCAAGGGGACCAGCCCGGGTACAACCCTCTGCTCAGCCCCATGCCCTCCAGGGCAAAATAGATTCACTGATCACGGAGGAGCGTTTAACACGCCAGGTTGTACACCCACCCCACAGCTCGGAGCCAGCAGCAAGTTACGAGCAGAGGATTTACTAGAAAGCACACAACTTCAAGCAATTCGGATGCCAGAGGTATGTTTTATGGGAGCTTTGCATTACGCAGACTGGAGAGACGATGACCCCTGACAAGGCCAAGATGAGGCAGCAGCAAGAGAGGCTACTGGGACACCTCTCAGGCTCCCAAATCCCTCAAGTGCAGTAAGTACACAGCACAGCCCAGGACAGGGACATTCAGAAGCTCTCCCTCCTCACCACATTTAAAACAAAACCAATCTCCTTTGCTATGCCCTAGACTAAAACCAAAGCTGAGCTTTTTGCAGGACAGAGACGCCAAGATGACAAAGAAAAAATGGTTTCATCCTATGCCAGATGAGGGAAGTGGTCACTTTGAAATCTTTCAGGAAAAAGGGCCTGGACTGCTCAATTCTACCTAAGTCATACCTACCTGATTTGAAGCAGTTGAAATAAGTTTAATTTTGAAACCTGAATGCAAAACAAATGGGCAGTAACATTACAGAGTACCTCAAAGCACACCAGAAGAGAAGCCTAGCAAAGCATACCCATGTGCTCAAACTGGTGCAGGAGATGAAGGTACGCTCATCTGTGCAACTTCTGGTGCAAGAGCTCTGCTGTGCCTTTCATTATTTTTGGCACCGGTCTATACAATTTTTTTTTTTTTTTTTTTTTTACAGTAAAATTAAGATCTGCCAATAGATGAGACTACTTATTTCACCTGATATACACCAGTTTGACAGAACATACAATGTTTTTACACCTAAGCAAACTATCAGGAAAATTGTTCATACAGGTGCCCCTCATTGTGGCCAACAGCCATACCTACTGCTGCCTCCTTCAGCTTCATCTGTCCTATGCACCATTCTTCCTCCATGGTCAATACATCACTTCATCATTAAAGATTTCAAAAATGCCCAACTGGGACATACATTTCTCACTGTCCCATTCTCTAGACCCTATCAATTCCTACCTCCTTTCACTCAGATTGCAAGACAGAAGAAAGAACTCCATAAACATTTGTAGTAGATCTCCAAAATGTGTTTATCGAGATAGAAATGATCTCACAGACCTCCAGCACAGCAATTTGGAGGCACCGAGGAGACATTAAGCACACTGGCAAACAGCCACAGCTTACTTTTATTTATACAGTGTGATCCTACACTTGTTCTAGAACTTGGTTTTATACATAATCTTCAACTTCACCCACTTGGTCCAGCTGCAACATCACTGTATGGCTCAAGTAAATTAAGGGGAGGAATTGGAAGAGAATCCTGAATCCTAAAGCAAATGTTTTTTGTAAACGAGAAAACTTTTTCACATTTAAAATCTGTAGTACAGAGTTATATGATAAAACTCCTTTTGTACAAGAATAATACATCATCGTACTTCCAAACTCAGCAATATCATAATTAAAATCCAAACTACACAAAATCTAATCAGTAAAGGTGCATTTTCATAAAATATCCATTAATCAGTACAGACTACTAAGAACAGATCTTTTTTATGCAAATTCTTCTTTATGGGTTTAGATGCATTAAATTAATTTTTCTCTAACACTTTAATGACTTTATTATTTGTAAACCATTTGAAAATATTTAATCTCTTTAAATTTTCTGCTTAAGATAGTATTTCTTTAATACTTTTCCTATGTTTTTCCTCCAAGAGAACAAAGTGACCAAATGCTGAGCATGTGACTGACAAACAGACAAACAACGATGGCTGGCTGAAAATGGAAGTAATGAAAAAATCTCACTTGCAGCCCAATGCCTGAACTGAGAGCAATGAACAAAGGAAACACCAATTTGTCAACTAATGGGTCAAAACTTTGCAAAGATTGCCAAACATTTACATTATCTTCAACTTTATAAGAGTACAGATTCTGATACTGTACTTATTTTTCTTCTAGAACTTGTATTGTACATTCTCCAGTCTTGCTAAGAGACCGACCAGTATTCAAATTACTCAGACCGGCTGGTATTTTGGATTCTATTGGCACTAATTGGAGAGGCTGGCCGATATTTCTAATTATCCTAGCATTAATAGCCTGGAAATAGTCTGTCCGCTCTTTCCCTCCCAAGATTTATGAAAGCACTAATGCTGGCATAATTATAGACAGGAACAACTGGCAGGCTGGTACTGGCTGCCACCCAAGAGTCTTACAGCTTTCCCAGAATCATTCTCCTATTCTTTGTATGCTCGGCATCTGAGTTTTAATCCTTTAAATAATGTTTCGTAAGTTGCTTAAAATATACTGTATCATTTCTGCAAATATTTCTAATCCACAAGTTTCAGAGGGAGAGCTAACACTGCCCAACTTCTTCAATAGCCCTGCTTTCTCCAGCCTGGATTCCCTGTTCTTCATGAGGACAACGCATACAGTGACGACTATCAGAGTCTACATGAGGAAACAAGAACAATTCAGCTCAACAAGTCCATTAGAATTTGCATGATACCGTAATCCAGCATCTTAACACAATTTTTAAGATTTTTGCCTGCTATTTCAGCTGTATTTCAAGCAGCACACTCACTCAAAACAGAGTGCTTAAGTTTGTCCTGGAGATAGCTTTTATTAAGATAAGCATTATGAGATTTTTAAATGGGTTTTCTTGATTTCATTCCCTGCAGCAGACCTCGTAAATGAACACAAAAGAAGGCCTGGACCACTGGAGGTGCACTGGGTGCAGAAATAGAGCAGAGCCCTTCGTAAGACTTCACCATGGAAGACTGAAGAAAAGCTGCCAGCATCAGATCTGCAAGTAAGAGGCAAGTGGCAATCTGCTGCAGGCCATGCCAGCATTAACTTCTGTGTTTGGTTCACGTTGGCAATAAAAAGCAACAGACTGACATCCAATCTGACAGAAAGCTGTGGAGCAAACTGTCAACAATTACTGTAACACAACCTAATATCTCTGCAAAGCATCGACTGTGCAGGCTCCCGTACAAGTGACTGAATTTTCTATATATACAAACATCTAGAAAACAGAACAGACCTATGAAACAATCCTGAAATACACACAAACCCCAATTTTATCCATGAGTCTCCCCTTGTATGTCTCCTAGGAGTGGCACTGGCACCAAACAGATCTAGGGGGCTGGAAGGTGAGCAAGCACAAGTCCAAACGGGAGTATTGAGCTCCCTGTATCCAAAATCTGGTGGACCATCACTGAAATGTATGGTGCAGACTGTCAACCAAGATAAATGAACACATCTCTGTTAGCCTCAAGAAGTTTAAAATTTGAGGCAGAACAAAATTATCTCTATCTATATATAAACTTGATAATTAACACTCTATCACCAGATCAATAAATAGTGTAGTTTTGTATGAATCTCTCTCCTGAGCAAATTAGAATGAGATGTTTACTGGGTCAGAATTAAAGCTGCTTTTGAGTTACACAGAAAACAGCGACACACACTGCATGAGAGGGATGTTCTTGTCTCTGAACAGTCCTGCACTTTCCCATAGAGAATGAATAGGATACTCTCACAAGCCATACGCATAAGAGAAACATTTATTTACTACCACTTAATCACGGAACGATCAATTCACAACTAATTAGTAACAAAGGCTTGATTCTTACAGCAGTGCCAGCGGCATTTTTCAATGCAGTTACAGCTCTCTGATTGTGATGAACACTGGCATCAGGAAAATGCATCAACCTTCTTTACAGTGATGTTTTCTGTTGTATATTTTTAACACTATTTTCTCCAATTAGCCTTTTGCCTACCCTGAATAACTAATCCTGGCACAAAGTCAACAATTGTCCAGTTCAGGTTTGTAAGTTCAAAGGTTCAGTTTTCTAAAGTTCTAAAGCCCTATGGGACTCCCCCCAGCAGCCACACGAACACATGAGATGCTGTCCTCTTGTTACAATTTTACAACCCCACCTAATCCTAGGGCTGTAAAAGACACCACTTCTGCTGTCTTTATCCAGCAACGACTTTATTTTTTTTATATGCAAGTAATGCCACCTACACTCCTTGCTGCATTGTGGATGCTATAAATGATGACTTTTCCCTGTAAAACCAGAAGGAAGTAGTTGAGATACTGTTTAGCGTCTGAGGCGTTACAAGACCTGAATCACTCCAAAGCCAGACACCCTGTGATCCACGTGCAGGAGCGCGAAGTGGCTGCTAGAGCCCTTCCCTTGGTGGGAGTGTGTGGCATGGCTCAAGCAGAAGTGTCCATTCAGGGGGAACATGCCAGCATGTCTGGGATATAGCTGGACCCACTTGCCCGGCCACCTCCACACTCCCCATGTCTCCCATGCCTGATGCCAGTTTCGTCTTCACACTCTGAGCCTGCAACCTTTGCGCAACAGCTTTCCAGGACCTATATGTCACTTCTGTGTTTCCATAGCTCATTCGCATGCTATCCTTCCCTAGGAAGGGACTCAACCTTTCAAGGCAAACTGCCACTTTAGGGTGTTTTTTTAACTTTACCATGGATAGATTTCATGTTCTCCACTCATGCAAAGCCCCCTCTGCTCTGCAGCCACAATTTAATTTCCTATGATCACTGATTTTCCCATGTTTATATTTTATTCTGTGTCCTATAGTTAATGAATGTTGCTCTAGCTGAGATCTGGCAGTGCATTCACTGTTGCCTGGCAAGGGTTCTCCTCTTAATGTATTTATTTCTACTTCTTGATTTATTCATTTCTTGATTTCACGAGGACACAGTGTGACATTGTAATAAAGTTGGTGCTTTTGCTTACATGGGAGTTTACACAACCAAATGCAAGGGTACAGGACATTACAAGTGAATTCTCTTTTGTACTTGGGTGCTGTAGCTCCAGTAGCTAATGGCACCCTGCATTGGAGCACAACTTGCAGAGGCACACGAAGCAGTGAATGGAACAGCTTGCTGAGCTTGCCAGCGCAGGTAGATGAGGCTCCTGCAGATGCAGGCACACTCAGCCTGCATTTTCAGACTTTTTCTTTAATAAGTCTTTATAGCAGGTTTTGATTCAGCAACTCAAAACTGCATTTCTGCATTGTATCAGAGGAAAAAAAATATCAGAGAAGCAATACCTGTGGCATTAACTATCTCACAACCAGACAACTACATTTCAATCGGGAGTCACATCAAACTACTGGAGATGTACTAAATTCATTTGTGTGTGGCCATTATTCTTTCATGTCTACTGGCTAGCTATCCACTGGAATCTCAGATTTCAGGGCTTACTGAGAAGAGAAGGTAATCAAAACACATAGACAAAGGGAATCAGGACATCTCCCCCATTGGTACATGAGCTAACCTAAACCAAACTACTTCCACCCTGAGAAAAACAGACATCCTAACAACTCTGAAGACAAAACTCTATGTGTATGCTCAATATTGAAGGGTTTAAAGGGCAAGAGCATTTTAGAATTGCCTGACATATATCCAAGATCATGACTAGGCTCCATGTGGACAACATTAACATCAAAAGTATTTGCACTGTACTAATGGTCTATTGTTGGTCTTTCTTCCGACAGGATCTGCTGGTGCTTCCCTTACCTTTGCAGGCTGGAATCGTACACCTTTCCACTGCTTCATTGCTCAGTGCTTTTATCTTCCCATGGCTCCAAGTTACCCAAAGCCTTACCAGAGATCACAACCACACAGTCAAGGTGTCGCAAAAGGTGTAATAGGATCATCCTGGCCCATCCTTTTGGAGAAAAGCCTTTTCATCTACTTTCCTAGACCTGATACGCTTACTTTTTTCTTCTTTGCTGACAACCCTTCCCCTTCTATTACGCAGAGAGGGACAGCAAGCCATTCTGGAATTATTGTTTAATTTAAGTTCATTCCATCATGTAGCTCCCACTTGCTGTGATACCGCACATAAATATTTGCACAGTAAGTGGTTTCAAATGTCCAACACGTAGCAAAGTGATCTGGGAACACATTACTAGCGAAATGAAGGAAAACAATTAATAACAGAATATTCCCTTTAGAATATTCTTTTTAGACTAATAAACCTCAAGAGATGTTTCTCAGACTGTACAACTTAACATCCTTTCACGTTAATCATTTCCCAGGTCATCATCTTTTTGTTCTTTACGTGCTGCTTAAGCCTTTTCTGTCACCCAATATGCATTTTCTCCTTCAAGATGATATTCAGTGACTCATGCTTTCTGTAGAAATATGGCTTGCACAATGGAAGGAAGGTAAAGAGGAATTAGGGGATGGAGGGAGGACTTGCAACCAGAACCCGGTCCAAGGAAAGGCTCCACATATCTTGCTTTTGACCTTCTCCCTGACAGCAAACTGCTCACTAACAATATAAGATCTTTGGGACAGAGAACTTAGTTCCTTTTGTGTCTTAAGGGGACTAATTGCCACTATGTGAAGGACACTTATTTTGACCCTGTAGAGAGGGGTGCAAGATGAAGTCTCTTCTTTGAGGCAGGAAGTGTTTTATTCTACACCCTGATAGCATCCAGAGGAATCACAAACAGACCACTAAGACACAGCGCAATGAACTAAATAGTAAGCAATGCTAAAAGAAATAAACTACACCAAACGAGTGATAAAAAGATTTTGAGAGTACAGAGGCAGAACATTGTCTCTCCACAAAATACACTGAACAAAAAAATTTTCCCCTCCCTGCCCCTTTCACCTTTCCAACTCTTTACCTAATGCCATCAGGATTTAATTTCTCTACTTCTACTTTCCCCTGGATTTAATAATTTTTCTTTACTCAGCAAATCCTTGTAAAGTCTGAGTGCCATTTATGTATGTATTTATTTCAACTAGGTACTACTTACCTCATCCCACTCTAGAAGGTAACTGGTGATTTTTGATCCATTATCAATGGGTGCCTATGAACAAAAATAAACAAAAGGTGATTTGGGGAATAAGAGAAAACTACTTCCCCCCTGAGGCAAATGACTACAGTTTAAGTGAAACCAAAGCCTGGGGTTTGCACACAGCTTGGCAACTTCTTAGCGAATACTGAGAAGAAGCTGGACATAATGAAACACATACATTTTAAAAGTCAAGTCAGTGCATGGGGAGGGATTTGTCAGAACGCAGCAAGTTCAAGTTCCTGACTGAAAAATGACTGTCTCAGCTTTCAATTATTTTCAACAGTTATGCTCACTGTCAGTAAAATGTATTTTTCACTGCTTTCATGCCCAATTCAAGCACTACCTACCTTCCATTGTAAGGTTAAGGAGCTTTTGGTCCTGTGCGAGGGTTTGGGTGGGAAAGGACACTCTGGTGCTGAGCTGTGAGTGGTAAAGCTTACTGGCTCTGAGCAGGATCCCTTTACCGAGTTGTACATTGCATATACCCTGGAAACAATATTCAAATGAGTTATAAATTTGCTGACAGTTATGAGACGAGACAGCACTGCCTCAGCCACAATAGCTGACTACCAAAACATCCACGATACCGTCCACTAATGATAGATTTCTCACAGACCGGTGGCTATTATTATTCTACTTCACTCGATATAAGTATGCAAAAGGAAAAAATCACAGCAGAAGAGGAACATTACAGTGTTTTGTGCAAATACTCCCACTGACCACAGAGTTATCATCATCTTTTCATCACTATTTCCTTGCCTAATGCCAGACTTTCACACACAGTGCTAAAATCCTCTTAACAATACAAAAGAAAGTATGAACTCATGAAAAGAAGGTATGAACTTTAATTCCCAGTTTACACTTGATTCACATGCACCCTGTTCAGTGGTGGTAGCTGCTGGTCTTCTTCTATTGGTACAAGCTTCTCCTACATAGCTCAGGTACCAACACTCAGTTCTAATTCATACAAGTCCACTAACACAGCTCAGGAACTGTGCTCTGAAACTAAAAATCTTCAAAGCAAATCTGATTTCAGGCAAATTCTCTATGTATCAGCAAAGAGGGGGATATACAATACCAAACAATGTGGGAAAGCAAATACAATGTACTAGAGTACTTCCTCATAAGGTGCTTTTCTCTGAAAAATTAATGATGTTATTTTTTCCCTTCACATTTTCCATGCAGCAAAAGAAAAGTGCAAACTGGAATTCTTCTGCTCCAAAAAAACTGTGCAAACCATGACCAGACGATGACCCCTAAGCTGGCTGTAGCTATTGTGTACTTGAATGCAGAGTTTAAGAAAGGGCAATTTCTAAATTTGTTTACAGTAGATAAGATTAATTTATGTACAATGGCCACCTACGTAGAATCAAACCTTGTGGAGGAGTTTCACAAGAACTGCTATAGCACTGCTTTACCCATCACCTGTTAGCAGTCAGTAGTGAAAACAAATGCAATTAATTAGTCTGCATCTGGCAAGCGCTATATACGTGTGCCAGAAATCAGCATAGCTACGCATCAAATACAGACCATCAGAGAAAAAAAATATGCAAAAATGAGCTTAATAAGCATCTTCTGCAGGTCTTTTAAATACTGAGCACAGTCATCTCTGGAGGTACCAAAACAATGCTGCTTGACAAAATGCAGAAAGCAGATTCAGAGCAAACCAGGAGGTCCTGGGTGCCCAGGGCCCAGTACAACAGGAGAAACCCCTGGCAGCTTCTCTGAGTGAATACAAAGCCCTGAGAGATGCTGCCAAGGTTAAGGAGACCCAAGGCGATCTGCCGAGTAACTGTTGGCCCCACAAATTTCTTTAGTTACAGATTTATTTTTCACAGTCATTAAAACGTAGAGCATTTTCAGTAAAGAAAAAAAAAAACTGTCATGGAAAGCAAAGAGCTGGCCTTTTCCATGTCAGTTCCCTCCACTACAAATGCATACTGCTGCTTTTTAAGTCTGACTTTCGTATTTGGCAGTCACTTCTTTTTAAATAAAAGTTATTGCTAACCGTTCTGAAACTATAATTCAGCAAACCTGCAGAAAGATGGAGGGAGCTGTAGGTAGGGAGAAAGAAGTCAGCCAGGACAGTGGGCAAATACCCCCATCACCATGAGATCATGAGATCTCCATGCCACACATGGCAACCACTTTGCTGTTTTAAAAGTGATGCTCAATTGCTTACAGCAGGAAGCTCAGCAATGTTTTACAACCTTCTCTTCCTCACTACCATTCATTTGCTGCTACAGCTGGGACTACCGCCCAACCTGGGAGCCTGGGTCTTTTACTTATTTACAAGAAGTTACTTCTGATCTTGTACTTCTACTTGAAAAGTTCATTTTAGGGCTCCATTAGGAGGTATCCTTTAAAAAACCAAACCGAAATGAACCTATAGTATGAGAGCAAGACAGACACAGTTTGGTGTTGGGTCTTTTTTAGCACTCGGAAACAAAAGTGTTTGCTCTTTAAGGTTTTACAAACAGCAGCAGCCTTGATCTGAAAAAGCACACCAAACCCAACCCTTGTCTGGAAAAACAGAAGGAAACAATAGACAGGAGTGAAAGGATTTTTTTTTTAAAGGATATTGAGCATAAGTGAACAGGATGTGAATTTGAAGCCTTGGTTCATAAGCAATCTTTAAAATAATGCAACACGAGCAGATAATACCACAGATGGTATTTAAAAACATCAGGGAACAAAACTGAGAATGAATTAACTATTAACTATAATAGTTAATAAGCATGTAAAATACCTTTACAGAATTAAAGAGAATTATGCTCCAAGAATATCAAGACAGGCCTGTGTGATATATTTTTTTTTTAATAAATGCTGGAATTACCATGATCTGTAAAACAGCAGATTTACTTCACGAAGCAAGGGGTATTTACTGAAGAAACTGTGTTGGAGTACTTTCAGTGCTAGCACACCTATGCTACAATAACTGAAGAATAATAGTTGCCGAGCCAAATTTTAAAGAAGCTTGAGGTATCCCACTTTCACACACAGGCCCTTTCAGGCACATTAGACATACAGACAGAAATACAGATACGCAGATGTCTTTTTTTCCTCTCACTATAGCAACAAGAATACCGTGGCAGAAAACCTATTCAAAAAGCACTCTCATAAAGTCTGAGATAAATCAGAAAATATTTAGAAGCCACTGGAAAAACACCTACAGAAATCACCATCAAATTCTTGAGCTACTCCTTATATAGTTAGATGAGAAATTTTCACATTTATCGTCAACGTAATTGAAGAATTTATATTTAAGTGGCATTTATAGCCCCACTAACTCACCTGACATGGTAATCTGTTGCTGGCCTAAGGTCTTTCAGGTTATATTCTAAGTCTTCTCCACTGCAGAAAAAGAAGCCCAAAACCAACAAATCAATAAATTATGAAAAGCAGTATCACACACTTAGCACAGCTACTGATTTTTCCAGTGAGCAGCAAGTCCCTCATATTATGATTTGAAAGAGGGAACAAAAATCCCACTACAGAAGCACAGCAGGAAGCAATATACCAAGAATTTGTCAACATGCTTCACATTTCTTGGAAACTTCATTAAGTTCCCTATACATAACAGAAAAGTAGTTATCCCAGTTTATACAGTCAACTGACTATACGGGTTTATTTCAAAGCTTTCCTTGCATTTTGTTGATATTTGCATAAAGCTCATTGTGCTTTTCAACCTTCCCAGAGATGAAAGGAGCAGAACTGATACGTAACTTTTGTACTTTCTACACAGTCACTATTCCAAAATATTTTATAAAAAGTGACAGCCGTTGAACTTCAGAAGAAAAGTACAGTTCCTTGCACAACCATTTCACTACTTTGCTTTCTCTTCCAGAACCACACTCTCCTTGAGGACCATGGCGAGGAGATGTTTAATTAATGCCCTAACAGCTGGACTCGGATCTCTTTCAATATCATTACAAGTAAAAGCATAGAATTTCAGACATTTCAGGAAAAAAAACCCAGCATATAATCTATTAATTTCAAGTGTACTCAGGGCTATCCTTTTTCCTTCTGATTTGTTTGCTGGTAAATGAACACTAGTCTCAGCCATGTGTTGTCAGTTCTGTGAAGATTAAGGTACAGGTCAGTGTTTAATAAGTAATAGCCATCTCATGTAAATGCTTGGCTTATTAATGATTTTATTAAAATAGAGGAAACAAAAAAAATCTCAGTTTAGCATTCAGAAATATTTCATAGATAGCTGGACAAATAAAGATAGATATCAAAATCAAGAGAACAAAATCAACCAGAAAGCACACGCCTGCTGGGCTCCCAGAAATCCACCAAAACCCCTTTTTTTTTTCATATAGTCCAATGCTCTGCAAATTCATTTTTTTCCCCCCTCTGAAATGAGTGCACCTCCTTGCAAAGACAATGTATCCAACATATGGCAGACTTTCTTTTGCCTATAGTAATAATAACGACTGCTGCTCGTGATGGAGTGTACCACATTAAGCTAATAGCTGTACTCTGGCCAGCAGCAGGAGACAGATTACTACTAGCAGCTTTAAAACAGATGCACAACATTTCATAACCAGGAGAAAATGTGCAGCCATCACATCAGCAAGTACAAAAAGTACTAGAAAGTCTCCTTCTCATTTTAAGAGCTCAGCAGCACACATTAACCTATACAGTTGCTCACACTGGCTCACAAACAGCTAGTGTAAATACCAGAAAAAAAAAAAATAATCTGGCAGCGTTTCCCTGGCTAATATGCTCTTTTTATATTTCCCAAGACAGCTGATGCAGAGCTGCTTTTAGCATACCAGGAGGAATACCCTAATTCACAGGACATCTAAAGAAAAGAGATAATTTGGCCTCAAAAGGTAATTCCATAAATGCTGTACCACCTGGACTCTATTTAATGAGATTTGGAAAGGATTAGGTATTTCACAACAGCCGAGGTCACATCTCTAAATTTTCTATCCTTGACGTCATTAGCAGGGGAAAAAAAGGCACATCACCATATGTACCCCATCACAGAATGAGCTCAAAGGATCACTGGAAGGAGAGACAGTGAAATCCCTCAGAATTTTTACTGAAGACTGCTGAAAGCCAAGTATTCAGGTTTTTATGGGGAGCCTATACAGCCTACTGATTTGCGTGTTCCCTTCTCCACTCATCCAAGATGCTACAAAGCAGCAAAGCCTTCAACTTTTGCTTGTTAGCTCAAAAAGCAAACTTTACTGTTCTTAATTCTGCACGTCCACATGAATTTAGCCCATTAGGAAGGCAGCTATCCTGCCTGCATAGTATACACAAAAGGTGTTGACATTTCACATAAGAGAAAAAGTAACCTTTTCCTTGGCAATGGGAGAGACAGCATCATGTGCAGTATTTGCCATAAGACAGGGAGGTGGGACATGGAAGGCAATTAAGGAGCTTGTAATACGCACTCAACTAGTTCTCCACAAGCTCCTCCAGCAAGGGGAACTGATCGGATGGCAAGGGAACAATTACAGGGTGTTCAAAGGTTCCTTTTTTCTGCAACTGATGGGCATGCCAAAATATATCCTGAAAAGCTCAGAGAATTTATTCCTAATCAAAACAAAAATTGAGAGCAACAAAAGTGTAAAAATGATGCTGTTACCTGTAAATTATCTTGTATTTTCCATCCTTCCCTTTATCCGATAAGGCAACCTCATAGGTACAGGTGTAAGGCAAACCATTGTTGTGTCTATCTGCATTTAGAAGGCCAGTGGGAGGTGACCAGGAAAGTAAAACTGATCTTGCTTGAATATTCGTAACCTATAAAAGAAACATCAGTTACTCTGAATTACAAGAAAAACAGTAGCCTTGTAAGTATTTGTTTTTTGCTCACTTCTCCATAATTGATTTCTTGTAAAAAGAAAATTTCAGAGCTACAGTTGAAAAATAGAGGGTCAGAAATGGTCATCAACAATACAAACAAAAACACAGATTCATGGCCTAAACTGATCTCTAATAGATGAGGAATACAGAGAGATGTTGCCCTGCAGTGAGCTGGCTTATCATTGTCCTAGTGTCCAGCAAAGGACACCTTGCACCATTCTGGAGGTACCTGCTGCCATGACGATTACTAGAAGGGAAGAGGAACTATGTGGAACAAAGACTTAATCCTATAGATTGTTTTGTATGCAATTATTTTTCTAAAGCTTTTATCAGGGAAAGTCTCTAACAGAACTCTGATGGCTTTTTCAGTCATCCTCTTCTTTCTTGTAATTTGAAACAGCAATAATTCAACTGCAAACACAGAAAACCCCAATTCAATCCACAATGTTATGCCAACTCAAAAGCATAAAGGAGAATCATGACAAGTCCAACTTGTCAATTAAAAATCACATCACAAATCAATCACTTTGTGCCCTGAGAGCGAGGCTGAACGTATGTTCTACATTCACTGCTGGGTGCAGCTCTCTAGCAACACCTCAATGTCAGATGGGTGAGGATTCTCTTTTAATAAAATACAGAAAAAACCAGCTCAAAACCCTGATCAAAACAACTTGCTCGCCCCACCAGCACAGCTGTATTCTTCTGGAAACACCCGTCCAAATAGCTCTAGACTGACTGAGCTTGCAGAACTAGCATCGCCTTTCTCACCCAGAGAGCCCGCTGGCACAGTGCCGGAGGCATCGTTCATCAGCTGCACGTACTGAACAGCAGCTTCCCAAAGAACAGCCTGCTGTTAACAAGCCAAGAAAGAAGAAGAAAAAAAAATCCCTCTACAACTATCTCAAAAGAAAAAGAAATAAAAAATAATGACTGTATTTGCTA
The DNA here is from genome assembly GCF_017976375.1 of Cuculus canorus. Taxonomy (NCBI): domain Eukaryota; kingdom Metazoa; phylum Chordata; class Aves; order Cuculiformes; family Cuculidae; genus Cuculus; species Cuculus canorus. The sequence goes on from NC_071409.1 coordinate 19,972,864, forward strand.
TCTTGGAAAAACAGCACATTTTTATGCATACCTTCTGAAAAAAACCCAGGGAAGCCTCAAAGCCTCCATGACCTGAAGCTCTCTCCACTTTTTGTAGTGAAAACTACTGTGTTTTTCTTTCTAACAGTAGGGAATATGTAAAGAATTTTTTTTTCAGCTAGAGTCCATGAGCATAAGGGTTTATATTCTTTATTAATTTCTCCTACACATCAATTTCACTGGTTCCATTATTTTAACAGATTCTTTCAACAGACAGAGCAAAACATTGCTACTTTAGAAGGTGTAGTAGTTGCGTAATAGGAGGATGCTTAGTTATACATTTGCCACACAGTTATTGAGACAACTGAAACACCTTGCCTACAAACCATTTGGTAATGAAACACTAGGGAGAAGCTTTCAAGGACTGCTTGTTTACAAATACGGCTTCTGGATATCTTTATATAATGGAGCAAGTAGGTAGCTTCTCAGATGAAAACACATTGCTTCCAGCTGAAGATCACTACAACTCTTGTGTGATACCCATATTTCAAGTAGATTCCTTTTCAGCGAGTCATAAATCTGTTTTTACCAGACTGACAAGTAGGTGACACCGCAAAACAGCTCATCGTAACTTAAGAACTGTGCTCTCAAAAGTTAGATTTTAATTTATAGCAGCACACTTAAATCCTGCCAAAAAAAAACAAACCCTTTTTCAACCTAATGTGAAAGAAAAGTTTCAAGACAAGAAGTTTTAAGCGTTATCAAGCTTTTTATTTTTTATGAACATGCAATATCTTGTATAAATTTTCATGGGCCTTCTTGCTCTAGTCACATTTTTCTGATATTATGAAATCAATGTTAGCTTCAAAAGCTTGGACCAGCAAACACTGATACAGGATTATCGGTGTTATATAGATAGCATATAAGAACCCTGAATGATTCAAATAAGACAGATAAGTTAAATTTTTGAGATACATACATATATATGTACGTGAATGAAATTGTGACAAAGCTATTTAGAGCTAAAAGTCTGTAACTTAAATAATATTTTGTTCAGAAAATCCAAAGACTTTCTTTTTTAACACACATTACTAATATGCCAGCTCAGCCCATCAACACGTAGCTTCTTTTATTATGGAAATATGCTTGCATAATTGTTTTTCAAATTCAGACAGACTTGGAGCTGGAGGCATGATATCCTGCCAATGTTCTATTGAGATGTTTTTCTCTATGACTACTCACGAGGACACACGTATATATTCTGTGCATGGCAAGAACTCTGGCCTTTCATGAACTTTAGCAATCTGTAAAAAGTTAGGTCTTTCATACTTTCTTAAAATAAGAGAAAGTATCCTGCAGACTAACCACTAGAAACTGTTTGACTATTATTCTGAAGTCAGTGTGCAGATACTTCCATGCAGAGGATAAAAGTCCAAATGCAGCTGCCAAGCTGCTCCAGCCACACCATGAACTTTTTACTGATCGTGTTCAGCGTGGCTGCTGGCCTGCCTGCCCCGGTGGTGCTACGGACACAGTAACCGCTGGAGAGGTTTAACAATAAACACCAGAAATCATTAAATACAATTCTTTACTACACTTGCTGTGTGTACTCAGTGCAGCTAAATGAGGGGCCACCGCCTGTGTGATAAAAGTCAGAAAAGGCAGATCTACACACTCTCTGGGTACAGCACTGTGCATGTCAGCGCGAGCACTAGGAATGGATTTATTTGTACAGCTAGAGATAAAGCTATCTGCTGCTCAGTCACTAACAGACTCGATATCATGCCATGTTTACCAGCCAAAAGCATATCTCTTCAAAATCTGATTTAATGGCTAAAACCCCTACTTAACTTTAGTGAACTCTTATCTGGAGCAAGGAGCACTAGCTTTGCTGTGAAAAAGAGTAAGTTAAATAAATGGGGTTATGATATGCTGAGAATAACAAGCAGGCAGCTGAAAACGAGCTAAGTAGCTTTAACTTTTGTCACTTACACCTCGGAAAACAAACACCTTTCAAAATACATTGAGCAGTTGAACAGATCTGGACCAGCTCTTTCCATGCTGTAAGGAAAAGCACAGCTAACATCGCAGTGACAGGCTTAACGTGACTACTGAACTTGCACAGATAAATCCTTAGCTGTGAGTAAAAAAAAGGTGTTTTATTCATTGATTGTGCCCTAACTTCACCCAACCAAAATATAAGCAGCCAGAGCACCTCTTCATAAGCTGGGCAGGTAAACCTCTGAGCTGCTTTCCAGTTACCCCGGTCTGTCTCGTCTGTCCCCAGAACTGCTGTGCTCCCTTTGAGCAGGACCGCCTTGGCCTTTTAGCCACAACCTAACAAAAGGTTCTCCCACAAGGAGTTTTGTATGTCTGGTGAAAAGCACAGTTAATTATTTTCTGAAAACTTCTCAGTTTACACAGTAAACGCCTGCTTTCTATGCTATCAAAACTCAGTGGTGTAAATAATTATTTTATAAAAGCCCCTGGGAAAGAATCCCAACTCCTGCACTACTTTAATAAAGTTACAAGACTGATGAATATTGGTCCTTCCCGTCTTTCAGGTAATGAACAATGTTTCTGTACAACTTTAATTATCTTTCAAATTCCGGGTTAGCATTCACAGGCATCGTGTGGTTCGGGTTTTATTGTATGTGTGAGAACTACACTGCAAGCAACATTCATTTAGTCCCTCGAGGGCAACATTTGAAAGACTTGGGGGTCAAATGAATTCACGGTTATTACCAGGTCGAAATTTCGCTTTTCAACTATGGCTCTAATCCTGCAGTTTTAGGCAAAAATCCCAACGATTAAATATGAGTTTGGCCACAGAGTAAATCAGCAGGAGCAGACCGTCTTTTGGGAAGTCAAAGCAGTGCTTGAGCTCTAACTTTGTGGATCTGCAGTGTTTCCCTGCTGGTCCTCCTCCCAGCAGGAGGTGATGTCACCCCAAGCCATCAGCTGCAGCGATGCTGCCCCCCACCACTTCGGAAACCCAGAATCAAGTTTCCCTTCCCTCACTGAGGTATTTGCCTCAGAGATTCCTTACTTTGTCTGTGATAATGTAAATTAAAGGTATATTTCAGTTTAAATAAAAACATGGGGGGGGAAAGCAAAAGGCTTCTTTTAAAATTTTTACTGTCTAATGGATAAAACTGATTAAATTTACAGTTTGGTTATACATCTCTGAAACAGGTAACAACATCCACTATCAAAATCAGACTTCTTAAATTCTTAATTTTAAGTGTGTGCATTTTGTACTTGGAAAGACAAAAGAGACTGTCACATAGAGATCCCTGGACAAGCCAGACTAAACACAGCTCCAAACACTATGATGGCAGTATCTCCTGCAGGAGCTGCTAAGAGGGTTAATCTCTTCCAGATGGCTTCACCTGTACTAAGGGTGGACAGAGCTGCTGACTTGGACACATCAAAGCCACATACTGCAGACACAGCATCTCTCCACTTGCCACCAATTTATTGCTCTGCGCCCTTCCCTTTTAATTATGTCATTTCTTTCTATGCAATTGCTTTTATAGACATGGTTTTATTTTTCATTCATATATTTGTAAGGCTCACCAAGAAATATGTCCCAACTATTTATGCATAATATATTTCTATCAGATATAAAACTAACTATGCACACACACAACCATTCATAGCAATTAATGGTTTGGGAGATTTCTATGAGTTTAATTACTCACAAATGTCAAAGTTACAGAAAGAATAATAGACAATCCCCAGCACCCTCTCACTAAATGTCATTATAATTGAACTAGCATTTGTCATGTTTTACACTTTTTTTCCTACAAAAAGAGATTTCTGTTTTTTAATTAATTCAAGGAAAATTATTTTTGTCTATCTTTAGCTTTTTGCTCCCCTCTGCTTTAAATGCTCTGGTTATGAGAAATCTAATTGCACAGAGCTCAGAATCCTGCAAACTGCTGAAACAGCTTCTCTTCTTACCTCTACAGATACAAGTATGAAATTACACAATTTTTATGTCAGCTCTTCGGATCTTTGTAAAAGGCATCCAGCTGTGGCATTTTACCAGATGAGCAACATCAATACAAAAATATTGACTCATTACGTAGAATAAATTAACCTAACTTTGCGATACTTGCACATTCTTCCCTTCTGATCTCCCAGAAACTGTCCTCTCAAGTTTTTAGCTCAGTATTGTCACTTGTCTCTAAATGAAATAAAGCAACTTTCCTCTCGTAAACAGAAACTCAGGCTGCAGCCCCTGGTGTTTATCGTCTCTGCAAGCCTGGGTTGGAGTCTGGCTGGCTTTGAACCTGTGTTTGTAGATGCCACGACAGTAGGATCCAACACCTACCGACTGAGCAATTTAAGACCCAACACCCTCTGTATTTTTTCAGAACAAAAGCATCGGAGAGTAGATCCTACAAATAAAACTCAGCCTGTGCTCACACCTGCCTCTCCCTGAGCTCTGTCACTTCTGCTTCTAAGGAACGACCACCCACCCCATCGTGCTTCCACTGCAGAATTTCTTTACCTCAGCCTCTATCAGCTACTATCCAGCGTGATCTTCAGATAAGATTCCCAACTGGGTTTTGTATGGTTGGTGTTTGTTTATTTCCTTATTTCTTTACTAGCTTTCCACTTGGCCAGAGAATGGCCTGAGCCCTGACAGAGGAAAGGAGGTAAAACTCCCAAAGAACAGCCCTCTGCCTCATGACTGCTTTTTTCAAGTGCTTGTTTGAACCATTCATTTAGATTCACAATACCCTTCTGGTTTTCATTTGACACACCAAACTAGAAAACTGTCACAATCAAAGGGCTTACAACCAGATTTATTAACAACCTTACCTGACTATGGTCGCACCCAGCATGGTGATTCAATTTCCATTACAATTCACACACTTTTATGGCTCAGGCTATCTTACAATATATCAATTGCCATTGAATAATAGAATTAGCTTAATTTAATAATGATTATAGACAAATTGCTCATGACAAATAAAATTAAACCCAGGGGAGATGGAGTAGGAGCAATGTAAATCACTACAGTATGAATACTGGGAGTTGTCCTCCAGAAACAGGTCACTGATGCAACTTCTGTACTGGGCAGAGCCTACAAACAGCTACAAGCATAAAAGATGCTTCAAATCTATAACCCCCCAAAAGACAGATATACTTATGACTTAGATATATACAGCAATCACAGTCTAGGTAAGGAAAAAATTCAGTGGTACTCCCTTGTGAAATCATCAGCATGCTCTCACACAATCTACTTATCATATTGGCTATTTTTCGTGTGTTTACATATGTCTGGTGGTATTTTGGGGGTCACATACCTGTGGTTTCTCCATTCCGGAAAGAATGTCTTGAACTCTTTTTGTTTCTGAATCAAATTCTGTAAAATAGAGAATGTAGAAATAGGAAAAAAAAATAAATGACCAAAATTAAAACAAAAAAAGTCAGCTATGTCAATAATCCTTCAGGAATTTGTAAATAGGAGAGACATTACCTGTACACGAACATCAGCTGTTTCGCTCTTGTGAAGCCAAGTTAGGCAGATACACGGATATATTAACAACATTGTAAAAAGAAAAAGGAGGGAATGAAACTTCCAGTAATGCAGATATTCAGAAAGGTGCGATTTTTTGTAGAAATGTCCTCTACAAACAATGTTATTAATTAGAATTTGCTTTCACAGAGCAAAACTATCCTATTTCCAAAGCTTAGTTGTGGAAAAGGCCCAGGGGTGTCTCGAGCTCAATTACTGCTGAACCTCCTCCTGGTTTGTTAAACAGAGACATGCTTACTCCAGCAGCTGTAAAGCTGGGCTAACCACCTGCTTGCCAGAGCATCGGGCTGCTCAAGGGGATGAGCATATTTGCCCCATGCAGGGAGCACCCAGCCAAGCCTCAGTACCCACCCTACAGCTACTTGTACCTAAACGCTGATATTGCGTAATGCTCAAAGCTCTTTTTAAGGCCACCTTTCAACTATGGAGGTACTAAAGTCATGGCAGGCTAATTCTGATCCCTGACTAGCAGTAATCCATCCTCCCTTCCCACATTTGGCACAGCAGCTCTTACAAGGGCTACATACGGTGTTAGCACTGGGCAGGGTGCAAAATGCTTCCCCTAAATTAGACACAGAAGGTGCTGCGGAGGCGATCATCAGCCATGGAATCAGCTTTTTCCCAATCCTCCAAAAAAGTCTCGAGGTAAAACATCAGCTTAGAGTAATGAGGTGACACAAAGCAGCTTTATTCCTTTTGGACCACAGCACAGAGAGGCCTCACTTTCCACTACACTATTCTCTAACAAAAACCAGGAACATATTTTTTTCCTGGGTTTGGTGGGGTTTTTTTTGGTTTTTTTTATTTTTTATTTTTTAAATGTTAATATAAAAAAAAGTTTGCTCACCAAAGTAGAAGAATCCATTGCACCTAAAGACCACTACAAAAAGCATACAATTTTGGCATAGGAAGCAAAAATATTAATGAACAAAAGCTGGTAAGATCAGATCAACAGTTTTCACAAATGATTCCCCCAAAGCCTGACCTAATTCTTGTAGCCCAAGAATGTGTCTTTATTTTTGTCTGTGACCTGCTTTAAAGAAAGTACATCTTTTTAAAAATTCCATGTGCTTGGCTGCCAGAAAATCAAATTGGCTGAATGCTGATGGCAGAACTCCAGAGTAAATGCCCATCTCCCCTACAAGAATGCACCTTGGTGTTGAGTTGGAATGACAGATCTCCTGCTCCAAGCATTCGTTTTAGTCTCAGCCACTTGGAAAAGAACAGAGTAGTAATAATTCAGAGGAAGGGGAGGACAGCACAATTGTTTTCTTTGACAGCAGATAAACCTTAGAGTGTGTTATCAAGTGTACAAACTGTCAGGATTTAGCCAGCATAACACTGCCTTGAAAACTATACAGATGGACTAAAACTGCTAAGGAAAAGGTTGAGATGCTGGCCCAAGTGAGAATGTCAACAAAGTTCGGGGTGATTCAGAGTTTGGGGTTCCTTTCAGCAGCAGTACAAAAGTAGCACTGCATCACAAAAGCTTGGTTCCAGAATTGGAAACTGTGGAGGTCCTGTAGGCTTATCTTGAAAGGATGCTAATCAGAAGCAGCTTCTGCAGCTACAGAGTGTAACAAAAATGCTGCTACTATTTTATTGAAAGTTTATGGTTATTATGTCACCCCTAATTACAACCCCCAGAAGCTAAGCATGAATCATTCTCGACCTTAAATCCCAGACATGTGGACTGAATTTGCTTTCCCCTCTCTGCTTTCTAGCAAGGATGCTATCTGTGTCACAACGAAGTAGGAGAGGAAAATCAACCCTGAAGCCCAAATCAATCTCACTTCCCTCTCCTGTGAAAAACGATCACTTTGTACAGTAACTAAGCCCTCTGACCCTTGCTGGTCAGGGCTGAAGGTTCAAACTGCTCCAAATACAGGAAGTGACTTTAAGACCCAAGGGACTTGGGGATATCCCATAAATGAATCAGGAAAGAAAGCAAGCACTTCAGTCAGACTTCTCAGTGAAGACTAAGGAATTCTTTTCATATTGGCTCCCCAAATATGCAGCTTGTTCACAAGGAGAAGGCTCTGAGTACCAGATACACTGTAGTTTTGAGTTATTGAGGACATGTGGATATTTACGTGGACAACGTGGAAATTTATGCCACCAAGAACTCATACAGATAAACTAGAGGTGGAAAAAGAGGAGTCTTCTTCAAAGATCTTGGAGAAAAAGGGAATGAGACACACACAGACCTAAGGAGGACAATGTAGTGCAAAAAAATTAAGAATTTATTTTAAATTTGAGTAAGAGATGGGCCCTGGATCACAATTTCTAGAAAATAAGATGCATAAGATGCTGCATGTATGCTGACCAACTATGTCAGATATACGCCATGCTGAACCTCCCGAGTGTTCATAGCTCAGACTGGGCAGGTCCAATTGATGATTTACACGTGTGGGATGCACACTCCAACTGCTTCACACCCACAAAGCTAAGCTGATGGATCCCATGCCACTGTTTTGCTAAAGCCATGAATCATTTTACAAGAACAGCAGCGAAGAAAGTCCATAGTAAAGAGTGCCCTTTCACCACACGCTTTGAAATCACTGTAGCGTATGGAAAGGACAGTGTATGCCTTAGAGCCTCGCAAGGAATTGAAACTGAAAAAAACCCACTCTTGAATAATAGGTAATGCCCTGTGAAAATAGAGCAAATGTAAAATTTAAGGCAGAAAGCAATAAATATGCATAGTGATGTCTAAAACATCACCAGAGATGATAGCTCAGCTTGGAAGGGTACCTCGGGAGATGTCATCAAGGCCAAACTCTGTCTGAAAGAGGAAAGAAAAGAGCGCAAAACTGCCTCATGGAAAAACTTGTTAATAAGACTGAACCCAACCATTTTGGGAGCGAGAAAGTAGCTTACAGAATTGTCACCTTCTTACAGTATTTCAAATACTTAATTTCCCATTTCATGAGCTATAAAAAAATCTGAGGCTTCTATGGATGGTTGCTCTCCTTTCAGTAACAAACAATTATTCACAGTCTCCTGAGCTAGCCCAACCTAAGGAGAATGAGACTTGCTGTGAACCCCTCCCTCAGCAGGAAGCTGGTCTTACCTGCCAATCTCTCATAACACATTACACATCAAGCTCAACATCTTTCTCCCAAGCGAACAAAGACCTGAAATCCTTCTAAAATAGAAATGATAGAACAGAAAAAAACCTCTCTCATATGGTCTATGCTGATAATATAGAATTGGTGAAAAGCTATTTTTCACATCTCACTATTACTATTACTCATCAGCCACTGAGGACTCTTCTACTAGATTAACTCACTGGAGCATTTAGGGATGAGGAGCATGAGAGTTTCCCAGATATCACAGATGCAGTTGCAATAAGGTGAAGAGGGAAAGGAGGAAGGAAAGGGGAAGCCTTGATGTAAAACAGGAGAACAAATTCTGAAAAATTACCTACAACAGGTCAGGAAAGGTGATAGGTGGCTGGGCACGATTCACCTATTTAGCACTGGCTGTCTTTGAATAACAGACAGCTGGTTTATTTTTAAATCTTTGTCCCTTCCTCCCTCTTTCCCAGCTAACTGAGCACCAAGTATCTGACATGAACACACAAAAGTTCTACACATCAAGCCGCCAAAGTTAGCACTGGGGCTTGCAGACAATAAGCAGACATGCGCTGCTTTCCTTTGCCATTGGGAACACAAGTTCAGTCACGTCAAGGAAGAGCCCAACTAACACTTCGGGTCATTGTCCCGTTGTAACTTTTCTTCTCAACATCTGTTCCCACATCTGTCATGGCAAAACTCTTCCTGCTAGGAGGAAGGTGGGGGTGGGGATGAATTCCTTGTAAATGCCCAGTGAGGTCCTATGAGGGACAGTACAAAAATCTGAGTTATCCTGTAGATCTCTGTATCTAAGAGGCATTATAGCTGTCCCAAGCTGCTGCATTAGGTTCCCATTCCAGGGCTGTGGGTTATTTGGATCCAATGTTTCAGACTAGCTTTAATAGCAGAGAAGCCAGCTGTAAGACCTGGACCACATCTCAGTTTATAATTTGGTCATCTCCCTTTCCTTCAGAGTTCTGGGTCATAACCAAAACTCCACAGATACAACCAAGAATAAATGCTCCAAAAATTTAAATACTTCCCCAGCAGATGTTTGGTGCTATCAGGGTTTCAATGCTAAGTCTGGCTGAACTAAAGGCTTTTATTATATGCTTCTGTTATCCTATATCTATGTTCCTTTCTGCAAGTAGAGTAAAAATATGATTTTCAGACCTTTCCAACCATACTTTTGAACAACAAGCACAGCTTCAAAAAAACAAGAAAAAGAGAAAACCTTCTTATTTCAAGGTAAGTTTGAATTTTCCATGAATAGTTTGCACGCTTGCATGAACAGCAGCTGTGTATATAAATGGTTTTAAACAGCTAAAAGCTCTAAACTAATTAAGATGTTCCCATTGCAAATACAAATTTTAGGTTTGTTCTGCATTCTTTCCTTCAGAGAGGAAAAGGTCCAGCTCAAGACTTAGCTTCTGGCCACAGAAAGTATTTACTGTTTCAACAGCCCTTCCATTCCAAGGGAATGACATCAGCACTAGCACTTTGCAAACTTTTTGTCTAATTCTCAAGGAGAGCCCTATGCTCACAGATATGCCAGTCATAACATGACATGCTTTCTCCGAATTTGTTCCAGATTTATTGGGGCTGTGACTGGCTTTAATGCTAGGAAGGATCTTTTATCAGTCACGTACAGCACAACCTGCAATTCGCAAGAAAATGAACTCTTCAAAACACAGCCCAGCTCCTTTGTGAACTCCCTGCTGGCGTCAAAGCTTACGACACAAAGATCACACACAGGCATTTTCATTTCAGAGAAGTGTAGAAATATATATTAAAAAAATCCTTGTACAAGAATAAACCTAAAACTGTAGATGCCATACTGCAGCTGAGTCACAGAAACCAGGACCAGAGGGAATGTGACACGGTCAGAGTCCATCTTCCTACACTGAAACACGATCATCTATACCTAAGCCATTCCTCAGGGACATCTGCCTAGCTTTTTTTTTTAAAAAAAAAAAAGAAAAAATAAATAACCTCCTGCCTCATGATCATAGCAATCTCAAAACTTCCTTGGCTGGGCAATTTACTACAGTATCTAACTCTCTTCATCACTGGGAAGATTATCTCCTCAACTTTCCCTGCTGCACCTTATTCCTGCACATCCACTGCAGGTGAGCTCAACACCACTGTCTTTGTTAAAAACCTTTCACATATTTGAAGGCATTTCTTATCTTTAAATGAAGCAAGCTCGTTTCTTTCATACCTGTATTCATCACAGATCCCACTTACTGCAGTCCTTTGGAATGTTTTTCAAATTGGTCTCCATCCCTCTGAAGATGCAGGAGCAGCCCTGGCCACCACACTCCAGCTGAAGCACTAGCAGCACCAACCAAGGAGCAACATCTTACCCATTTGCAGAGCTTCATTTGAGGTATTTTTCTCTTTTTTTTTTTCTCTGTAGTCTGCTATACCTCTCAGAATTACAGTGCAGAAAAAATAACCAGGTTTCTGAAGAACTGGCTGAAACACAGTACTTTGCTCTTGTCTTGATCAAACATTCTTTCAAGGCCATTTGAGCTCTCTTGCTGTCTCATCCCCGTCCCCATTCCCTCACCCTTAACCCACCAATCACTCTCAACCCTATCAAAGCCTGATATGGACTATAGTCTAATAATCATCAATCCTTATTCCATCCTTCAGATCCTTAACAAAAATATTGAATAAAATTAGACCTAGGATAGATTCCTGCCAAATCCAGTTGGATGCACCTTTCCAGTTTGCCAGGGAGGCAGTCTGGGGCAGGACAGGGTCACAGATAAACCGCAGGGCTATGTGCTGACAGATGTAATACTGAGATGAGCAAATCCAGTGTCACACTGAAAACCCTGTGCTATATGCAACTTTTCTCGGCACCACTTCCATAATGGGCAAAACAGGGAGCCCTTTGGAATAAAAAACTTGTGAATGAAATATTTATATTCAAAACAGTCAATCACATTATGCTAAAGTATAACTCAGCAAGAAACATTAAGCCTAAAAATACCTGGATGAGATTTCTAAATATTAACTACTTCAAGTTTCTGCTAATTACATTAAAGCTAATAAAATCACTAATGATAAAACACAAACACAGCTCGCATGTCACAGAATCACTAGGTTGGAAAAGACCTCCAGGATCATCGAGTCCAACCATTCCTATCAACCACTAAACCATGAACCTCAGCATCTCATCCATCCATCTTTTAAACACCTCCAGGGATGGTGACTCCATCCCCTCTCTGGGCAGCCTCTGCCAGTGCCCAATGATCCTTTCTGTGAAAAACTTTTTTTCTTATGTCCAGTCTGAACCTCCCTGGTAGAGAGATTGACATCATCCAACTTCAAGATCTAATCACTGAAATATGTTCTAATTTTTAAAAATTTGCTGCGTGTGAGCATCTCACATAAGTTTACCATTTCTAAAGCCTTCCCACTGTCACTGTTTTAATTCTCCTGCTAAAATGCTTTACTTGATATCTATGAGCTTATCTTTCAGTATTTGATCTTAAAGACTGAGTCACATGTAGGTAGCAAAAAAAAATAAAAATCAAGCCACATCCTACATAACTGAAGGCAAACAAAACAAAAACTCTGCATAAACCCCAGAAACTTAAGCTTTCAGATCTCAAATAAGAAAAAAAAAGAAAATCTCTAGCCATTCTGACTCACTGGGACATAAAGCAAAGGATAACTGAAGTGTTTGCCTCAACATCAGTGTAATCGAGGCATGAATTTAATCATTTGTTTCAAAGATTTTCAGGCTATATCTATTAACCTGCTAATTTTACCTTTACTGCTTCAGCATCCAACTGTCAATGGGGCAGGATACTCCAAAATACCTGGAGAGCACATTCACATCAAGTGATTTGTCTCCTGCTTCAAGCCAGCCCTCTTTAACAAAAGATATCTGCTAGCACATGGATAAGCATCAGATGTTTTCACATCAAGCAGTTGTAGAAGCACTTGGATGGACAGAACAAAGTCACCGCTGCTATAATATGTTTTAAAAATAAACATAAGTGCATTCAATCCTCCCTATCCCCCAGTTTTGCTTTGATGTATATTTTTCTTTGGGACGGAATAAGGAAAATGAGATCAGTAGTATCCTACAGGGGAAAAAAAATGCTGGATGCAAGGGACAAATGGAGCCTAAGTGACATGTTGGGTTTATTTTTCCTCTGCTTCTTTGCTGCTACCGCTGGAAGACAGCAAAAACAACTCCTACTTTATTGGCTGAAGATCTGAGTGAATTCCTACTGTGAACACGCCGTTGGTCCATTAGAAGGCAGAAAAGGGCTTTCTTAGTAAAATATAGCAACCTCCCATCTCTATCACATACATTTTACATCTTAAGAAAGTGCTTTGTACATCTCACAAAGAAGATAACAGAGGCAATGCACTGCATATGGCTGCAGCCGGCTGGTTTTGAAGGAACACCAAATTAAACAACAACATAACCCACAGACACAGAGAAAGCCCAAGCTGAATCTCCTGGAACAACAAACCGCTTACACACATGACCTCTTCTTGGAGTGCTCTCTTTTGTATTTTTGACTTGCTTTAGCCTATTTTCTGTGTCATAGTTTTTATTTTTTTTCCTATTTATTTTCAGCAGCTTCCCTTTTGCTATCATATAACAGCAGCTGGCCTCTACGTGGGTTTGAGAAGACAGCAAAAGCTTTGCAGACAAACAAGGGCTAACTCGCAGGCTGCCACAGGCAGTGGCCATCCCTCTGTCCTTTCGTCAAGCGTGCTTTTAAAACCAGCACAGCTGATTCATATAGAAGTAGCTAACCAAGAGTAACTATTTCAAATTCTCTTGATTTTTATTAGCATAATTTCAATGCTACAGGCTGCTGTTTCAAAGCGCTTTTCTAAATTGTGTTGGCATAGGCAAAACTCCTGTTTGAGTAGGCAGGCAAGCATCCATGTGTGCGAGACAGGTGGAGATACGCCATGTGGGAAAGCCTCCTCATTCTGGCAAACCCTCCTATGCGTGACAGATATTAAAAACGTTTAATCTTCGCAGCTAAAAGTATTGATGCTCTCAAGCTTGGTCTAAAGCTCTTCTCGTTCCAGAGATACAGCAGGTCCACCTTTTGGTCCAGGAGGGCACACAGCACTGCTCCATAGGCTGCATGCTGAGTTTGCCCCAGAAAGCACAGGAGCTCAATGCCATGAGTCACATCATATAGACAGACTTTGGAAGTAAGTTTTCCTTCTCTAGTCTTGTCCCTTTGACGTAAGCATTAGGTATTGCTGTCCCTTAACCCACGGCAGTTCACCAAGTGCAGTACTGAAGACTGAAGTAAATGGTTAAAAATAAAAAAAATGCGCAATTTCTTTCCAATTAAGGAATGATTTTAATCAATCACTGTCCCTTCCTCCACTTTGCTTAAGGCACAGGAAGGTGCCTAAAGACTGCTGAGAGAACTGTAATAATGTGGGGTTATTTGTTTTAAACAAGCACTACCTCTCCTCTTGGCTTCCTTGACTTTTTCCTGTTCTCTGTTGTTTCTGATTTGGACTTACAGCAGCTACATGTATTTGTATTTGATACACCTTTCCAAAACATTCTTTTCTACCTATTCTTCTAGTTTATAAGCTGCCTACCTGCTGTTGTCATTAATGCCTTTCACGTCTAACAAGAAGAAATTTTTTTGGTTTAACAAGGAGACTGAAATGCCCTCCGAAGATTTTCCTGGAGCTCCTGACTCCCACTTTCCAGGTAAAAACCTGATATTACATTCCCGCTACAAACTCTGCCAAACCCTAAACTTCCTAAATACAACAAAGTTCTTCAAACTTCTCACGGTTTTCTACAACAGTTGAGATGTGTGGCATTGCCTTACTCTCAATTCCTTTCATTTATTCGTGTACTGCTTCATGCTTTCCCCCTCTCAGTTTTCCCCATTCCCTGTCGCTTCAGCCTGTGTGACTGCCTGTCTGTCCGGCCTTCGTTAGTATTCAAGAGCCAGGGTACAACCTGGCACAGCAGCCTCCGGCAGCCCTCCAAGTCTGATGAACCAGGCATACATTCAAAAGGAGACGTAACTTCGGCAAAGATCACCACCTTACTATTACTATGACCCTGGGCTGCCACAAGTGATGTGGCCATAAAAGACCACAAGTTCCTTCAGCCCAAGGGAGGAGGAGGAGGGGAGGGATAACTGTGTGGCCAAGATACCCACGCTCCTTAAAATGTGAAAGGCCTCAATAGCGACTTAAAAGGATGGCTGATGCCAGCTGTGAAATGACATTATCTGGCATTTACAGAAGCAAGATTTCCTCTCAGAAACAAAAGGCTCCCTTCAATCATGGCAACTGACTCTCGGCTGCCAGCCTGAGCCCCACAAATGCAAAGAGTAAAAGCAGTCTCGCAACTCCTCTTTACACTCATGAATAGCACAAGTTTGAGAGCAACAAAAATTACTGTCCTCTCTTCCCAGCCTGGTCACCGATGCTGTGTCGTATCCCACCACCAGCTTGAGAAGCAGTGGATAGCATAGGCATGTCTCTACCACTGTCTGCCCTCCCTGCTGAGACAGCAAGCAGGTTCTCCCATGGCAGAGAAGATTCCTGCATCCTCTAAGAACTGAGTTGGGAGGCACAGTCCCTATCACATATAGGTTTTGACAAGTCTCCAGGGTCACCATTCTAGGGTTTTAAATCCTGTGATTGCTGCCCTGTGCCAATCAGGAAATATTTTACTTTGAAATGCTGTCTCCACTGCAGGGGGACAATGGCAGCAGTACTGAACCCAAAATAAAACTTACTTTTTCAAAAGACCTTCAAAAATACAAGCATATGAAAATCAGCCAATAAAAGCCTTTGATAATGTGCCCGTTACACACAATAATAGCATTTTCCTGATCAAACACAAAACTAGCAAAATAACCTGCAAAACTGCATATCTGCACAGGAAAACAATCAGACAGCACAGCTGAAACAGACTCCCCATAGGAGCTCCAAACTTGGTTGGGATTAAACAGAGCTCCTCAGCCAAAGTTAACAACTTCTTTGGCAATGAACCTTGTAAAGCCACCAAGTTTGCTACAACAATATGAAGGCCGCAGAGCACTTCTCCAGTGCAGAGGCATATGGTTGCCCATTACAGCCTAAGCATCTTTTAAGAAAATAATCACAAGTAACTCCTCAACCTCCCGTGAATTAAAGCAGTATTAAAGGAGAAACGTCTTCTTTAGATTTCATAGTAGGCAATGAAAAGTGCTTTGGGACGGTAGGCTTCAGCGATAACCCCCTACTTCACTCTCAACAACAAAGTCAGAATGAGATATTTACCTTTACAGCAAAGTAGGCAGCTAAAACTTGCATTAAAAACAGGATAAAAGCAGAAAATGTGTCAGCTTTTCGTTGTTCTTGATTTTGCCTTAATATTTATGTTAAAGTAGAAACTTTGATTCTAGGCACTACTCAAACTACTGAGTGTTTTTAAAAGAGGTTAAGATTCTGCAGGAAAAGTGTGTTGTTAGGAAAAAATATCAACCCAAATTATAATGCTTGAAATACGAAGCTTTTCCATAAAGACTGCACTGGGATTTCTCACTGTCAACCTAGTGAATGGCTGCACAGTCACAATATTTTTTGTATGAACCCCAGGCTAGCTTTTCTGTTACTGATGTAAATTACTGACCTCTTTTTCCAGATGAAAGCTATGAGATAATCAAATTGAAATGAGTGGTGGGGGAGATCATAGCAATCCAGGAAAAGAAAGAACACTTTTTTCTTTCCACTCAGCCCAGGCACCACAGCTTAGAAATGGGGAGGAGTTTACACTCTCCTCTTTAAATCAACCCAGAAATAAGTTATCTTCCTCATGACAGGTGACAATCAACTTCCTTGACTAGTCCCAGTGTAAATTGTTTTGCAGTCAAGTATGAATGATGAACTATGACTATGTGAGCTAAAATTAATATTAAACAGAACATTTAATAAAGATCAGGTGCTGAATTCCTATAATGCAAAAGTAGAAGGCTGACGCGATGTTATCAGTGCCCTCCCATGCCTGTGATGTGAAGAGCACACTCAAGAGTGTTTAAAAAACCTGATCTATAAATGCCTGTACCAACTAACCACTAGTGAGCTGGAAGGACTGCCAGTGTAATCATCAGTCCTGTAAGGAATAAGGGCAACATACAACCTTGGATATTTGCACTACTTGTTTTGTCACTGAGAATCCTTCTGAATATTTAAAATATTTTGCAGAAATATCCACCTGATTGCAGCTTGCTGGTAAGGCTTCAACAAAGCTACAGGAATTTCAACTTGATCTGGATTTCATTGCTGAGATGAAATTCAGGCAAAAGTCACATGAATCATAGTAAATCAAAGCAGCTGCTTCTAAGCACAGCTCCTTACAGAAAAAAAAAAAATAAACAAAAAACTGAACCCAAGTTTCAGGACAATATCTTTTATAAGAAACCTTGGAGAAAATAAAAACGGCTGCTTCATTGAAGAAGAATGTCTATCTGCAATATTCAAAGTATCACCCTGCATTTCTAAAAATAAAGTCGTTCTCCACATGCACAGAGAAAAGAAAATATACTGAAGGTCTCAAACTTTTGAAATCATATTTCACCCTTCCTCAGAAAGGGGACACTAACCAATGGTTTTTGTAACAGAGCCTCAGAGCTGGGTAAACAAATCCCATTAACTTCAGTGGGACATGAAATTCCATTTCACCGCCTTTGCAAATCCAGACGAATATACAGACAGACATTGTTCAGAACATCTGGGTATACAAATAAGGGTTGTTCATTACATTATTAGCCTTAAAGGTGTTTTATTTTTCATAGCCCAGAGGGAGGAAATGTTCTACCTCCTTCCTAAAAATACCTTCTCCCTTCTGGGTCAATGTCCCAGATATTTCCAAATAAGGGAAACATGGTTCCCTTCCTTTGTCGGTGGTCCACATTATCTCCTCTTTACTAGTGAGGATATACTGTTTATCTTGCGCTGAAGCTCTGAGTTCTCTGTATAACTCTTCTCTCCAGCCTAGGGATTTAACCACTAAGCATTTAAGCAGGATGAAAATGTATTTGATATGTTTTTTCTGTTGTTTGGGTATCTATAAATAACGTAAACTCTTAGGAACAAGCCTCAGATTTCAGTCTTCTGGATTTGACTGTCAGTTTCAGTAGAAGCTGCAAATTCTTGAGATAATACGAAGATCCTCCAGGGGAAGAGGTTGTGCCTTACGTCATTCAGCACCAACTTCCTGATAAATCATGGAACAGATAGGTTATCCAGCTCCCCCCGGCCAAGGAGATCCTGCTGGCAACATGAGACAAGGGAGGCATGAAAGCAGATGAGAACAAGAATATAGAGTCTACAGGGATGGTGAAAAACAGGCTTGCGGAAAAACTCCAGTCACCATCAAAAGGATTTTGAAGTCATCAATAAAGTCAAACGGGAGCCCTGTAGCCAGATTTCCCAACCCATTACTACACAGGCCCTACACTTTCCTAGGTGGACTTCCAAGTTGTGTTTCTAGCCAGCTATCACACTTAACTAGGAGTAGGGAGCTTCAGTTGAAGTTTATTTTGTCTGAGCTCCTGTGAAGAGACTGAAAACCACAGCAAGAATTGTGGTCACCCATTCGGCTCCATTTGTGCCTCAGAGCCATGGATGCTCCGGAGACCAGCTCTCAGGGCAGCTTATAAACACATAGCCACAGCTACTCTGATGTTTTGTCTGCATTTCCAGTTACGAAAAAGTCTGGATGAAACAAAGTTTGACAGATTTATGTTCACCTTTAAAAGCAGTTGACTTTGAAGATGGGAGAATATTGTGCAATTAAATTCGAAGGCGATGCACCCAATCAATTGATGAAGAGAATCTCTTATCAACAACTTCTGGTGCCTAACTTATGAAGCTGGTTCTTTAGTCCTTCAAGATAAGCGCATAAAAATAGAGCATGAATCTCTCCTTTTTCCCTGCCCTATGTGTGAAACAAGGCAGGACTGCCATGGTAATCAGGCTTCCCATAAACTTTGTTTTTGCTTCTGCACTATCAATACAGTAGGGAAAATACCTCCACATTCCAAACATTTTGTACGCAGACAAATGTTCATAGGCTTGTGAATTCCCTTTTTCCCCCCACACAGCAGACATCCAGAAAAAAGCTGTGCAGGAAGGGACTACCCACAGGCAGCTCAAAGCAGAACACTGCTGGGTTTAGAATTGGGCAAAGCAATGCTGACAGAGGGAGTACATTAGCACTGGGCTTGGATTTGCTTTTCAGTATAACCGGTCTGCTCATGATATTTAGCTTTTACCTTTCCCCATCAAAGCCCCACGATACAAGTCAAGTTTCAAGACAGGAGAGGAAGGGAAGTTTGTTTCTGTTGCTAACACAGTGTCTTCCCTGGTGATGCTGCATATATATCTTAGCAATTCCTTTTGCT
Source organism: Cuculus canorus (assembly GCF_017976375.1). Classification (NCBI taxonomy): domain Eukaryota; kingdom Metazoa; phylum Chordata; class Aves; order Cuculiformes; family Cuculidae; genus Cuculus; species Cuculus canorus. The sequence continues at coordinate 19,991,898 of NC_071409.1, forward strand.
AAAGAAAAGACATAAGTTAAGCCTGAATAAATTCTTGCATACATAGATTAACATGAACTTGGGAATGTACTTTGCTTGAACTCTGCATACTGTCAATATGTTTCCAATATATTCATCAGCCTATATAAAGCTTGCTTAAGTGGTTACTTTATGTGACTATTAGGGAAAATACTCTTTGCTAAAGAATCTGTGTGGCCCAGCTAGTGGAGTTCACTCTGACACACAAAGGTGTATTCTCGACATGTTAACATCAGAAGTATCCGAAATTCGTAACCATTTTGTTTCCTGCCTGGATGAACTATTTCATAACCCATTACTCTAGAGAAATGGCAAAAGATAAGAATTTTTAAGAAGTAGGCGTATTTCCAAATAGAAACAAACAAGCACACAAGCTTGGTCATGATGTGAGAGATAAGGTCAAGGCATGAGAATATCACACTGGAAACTCCCTGGTGTCACAAATTAACTGTGGTTTCTCAAGTTCAGACTGGTGTGCTAATTAACGCATCCCATTTCCTCTCACTTATTAAAACTTAAAGAAACAGCATGCACACAATACACAATATATATTTCTAATTATATGTAAGTCTAAGCAACTCAGCCAAGTAGTGTTATTTGCTAAAGCTATTAAAATGCAGTAGGAACGGTAATGCTGTTCAGATTTCATATGTGATGCAGATCTGTACTCACAAGATTCAACATATGTCTGTTTCCAGTAAATATTATGTTTCACATTTCATTACTTAGTATAACACTAAAAATCACATATCCTGACAGATGTATTTTAGTCTTCAGAGTGTTTTTTAACCTGTTACTAATTTTATGTGTTGTCTTTAGGAGACAATCTTGTTAAATTTATTATTAGAGTATTGTATAGAAACAGTGCATTTTAGAGTATTTTATAGATTTTTTTTTTTTTTTAGTGTATTTTATAGAAACAAATACAATTAGGGAAACCAGGAAAGCTGCATTTACATACAGGTATTTGATATGTCAGCAATACAACCATTTATAAGAATTCTTTTTCTGCAGAACATTTCTACACTGGTATAACAGAAGTCTTTATACTGTGTACCAAATCATCCGTTCCTGGCTACAAGAACACAGAAGTTCAATATATTGCCTTAGTGCTCCCCAGCCTCTGTGCTTACATAGACCAAAACTTACGAAACTACTCTTTTAAGCTTTTAAATCTATAGAATATACAGGTACAGATGCATATACGGTCCAATAAACTTACAAAACAGATTCAGGACCAAAATAGAAAAGAATTGACAGGATCTAGAATGAGTAAGTAGAGGAATTTCGTCTGGTTCCTGTATGTGTTGAATCACAGCTCCCTCAATTTCCCTTTAATTCATATGCTCCAGATTAAAAAAAAAAACAAACTTGATGCAATTAAAAAAACACCACAAAAACAAGAAAAAAACCCCAATTTTTTTAAGTATATTAAAACGTTCTAAAGAAGTGAGAGAACAGGGTAGGGCTGTATCAAGAAAGCATCAGCTCTATTTTTTCATATATCATCATTCACTCCGCACCCTGTACTAACAGCTTGCAGAGCGTATCCCACGCAGCTCACGGATACTCGCTGGCACTAGTGCTTGCTAGCATTAGCCCAGGCCAGCCACACCGGTCAACTTTACCTCTTCATTGCAGAACTTCTGCTTTGCCGAGTTCAGTACTTTTAAAATAATTCCAAAGTAAAACCACCACAGTGACAATGTTCTCTAGCTAAGCCCATTTTTCACATGCTCCTGACACTCACTTCAATGAAATCAGCACACAGAGCTAACCACATCTCCTAAGAAACATCCATCAGCAGTACAGGCAGGAGTATGAACTGTCTTAGGCAATGGTTTTCACCTCTGAGAACACCTGAAGGCTGCTTCAATGCACAAAATCAAATTTACAAAACCAGGAAAGCAATATCTTTGAGTTTTACACATTTGAGCTGTACACATGATGACGTACTACAAAAGTTTATGATCTATGTATAGCCTACAACAACTCTTCAAACTATTAAATAACACCAGTGGTCCGCTCTCTCTTCTCCACACAGCGCACGACAGCTGCTCAGAGAAGTGAAGTGGACACATTCAACATTACTCACTCTGGGCCGCTGAAAAGTAAGTCGAAAACAGACAAGTTAAACAGGACAACAAGTGAGTACCTGAAGGACTAGGCAGGACTAAACTCTCTGTCGTGCCTGGCAGGTCTGGGTGATGGCAGAAGAACAGGGACCAGGGCACAGGACAGGGCTAGCCTCGCAGGCTCTCCTCCAGCAGCATCTCCATAAGAACTGCTGAACAAAGCCCACAGGGCTAGGTGGGCCCCTACTCTCACCCAGTAAGGCCAAATCTTCTCAAATCACCACAAAAAAACCCATTCCTTACGGAATGTTTCCATAAAGATGCATGCAAGCCCCTCCAGGAGTTTCTGCCTTCCTTGCCCAGGCCAAGTCTGTTTATTCTGGCACCCAGTTTCCAGCACCCACCCAGCTCCTGGACAGGGCGCACATAATCTCATTTTCTACTTATACCCATTTGAAGTGGTTTAGGTTTGGCTATCTTAGGTTCGTCAAACTTCTATGAAGATAAAAAGATTTTATCTGATTTGAAGGGAAAAAAAAAAAAAGATGTTTTATTAGCAAATTGGCAAAAGCATTGTAAGAATGCTCAAAACTGCTTACATTCCCACAGTATTCTCAGTCACACACAAAACTCCTCAAAGTACCAGATCACTACATAACCAAGAAGTGAACCACTGAGAGTCCAAGAAGGAAGTGACTCAGACCAAAATTCGTAAAGGACAGCATGAATGGGACAGGATTTCCGCTTATAGCTCTTTTTAACACGCTAAGGCTCCTTCATACAAAGAAAAAAAAAAATCCCAAGCAACCAATTTTGCTCCTTTTGCTCCCATTCAGTTCTTAAAACAGCTCTGCAAAAAGCTAGTGTGGATTTTAAATCTGAATCCCTGCAACATACGTCCAAGCCTTATGCCCATACAACACAGCACTCATTCTACCACAAAAACTTTTCAGACAATTATAAACCACCATTTTCTCTTATTTTTCCCCCTAAAATGGCATATTTCCAGCATCCATCAAAACTAGAAATGTTTATTTACAAGTGCACCTCTCAATGTAAAGGCATAATGCTGTCAATAGAAAAGCCAAGAGGAAATGCTCTTAAATCCCAATCTGAAACTGCAACTTCCCTACTAAAAAAGAGGTCCTGATGCTACAGTACTGGATAAGGATGCATAACAGAAGTATCAACATATTTTTAATGTAGTATCATGTTGTATAGAGTACAGAGTGGCAGAGGAGCACTTGCTGGGTCCACAACTGAAGAGGTGACTGAACCAAAAGTACTCCAGAGTTATTCACTTACTTTGCTTTAGTAGTATTGACGGCACTATAACCCCACTTCTTCCACCAGTATTGAATCAGCTTTTTGGGAAGCCTCTGGTTCTTTCAATATTGTGAGGAGACAGTAAGTCATTTACACTAGGCACAACTTCCCTTGAGTGCTCACTTAAGTGTCACGGGTACAATATACACAACTAGAGTACATCTTGATGGAAAAGTACACTGTTAACTTAATTACCTCATGTCCCATGATCTGTGTAATTCATTTTCAAGTAAAAATGTAGAGCTGTCTTTGCATTGTGCAATGAAGAGTTTCTTCAGTATTATTCTTCCAGTACTCTGTAACAACCTCAGTGTAGTCATAGCAGAGATTGCTTGGAGGTGCTCGGTAAGGAGCAACACACTTCTTCAAGAAATTACTACCAAGAATGAAGCAGCAGGACCAGCATTTACTTAAACACAGGGGTAGTAGATCCAAGAACAGAAATGCCCAGACTGCCAGCACGTACCCAGGGCAGGGCAAGAGGCTGCCTGCCAGCAAGCTCTGACCCACACTCCCAGCACTGAGGCAGCTCCCAAATATGGACCAATGCTTCGCTTCTGAAAACCCTAGTCCTAAGGAAAGCAATCGCTACATCATACTACACACTGATGCACAGTGTTTTCTGTGGCAACCAGCATTTAGGATGTGCAAGTGTCTCCTCCAGCCACATACAGGGCTCCAAAAGCCTCACTCCCTGGCAGGAGTGTGGCAGAACAACTGTTTCAGTGGCAGGAGCTTGTCAGGAGATGGCTCGTTGGATTGCTCTGACATCTGAACACCCAAACCAATCATGCCAGCTACCATACCACAAACACACAACTCCAACCAGATGCAAAATGATGTGCTATAAACCCCATTAATTAATATTAATTAAGAAGTTAATGCAAACAAATCTCTATGACCTTCAGCTCTCCTTTACCTTACCCTAACTTTTACTCTAAATTCATACATTCCTACTTGCCTCTTAAGAGAGTTTTTTGGCCAAGTGGTTTTCTAAATAAAGACTTACTCTCTACATATTTATATATATACACATATATAATCATTTTTCCAGAGTGTTCTGCAATTCTGGAAGCAGCCACACAGCACCATTAAATTTTTAACTATTAGAAGGCTTACACACCCACAAAGTGTGTAAGTTTAAACAGTTTTGCTGCTTCTAACGTGTTCTTTTTCTTGGCTATTCTAAACACACTGTCATCTTAGCAGCATGAACTAAAATTATCAGCTGTATGGCCATGGTAGTCAGGTATCAATAAATAAATCCCCAATAATTCAAGAAGAAACAGAGAAGGCAAATACAAAGCAGCAGACATGCTTAGAAGCTCATAAATATCACATGGTAATTTATTTTAGGGCAATGTTTGGTGGGAGCCATTAGAAAACCTCTGTGACAAACTTTCTGCAGAAATCTGTGTATAGGTATACATGTAGAGCTGTAACAATAGACTTTGATGTTAAAAACCTCACATTTGAGTCCAAAGTGGGGAGGGTTTTTTTATTATTTTAGTTTTAATATGAAGAAATTACTCCTATTCCTACTTTGACTGTGGACTTCGCTGCAGAGTAGTCTGTCAGGGACTCCTGGGCTGCCACCTCCACATGCAGAACTCAATTTTAAACACCATTGAGTTGGATTAATCAGGAGGGTGGGACAATTGATGCTTATTTGCATGGTCTCCTGTTATGGACTTTTTCACAGTCTGGGGGACTCCACTATTTGCTGTTCTCAGTTTTAAGATGCTCTCTGGCTGCCAGGCTGGATTTGCCATAGCCCTGACTTGATTGGTTTTCTTGGCATTTTAAAAGCGCTCACAATCTTCTGCTGGAGAACAGAAAACAAATTAGACCAAAACAAGGATTGCAGGAAACCCTTAAACTAGATATTTTTTGGTTAAATCTAGATTATTTTTCAAAATTATCATCCAGGCTGACTCAATACCCACTGAAGTGATATTGCAGTTTAGCTGTTATGCCTATACTTTATTCCAGGTCTTTCATGTAAGTGCTTCCACATATCTCATGTATACCACCAAAGACTAGAGTAAAATAAATAAACAAACAAACAAACATTAATAAGAATAATAAACATTGTATAAGCTGATTGACAAGAAATAATTAGGAAGTCTAATGAGGCAATACATTTTCTTGGGTTAAAGTATTTCAAAATACAGCTCCTGGCTAATTCTAAATTCCTTGAGGCACAGCTGCAAATCATTCCTTGCCATGTCAGCAGCACTTTTTTCCCCATTTAGCTATTGATTAAGCTACTTTTCATGAGTATTTATTTTAGTTATATCTCACAAGTAGAAGTACACAGCCAAATAAACATACACAATGCATAGACAATGGAAAAAGCTATGTGGTATGCATAAGTTCACTTGAGATATTTCAAAGTGCACTACGTTATAAATACGCTAGACATGCCAGGTGTAAGCTTGCTTAGTACCTACACACTCATTTAGTCAGTTGCAGCTGTAGAAGTAGGCAAAGAGGCAGAGATGAAAAAGTCTGAAAGGCATAATGGATTATAACAAGTAACTAGTTAAATATATATATCTAGTTGAATTTAGGTAGAAATGGCTAGGTGCAGAAAGACGTGATAAATAAGATTTGATCAGATGGATAACCTGAATTTTTATTGTAAAGTTTCAATTTTTGAAATGATAACCCTCTGAAAATGCTGAAGATAATTATTTCAAAAGTAGCAAGATTTATTTGACCACTAATTTCCATGGCTAAGATTGGGCAATTTCTTCTTAAGTTTCTTCTGTTTAAAGTAATCATATTTCTATTTAACTTTCACATAAACAAATGTGTTTTCAGCTACAGTTTCTAAACTTTCTAATAAGTTTGCTACATTTACCTAGGAGATGCAAAGTAGTGGTACCTAGTAGACAGGTTTTGGTTATAACTCAATTGTCCATAAGGATTTTTGTGAATTGACAAGATCCCTGTATGAAAAACAAAATAAAACCAAGAATTTGCCCATCAAACACATTTCTGCTTCCAACAGACAAAAAGGGAATGATGCTGCATCTACAAAAGAGTAGTCAGGAAAAACAGGGAAGCAACTGGTTCATCTTACAAAACAAATATGGTATAGCAAGCTCAACATATATATTTGAGTTCACACTGTATTAACACTGTCTTTATGTGTGGGTGGTAGTGTTTTTTGGCATAGTTACTAGATCCATATACAAGCAGTGGTAAGCCAGAAAGGTGCAATAAAAAGGAATTAAAAATAAATAAAACTGTCTTTACCATGTGGGTCTTGTTCATTTGACTTTGGGCTGCTTCTTGCTCTGCGCTCCGGTTTCTTTACTGCTGGAGCCCCTCCACCGCCGCCTCCTCCGCTGCTTGCTCCATTGTGGCTCTTTGCATAACCATTATATACAGTTGCACAACTGCCTATATGGCTTTTGTAGATGGATGAAGGAGGACTATTCAGACGGTTTTGGCGATCAATCTGCCTGTCTTTGAGCTTTTTGTGCTGTGGTTTGCTGTACTGATCTTCCCTTGTAATATAGCTGGACATTCCATATAGTGGTATGATTTCTGAAATGGAAAAATTCACCCACATTAACTCAAAACAAAATCATATTTTTTTTTTTTTCAGAAATACAAACACCTTGTCATCTCTAAAAATAAAACACCAGATTTTCCTGGTGATGGATTTTATGAAAATAATCACAAGGTTTTTTTCTGCAGGACTGATCATTTTTTTGTATCATATTAAGTATGCTCATTTGTTCTTTGAAATCTTATAACTCATTGGATGAGCACATATGAACAAGTGAAATACATCAATTAGGGCAACAGTTTCCCCTTTCTTTTCAGCCTCTGTGTTTTGAGGACATAAATTCCAAGGAAAACTCCAAGGAGACTGATATTTAGGAAAAAAACATTTAAAAGTTCACAGCAATTTAGCAGCTTCTTCCCCAGGGCCTGACTGGACAGAATAAGCTGATGTGCCCTGGTTTCAAGCTGCTACCACTGATTACATGAAATTTAATTTCCCAGTATAAATAGACTATACAATCATGTCAGCAATACCTGCCTAAGGAGACAGTGCAGTATGAAGTGGAATCTTTGGGTAAGTAAAACTATCTAAAAAAAGCTTTAGAAATGTCATATATTTGTATGAAGTGTACACTTCAGATAGACTTCATTAAATACAGTTCCCTCACTCCAAGGATCACCATCGCCATCTCTATCTATTCTAAGGCAAGTCAGCTCACAAGAATCAGAATATTTTCTACTTTTTTCTATAGCTTAATTCTCCTTTCTGCATTCCACTTTGAGTCTGAATCTTGAACAAATTAATACCCGAAACAATAGATTTGCCTTGTTAGCAAAATAATTAATACTCAATATAGTCTTCATATTTTTTCCTACATCCATTCGAAAGTCACTGTACAAACTTCTGAAGCAAACAAGCACCCCTATCCAACCAACAGAAGCTTCTTTTTAAAGCTAAGATTGTTGCCTATATACACTATAATTTTTCAAGTTGTTTCAACTAGTTACATATTCTTTCTTTGCTATCTCAGTGCATCTTGGCCTTCACCTTTCCTGATCTAGCTACATGACTCTATTTGTATTTTTGAAGCCACAAGCTGCCTAAACAGCATACAACAAATAAATGCATTTTTTAAAAAAAAGTATAAGGCATTGTATAGTAAATGGGAAATGGTGGATTAATATTCATCAGTACAATATTCACCAACTCAGTTATTTCAGTGTTACATGCATAGGGCATTCCAATAAAAGAACCAATGATTTCTTTCTTTTTCCATTTTAAAGTTGAATCAACTTCTTAGTATCTCCAGGCTACAGAAATATTCAACATCTACTAGCAGCTCTATGTTCACTTTGCACACTATCATGTTTGCTTGCAAGACTTGGTCAAGCAATCTGGTAGATCATCCTACTCCTTTTCGAAGGGAAAAGTCCCTCTGTTATGTATCTGGCTGGCTGCACAGTCCTATCAGTTTCCTGAGCTTCCCACTTCTTCCCCCCCAATATAATGAAGTTAAATATCAGCTGCGTGGGTCCATTCCTCACTACAAAACGTGGTCTGTTGGTCAACTGAAACTTCAATGGATACTTTCCTAGTCTCTCTGTTTCTGCCTCTTCCTTCCCACTCCAGCAGATTCTCCCTTTTGGAGATACGGCTTAAACGTGTTCTTTACAAAGGGTTTAACTCCAGGTAGTGCAGCAGTAATCAGTAATCCTGCACCAATTTCCTCGTTAAACAACTCAAGTGGCTTTGCCAATTACTTCTTTGGTTAACGCCTTCTTCCAGATCACATACACTTATCTCTAGGGCGGAAGAGACACAACAGGGCATAATTCAGACAGAAATATGCCCCTTTCACTCCTTTTCTTGCAATTATTTACTCATGGCCTGATTAGAGTTGCCATGCTACCCTTTGGTATCAGGCAATGTGTTTCAGTGACTTACTGCACACTCTCAACCAGAATAACAAACAGAAAATGCCTGTTATTTCTTGGAAAACCACAGCTGGGGGGCAGAAGGCACATTACAACCAACAGGAAGCTGTATTCAGCTTTTCCCACTGGAAATGACTGTGGCAAGTCATTCTCAGATCCTGCTCTCTATATCCATCCTCATTCCCAAGCCAGGACTGATACATTTGGCCTCGTTTTTTTGTACAATGCCACATTGTGACACAGCAAGAACAATCAACATGACTCATGTCCCTAGCTTGGAGCACGAGACAAGATATTTTAAGTAAAAACTGGTTTTGTATTTGCAACTTGGTGTTGCGACAGAGGGTTGTCCTGCATTGCTGCACTCTGGATGGCTATATCTCCCAACACTTTCCTGCTCTGGACATTAAAGAAGGGGGATCCATCCATATGGGCAAAACCACTCCGCAAGTTCTCCAATTAACTTCCACTCTTGGTTTCACAAAGTCCTGAAAACTTGCTGAACACAGGTGTGAATACCCGTAACTGCCTTCCAGCTCACCTTGTTCTCCATATATTGTAGGGGGAAGATGATGCTGTGGGAAAAACTGTGGTGGCATGTCCCCAGGTCCAGTGACAGGAGGATAAAAAGCTGTATGAGAGTTGTGAATAAAATGGGGGTGGTGTGTCAGGTACGGAGGTAAGTGATGGGTCGGAGAGATGGCCGAAGGATAGCTAGGAGGATAACACTCTGGAGACTGGGGGGTAACCACCACCCTCCGAACGCCGGTGTTGTCTTCTATCACCTGGAAGGGAAGGCAGGGAAATGAGCATATTATGCAGTATCTGAATCAAACATATTTTGAAAATAGCATTGTTTACTGTTTGTTCTCCCATCAGCAAATGGTTGGTCCTTAGGTTTATTCTTGAACATATTTCTAAAATTAATAGCAGCAGAAGTAATCATAGTGGTCATGTGGCTTTTGCTGGAGACTCAGATAATCACTGGGAGAATTACTGCTGCTCATGATAACTATGTGGGTAAGAGACAGAACAAAATAACCTGTATTTAGGGAGTAAAACAATTGAAAAAGGAACACAAAGCACCAGAATAAGAGTACTCATTGGGACCAGCCTTACCTTCTGCACATAACATTACTACCACTGATTCTGACAACACTGTGAGCGAGTACAGAGTTAGTAATCCTGGGAAGTAGCTGGCACCACTATTGCAGAGAGGTTAACTGTGTGCACAGACACATGTACTCTGCAGGAACCCGCTGTGTTGACACACGGTTTCAAAAGAATTGCTCTGTTCACAACAGGTATCTGTTCAAGACAAATCACAGGGCAGAAGGGTTTTTCTGCTACAAAGCTGGTCTATATGTCCGTGCAAATCAGCTCTGGAATATACATAACTTGGCCCCAAATGCCATACTCAAAGCACGCCAAGAAAAGACATAAGAAGGTGGAAATATGCTTAAGCTGAAAAAAGTTTTTGAGCTTATAATTTTTCCAGAGCTATGTTTCTAGTGAACAGTCAACCAGCCAAATTTCAATCCAGAGTTAAGAGCCAAGCTTTTGTGGAGGCTCATTCAAAAAACTTCTGCCATTTCTGGAATTTAAATATACAACCACGTAACAACAACTACTATCCGTTTGATTCTGTACGTTGATACGTATAAGGAAGAAAAGTAAGAAGGAAGCATAACATAGTTTCATACAACAAACAACCTGTTAAAAAACTAATTTTTTCTAAACTGACTGATGACACACAGGGATGGTATAATGTATGTGATGACTGTGTTGCACGAGATAAGTGAACGTGCATCAAAGGCACCTGCCATAGGATGCCATCACTCTCAGCTGATTGCCACCAACATTATCTATCCCCCACAGCAGCATCAGCAGAAGAGACTCTGCTATGGATCCCCACACTCCAACAACTCTCAGCACGTCGAGTGTCTTAGCCTAAACCACAAAGCAAAATTATTTATGGTGATACACCCTGAAGCAAAGCACATGGTATGGGCACACTTCAGTCTGCTGACTCTGGTGCAGAAGGACAAGCCTTGTCTAAGGGGCGATGCCCAAAGCCGTAGGCATCAGCTGAACCAGTTAACACTGGGTAGAATTTAACTAGTACTAGCTGACCCAATTCCTTCCTTAGGCCATGTGTATGCTAAAGTTACATGAATTTACACCTGCTAGCTACAGGCCATGGACAATTTCCGCGCAAAAATTCTCTAAGCAAAAATTATTTATAGAAAGTTAATCCATTTACTTGTAATTCATAAAAAAATGCATTGCTTGCTATGCTGAGTAACCAGCAGAGGAATTGTTTAGCTTAACATACTTGATCCTAAAGTCAAAGACTGCAAAGGTGGCTGAACCTCAGAGGTTTAGACTATCACAAGGGTGTAACTGAGGTATTTTCACGCCTCCCATCTCTACTACTGGTTCTACTTGATCTCCACAGCATCTCTTATCCTGGCACCAAGTCCAGAACCTGTACTCCAAAACCTGCACAAGAGGAAAATCCTTTTCTATTAGTATATATCTGATTAACGGAACTATTTATTTAGGACTGTGCACAGAAATGTTCTTAGCTCCCTTAGACTTGGATCATGCTCTAATTTGAGACAGCAAGTTCCTACATGTTGATGTGAAAAGTTTACCTAGTCCAAGCCTCAAAGACAACTTTAGTCTTCCAGGTGGATATAAGCTCTTATCTGTGCATCAGGACCAGACTATATGTGTGTTTTGTGCCCTAGTGTGAGAGCAATATGCTAAAGAACAGATTTAGACAGAAAGCTCATTCTCTGTAGCAGCACACAATGTAAACCTGTATTTAAAATTATTAGGATTTATCTTCCTGAACTATCTTTTAGAAAGCTGGGAGGAAAGCTCAGAGTTCCTTCAAAAACCTTTTGATGAAATTATCCTGCCAGATGAAACTATAAAATACCAGCAGTAGTAGACAGAAAAGCCAGAGATCAGGGAATAAAGCAGCCTTTCATCAAAAAGCTAAGACCCTAATAGCAATATATTTTATCTATTTTGTCGCAGGCCACGAATGCTGACAGCATTCTTGTTACCTCATGTCCACATGTTCCAACTCAACACAGAAACACAGCTGACCATGCAAAAAATACTATAGTTCCCTACCCTACAGGACATTTCCTCCCCAAATGAGTAATTATAGATATGTATGTAAATTTATGAAGCTCTACATACAATCTTGAAATACGCTATTCTATCCTTAACAGATCATAAAAGTTGTAATCCAGTGTATTATATGCATTAGACAGCTATAAAACCAGCATGGTTTAAGACTGTAGATAACCTCTTGATTTCTAAAACTTGCAGTGGGTTAACTGTAGTAGTGCCACTCTGGGACCACTGCAATTTCAGTTCATTAAAGACAGAAAACTAGTTTTGATCCATTAATCTAAATAACAACTTCACAGAGGGGTTAAACTTTGCCATTTAAAGAAGAAATCCGCAATTGTTTGTGTATGTTTACAACTGCTTGTCATGAAAATCATATATTCATCATGAAACACACGCTCTGCTAAACTGTCTCTAGTACAGCACCCAGAACCAATAAAACCTTAATCCCTGTTGAAATCTCTAGATGCAAATGGAATATGAGAAGCAATTGCTATTACTAATTTTAGCAGTTTATATTTACAGAAAACAAATATCTCTGGTCATTTGACACCTGGAGCTAAATTTCCATTATTCTGTGTTTTTCAAATCGTTACTAGGTAAATTGTCTTTGCTGTTATTTTTTGTGCTTGTTGGTCTAATTGGCATGTCACCTCAATAACAATATTTTTATAGCATAGTTCTGTGTGGGTTTTTTCCATATTTTAGGGAACTTAATTGCTAAGCGAGGTAGACAGATGATTTTCCAGGACAATCTGGACAAACGTTATTCATACACAATAAAACTGCCTCCCTCGCCACTTGTACCATTTTGAGAAAACCATTTTATGCGTTGCTATATATTAAAGATATCACCATAACAATGAAAGTGCCATCTAACTAGAGGTAATTCACATATCACTACTACATGTTCTCCTCTTTTTTCCTCTTGAATTTTAATATTACACCTCTTGGAAAGACAGGCATGTTATTTTTGCATAGGTTAAATGTACCTATATTTTGTGAGTTCCAGTTAAAGGAATACAATCACTCTCATACTGTAATACACATTTACAGACTGGGCATAATATGGTAGTGTGGCATTAATTTCCAATCGCTTTAGAAAAAAAATCCTTATTTCACTTAAACTTAGTGTGCTACATTCAGCAAGAACTGAAGCATGGCCACTGGGTGGACCACAACCAGTACTTCAGGAATTTCATAAACTAATTGGGAACTTCATTCATAAATCCATCTGTACCAGAAAACAGTACAGAATGAGCTCATCTGCAAGTAACTTGGATGTCAACATTTTATTTATTCACTTAATTTATGAATGGTGCCAATTCAAGTTTATGCTGGCCCTGGCAAGTCTGCATCACTATCTTTGCTATCCATCACCTACAAACAGCAGTACTAAATCTGTACCTTGAATCTGGAAAACAAGACAGATGAACAACTGTAATGCTGGCCAGAACATAAGGATAGATTAAATCTAGAATATAGAGATCTTCAGGACCAGTGCTTGTGAACTTGAAAGGATCATCACTTTTTGGCTTGTTCCATATGAGTACGAGGCCTGCACAACCTTCCTTATTTTCAGAGCATCGCAATTTACAACACACACAGAGACGGCTCTGTGAGCAATAAAGGTAATGAAGCATCATTTTAATCCAGAGTTGGAATCACTAGACAACTACTGTAATATTTAAGGCTAATACCTGCAGCTCTAAGAGCCTTGGCACAACAAAACAGAAAAAAAGATTTCATGCCTTTTTTTAATAGGTAGCATTACACAGGGTTATCTGCTTTCTGCCCGACTCTTAAATGTACACTTTGGGGACAAACCAAACCAAACCAAAAATGAAATATATTTTTATCCACAGCTCAATGTGCATTAATTTGCTTTATGGTCTTTCCCTTGTCAGTTTAAATTTGTATTCTCATTGTTTATCAAAACATAGAGATTTTAACTATGAGGCAGTAGACAAAGGCAAGAGCAAATAAGGCAGGGAAATTTAGTACAATAAGAACTAATATGATTACTACACACTTTCAACTACTATTTAATATGAAGCCATCTGAAAGGCAAGAGGCTCACTCACCACACAGCAGAACACACATTCTGCTGCCAAAAAGCACTAAATACAGAGTTTTCCCCTAAAAGTTTACATCATATTTCCAGCTCCTTGGAAAAAATTTCTTCAGAAGAGAGTTTCGGCGGGTTTTTTTGGTTAAGAAACTACTTAGACGCTTCTGAAGTGGAATAATTACGGTGCCCACAAAAAGCATTAAAGAGGAACTGGGCTCAGAGAGACACAACTGGAAGATTTCACCACTCTGCTTTGCAAAAAGTGTTTCAATTATACCAAACCATTTGTCTCAGTATAGGGACTGAGAGTTATAAACATTTTAATAATAAAAAGGTAATAGTTAATTCAAATGAAGACTAAATCTTAAAAAAAAATCCTCTGCATGACATGGGTCAGTTTATTAAATTAGGTGAGCGTGTGAAAAGCATTAAACAGCACTGCAAATCCTGTCCTAAAGCATATCCAAACCACCCACCTCGGGATGCTTGAGGAGCAGGAGGAACCTAGACCACCCTGCCGTCCTGCCCTCTGTCCTACACTGGCTAACAACATCCCCCATACTTGAGGAATGTTTTCACTCCGTTCAGAACTTAAAATACCACAGAGCGATTGCAGTATTTTGTGGGATTTAATTATGACGCCATCCACAATTTTTCAGAATTACACAAGCTCACATGTTTCCTGGGGAGGAGAAGGAATTCCAGGACATCATCTATCTTCTGCTTAACAAGATGTCAAAATATATGTATGAAAAGTCCTTATGCTATTCATGAAGGATATTTGAAATACTTTGTACATTTGTAGTGAAGCTTTCAGTCCAGTCCAGGTCTCAATTAAAGTGGTGAAATCAGTGGATTTATTGTATTGTTCTATTCTGCCTTATATCTACCCTTTTTTTCTTCCTTACTCACAAAGAGTCTAAGCTCTAAGAAGACGGAAGGAACACAAACAATCTGGTAATCTGAAGCAGTTATTTACACAGAAAAGCAGTAGCTGTTCAAGAGTTCCAAAACCTACACAGTTTTGTGAAAAGCTTTTTCCATTTTTTTTTTCACAACTAACTAATTCAACCACATTTATTCTTGAAAACAAACCAAAACTCCCAGTTCTTGATATGCTGCAGGATTTTTGCTGGGATGATGCTGAGGATTAACAGCATAGTTTCTCCTTCTCTCATTTCCAGCTGTCTCCCTACTCCTCCTTCTGACCATCACACTAGAACATAAGGCATCACCTAACAACATCGACTTTTTCACCTCTCACAAAGGGAGAGACGTTGCACACATAGTCTCCATTTGTATGCAAAGCTCTTGCTAGTGTTACCCCAGCCCTGTACACATACCAGTGTGCACGTGCACGCTCACTTGTGCAAATGTATGTGTGCACTGTCAGTAAAGAGGAGCAGTATGAAAGTGTGTGTTACCATTTTCATTAATATATCTAAATTAAACTTCAACCAAGTAGACTTCTCTATATGGATCAACGCTATTGCTTTCATATAGTTCAAAAAACATACCTGTGAGATATAACCGGGAGGTACATGAATAGGGGGAATGGATCCATTGGGTGACATCATGGGAACCTCTGCTGGTCCTAACAGAAAGAGAGAAATAAGTTATCAGTTTTTTCAGTTTAAAAAAATGCACAATTTCTCAAAAAGACTAAAAATAGCTTTATTTTTGAAGCCTGCAATAACAAAATGAGCAGCTCCACTAATTTCTGGTATATGGAAAATGCCTTATGCTATCATTCTGAGAATAAGATCATTGTTGAATGACTTTACCATATATTCTGTTGAAATAATATTTTCATCATAAACCGGCTAAAACACAGACTTTATATTACCCACTGATCAACTTATACAGCATTAAGCAGTAACACAATATGTCCTTTAGCAGACCACAATTCCTATACTGAAATCTGGTTAAGTTATTCTTGTTGAAGGCATGGGAGCAGAGAACAAAGCAGAAACTGTGCAGCTTGGAATTAGGCAGCTCCTAAGGAAAGCGTCCAATCGTAGCACAAAAAAAAAAAAAAAAAAAATCACATATGTGAAAAACTATCTATCCATTTAAGAATGCACAAAGACCAAATTCATTATCTCAGCTATTCAGACTAACCTTGGAATGTGGTTATACAAGCAAGAAGCTTATGGTTTCCACTCCGAAATCCAGCCATGAACATGCAAGCTCCATTTTGAGGCACTGAGTACAAGTATAACAAAGCAAGTGCCATAACCATTCAACTTTTCAAACAGAACCTCACAACTAAAAGAAAGCGTCTAGAAAAAATGGAAATAATTTACTCAATTGCTCGCTGATTCAGCCATTAAAATTGGGAACATCACACAGAGCAGTCAATAAAGTGAATCCCCCAAATACCAGACAAATGTTGCAATGAGATTTTACTACTTGGGGAAAAAAAAAAAAAAATCATTACCTCCTTATTACATATCAAAGTATTTACCCTAACCTGTTAGTTAGCCCATTTCCCACAGGCTAAAAAATATCCATGGTGAAACTATTCAGAAGAGCTCACAGAACTCTGCACCGTGCTACTGTCAACTGAATTTCACCTTTGATTAACAGTATGTAAAATAACTTCATAACTGTATCTGATGGAGAAGCCACCTAACATCTCCCAGCTGTATCACATTCTAGGCAAGGCAGCTATACACAAACACCAAAACCTTCAGGCATCGACAAGATGTCATGGGCTTTAGGAGCCACTGCTCCTAAAGTTTACACAAATCAAACGAAATCCCCAATAGCAAAGTTAGCCACAGCCTGTTGTCTGATATAAGCAAAACCTGTCCATATTGAATTACCAAAGGCATTCCCTATCTATCTACATTTTTATACTTCGGCTGCTTATCTTACAATAAGCACGACTTCTCACCCTCTCAAAATGTAAGTTACACATAGGATTCCACCAGAGCTATTTATATCGCCTCTGATCTTGGTTCGTTCTCTCTAACTAGCTATTTACAGTCTAATCAGAACGTATGGTGTTTACTAGTCACGTCTAGATTTGAAGTATGGTAATTTATCATTAACTGTGTTAAGCACATGGAAATTCCCAAGTTTAATTTAAAAAAAAAAATGCAATTTTAGGTGTGTGGTTCTGTTGCTCTTTGTACTTCCCCAGGCTTAACTACATAAGGAACTTTACCTTTACTACAGCACTAATAAGAAAAAAAAAATCATTATTACTTAGCTTTCTAATTCAGCTCATATTTTTTTCCTCCACCTTCTTCTACAGCTCTTTCAATGTTATTTGTCTCCTCAGACAGTCAATACTTTTAGTGTCAATGAAAAAAAGAATCAGCATGAGTAGTAAGCAATTATTAGGGGTGGGTGGTAGTTGTCATCTAAATAGCTCTGTTTAAACCCATCAAAAACATGAAGCAACAATTGGTTCAGAAGGAACTTTACAGCAATGTTGCTTGAGTAAATGTGTTTTCTCTATCAAAAAAAACTGTGCAAATTTCTTTTCAGGAATATGGGTTTTTTCTTCTCTCTCAATCTGCTTTGGTTTATACCCACTGCCAAGCTTCACTCTACGGAAAGTCAGACAGTATATTGATATGTAACCATCTATAACAGCAAACACAATGATGCTTTGGAGGGAGGCATTCAGTCAACATTGGATTATTCAATGTTGTCCAGTTCTTCAGGACAGCACATGCCTGAGATTAGGTAAAATGAATAGTCAACATTGATATAAGATTCATTCCTTGTCAGTGATTTCTCAAACCCAAAGAACAGCAAGAAAGGCTTTATAAAATAAAAAATCCTGCGCTAACCTGTTCAGGCGACAATACTTTAACTGTTATATAGGTTAAGAGAATAAAGCTTTAATGTTCAACTGTTTCAGCCCCTCACAAAACCACGATCTCCTTACAGTCGTATAGGCTCTAGCCAGTCTTTCTCAAAAATAGCTACTCTGATGGGAAATAAATTTAAAAATGGAGCAGCTTTAGAGTTTCTACATACAGACTAGACAGTCTTTATATGACAACAGAGAAACACTTCATTCAGCATGCCTCCTATCTGTCCTTCTAGAACTTGTGCCAATTGCTCATCTGGACTAGTGATCTACTTGCATGAAGAAATCAAACTCCCAAACCAATACTGTTGACTGTAACACTTCCATTCCAATAAAAATAAATAAATCGTGTTTTATCATCAAAACGTGCACCATGCAAGATGATTCTTCACCTTGGGTATGACCCACAAACTGTTAAAGCCATTTGGATAACAGGTTTTAAAAGAATGACAGCCTAGTGATTTGCAGGTAGATTTTGTTTCCAGTGCTTTGATTTCAAGGCGAGCCAAATGACTTTAGCATACATTATTTCATTTCTCTCATCAATGGTATCAAAACAATTTGAAGTGGGAGTAAAACAGAGAGTCCATCTCCACAGCATGACCAAGTCCCAGAAAAGACTATTCTGTAGAGAAACCACCCCCCAGTTACTACTAAAAGAAAACCATACCCTTGGTGCAGGGTGTGTGAGAGTATTTTTGGTTATGTCAAATATCTTTGAACTGTTAATAAGTAGACATTTAGAGAAGGATGTTCCTCAGCTGCTTTTATCCACAGGCTGGACATAAGTAATGTGTCCTCTAGGGAATTAGAGCTTTACAAGCTTTAATTGAAGCTCACGGTTCAATACAAAAATTAATTTAAATGAGGAAAAGTCAATCCATTCTAACACGGATGTTGTACGCTGAAATAAGCTCGCTTTAATACTTTTCGAACCTGTTAACAAACCAAGGCTGTCTCCTGGGTTCATAATGAAACCAAGCCAGAAGAGCTTTGGCCACCTCCACTGACAAAGGAAGCAGCCAAATTCCACCCCGAGCTCCAACACTGTAAAAACAGAGCACCTCCATCAGTTTCTGGAGGGCTGCCTCAGAATGCTGGAGCTGGCCCCATCCAAAATGCAGGTGCAAGGAAATTGTTTCCCCTCTGAAATAACAGAAAAAGCAGAGGAGCCACCCCAGCTGAAGGCACTGAAGCCCATCAGCCAAGCAGGTAACAGATCACTCTTGTCTATAGCTGCAAGAGCACAAAGTTTTCATATTTCTAACACATATTAATGACTAAGGGACAGTAAAAGAGGCAACTCATTCTCATATTGTGGCAGAGCTAATTAACAGCTTGACACACCAGTACGAGCCTGTCCTCCTCTTCCAAGCCACATGCTCAATTCTCCACTGCTGCTCTGTCATGCCTCCAACAGCGTAGGAGCCAATTATTTTAACCATTTTAGACAACAAAAATCTTTTACAAATCTACTGCCTTGAAAAAAACACCTGCACATGCAGTCTAACAAAATCCTGCACCTGGGCTGGGGCAATCTTCTGGTTCAATATAGGCTGGAGGGGTGAAGAAATTGAAAGCAGCCCTGTGGAGAAGGACTTGAAGGTGCTGGTGGATGAAAAAACGGACATGAGCCAACAGCATACACTTGCAGCCCAGAAGGCCATCCATATCCTGGGCTGCATCAAAAGAAGCAGGGCCAGCAGGCTGAGGGAGGTGATTCTGCCCCTCTACTCTGCTCTGGTGACACCTCACTTGGAGAACTGTGTGCAGTTCTGGAGTCCTCAGCAGAAGAATGACATGGAGCTGTTGGAGCAGGTCCAGATGAGGGCCACAAAAGTGATCAGAGGGCTGACTCCTCCTCTATGAGGAAAACCTGAGACAGTTGGGTTTGTCCAAGCTAGAGAAGAGAAGCCTCTGGGAGAATTCATTGTGGCTTTTCAGTACTTAAAGGGAGCCTACAAGAAAGGTGGAGACAAACTTCTTAGCAGGGCCTGCCGTGATAGGACAGGGGATATTAGTTCTAAACTAAAATGAGGGGAGATTCAGGCCAAATGTAAGGAAGAAAATTTTTACAAGGGTGGTGAAACACTGGCATGGGTTGCCCAGAGAGGTGGTAGAAGCCCCGTCCTGGAAACATTCAAAGTCAGGTTGGACAGAGCTCTGAGAAACCTGACCTAGTTGAAGATGTCCCTACTCACTGCAGGAGGGCTGGACTAGATGACCTTTAATGGTCCCTTCCAACCCAAACCATTCTATGATAAAAATAACAATTATTCTATTTCTTCTTTTTTCATGGTACATCACACGAAGCTGTACATCATAGAAAGTCTCCCACCCATCTCTGTCTCCCACTTCTCCTGCCATAAGGATGCTTTAATCAGAGAGAGATTGTCATTTTTTTCTGCTCATTTTTATTCCTTCAGGAATTACGTCACAATTTTCTTCAGAAACTTCCATCCCAAGGTTTTCAAGGCTAAGTCTAGCCTTTGTTGCAAGCCATTACACTTTCAAAATTCTTCTATAAAATCAGTTCTGCAATAAGGATGCCTTTTTCTTGCTCCGGAGTGACATTTTATACATGCATTAAAGATTGCTTTAGTCTAATCAGGTTTTTTCCCTTTAAATTATAGAAGCCAAAATCCGTATTTCAGTTCCTCCAGCTATAGCAACACATCTTTCTTATTTCTTTCTTTTCACATTATAGGGCAAATAAGTAGTTTTAAAAACTACACTATTTTCCTTTCCTTACTGCTTATAGAACATTTCTTTTCTCTTTTTGTTACTAAATAATGTCTACTGTAGAATATTTTTCAGATCCAGCTGCAGCACATGGACATATGCTCCACTCCTGTTTCTACTGACCATTTTGCATAGCTTACCAACAGCAAACCCTACCTGGCTTTGTTATAAAGTTACCATTTTGAGAGCAGTTTCCCAAAACTCTCTGAAGTTCAGAAATTTCTCAGCAACACGAGCAAACATGCACCATTTCACACTGCAGTACCCGCATCAGTAGAGAAACAACGTGAAATTTAGTGAGTTTGAGACTTTGACATTTAAAAATCCTGCTCATTTTAACAGCAAGAACCTACTGCACTAGCTAAGCAGAAAATTAAATCCAGCCAGATAAATGCATTATACTTTATAAAACGGAGAAGTTATATGTAATCCACAAAAAAAATATGCTTCCCTCTGATTCACAACAAAACTGGTATCACACCTTCCACTACTAAGGTTGCATCTCTGGAAATAAAACTATGGAGCAAGAGGTGTGACAGAATGAAAAGGAAAGATAATTAAAGGGCAAATTGGCCTGCTTTGCTAAAACAAATGACCCAGGGCTTGCTGACCTTGGCCAAGACCCAAGAGTTTGCTTTTTCACATGGATGAGCAACTGTTCCGGAACAATTTCCTCAATGAAACAAGCACAAACAGGCTCCCTGTTGCTGTCAGGCACACGTGTCCTCTCCCTCCACTTCGTTATTTTCAAAGCTGCTTACTGACCAAACAAGGTGATGACAAGGAAAACAAAACACTAAAAATTCTGGATTCTTCCATTCATCTTCCTTCCTTTGCAGCAGAGGTGTGGCAAGCATTTTTCCTGGCCTTTCAGCCACAGTCCAAAACCGCTTCCTGGCATAAGCTCACACGAGTGTATCAGACCACTTTATAAAAACCTTTAAAGTAAGATGTGAATATTTTTCACTGACAAATATCACCACAATTTTGGGGTATAATCTCTCCTAGAAAAGCTGCTGCCTGAACCCTGCTCACATATGGTAGTAGGTGGAGGAAGAGTCAACTCCCAGCTTTCTACCTAAGTTACAAGGACAGAGGGTCTTAACTTGCCACTAACCAAGACCTGAATACTTTGTCCTTGGACAAGCATAAATTTGTAGATTAAAGCAACACCACGTTAGGGAGAAAAAAGTAGCACCTTTTACAATATTATGTACTTGAAGGGGTAAAATGTCAGCATCAAAAAACGCATTTAGAGAGGTTTGAAATGTCAGAAAAAAATCCCACCTGTGTCACATTCAGCCTGCCACAGGTGACGAAAGGTGGAAAAATAACATCAATACAGCTTATCAAGCCACAGTGTTAATGAAAGCACTTGGCTAATCCCCATGGCACCAGTTCATGCCTGAAGAAGGCAGTATACAGTGATATTTGAACTGCCTTTCTATACATCCTCGTCGAGTTTTAAAGACAACCTCATCTACATCTAAGGATGTGAATAAAAGGACACCACCACACGGCCACTCACCCTGTCTGGCACCTCAACTGTTTATTTTCTATTCAAATCATAGTTTATTCATATGAAGCAATTCTTTCACCTTATAAGAACAGTACAAAAGCATTACCAATCCCCCTCAAGTTAAGCAGAAATGGGTCCATGGATTTCAAACAATCTTGGATCCCACACTAAATGACTACTTAAATGCAAATAAAACATCCAAAACAAATTATCAGCCTGAAGTTTCCTGCATCTGCATAGCTGAGCCATTGAACACAGCGAACTCCTACTGTACATACAAACAGAGGGTTTAAAACTGGAGATGGAAGCACTTTTGACGTAGGCAAAATGCATTTCTTAAACTACTTTGCAACTTCAACGACTGCTTTCTGTTTTTTCAACATCCTTTCCAAGTCCTGTGACTACATTAGAAATCACAAATTTTAACAGTCCTTTACCCTCTACCTCATCTCAGATTATTAAGATAATTTGTCATAAGCATTTAAAAATAATTTAAGTTATAAAAAAATACATGGGGTCTCTGAGTTTTGGTGCATTACCGTTAACATTAACCTGCAAATGATGCAATTTGCATCTTCAGTACTCAAAGCCACAGGCCCTACAACAATATTCAATCTACAGTCTGGGTTTGAATGCTACTTTGAACATGTGCAGACAAACTCAAACAAATATCCAATCAGAACACAGAGAAGTCTGTGCCGAATGCATCAAGCAGACAGCTCCTGGAACATTTGCTGGCTTATTTACATGACAGCACCTTTGCCAATACTAAAAGCCCTTGAAAAGGGTTTATTTTACCTGTGCTTGCTACTTGACCTGCTACACACAGCGGGAGGCTCAAGTATGTTCAATTTGTAGTTAAAACAACAGCACTCCACGCTTTAAGGTAGGAACCAAGAGATTCCTATCCAGCAGCATGATTTTTGCAATGTGTCTCCCAGATGTTGTGCTCTTGTTTGGGGCATATTCTAGAAATCATGCAGTAACCCATAAAACCAGGAAATGAACTAAAATACATGAGCTGCACTGAACATGCCCTGTCCGAAGCTGCCCCTGTAGTACTGTTACACAGAGTCGGTATTGCGTCTAGAACTGAAGAGGAAGCTGGCTTAAATATTCATTTTTAGAAATGTGAATTCATAGATTTTCGAACTGCAAACATTTGACATTTCAAACATTACGTGCGATGCATTTTGAGATACTTACTCTGAAAGCATAAAGAACTGTCCCATTCCTCCCCTGAAAGGGCTCACGTGCCATCCTGCACCTTGCTTTTTGGACTGATCATCCTTCACTAATTTAATAAGCGGAGGAGAGTCCAGATGAGACTGGACTCTTTAATAACCTGACACATCATCCCCTCGCGCATCAACGGCTTCCCTTACTGATGGGAGGCTGGAAGGGGAGCAGGAAGCGCCTGGGAACAAGAACCTGGTCCCACAGCATAGGGCCGTCCTACACCAGAACAGAGCACTACTAACCTCGATTTGCAGCAGCAATGATTAAGTTCATACGCTGCAAGAAACTTTGACCATTTAAAAATCACTAAAGTACTTAGAAAAGCTTAGAGAAGTGTACTTTTTCAGCCACAGAGATGGGAGATGGATGTTTTTTTGCGTCCGTTCTTCTACTCTCTCAGGTGGGTTTTGTTTCTTATTTTAAAAAAGGCCCAATTTTCAATTTTTGGGCAACATTTTGGAGTGGAACATTTTCTTGTTGTTTTGAATAGAAATGGAGTAATTTGCTGTCCTAATCTGAACAAACAAGTTGGATTCTTTTGCTAAAATAAACCTTTTCTGATGGTTGGCTCATCAGCCGCTACTGCAAAAACACTTGCAAAGAGTATGTTGCAATACTTCAAGCATTGAAAATAAGCATATTCCCATGGCAATTCACCAGATGGGCTACAGATCGTAAATCATAGATGTCTAGACTAAAACACAAGAGACAAACATCTGTCTAGAATCAGTTGACTTGAATGGCAAATACTGTTAAATAAATTAGGACTACATTGGAAACAAAGAGAATAACCAACTACGTTGAAAACATCTGAAATTAATCCATTAGCACACAAGCCACAATACAATAACCTGAAACTGAGAACCATTCATTTCATGATGAACATTAGCCCAAGATGGCATCCCAACATCTGAAGCAGGAGCATAAAAGCATTTCTATGACCCAGCACAATACTACCCCACAAGAACTCACAAATCCATCCCCAGAACATCTGGCTGGAGTAAGGTTGTTATTCTCCTCACTTCACAAGTAAAACTGCAGGACAAAGAAATGAAATGCCTGATGCAGGGTCACACAGGAAGTTTGTGAGAACATAACTGGATACAAACCCAGAATAGGGTTTAGGTCATAAGACAATACTTAAGCCTGAAATAAATGTTTGGACTGTTAAAGACTGGTAGGTTATCACATAGAAAAATACTCTAGGTGGGGGGGGGAAGTCTTACTCATATCTACTAACTTTTTTTTCCTTGTCATAACCATTTGTTTTATGACAGAAATATTCCAGAAAGTCCATGGAGGATGAACAACGAGAACAGCACTACCAAGAAAGATGAGAGAGAAAAGTTGTTGCATAGAAAACAGCAGGACTTTGCAGGACTCTCCAAGAGTCTGTACAGCTGAATTCAGAAGTGAGAGAAACTCAAGTAACTATTGCCAACCATACAAACGACAGGAGATTTCTGTCAGCATCAGGTTTCATTTTAGAATCAAAAATCTCATGTTGTCCAAGTTTTGATGCTGGTAAAGCTTTGAACAGCAACAGAAGGATCAGCATCCTCCAGATTTGTACACAACTCTGCAACTGAGCTTCCCACCAGACCTATATAACCACTGCACTAACTCCTAACCAGAATTCAGTTTTAGGGGAAACGGATATCACAAAATAATTATTTCTTTTGGCACCAGTTATTAACAACATTTGCAGTTACCCACTACAGCATACTATTTGCCCAATTATCATCAGAGGTTATTTACTTGTAGACAGACAAAAAAATAAAGGACATCATAAGGGATAGAAATTCATCTATGGACATAATTTTGCCTTTGCAATTTCAAAAAAGAGCTCTTCAACACATTCCAGTGATGCCACTGCTTTCTGGGGAGTGTGTGCACATGTGTTAGCATTCTGGCACATTTGTAAAATGGCTTTCATTTGCAAAAAGTTTTGTTCTCTCCAACAGGTTTATACAAATGTGAAATAATCTGCTTTGAGCACAACTTCCATTAAAGGTAGGATAATTATACAACATCACTTTCCTGCAGCAATAGAAGAAAATGCTCCAATTATTCGTAACATAATTATTGCATTTCCTGCATTTCCATGGCAACATCAAAAGGTCTGTATAATCAGCAGCAGACCCCAAACCTAGCCAACAATGAAGTTACACGGTAAACTCCCTGCCCCAAACGAGGCGGTAATTAGGTGTTCGCTTTTCTTTACTTGTCCACCCACAGTGAGAAATACCATCCAGCCAGTGAAAACTAAAGCAACCTAGAACTGACACACTACTACCAGTCATCAGGACAGGGGCTGACGAGTTTTGTTCCTGACATGTTTGGATCCTGAACTTCAGTGAATCATCTAAAATTCTCAATTTTAATGTGCTCTTCAAAAACACAGCAATTAATATCCACCTGCCACAAACAAGCACTCCATCACATGGCGGGGGGGGAAGGAGGATCATCACCACCATCAGTGCTCCAGCACATGTGGACTATTTTGTGAAGTTGTGGTAAACTGCTGTCTTCCTGAGTAGAAGCACATTTTACACATATAAAATACATGCATATTTGTAATACCTTTTTTCCATACAGTAATGCTTAAAATCAAATTTAAATATATTTAATATTTTTTTGTCTCTCTGCAGGGAGTTATTACAGTTTTGCATGTACACCAGAGTAACTTGGGGAAAAAAACACAAGCTAAAATTCCAAGTGTGACAACCACTGCAAGGCTCAGATGCTCTTTGCAAGCCCATGGGTTTCCCAGATGAGCTTTGCTCACACCACGGAAAAAGTCATGTCTTTCTTCCTTCAGTGTTTCTGTAATCCTGAAGCAGCTCATTAAGAATTAAAGAAAAAAAAGGTACGTCTTGAGTAGAGAAGCCTCAACTAGAATATCATTCTCTAGATCAGCAAGTGTGGCATACAAATTAATAGGGAGCTGCCAGAGCACAGCTCTCCCCTTCCCTGTGAGAACCAACTCTACCTAAGCCTCTTCCAACTGATGTTGCCCAGTTCCTTCTTCAGCATCTCAAACGACTGAAGCTCCACAAAGTCTTCAGCTAGTACCTTCTGTTGCCCACTTGCATTTGTATTGGAAGTCTTTCCAACTTCAATTTCTTTCCCCTAAAATTCTGCCTTGTTAATTCTCCCTCCACAATAGCAGATGGAGAAATGTTCCATTATTTTCTTTCCAACAACCTTTTATAAAAGCCTCCCCAAGTCTCCCCCCTTAAGCTTGTGCTTCCACAGACCAAAACAACCCTATTTTTCAAAGCTCAGGTTTACAGCTTCCCATTTCTCTTTGCTGTTGTATTCAGAAACTCTTTTAGTCAGGCCAAACCAAAACGAAGGTGCTCAAGTCCTACCACAAAGCCCAGGAGAGCCACCTGAATCTCAGTGAGGCACAAAAAGCTGCTTACACGGACTGTGGTTCCTCCTTACCTCTTCTATTCCAACAAACTCTTTCTGCAGTCTCTCAGTTGCACAGTGGCTGTCCCAAAGAAGGCACTGCCTGCTTTCATTTATAAAACACTAAAGGTGAGGAGGAAGGCTGTGACTCAACCAGGTTATGTTTGCAGGGCTCCGTCATCCTCTCCTCGTTTTCACTTCATTTCTCATATTTCTAAGCTGAGCCACTGCAAGGAGCACATTAGTTGAGTTGTGTTTTAAAACTCACCTCTTGGCTAATGACAGCATTACATCCTTCAAAAAATAAACCATAAATTCTTATTTTCCTACATTCCCAGATGAACAATCCTAATCACATAGCATGACATAGTGGGGAGAATTAGACCTCTCCCTTTCTACATAAATTAACTGCTGATGAGAAATAAATTTTGCATAATTAATTAGATTTTTCTAATTATTAAAATAAACACAACTTTTTTTTAAAAAAACGCATCAATGACAGTTTCTCAATAGCACATCTGAAATATTCTGAATTTTCAAATGCAATAAAGAGAGTTTCTTGTTAGCTATAGCACCTGTGAAACTAATTTACTATTCATTGTGCAGTCTGATACAGATTAAAACCCCTCTGTCCTTCAGGGAGTAAGCATTCCAACTGGCCATTGCTCTTCAGGTTTTTATCGCTGAGGAGTTTTTAGGGCGGAAAAAACATACAGCTTGATTTAATACAGAAGCTACTCTTGAAGTTTTCAGACTTATGAGCAAGTAAGTTATCCTTTCCATGGTTCCCAGATCTTCAGTGCACCCGTCCCAGCAGAGGAAGAAAAGCCCTGCCTTGCAGGAGTGTGTGCTGGCGTGGTTCTCTCCACTCAGGAGGCTTCATGGGTGCAGTTGTGTTGGAATATTCCCATTGCTGGGGCCCTTCCCAGGCTAATGACGTTCCCAGAGGGATTACCCTGGCACAACAGAGCCCGCCATGACAACTCCACCCGCAAGGTCTGGAATTTGCAGAAAGCAAGCAAGGTCGGGGAGAAGGGATTTAGCCACTTAGCGACTATTCGAGGAATGCTCTTCATTTCCTCTTAACAAACTTCGGTTCAAAAAACATCTCCTGAATTATTTTAATTTCTCAGTACTTCAATGTTTTCTTGAGATCCAACATCTCAGTTAGTAAAGTGAGTGAAGAGTCAACATTCTGCATTATAGCATTTTCCTTACAAAACAAGGGAAGGGAGGGGACATGGCAGCTAAAAAAAATACAATTTTCAAAAGGCAAAAGTCACAGAAGTTTGGTCTCCGTGGCTGCAGGAGCACATGTGCTAACAAGGGCAAGGACTATGTGTGCCCAGACAGAAGTGGGGAACACAGTAGCCTTGACTTAATCTGACTTATTAAAACACAAATCTTACCCATTTTGTTTCATTTAAGTTACTTTTGAGAATTGAAAGAAAGAAAGAAAGAAAGAAAGAAAGAAAGAAAGAAAGAACCACTCATCCTAGCTATCAAACTATCAAACGATCACATTCCAAGGTAGAAACTGTAATTTTTGTTGAAAAGGCATTTCCATGCCCCTAAACTGCATGCAGTTCAACTGCATGACTTGCGTGTTGTACCCACAACCAAAGTGCTTCTCCACTTCCAAGGAGGAAGAAGTCTTTTTTTTGGCATATTATTTCTTTCTTGTCTCCTCACTTCCACCCAAGCCGTCCCTGGAAAGCTCTTCCAGTTCAGTGAAAGGAGAAAAGGATGACAAGCTAGAACAAACGAAAAGCATCTTACTGTGAGGTCTATACAGTATATACTGTTCTAGCGCCCTGCCTTGGAGAGGTTGTGATTACCCAAGCCTCCAGGTCTGTCCTGGGATGCTCGCACCATGGTCAAGCCAATGTTGCCTTTGGCAGATCCCGCAGCACTGGATGTTCCTCCATCTGAACCTTTTCCCCAGCCCTTCAGCTGCTCCAAATGAAACTGCTTATGAGGTCAAGCAGTGAATGGCATCTTTTTTCTTACTAAACATTTTCAGTGATTCTGTCCATCAGGCAGCACTGCCGACAATGGCACTGGCAATGAAAGGACATGAATACCTGGAGCCAGTATTGCTGCAAATCCAACAGTATTTGTCTAAGAGTGAGGAAAATGATTCACTGGGTCATAGGAGTTTGTGCATCAGCCCTCCCAGCACACAATTAAAAAATAAATAAATAAATAATGAAAACAATTTGTCCTAGTGACTCAGAATCTCCATTGCTTGAAGAAAGCCCTGCTTCTGTAACACTGCATCACTCTGGCTTCAGATCTATTCTCATGGGTCTCAGGCTTGTGACTCAACTGTTTTCCCCTGTATTTGTTCATGCAGTTACCCATCAAGAATTACTGGAATTTGCATGCATTGCAGGGTCTGGCTAAAAAGAAAATAAACTAGAAAAATTAATATCACTAGAGAACATAAAAAAATTAACCTTGTTATTTTCCTTGGAAGTCTACAGACATTACAACTCCTCAACCTCTCTAGTTAACAACTGCATTGTTTACCACAAACCTTTCTAATGTTAAGATTGCAATGATGTTTAGCAAGCGTTTTAGAGGTATTAGGGGGAAAAAAGCAACCTGTAGAAACATGCCTCATGCACCAGCTACTGTATTGGCTCAGAGTGTTTTAAAAGGTTAACTTCATTATGTCAAACTCAGAGCAGCATTACTTAACTTCTATCTCACTTTTAAGACTGCTGCTTTTATTTCAGACCTAGAAATGGGTTTCCATCCCAGAAAGATGATGTATTCAGAAAGAAATACTTCATGCCACAAACAGGTCTGTCTTCAATAAGCTTCTTGTCTTTATTTGCAGCATCCCTGCATACCTAATGCAGTGGGGTTTTTTCAAAAGCAAATAATTCAAGTTTTGACCATGAGCTCCTCATCTCCTTTGCTTTCTGCTAAAAAACAGGCAGCTAGTGAAGTTTGTGTTGTATACTTACACTCCTGGACTCAGAATTTTATGTCCAGGGTACTCAAGCCCTCAAAGGTAAGTCAGTCTTTGATTCGTAGGCAACACTGTTGTTTGCCATTATTTTTAGCCAGAGAAACTGAACATGTAACATTGAATATCTAATGTCAAACCCCAGACATGAGCTACCGGAACAGCCCAGCACAACAGAACTAGTCACCTCATTTATTTGCCAGGAGAAACCTTAACATCAAAAATTACTTCTTGCACATAATAGTATTAAAGAACCTCTAAATCCCATCACACATTATCTTGTAAGCTTTAATATACCCTTTTACGGGCGAGCACAACAAAGAGGAACTATCAGATGCTGCTACGTCAACAGCGAGAGAATTAGGAAAAGAAATAAATTGTAGTGATGCTCAGCTCTAACCACTAAATCACTCTCCCTCAATATGTAAGATTCCGTAAGCCATAACAATCCAGAGCCACAGCGAAAGAAAACAACGTAACAAAGAATTCTCTGAAAAATGTGGTTTGTCACTCTGCCTTTTGCCCTGCATCTGAGTTACATTAAATCAATACAGTTTTCATTAGGGAAATTATATTCCCTAAAAACTTCGCTGTGTCAGCTGTATTGAAATATTGTTCCATACCATATGTTTTAAGGATTTACCTTGTTTCTCTCTCTCATTTCTATATGTCTTTGCACATTGATACATATACTTGTACATGCTTATGCTGCCATATGTGAGATAAAATAAATAATTCTGAAAAATTAAGAACAGTGAAATTTTAACCCATAAATTTGTAGCTGTAAAAGTTTTTCTTCTATCCCATGCAATAATTCTGTATACACACCTAAGTAACATTCTGGAAGATATAAAATGCCCTACAATAATCCATTTAGAAAAATGGTTACAGAGATTGCATGCACAACAAAGTTTTCACTTTTCTAACATTTGTCCAAACCAGAGGATGTCACCAAATCAGGCCAAATCAGTAGGCAGCGACTTTCAAGCAAGTTTAAAGTTTTCCAACAAAACACAAATTTGACAGAATCAAACTATTTCACAGGAAAACTCTGATGACACACTTTCATGAGAACCAGGGAGGCTTTCAAGTGACGCTCACTACTCATCAAACCAGCTCCCCCACTGGCTACCAGGAATTCAGAAGACCTGACAAGCTAAAGACACTTCCCAAGAGCCTCTTGCACCTACTAGAGCAAACCTGTGGCCAATGGAGAGGAACCACTTGCCTTCTGGAGGTCAGTCTTTGCACGATACATGGTGTTACTGTCTCTATAGCTGGCGCTACTGCAGAAGCCATATCTAGAGTCCACAAGTCTCATTCTATATTAACTGGTGGCCCAAGATACACGAGGATAATTCATAAACTTGAACACTGAGGCTTCACACTTAGCACATTCTTCCTACAAAGGCCAGATCCAAATGGAATTTTGGTAGAATGTGGCCATAACCGAACACTTTCTCACAGGCTACTCTGCTTTAAAATTGGCTTCTGATTATCAAGACATATATGGCAAGAGATAAGACATCATTTGGTAAAAATGTTACTGCAATTTAAGTTTTCATGCTTCAAGGTGAATATAAGTTTCTTAACACTACACTGGGATATTTTATATCCCAATACACTATACTGACTCCATTTACAGGTATTTTGTAGAACTGTGCACCATACTAGGCTATTTTATCAACATCTTATAGTACACTAAGCTATGCAAACATCAGGGAGGGAATTAACTTCCACCTACAATTTACAATATACTGTGAAGAGCTTATAAACACTCAGACGTGGTTAATTTTTTTCCTTTAAGTTTTCTCGCTATAAATGATTGACTACAGTTTATGTCAACACTGTCTTGAGAATGAGCTGTCACTATAGAAACAGTGACAGCAGTAAAGTCCTTCCTCCGTCTCCTGCACACAAAAGGCTAAGAACAAACACATTCTTGTTATTTCTTAGAGAGCGTGTGCACACTGTAAAGTTCTGAGCAGAACTCAGGAAGTTCAAGATTTTTCATTAGTTTTAAAATGCATTTTTATTTCTAGCAACTTGCACTTTTCACATCAGCTTTTCCTTTCGTGTCAAAAGCTCTCTAAATCTGCAATTGCAAAATTGCTTGTGAAGCATTTTGAAAACAAAAATAGATGTGCGGTACACTTAAAGGAATTATAATCCATGTTTGTTTAAGTTAGATATAAATACAGTTAGGGAGTGGGAGAATGGGTCTTTGGGGAGGAAAGAGAACAAGGGTGAAATTTCACTGCTGCTGCAAAGAGCCTCAAGTTATTATACTACAAATTGCAATTTTCGGATTGATTCCCTTGATCGTATCAATTTATTGCACTACACAACTGAATATCAGACGCATAGAGTTAAGCGTGTGTAAAATGCTCTAGTGTGAGATGAACCTGCACAAATAATGGAACACTTCAGGCAAATGCTACCAGAGAATCAGGAATCATTATGGGAATTTTCCAATACAGAAGTATGTTTACAAAGTACAACGGAAGGCTTAGAAGATTAACAGAATTATTTTGTAGGCATTATTTTAGTCTCTTAGTGGAGAGTTAAAATGAACTTGGAGTGCCAGCAAATATTTTTTCAAACTAAACTGAATGCTATGCTAAAACATATATTTACTTTTTTTTCCCCCAAGAAGCAGCAGATACAGCAACATTTTATCGTAAAAAAAAAAAAAAAAAAAAAAAAAAAAAACCTAAAAACATAGCAACAAATGGTCAAAATCCCACTCCTTTTTAACTTCCTTCCCTTTCTGTACCCCTGCATTAAGGCAATGTTCTCAAATGGTCACTAAAGGTTTTTTGACATTGCAGAAGGCTGAAAGGAATATTTCTTTCCCTCTCTCTCGCATTCAGAAAGTCTGAGCACAAGAGGAGCTATTCAAGCCATGATAGAGTGCCTCACAGAGACTGCAATATGTTCCCAGTTGGCAAGCAGAGATCTGTTTGGACAGTGAGCCCAGCCATCCCCTCCACAAACGTCAGCATTCCTGCGACGCCGCGGCAAGGAGCACTGCGGGCCCTTGTCAAGGGCTCTCGCAACCCATCAGGTTAGGGCTCCAGAACAAACACCTCTTTGTGCCACCATTACAATTCAATAGGCTTTAAAAAACAACAACAACAGAAAAAAAAAGCTGTCTCACTCCACTCGGCATTAGGTTTGGATCAAAAACAATATTCAAAAGCTGAAAAACAGGGAGGAAATACCACTGAACTATATTTAAATGTATGTTTAGGAGCTTAAAGTTTCAACAATATTACAAATCAGTCTATGGAAACTTACAGGGCTTACAATGCAATGGCTTTCCGAATGTTTCCAAAGCAACAAATATCACCAAGACCAAACAGTACCAGTGTGATTGCAAGTTAGCAGAGGATACTAAAAACTAAAATATCACTCTTGGCAAAAGCTACAGTGAGCTGCAGCTTTTATACCATACCATGAGTCCGCGGTGGGAGCCTTCCCTAGATCTGCAAATGTATGCAAGGCTTCTACCTCTCCTGATCACATCTGCTTTGCAGTCAAGCAAAGAGAGATTTATACACACTTGTCAGCCTCCCATCAGCCGGGGGTTAGAAGCACTCATTCTGGCAGGGGGGAAGGCTTGAGGTCTGCATCTTCATGTCTGTACTCCCTTCCCTTCGCTCCACCCCAGTGCATTCCTGCAGGAATATACCAGGTCTTCATCCTGATCTGCGGCTATACGTCAGCTCCTGCTGCAGAGAGCTGAGAAGTCCCTCTAATACAAAGCAACTCTGACATACAGCACCAGGCCTCCAAGCAATCAATGGAAGTAATTAGCTTTCTCTGCCCGACGGGTGCTTCATCCTAAGTATTGCTGTTTTGCACTTGTGGAATTCATTAACACAACCCTAACAGAGAGACCTGCGACTTCCACGTACTTAATCAAACATCCTGCTTCGAACAGACTCATATAGTGGCAGATTTAGTAAGAAGAAGATAACCAAAACTACAAAATTAGTCAAGAAAAGCTCTGTTTGAACGTATCAGGTTATGCTACAAAGTCAGATGGTCATAGTGCTCCTCCCCTTACTCCCACCTCCTGTCCTGAATCTGACATTTGTCCCCAGTGCATTTAGTAGCGGAGTTGGAGGTAGGCTTTTTGGTTTTGTTTTGGTTTTGTCTGTTGTTGGATTTGAGAATGGGAGAAGCAAAGACATTAAAACCAGGAGAGATTTTCTACTGTGCCATGCCTCATTTCAAGAAAAAACAACAGGCTCAACACAGCTACATTTGGTTCTATTGTATCAGATTATTCAACCCAAATTATCCTTTGATACCTCTATGTTTCTGAACCTCTAGGTTTCCTCCTCCATTCTAGCTGGGCAGCATTGAATCTGACCTCTGCTTCTGCTTCCACTGTTGGCTTCATCATCTACGAACAGCAAAGTCTACTCATACTTCCCAGTCTTCATCTGGAGTACATCCAGTGCACATGGTCTTCGGAGAACTGAGCTGTCAAAATTACAGATACCTCAAGCTCGGAAACGGTTAACATTTCCCCCACTGCTACCCTGCCTGGGCTGAGCCAGATATAGCCACTCTCCAAGTGTGATGGACGTGTATGGGGAGAAGGGACTGAAGGGACCTGAAGGCTGCAGAGGCAGTGTTCAACAGGAAGGGAGGAAGAGGGACGGTTATGGAGAGGAAACACAGACCTGGTAGAAATAGAGAGGACATACAGTTTGAGGCACCTTCTCTTGAACTGTTTGACACACACATTCAATGAAGACGGGTAAATTCCTTCTCTGAAGCTTCGAAGGCATTGTGCAGAGTAAGGAGGAGGAGGAGAAGTAAAAGGGTAAATGGGAACCCTGAACTCATGCGATGTTTTTCATTTGCCTCCAGTTTCCGAGACTGCTCACTGGCAGTGCTCGCTCTCTCCCAGGTGCATACAGCTCTACACCCCTCAGCAAAGCTTCATAATTGTTAGGAGAGCCTGTACATATGGGAAAAAAAATTCTATATTTACACTGCAATAATAAACCACTCACCATAAGCTTGAAAATGAAGCCCAATGAAAGGGCTCTCTCTAAATGAGGGGGAGAAGGGTCTCTTTAAACATGAAGTACAACAAAATTATACCACAGAAACTCTGGGACATTATTCAAACCATCCACATGAATAAAACATCCCACTTTTGCCAAGTTTTGTTCAAGCTGACTTCAGCTTTCTGCTTAAACAAACCTCAGGCAATACTAACATCATTTGTAGCATAGGCAGCATTTTATTTAAGCTTGAAATCTGAGGGTGTTGGGTAGATTACCAAATAAAGAGATGATTTTTCATCTACAGAATCTCAAGTGACCTGACTTCAAAGGCTGGGTTTAGACTTACTAAGCCAGTGAAAAACAAACATCTTTAATCTCCATACTGACATTAAACTCTAACAGAGAATAAGTCTGGGAAAAGCCCTTTACCATCAGACTACTACACAGAAGTAGGAGAAAGGCGGGGAAAAAAATCCAAATCATTCTACACGAAGAGCGTCACAGGCAAGGTTACGTAGTTCCTCTCTTCTCGCTTTTTCCACCCCATTTTAGTTACCTCTTCTTCAAATGTTAAATTATGCTAGGCATCGAGCACTGAACACCTGAACACTGAATACTAAGACTTTGCTCTAGGACAAATCCAGACATTTAGATACATAAGCATCACCTAAGTCATCGGTCTTCTGCATTCGGATGCTACTGCACTGTACAACTACGAAAGCAGTTCTGCACTTGAAAGAAGAGAAGCTTGTAAGCACCAAGTGAACATTTTGGGCCCTGCAAAAGTCAAGTAACTAGACTCGAACCCTTATTTCTAGTATAGGATTCAGCACTGATTGTTCCTCATCTCTGAAAATACACCGTGAGACTAGAAACTATGTACCTGCCTAAAAAGCATATGCTAAGGTGAATTATCTTCTTCCCCATCTGCAAAACAACAGCTTTCAAAAACTGCTGCAAGCCAAAATATATAATACTCCCCAAAAGAAGAAAGAGGGTCAAGAAGGAAACCATGTCCTTTACTACAGGAATACTGCCACCAAATGATGTGTGGTCTAGGCATATATAGGTGACAATCTGCAGTGGATATGAAACAGGCTCTGGGTTTAAAGGCAGGAGCTGTTTAACAATGAACAGTAGGAAAATAACAGTCAAAGCAGGAAAGATACTGTAGATGGAAATTACTAGATGAAATTTATTTGGGTGAATTCCAACACAGAACCCAAGACAGTATATACATCCTTTATTCAGGCACTAGAGGGTAAGTGATCTGAAGAAAACCTGTTGCAAGCTGCACAACTCAGACTTGTAAAAACATACCCACAAGTAATAACAAGCCATCACATTTCTTTTTTAAACAAAATCATTGCCCTTCTTTTGAAAAGGAATATCAATTTTCCTGCTGAATAAATTGAGGGAGCCCCATTATTTTTAGCGTGCAAAGTGAATCTGTCAATCTACTTACATAAATATATACAAGTAGCCTGATCCAGCAAGATGCTTAACATGTGTAATTCTCAGACTTCAGAAACCTGAGCAACTCACAAGGGTGCACACATTATCTTACAAGTATGGAGTTACACAAACCATGTGTAGGTTAAAAAAGTTGCAGAAATATAGCATTAAATGCGGAAGTCCTAGTGCTCTTTTTGCACACAGGCACCTAAAGGCTCATCTAAGTTTAATTTCATCATTCCAGTGTTGACAATCTGCATACATGACATCACACTTGCTTTACACAGGCTGATGTGCAAAACTACATAACCTCTGAAGAGCAGAGCACAAGAACATGCCTTTTACATTGAGTTTTCTACCAGTAACCAAACCTCAAAGCAAAGCTGGGACAACAAGCCAGGTTTTAGACATACAGTGAAACTAACTCCTCTGCCGAAGATGTGCACAAGCCCCAGGGAGTCAAGTGGCAGACAGGGCTGAACTCCACTCCCAGGTCTACATCTTTGAGATGTAAACCATAAATTAGCATGAGCTTCTGCTAGATCGTTACACTTTAATTCAATCTGCAGACTGGCAGACAATTCTGAGTAGATGTCTGAATTTGACTTGTCAAATTAAGAGTTTGAGAACACAAAACACACAATGCTGCTAGGTGGAAAGCACTTAAAAATAATATTGAATGGAATTTTTGAATATTTATGGACAGAAGTAGATCAGCTGTAACTGGAATGGAAAACCACCCACACTTCAATCCACTCCTTCAAAACATCAAGCTGGGAATTTACCCTCAGAAAGGTCTTCAAGGAAATACAGCCCAGGGTTTAACTACAAACTGTGCCTTTGTCCAGATATACAAGATCACGTTTGTAACTAAAGGAAAATCTATTACTACAGAGAATAGTGAGGATACAGAGCAGACTCAGCCAGACTCTTTTTAGAGATGCACAGCAATATGATGGGAGGCAACAAACCAATTGGAACATGGGAAATTACGGCAATATTTTTTCCTTTTTTTTTCTCTCTCCCCTTTTCCTTATCTTTTTATTAAAATACATCATGAGGGTTATGCTAGAACAGGTTGCCCAAAGAGGCTGTGGAATCTCTTTCCTTGGAGTTGTTCAAGATTCAGCTGGAGAGTTCCCTGAGCAACTGGCTCCATTTGACTGGCTTTATGCAGCTGGTTGGATTGGATGGCCTTTGGAGATCCACCCAACATAAATTACTCTATGATTTAACTCTGCAGTAAAAATCATTTCGTTTTCATGCCGAACATAAGCCTTGGAAGTGTGAGCTATAAAGGCTTCTTAAAACCCCCAAAAATTAAAAAACAAACCCATCCAAATAGTATGAAACGTATCCTAATGATCAAGAAAGTTTACATAATACATGGTTTCCACTCATGTCTCTTAGCTGAGTTATGGTCCGTTAATCACTCCACTTCACAGCAGCTCCTTTCACATGAATTCACCAAGCATGAAAAGAATGCAAAGAATATCAGGTAGAAAACACCTGGAGATTTCTTCTGTCACAGTTTGTTTCAACACTTCCTAATACTGCATGAATTACTTATATTAAAAAGCTAGAAATGCATGGAAGTACCAAGCAAAGTCTTGTAAGAATGTTTGAGACATTTCATTTTTGGAAGCTTAAGCCGCTACCTATTAGTTTTTCTGCAATGTAGGCAACACTGAGGGTAAAGAAGCTTTTCTCTTGAAAGCACTGCTTTTAAGTACTCAATGTCATTAAAAATAGCTCCTAAACCTGGCAGGTCACTGTTGATATGATCAAACACCATGCAATTATTTAATTAAGTCCACTGGATAAAAATTACCCAGATTGTATTCATCTTTGAACAGTGAAATTGTTTTTTTGCTTTATTAAATTTTAAGACTGCTATTAAGAAAGCCTATTAAGAAAGATCTTTTTAAGCTCTCAACAGTATAGCTGGATACTTTGTACTGCTGCTAATCATGATCAACACTAAAATCATTATAATCAGATAATTTCAAGGCTTTAAGGAACTATGCTTTACCATCTGGGGAATAACCATGCTGGAGTAATCAGGTGCAACTCCACTGATGTTAAGAGAATTAGTATTATAAAAATTATCAAAACTATTCTTACAGCCCATATTTTGCTATGCACTCATTTGAAAATATACCAGATGGCTTTATTTTCAATAACAAATAGGGGCCAAATGCTAAAGAACCTCTTAATAACCAAAAGATGATAACCAGAAACAGTTTGCACTCATCTGCACTAGAAAACCACAGAAGTGGAATATGCCGCCGGAAAGCCTTTACTAGGGAGCTCTGCCCATGCAAGAATGTGTCCATCTTTTTCTGCCTGAGCAGCACTAGTAACACTCAACCTCCAGGCAGCTGGAAGAGAAACTAGCCTGCAAGGCTGGGGAGGAGTGGACCTTTGCCAAGACTTACTTGTGAACCTCTGTTTAAGGAGTTTATTAATTAATTTCTGCAACCCCTAAAAGAAGGGGATTTTCTCTTTCAGCTTCACCCAAATATTTCTCATTCCTCAGAAATACTTTGTTCTTTATGGAGGTCTTCAACAACTGCATCAACCAAAAAGTCTTGACAATCTGTACTACAAGAAAAATGAGACTTCATGAGATGGAGTAGAGATCAGACTAAGAAGCTCCAGAGGGTTTAAGAGTTTGGTATTACCAACCATCTGTAAAGCAATCACCTTGACATGGATCCAAAGGACATTTGTTCAATTATTCCTGTATAAAAAGATGTATTTTTCTATATCCAAGTTTCCCAATGCTTGGGCCTGTTTCCAACACAAGCAATGCAAGTTCATCCCAGTGGAACAAAGCGCTAATTACCCTCCACTTAATTTTCTCAAAATTTACTTCTCTGATAATACTATGAGGGTTATAACTCTAGAAGAAGAGATGCTCTAGCTGATTACAGGCTTTAGGAGAAAAAAAAAATAAATCAATCTCCAAATACAAAGTGTGCTGGACTGAGACATCTTCTACTCCAAAGAAAATGTTACAGTCTGAGTGGTATAAGGCACCACATGCACACACAGGTTAAGCCAGAAGAACAGAGGCATGCATATGCTTCATTGGAGTATTAAGAATGTTAAATAGGTCAGTGGTTACTAAATAAATGAGGCTTTCAGACTTCCAGCCACATCGACAAACCAACCTCGTTCTCAAGTGTCAGGATACAAACGCAGCTCAGAAACTAATTTGGAAACCGGTCTTTGATCAGCAGTTTCTCTCCAAGTTCAAGATTATCCTGTTTTGTGTCTGTGATAATTCTTCTCTGTTAAGCAAAAGCTCTGTCAGAATGCCATTTTAAAAGGTAACACTATTTATTTTAATGATGCATCATAAAAATGTATGAAGTTAACAACAACTGTCTATACAGCCTTAGCACTATCCAGTGCTCTCTACGTGCATCTCTATTCCAGCTAGGAGAACTGCGTAAATGATTGTTACTCCGCTCAGAAGAATATTTAATGCAGGTGAAAAATATTCAAGTTCTTACAACACACTTGTGTTAGTTTCCCATTTTTTACTGAGATCTAGGAGAGAATGATCTGCGATCATCTAGCACATGCAGCAGCAGGCACATTTCCAAAGCAAACTGGTAAAGCATGATACAAGGCAAATCACAGGAGCCAGGGAAGCTGTTAGACATCAGAGGCTTCTCTATGATGAAGCTGTCTGCAACAGGCAAAACAGAAGGGCTGAAAATCTGGCTGGTGCAACTCTACAGCAGGGTTGCAGATTGCCTCCATCGTGCCACTGGGCCAGGGGCAGGGCTTTTGCAGAAGGAGAAAAAAAGAATCACCCAAAGAGCTGCCCTCTGAAAGCAGTCAGAGCTGAATTCTCAGTCCTCTCTTCCCAAGCAGGACTCTTCCTACAAGTAGTACCAAAGAATATATAATCTGTATTTTCATACAGGAAAATAATTTAAAACTACATTATTTCCCCTAAATTCCACTTACACTAAATTACTGTTACTTTGTAAAAATGGGAATAAATATAGAAACAATTTTTCAAGACGCAGCCATTTACTTCTGCATGCACACACTCTGGAGAGAAAATTAACTACACATCCTTTAAAATAACTAACAGCTTTTCCTCTGGTATTTAAAAATTAATCTTGTTTATTAATTGTTGCCTTCTGAATGAGCAAAGCTTTTAGTTGTGTCAAAGCTATTAACAGCGACAGTTACGCATTAAACAAATATTCAGCAGTCTCATTGCAATGCCCTTCTGTAACTCTGCAAAACATTCACCAACCATCTTGTCTCTTGTAAATTAAAGGGTACTTCTGCATTTATTTTAAAAGCTAGCTAATTTCAGATTTCAGTAGAGATTTTATGCAAATATTTATAATGGTTAAGTAAATAATCAGGGAATTTTTGCTGTTACAGAAAATCATAGTGAGAGTACGCTGTTCCTAGGAACCATCCGCACTCCATGTTTAGAATTCCTCAGATGCTTGAGCACCACCATTTCGGCATCAGGGCAACAGTAAATAAAATCCTGACCAGGGTTGTCTAAAACATCCTGCAAGAATAATGGTATGTGGCCATTTTGTAGATAAAACATTATGAAAGAAGGATGGTCTGAAAGGCTTTGAAATCAATAGATTCCATTTCACAGCAAAGTAACAGAGAACATTAAGTGGAAAGTTCTCTCTTAATAAAAACTTGAATGTGCATTAATTCTCGCATTTTATATTAATTGTGTGGAAAGACTCCATGTATGTTGTTTTCCACTGTGACCAGTGACCCAGTTGGAAACAAATGAGCAGCAATTTCTGTCACTCATTTGCTGGCTACAGCAGAGCATCACCTCTGACTGCACCCACTGCACCTATTTCCTTGAACGAAGTGGTTCTCTGACGTGACAGCACTGCTCCCAAGCAGGATGAAGACAGTATCAGCAGCCTTTCCCACATGTTATTTTGTCATACCCTTGGGAAGTGAAACACCTGAGGCCAGCTGCAGGACAGGAGGGACTGAAAGCTCCTACCAGCTCAGACCCACCTTACACAAACAAGCCCTTCCCTCTTGAGATTAGTATCCAAGTATCACACACCAGTGAACACCAGGTAAAACGCTTCCACTCTCTAAATTGTACTTAGAAGGTCTGCAAGACACAGAGAAAATAATAGAGAAATCAAGGGAGACAGGCCGCTCTGGGCACAAGTGAAGCCCTCATGTGGGTAGTGTATTTTTACAATCTTGCGGAGAAACAAACTGTTCATTTTCATCCATTCCCTCTTCAGTTCTGAGCAAATATTTTAATTTTGTCCTTCTCCGTCACAGTTCAGTTGCCAAAGATGACTCCGCAGACCTACAAGCAACCAGCACAGCCTGCTGCACTGCCCCCTCAACTGAAGCCATCAGTGGGGTGCCGTATCTGACCGGAGAGCCATGGAAGTGGCCAAGTTGGTCCCAGCTGGCACTTGGTATGTGCTGTTTGCAAGTGAGGTTTACCAGTGAACTAAGAGAAAAAAATCCATGAACATACGAAGCTATTCTAAGGCATAATACATCCTATTTTATGCATTATTACTTACAGGAAGCAATGTTTAATGGAACAGAAAAATTCAACGTCTTAAGAGTGAAATAGTGTTTAAACTCCCTTTTGTATTAATTAGCATGGTGCAATGTTTTCATGACATTCTAAATACATGCTGTGCATACATACACGCACACTCGATACATATTGTAATTCTATACCTATTTTATAACTGTGTGCAGAGTGACGGAATTGAAAGCTTTGTCCCAAAATCAGAAACGCAATGAGCTAAAGAAAAGCTATAGAAACGAAGTTACATGCAGGATTACAAAGACAACGTGGAAAAGCATTAAGTAGTGATTTCAGATAGTATTTCTGGGTTAAACACTGTTACAGCAACAGCTAAAATTATGCTTTAACCTCACTTGTCTTGCAGTACCTAACAATCAGCTTAAGTGTCAGGTAATATGAACCAGCCTCCTAAGACACCTTCACAACATGTCATTCAAGATAACGCACCCATTGAAACAGGTGTAGGTAGGCACGTTTTTTGTTTGACTTCGTGGGCTCACAAAAGGTGAGCTGCCAGACCAATTTCAAGCAGTCTGCAATATCTCCCACACCAGCACTGCACAGACATACAAATCAGTACATTAGCATGCAGAGAAGATGTGTGCGCTATTTTAGGAGTCATCCTAAGTAGACATAAATAAGTTTCTAAGAATTTCATGAACAATCTCCCCAGTGAGCACACAGATGAAGAGCAGATACACCTAATTCTCACAACCTGCTCAAACAGTTTGGAAAGCCAGAACACAGTTCTATACAGTGGTGTCACAAAACTCAAAGAACAGCCTGAAGCTGAAATCAGATTTGAAGATTTAAAAAAGCTAACAAGATTAATACACACAGGAAGTGGAGAAGCCACCATTAAAATTTCAGTACTTTTTCAAATTCTTTTTTCTACTTATACAAGGTTGAATATCCCTAGTGATTATTCCTCAAATAATCTGCATATGAATCTAGCAACTAACTCCTCATTCAAACTAAATGCATTACTTAAGATAAAAGGGTTTAGTACATAAATAATATTTGTAAGTATTTTACTTGCACAAAAGAAGGATGTCAAAAACTCGTCCTTTCCCCTCCAGCAGGATGGGGAATCCCTGCAGGCATCAAAACCACTTTGCAAAAGTCTAAGCAAACAAATGATTTTTTTTTTTTCTTTTGATACAATGATTAGGGTCTATGACAACAAAACATTCATTACTGTAATATATAATACACTAATATAGGCACATGTACACAGAATATATATATAAAGTTGTATTACAGAATGACACCTTTCTCTTGCCTAAGATATCATGAAGCATCTTCACATAACGTCCATTTCCTGCATTATGAACCGCTACAGGGAAAACATAGCTCTTCCCCCAGGACCTCTTGCAAATCTGTTACACTGACTGGTGTAGTGTATTAAAAAGGTTTTACATGTAGTACTTTGAACGTACAGAACTACTCCTGCGGCATGCTCATCCACCTACTGCGTACTGTCTGCAAAACAGAACAGATGTTGCGATATTCTTTCTTTCTTTTCAGCTTTTGGTCACAGCACACAAAAAATGTTGAATCAAGAAAGAAGATAAACTCAGGAGCTCTGCCAAGGAGTTCATTTTCTACTCTACTGGTCTGACACTTTAGGTCAGTCTCTAACAGTATTGGCACTCAGCTATGAAATTTGATTTGGTTTTGCTTTTTTTTATGGTTCTAACAAGCTTCTGAAGGAAAGGAAAAATCAAAAACGTAAATAAACCCACAAACATTAAGTAAGTGTTTGGTATTCTGAAGCTAGACTTGACAGGATGTATTTTTCCTTCAAGATAAACCATAATCCTTGATTTTTAATACTTGCATGAATCTATAACAACATGCATTTCAAGATCCCACTTTGTATTCTGAACTGATTACACATCAGACACAGACTCACACACAACCCACTCTTAGGTCTCAAGAAGACATGAAGGAGTTTTACAAACCAACCTCATGAAACTTTTCCAAAGAAGAAAGTAGTTTCAGACATGTTTTTAAGGAATCCCACATTCTCAACACAAGGGAACACCAGAGAAGTAATCAAATAAAAGGAGTTAAGTGCTACAGTCTAACTTCTTTATTTTTTAATATTGTCATTAATCAATCTCATTAACAGCTTACGCTCCAAGTCAAGCAACTGTTACTGTTTAAATTCTTATGCTATACTTTCAAAGGAAATTCATATAGAGTTTGGCAGAATTATAAAGTAAAAACTGAATTTTCTGGTTCCTATCTGTGTATGTTAAAAAGACAACCTTTTTTTAGAGTTTGTTCTAAAATCATTCTTATAGAACAGTTAAAATGTCCAATTAGTAAGTCTGAAACAAAACACAGGCAGCAGACAAAACCCTAACAAATTTTGAAAAAGCATACTCAAGAAACAGCTATGTTTCTAAAGAAAAATAGTCTTCAACCTCCCAAGGACTCCCATGGATAATATGTTAACAGTAAGACAATCACAGCTATGCACTTATTCACATCAGCGAAACGGAGAAAAAAACTAGAGCATCACAGACACGCTACTTTCCAGTTGCATGTGCTCGCTTGTTAAATCTTTCTGTACATTCAAAATGGTGACAACACTGTTAAATAGGGGAGCCCGAACAGAAACAGTTTAATCCAAGCA
Source organism: Cuculus canorus (assembly GCF_017976375.1). Classification (NCBI taxonomy): domain Eukaryota; kingdom Metazoa; phylum Chordata; class Aves; order Cuculiformes; family Cuculidae; genus Cuculus; species Cuculus canorus. Next base: position 20,036,431 of record NC_071409.1, read on the forward strand.
CCTCAGTGAATGCAGGATATGTCCTGCGGTATGTATTTACCAAGACAGCTGGTCCAGCTTACTCATATTCCTTCTTGCAAACAGAGGTCTCTAAACCAAAACATGAAAGACCACCTGCAGACATTCCCTCTTTTCTTCCCCCAACTTTAAAATGAATGGTTTGTTTGATATTGTCCTATTTTGAAACAACATGCTTTCGTCTCCACAGTAGTGCTTATGAAGCTGAGGTTCAATTAACAGATTTGAAGGACACATTTTTACCGCACTACTGGAGGAATGCAGCATGTTATCCTGGCAACACGAACACTAAAAAAAGAATTTAAATTATAAAACTTGCAAGTAGGCATAACCAGAAGTGTGTTTTCACATAATTTTGCTTCCAGGTATCAAGTCAGTAGTTTATTAACAAATCTTTGCGTTATTAAAACTTTATTAAGATCTGCTGAAAAAGTTCAAGGTGAGGGAAAAATGACCATGCTGACAGACAGTTGCTTTCAACCTCCCTTCTGACAAGGCTTTCGGCATTCCTTTGCCAACTGCATGTCTGACTAATGATAGTTATCTTGGCTGCTGCGATGAAAGCAAGCATCACATTTGATCTCCTGAGAGCTTTGCCTGGGTATTGTCCTATTGATCTCATCGGAGTCACTGAAGTAGTTACCCGGGGAGTTCCCTAGCATCCCACCAGCACTTTCCCATGCAGCATTTGTAGGTTGCAACATGACTCCCGACCTCGTTTGCCTGAAAACGCTGCCGTGGTAACCAGAATACTTGGGTTTCAGCAAGAGCTGGGCTACCAAAAGTCCCCGTTAGAAAGCTCTTTGTTTCTCCTCTATTTCACACTCTCAAGATTTTATAAGATGCTCATATATGGTTTTTTTAGACCATTTGCCAGCAAAGTCGCCCCAAATCATCATCCTGTGACGCAAAAACGCTCTTTACATCTTAGCTGTATTATATTTGATTGATGGAGCATCATGGCTATACCCTTACCATTCTTGAAAATTAAGAGCTTATTTCCAATGCAGGCAATTGGAAAGAAGCAGCTGCACATCCTTCCCGAAATGCTCACTGAAGCAGCGCTCCCCAGCTCACGCTAAAGAAGCCCACATTAGAGGAGTTGAGCAAGGTCTGAGCATCCCAATTAGCTTCACACAAAGCTGAACTTCGCAAAGACCTTAATCCAAATCCATCTCACTGAACTTTCAGCTGCTGAGGTGCCCATGAACACCCTTGTCTCTGCCTCTGGTTGTCTAAGGCACCCTTGGGGATGCCCTTATGGCTATGGAGGCAACCCAGGTGGCTGAATACCCACGTTGTCCACTTCAAGTAAATGTGTGAAGTTACATGAAAACGTAAGAGTCTCTGGTCATTTATCAGACCAACAAGTGAACCAGAAGGAAAACTCTCTCAGTTATTTCATTTTAGGGTTCCTTGAGCCCACCAGATTTTTCAGATTCTTTGATTTCTTACCTTCTGTGCTCTTCATTTCTTTTCAACAAATACACTTACAGTGAAATATGTAGTGACAACTATTGGTAGGCTAATACAAAAACAAGGTTTTAAAATTAATTGCTTTTAAGGCACAGTGATCAAATATCAGAGAACACTCACAAAAAAAAAATCTGAGAAATCAAGCAAGCCTCAGTGTGTTAGTCAGCTGAGAAAAACATCACTGCAGGGACACTGGAAATGAAATTGTCTCTGTACTTTGATGTGAAGAGGAAAGTATCATTCTGTCTTCTAAAAAAGTAACTAGGGTCACATTCTTCTATTTAATACCTTGCATTTCACCAAGGAGGACTTTGCTATTTTTCACAAACAACAGAAATAAATCAAAGCTCTCTTTCTGAAGTGTCCGAAGACATGTGCCTCCCTCGGCTCCCTGCACAGTCCCTGTTGCTCTGCCTGCTCCTCTCCTCTCACTTCAAAGGCCAATAACCTCCCCCCACAGCAATATTCTTTCTGATTCCATTTAATGTATGTAGATGGCCTCTATTATACATTAGTTTAATTCTAAACAAGTTATTGTTATTACAGGAGCTTCTACTAAAGAATTTAAACATGGAATAACATACTAAGTTATGTAGATGGAGAAAGAAGTGAAGCGGATCCTCACTGTCCAGAACCTCACATTACTGTCCCATAACCCACGTGTTTTCCCACATGCAAGTTAAGCAACAGCTACGCTGTTCTCAGGGAGAACTTGGGAGGAGTACAGTTAATTATGAAGCCTATACCGTCTGTTTAACAGCTGACAGTAAGAAAAAAAGAAGGGATGTGTGTGGCATGTGTTGGGAAGCTAAGATGCATTTGCATCCACAAACCTTATTAAGTAATTATTATTATTATTATTACTTATTATTAAGTAATAAGTAATAAGAAGGAAGAACCTTTTCTTCCAAATTGTTAAAATTTTCCAGCCAATGGATCCCAGTTGGACCCAACATAACTATTTCATCATACAGTTAAAATAAATGCATCCATTTGGCAGGCTCTATGGCAATGCCGCACCTAGAAGCATGACATGACGCACAGATGCTGGCAATCTGGGGAGGGGGATGGCAGTGGACTCAACACATCTGCTATTGTGGGAAAAATCCATGTTGGTGTTTTGTCAAATTGCTCTATTAGTAATGAATACAGCTGTTTCACATCAGATAATCTATGTTGCAACACTTCACTAAGTGACTCCACACAGAACTATGCCCTGCTGTTCATGCTCAGCTGTAATTCTGATTATCAAGGGAGATGCCACTGTGCTTTTCAAAGAAATAAATAAGTTCAATGCAGCTGTTTCTGCTTCAAGGAATGTCAAAAGAAATTGTTTCTCCCTGCCATGTATGTATTTTTCACTGTAAATCAAAATGTGTTCTGGCATTAAGGCAACTGCCCACTGGCAAAACACAAAGACCAAACGCTTATTCAGCCTAAGCTGAGAGCAAGGCTAGTGCTGACTGAGGTTTTAGCATAAAGACATGCAAGGCTGAGAAGCTATCACCACTGCCTGCTTCAATCTGAGCCCTAGGTAGAGGAAAACATCATTCCCCCTCCCTTGATAAAATCCTGCTTGAAAATAACTTGTCATCAATGCTCACAGACTATAACTGCAAGTTAGAGGAACATCGCAGTGCACGAGGTTATAGTTTTTGCTTTCTACTCCCTTGTCTCATCCAAGAGTGATGTTACACCAAATATCTTAGGAAGTCATTTCAAAACGAAATACTATGGCCTACGTCTGTCAAGATGGTAACAATACAATAATGTCTTAAATCAGGCTACAGGTGCACCACTGCTCCCCTTCACAACACTCAACTAGCAGGCTGAACGTGGAATTTATGTGCCTTTTCCCCTTAGAGCTCAGCTTTCAGACTTTGTAAAGCTACAGAAGAACCTGAGCACAGAGACCCTTTGTAAGCAGGCCAGATGGGGAGCTGGCTCTTGCTGCTGGCAGACACCTTGAGGAGCCTTCTATTGTCCACAGGTAACAAAACCCTCCGCTTCCAGCAAATACACTACAACAGCTAACAGGACAGCAACCTGTGTGCACCAGTGAAATGAAGCCAGTGGTGATATATCATAGGGGGAAAAAAACCCCATCAGTTTCAAGAAGACACTTAAAGGCCAACAAGAAGATTTCCAGATTTCAAACACAAGCAGAAGCGCAAATGAGGAAAGGAAAAACAGCCAACTGGAAAGGAGTATTAATTCACAGATAGGAAAAACTTATATTTGAACGTGTCTTTTTGAGGTGCTCTCATTCAAGGACAAACAGAAACATCTAATGTACAGATTTTCACCTTAATCAATGCAAATGAAGCTGTGGGGCAAAAATTCATACATGCACAGATAGTAGATATGTTTATACCAAACCACCAATTTAGTTGCTTCTCTGTCTCACATACAGACCAAGAAAAGGGCAGATTTACAGCCTTCAGATCCATATAGCACCCTCAGCCATGGTCAGCCTGTGAAACCAAGCATCACCCAGCATGAAGGCAGTAGCGGTGCAAGTGTGGGTGCAGGATGTCCATTTGCTCCCACCACAAGGCCTTAGCCCAAGCAGCACAGCTGTGAGCACTGTGCCAGCATAGAACCCCAGTGCCATGACTGAGATAGCATCTTCCCTGCTCCTTGGGAAGCAACTGGTTCCACAAGGGAGGAGAATGTGCTCACACAGCCAGACACCGAGTTGCTAAACAGACGATGGGAGGTCAATAAATAACGGGGCCCATACTAATCCTCCTGCTAGCTTTAAAATGGAGCACACAAAAGTGCAGACCTTGTTTTCATTTTGATGTGAATGACAGGCAGGATACCTCAAGGTAAAAAAGGATTTGTGAACAGAAATGCAGAACCAACAGTAGCATTAGACTGAGTCATTAACAATCTAATGGACCAATAATCTACCAATTAGAGATAATTCAAGTCAGCCTCCCCAGAATAAATCAATGCTTATCCTAAGATGAATCCACTTTTAAAGAATTTTTCACAGCTTTCTAAGGCATGGCAACTTAGGTAACACTTGGTAAATGTACTGAAAAGAATATGCAAGGAAAAAAAATATTTTAGCAATCTATGCTTCTTGGATACTGTCAGGCTAGGTGCTGTGACTGCTTCCTTGAAAACCTGTTCCAGTGCTCCACCACCCTCTGGGGGAAGAACCTTTTCCTAATGTCCAACCTAAATCTCTCCTGGTGCATCTTCTTGCCATTCCTTTAGCATTCCTTCTTTTTACAGCTGGTAGAGAACCGGGCCTTTGCATTCCTTTGACAACAACATTTACATCACTTCTTTATATATAAATGCTCAAACAAACCAATAGCACAAAGATATTTTGGGAAAAGAAATACCAGAAACACTGTAACCTGATGAAACCTTGTACCTAACTGTAAATCTGAAAGTTACTTGGTTCCCAGCAAGTGAACGATGCCAAGTCAGTGGAAGGGAACACAGACTGCTATGAGCATCAACAGCTGCTACACACATGCCAACGGGCAGTGAGGTCTGGGAGTGCAGGGCAGAAATCAAAAAACAAGGGACTGGAGATTTTGGGAAAAATTAAGCACCTTTCTCTGCAGGTTTCTGTAGGGTTTTGTTAACTCCAAAATTCTAAACCACTGTCTGTCGACAGAAATGCACTGTCTAGTCTATACAGCATGTTTCTTGTGAAAATGAGTCTTGCTGGAAGTCATGACTTTAAAATTTTGAGCCAACGTGCTGGGAATGCAGTTCCTTAATCAGCTCAGTGTTCCAAAGCTGTGGCTCTTCTGCACAGAAGAGACAAAGACGGGGACGCATAAAATCATGAGTGCCCTGGGGAAAGTGAAAAGTGAACAACTCTGTGCACCACTCAGAACACACTATTGAGGGTACTGAGTGCCATCACCCAGCAGCAAGTTTAGAATGAATAAAAGGAAAGATTTTTCACACAGCATTCCTAAAGGTGCTCACTGCCTCAAGAAACTATGGAGACCAAATGAACACATCAGTTCAGACAGCACTGTCTGCTGAGCATGAAGCAGTGGGTTCTGACCGAGAAGGTCAAGGAAGGTCGGGGAAGGTTGGAGAAGAATATAGTATGATTGAACACAAATACTGATTTCCGTTCCCGAAACAAAAGTGAAGCTAAAGACAGACATGTCTTTAGGTCTTTTACCCATTTAAGACATCTGTTTTTATCAAGGTCCCCTGTAGCAATAAAGAACACTTATACTGTACACACCAATCTACTTTCTGCATGCAATCTGGCTACAGACATTTTATTTCTGACAACTCCAGCATTAACAGAATAACAGACATGGATGCTTACAGGCTACTTCAACAAGAGCTTCAGGACAGTCCTGACAAACCAAGCACTAGATATAGACAGTTCTCCAGAGGAAAAGTTTTTGAGACTAAACTGTGGTCATTAAAGATGCACACTAATAACCAAGAAGCATATTCCAAGTATCAATTCTTAGACTTTATAGAATCAAAAACATCAAAAGAATATGGCAGAATTAGATCAAATTTGCTCAAACTCAAGCAGGCTAACTGGCAATGCAACTTAACATAAAGCTTTTGCCTCGCTGAGCCTGTGACTGCTCTGGCCAGGTTTCACAGGCACTTTTCACTGGGGAGCAGCACTGTCTGTCTCCAGAGGGAGTCACAATGTCAGCTCCACACACAGCAACTGTAACCATGTGTTGGAAGACACAAAAGAGTTGCTTTCACTTGGCTGGTGGAAAGCATGGGGAGAGCAAGCTCTGCTACAAACTGTTGAAAATATGAACAGCTCTGATGACAGCAAAGTGGAAGCACGCATGGCTTAAAGAAGAGACTCACGTTCCTTATCAGCGATGTTGCATGCCATCAGCTTTTAAGGGCTATCTGGTTTGAAAGGCAATTTTTCAGTCTCTAACTGCACTTGTACTTAGAACATAATTACCACTGCTTTAATGACTCTTCTTACATTTTTAATTATAAAAAGTTCCATTTAAAACTGTCCAGACATTTACTGAAACTGCATTTAGCAGCTCACTAACCCTGGTCAGATCAGACTGACCACATCTGCCTGGCACACCCATCTTAAAGTAAGAATAAAGCAAGAAAAGTAATGCTCTAAATTGGATATTCAAAGCAGTCCTTGCAATACGCCTCCTACAGCGATGAAACAGGGGCTTTAAAACGCTGCAAGCAGAGGAGACACAGTAGCATTGAAGGAATATTGCAACTACACAGCTCTGCATTAGAAGACAGCTATAGATCTATTTCTAGCATAGCAACTGGCTCAAATAACTGCCTAATTCACTTAACTCATTTTATGCATAAGCTTTTTTGGCTATGTATAGAATGGAAATAACCACGTAAATGAGCAGTAGTTGGTAAATCCCAGATGTCGGCATGTAAACCTCTATTTCTTTCCTTTTGTGTGTATTACGTAACACAAAACAGAGCACTCAAATTTGATGCTCAGGTATTTGGGACAGCCTTAAAGATGAAATTTAGTCTAATTTGTTTAATTTGCTGTGCTTGTCAAGAATTTTAGCCTTGGATTCACCCTGACAAACAAGCAAGCTTATGCTATTTTAACATATAGAATGACATAGTTCAAATGAAGAGAAGGCATCAATAGATAAGCTGCAAACCTTTGAACACACCCTGCATTTCTGAAGAGTTAAGCCCCGCTTGCAGAGGAACAGCTGAAGTGGAGAGGAGGAAAATGCATCTTATGACAGCAGATCTGATACATCGGAGGGGTTTTCTGGCCATTTGAGTGTTTTTTTGCCCTTCTTTCCCCTCCGTCTCTTTTCTTCTTCAAACACCTAGCTTACACTAAAACACACCTGGGATGCTTCCATATGTTCTGCAGGACAAATATTTCTGCTTGATTAGCACTACTGTAACACCATTAGCATTCACAGCAATAATTATGTCTACTACTTCCACAAGCCTCACCACAACAAGTTCTCTCAATTTAATATCTTGCCATATTCCGAGATGTAACTAAGCTTCCAAAGACAACTTGAATTTTCAGAGCTGGATAAAAAGCTCTGCTATAGTTTGCATGCTCACCCAAACCAGCCAACCTCAATAAGACTCAGCAGACCGTAAAGTTTCTCAGTTTACTCCTCTGGTCATAAATAATAAAACAAACAAACAAACCTCATTTGTACAGCTCCACCACCCACACGCAAACATTCATAGCATCAGCTACAGAGATTATTCTTGTAAGTGTCTAACATCACAATTGGCTTCAAAATAGCATCAGGTTAGTTGCTTAGCATCGTATTTACAAACAGCAGCATGAAGTGGGGACCACACCTGGAAACTGAAGTTAGCACTACACTGCCAGTTAAGTAACAAGGCAGACTGTTATGGCAGTTTTGTTTAAATGCAATCTTAAGTAGCATATTAATTAATTCAGCAGTTAAAACCATTTGAAGGAAACCTATCAAATACTCTATGTGAAGGAAAGGGAGAACCCCTTTATGTAGTAAGTGCGCCCTCCCCAAAACCATTTTGTAAGTCAGGACTCCGTGGCTGGGAAGCTATCAGGAAAACATTCAATTCCTGTACTTAATAATGTCAGTACTGAACAAGGGGCACCAACTCAATGAGGAGCGTGCAGACCTTTCATAAGAAGCAAATTCCAGTAAAACTCAAAGTGAACTCAAGTACCCTGGCAGAGCAGACAGTTTCTGGAAAGGCAGGTAATAAAAAAGAAGATACCAAATATCCCTTACAAATATTCTAAGGTAGGTGAGCTTTTACAAAGACAAAACCTTTTAAATATTAGCAGGGATAGCCATGTAATATTTTCTGCAGGCTCCAGGCAGTTCTAATGGGCATGTTGATACACATGATATACACAGATGGTGTCTTCAAAAAAGAAAAATGTACAGAATGAAAATAAATAGGGGGGGAAAGGATTACAAGAACCAGACAACATTGTTTCCTACTGCTTTCCAAGTACATTGATCTATACAGAAACTATGGGTGTGCTCCAGGGCAGCACCCAGTTTTAATGGGGGAGGGAAGTATCTCTGCAGCCACCCAGGTGGGCAAATCCCAACATAGCCTGGCATGCTTGGGTTTGCCAGCCTGGGCAGCCGCAGTACCCACAGAAGGGATGCATCTGCTCCCATCTCCAACTGGCAGGTACCCATGGCACTGTATTATCCAGGGACTGACCTCTGCCATCCTTCTGGAGAGATGTCAAACCTCACATCTGGAGCTCTCACAGTAATTTGAAACTGGTCAAGCATTTAACAAAGTACAGAAAAAACAGATACTGACCCTTCTGAACACAAGAGACAGACATCCACATAACCGTGGAATAATCACCTAGAACATGAACCTGCAGATTCATTTTCCAATTGACAAATTTGTTGCCTCTCTTACCTCGTCTACTCTGACACATCAGTTATTTGAGCAGCTCATAAAAACACAGAACATCCCAAAAGAGAACTTAAGAAGCTTAATTAAATGACCAATTATTCTTCACATTTCAAAAATAAATACATGCACACACACCTCCATGTGACGAGCTCCCAAGGGAAAATTTTGTAAAATAAGCATAAAGTGTTGATTTAACTCCGAAAAGCAATTAAACCATTAAGAAGAGCTCAAAGTAGGCATTATGCTGATTATCCCTTAATTGCATGCATTCACAGGAGGGCATAGGGACTGCTGCAACAACAACTATGTTACATGCTAATTTTTTTCTCACCTGGACACATTTTGCAACAAATCCATCAGCAAAATACATTCAACAAAAAGCTAACTTAAAGAGTTTTGGTCCATAACTGCTCAAGGTTTTCCTACCAACACAGAGATACCTATGATCACTACTCCTAAGGCCTATTTAAACATGCTTAAGTTAACTTAAATATGAAAACTATTTTATCTACATTAATGAGAGTCTAATTGCAGTACTCATCTACTGTACCTATCTGTCCTAACTGCAGCCCCATGTCCATGTGACAGTATCTGATGGTGTCTCTCCCATGCCCTCTCCTACATAGGGGGTGTTACAGCCTCCAGGTTACCACTATAAGGTGGAGTACGGAGGTTCCCGTGCACTGTTGAGGCAGGACTGGCAGCGACCAGTAAGCAAACTGCAACCTTTGAGCAGCTTCAGTGCAACTCCAACTGGCAACCTGTATGTTTGAGAAAGACCACTCAGGGGTCCCAAATCTTCCACTTTCCTCAGCTTGCAGAGGGGGCTTCCAGATGCCCCTACCACATGTGAACACAGCCTGCAAAATTACACCAGGACCACAAGTGAGGAGCTGAAATGCAGGAGTTCGAACACTTTTTCCACTCAACAAAAGTCACGTCTCCTCTGCCTCACAACAGGGATAAATAAAGTAATTTTATAACTCCCTTGGCAGTGGCAGCAGAAGGCACCACCAACAGGAACACGCACTGCTCCAACCACACTGGTGGGGGAAAGCAGCTGCCAAAGCACCTAGTCGCCAAGAAAATTACAATATGATAGTCTTAATTATACTAATTGCATTTCCTGGAATTGAGGCAGGATTAATATAGTATTTCTTATGCTAGATTTCATAAACACAATCGGTTTCAGCTTAACTCTTCGTAATTGTATTTCACAGTTCTTGCAAACAATTAGCCACCGATTATGTTCATTCCAGTTTGCAGATGACAGATAAACACTCCAAATATAAGAATTCTCCCCCAAGGAAAGCAAATTGCTTCTAACTTGTCAAGTAATTTTAACGAATCTTCAGTGAAAAACCTGCAGGCAAATCACCCAACGGCTCTTGCTTGCAATTTTCATGCTGTTATCAAAGACTAGAAAAACTTTACCAAAAGGAAAGCCATCCTTGGACCAGCTTTGGACAGCTGAGTAAGTCTTAAGGTGATGAAACAACCATATATAAACAAATATGTATTTACATATTTATGTACCTTATATATAAGTATATATACACACTCATGCACAAATACTTGTTTGAGCTTGAGCTAAGATAAACCTGAAGGCAGCAAGTGCTGGGAACTGGACTGGAAGGATCCTGCTAGTTTCTCAGCCCTACCCTACTCCTCCGAGCCCTGTCAAACTCAAAGGCTCTGGCACACACACTTGAGAATCATTCTCCAACATCCAAAACAATTCAGCTAGATATGTTCAAAACCATTATGATGAGATAATATCGTCTGCTGTGATAAAAATAGTATTTGATATTGTCACATCAAGGTCAGCTGTAGCGACCCAGGCAAATTGGTACTTGAAAAATCTGACCCTTAGCAGCATCAGGTGTGATTATCAAAACCATAAGAGTTTCTAGAATTTTAGGCTGGACTTTAATAAATAACACAGTATAGCCTCTCTTAACACATACATGACTTAAAAGGTGATGTTCGGATACGCAGGACGTAGACAGCTATCAGCCATACAGTTACTCGGGCATCTTTGCTTCAGAGCTGTATAGACACAAACACAAGTATTTTGAGCTAAAATAAAATGAAGACTCTTGCTTAGCCAGCACTGGCAACAGCGAAGCCTTCTTCTATCACAACAAGAAGAAGAATATACTTTGCTGACAAAGTCTTACATCAGGATTTCCACATAGGTCTCCCTTCTTTCACACCTGTGGGGGTCACAAGCCCTTCACTTCCCAAAAGAAGAAAAAATAAACCCTGCTAATGAGTAACTTGCAATACTTCACATGCAAAATGAGTTAATAGATTCCTGTGCTGCTCAATATTTTTTTAAAAACTCCTATGGAAGGCATTGTCAGAGAATTATCAGTAACCCAGAGGAGAATGTGCTGCTTCCAAGAAGCCATCTACATTCAAATGTTCCCCCAATTCCACTCCCAAAAGACACAACAGGGATAGCTTACATAAAACCAGCAGCAAGAAAAAAACCCACACCATCAAAATTGTTAATAAGATAATGAAGAAGTCAAGAACTTGTAAGCAATAATCAAACACAGCTTACAAACAAGGCATTTGCAGAATCCTGCAGCTTTACGTAATAACACACAGGGGTTACATTAATGAAAAAAAATTGCACACATTATGACAAAGAATTTGGTCTTGTGCTGAATGTTGAAAAAAACCAAATAAAAACTCTACTCATCTCCAGGAATAGCTTACTTTTTAAGTACTATTCAATGCTCTCTGACCCATTAAAAAAATAAAATATTAAGTGTTGCTGTGTTCAAATGAGTAAATTACAGTACAGGTTCTTTTTTTAATTCCATATGCCTCAAACATTTTAGAATAAAAATTCAGATTCTAGATTTACTTTAAATAACTATTACCAATGCTAGCGGTTAGCATCTACAGTCTTCCAGGTTATCCAGAGCTATGCAGTTTCAAACTGGATAAAGTGGTTGAGTGGGCTTCTTACTTTCCTTTTTGTTTTGAAGCCAGTGACGCTTCCATTACAAAGCCAACTCAGCAATCTGTTTCTGTTGATAACATCTATTTTTAATACCTATATTAATGAAAAAAAATTCATGATACAGAAAATGATCTCTTAATGTCACAGGCACAGAACCTACCACCTGCAGTGACTACAAGAAAACACTGGTGCAGAAGGAACAAACAAGACTTGAGGATATGATCGCATAGACTGTATCTAAATATAGAAGAGCTTAGACTGTCAGAGTGAAAGCTACCCAACCCAAGAAATCTGACAACAGCAGAATCAACAGCTGATTCAGACAGCTTCCAACCACCACTACAGATTTCTTTTTTCTATGGCGACAATTTAAATTCAATTTAAAATTCAGCAAAAGCAACTAACAATCTAATTAACGCTCCTTACCATCAAGACATTTAAAGCCAATTCATGATTATCACTTATCCAAGTTGAAATTTGTTTTAAAATTGGAAATAAGAAGCATAACAAGAAAAAAAGCCCTGTAATGATTAGAAGTTAAAATGTGTGCAACATCTACATCCCCAATATACATCTCCAACCCCAGTTTCACAATTAACCGGTAGACAATTGTCTAGCTGCCACAGGCAATATCTTCTGCCTCCCTCAGCAAGAGAATTTCAGCTACAGCCCCCTAAATGAAGCTCCAGGTACAATTACTTTGAAACAGCTACCAAGCTTCTTCCCATCTCCCCCTTGATCCCTCAAATGGGCAACTCAAAGAAGTCTGCATTTTAAGCCTGCTGCTTAATGCCTGTTTTCCTGGGTTGTCAGTCTGACTACATAGAAGGCAATGCCCACCTTAGCCTTTTTATAAATACCATCAAAATATTTACCACGCCAAGTCCAAGCATCCACAGTGGAACATATGATGTTAATAAAAGTTACAGAACTGGCAGAACTCTCCTGATAGAGAATATAATCTTCCTTTCCTGCAAGGAAATAGCTCTTGATGTGCTAAAATACAGAAAGGATATCATTAGAGGCAAGAGGAGCATCGTTTTGTACAGTACAATGGCTTTTCAGCATCAGATGCTTATGTTTTAACAACTTGCCTGCCAAACAAACACCACAAGTCCCTTACAAGGCAGCATAATCTGGGAAAAAACATGACCAAAAAGAGATAATGTCTTTTACACTGGGAAGTCTGAACTGAAGAACAGGTTAAACATGACAAATTTATACAATTGTAGCCTGAGGCCCTTCCTTGAAGTGATGTAAAGGTATTAAGTCAATTTACATGGACAGCTAGCAACACAGTGCACAAGCTTTGCAGAAGGAGTCTGTGGCAGAACTGATCTGAAGGGTTAATTGTTCCTCTCATTTGCGTAACATTCTCTTTAAATCAAAATTAGTACTAATTGCAACAACAGTTTCTTCCGGTTTTGACAAGAGGAACAGGCAGGACTTCAATTACCAGAATTCTCTTTTCAAGCTCTTCAGAGGAATGTCCCACAACGCATGGAGACTTGTCCGATCTTTTACCCAAGACAAATCTCACAGTATAACAAAACCAGGATACCTGTACATTTCTCATCTTTCTTGGTGTCCTGCTTCCTACTTCCTTGTGGTTTTTTTTTCCTCTTGAGGAGACTGAAAAACTGGGTAAGACATCTCTGATAAAATTATAGAAACAGCTATTTCTGGTTATAACAGCTCATTTTAGCTTTATTTTGTAAATGCTAATCTTTATCTAACTCTGCAAATCGTATCGCACCATATACAGTTTTCACCGCATGTACAAAACAAACTTGAATTAAAATCAAGTAAGAATAAAAAGTATAAGAAACCAAAACATCTGCCTGCAAGGAAGAGTAATGGAATCTAATGAGGCTGACAGAATAATTTCTTGACTCTTTGGCCAATTAATATAATTGCTTCAGATTAAGAAAACTGAATATAATTGCTTTACTAATTTATTACTATAGCTGTACTATTACACTTTAAAAAGACTAAAATTGCTGACTAATGTGTTTGCAATGTCTGTAGTCCAAGCAGACTGAGTAAAGAATGTGGATCTTGGATTATAAAATCCTGACACTATTGATTGCAATGTACTGGGTATGCACTTGAAGGATTATTTGCATTTGAGCAGAATCAACACTGACAACTCAAGCGTTCCTGCAGAGTTGGGCTTGTTTCTACCACTACACTCACTCAAGCTGTATACGCTTTGGGGAGAGATCAACAGATATGGAGAGCCATTTAAAAACTGATAGCATGCTGGTATGAGACACTGCCTTTCAAACTGCCCTTTGAATTAAGTTCAAATGTACCAAACTTACTGATCCTTTCAGACATATATATATATATATACATACACACACACAGAGTAAAATAAGGATACAAACAAACCCCAAATGTAAGCCCTGCATATCTACAAAACCAAAAAGTTTGAAATTATAGCCCAAGACCATATGGTCTAACATTTGTCTTTAAAGTCTGCTGTCCTAATCCTGGAGACAAACGCACTTCCCAGCAGCAAATTCTTAGGCATTCAAAAAGATGACAAAAATCTTCATTTCACTGATAGACAAACTCCATTAACTTCTTCTCTGCTCATTTACATGTTGTTCCACTGTGAAGCAGGACATCCCATTTTTATATACATGTTGGAATATATATATGTATGTATGTGTATGTATATATTCCAGTTGTGTGTGTGTGTATATATATACACACACAAAACTGGAATAGTCAGAGTCTTATTTTATTTCTCATCTTGCTGCTGATTCATCCTGTGCCCCTTTCCTTGGCCACGTCAGCAGGATGCGGCGCTGGCTGCTGGCTCACATCCCAGGATGGCTGGAGCAGAGGCGTGCAGCAGTGCAGGCAGCACAGCATTCCCGGGAAGAGGCTGCAGGGTCGGGAAAGGCTGCAACTGTCCCTCCAAGCCTATGCAGATGCAGACCTTTATCAATGGTCTTACAAAATGTTTATAGAGTTTCCACATTTCAAAATGTTCAAGAAACATTTCCAGTTTCAGCAGTATTTTTCTCCCTTGCTCTCCTCACAGTGTGCACTGTAAAACATTCAAGCTTCAGGATTTGGAAAGATTAAGTTCAGATTCAGTTATATGTCAAGGTTTTTTCCCCTTTTGTCTTGTATCAGTGGAGTTATAGTAAATAATAGCTACCAACTTACTATATATTAGGTGAAAGATTTTTAAAGGACCGGATATTCTATACACCAAATCTACTTGTGTGGGCGTGTCTTATTCAAGATTTAATCTGCACACATGCAAAAAAAATGTCCATGATTACTCTCAGCATTATCAGATTTAGAATGGAGAAGCTAAGATTCTTCAAGCAATAAACAAAGCACCCTATTGTTTACTTTTGGCTTCTTACATAGTTTCCTATACTTTATTGCAGTGTGCTAAAAACAAAACCTGCGAGATGGAAGAGATTGGCTTTACCGACAGTAACAAGGAAAAAAATCTCCCCTGAGTTAGCATCCCTTTGTTCCCTCTTCTCACAGAAGATCTCAACACAAGTTTCACAAAGGTATGGAAGCATTAAAGTTACAGATTTTACACAGAAGGAATAAATGATACAAAATCAGGACTTCAGTTTTCTAAAGATGACTGAATACTAAAAGGCCAAAGAGTCCGTATCTGAAATACAGGTGGAACAACCACAAAGAGCAAAGAGGATAAACGGCTCCACTGCAGATTCTGCTATTTTCTGTTTAATAATAGAGCAACAATAAGAAAACAAAAAAAAATACTAAGCTAACAGTATCTGTTATAATTATGTGGTTAGGTATTAAGAACTGGTGGTCTGTAGGTGTATCTTTGAAAAACAATGCAGTGCACCATGGACCATATGCCAACTGGAAGGGCACAAGTGAACCCCCATCTGGGGACATGTCAGGGCTAAAGAGCCAAGCTTGCCACCACACTGAAGCGAAAGAAAGCTAGAAGATGGCAACAATGCCTCTAAAGGATGGACCCTGGTGATGGAAGAAACAAATATTTTGGCCAATGCAGCAAAGGCTTGTTAGCTATATGGGATTCTTTCGGAATCCTTCCACTACACTTTTGTGCTGGAGAATTATGCAGATGTTTCATTGTTTGCCTGTTCACTGAACTTTAAGCCAAAAACTTATTTAAAAACATCGATATACCAGGGAGCCCAATGGGTATTGGAGACCTGAGTTTTCCATCAAATATTAAATCTAAACATCAAATAACATGAGTCAATTAAGATTATGTAAACAAATAGCAAGAAATTCGCTTTTAAACATTAGGATGAAAAGGGCCCTTACTGTAAAAGGGGGTGAAATTGAACAAAAATTTAGTAAGAAAAAATGTAAACAAAAGCTATTTAATATCAAAAGAGCTGCTGTATTTTAAAGCACCACTATACACAGACCATTTTGTTCCAAATCCTAATGACTACAACAACCTAAACTGAAACTACGTTTCCTACAGAAAATTTTCCATATCCCCTAACTAGGCTGTAGACCAGCATAGAGATGGTGGACAGAGATGAAACACTTTGGACAAACAAGCAGAAACAAAATCAGAGCTCACCCTGCATTTCACCTCTCCCTTCCCTGACGTAGCCAAAGCATGGCTACCCTGTCTCCACCTCATGCACTCCGGTAGCTGTGCCGCCAGAAGCTCTTTCTCTGTCCCAGGAGTGAGACCTCATGCAGACAAAGGTCAGACAGAAGACAGACCTGCTCAAGGGGATGGCGTCTCTTCCTGCTTCGCAGAATTCTATGTTCTGATCAACGCAATGCTTTACAGCGTATTTTGAAAACAGTAAAAAATCAATTTATTTAAATTTCATCAAGGACCAAACTCTGACAGTTCAGCAGATGCCATGGTAAGACAGCAGGTACTGCAGTAGCCCAAACGCCCTGCACCCCAGCTCTCACCAGTGCACAGCCAGCGGCTGCCCTAAGCCCCACGATACACTCTCCCCTCAGACTGCACAAGCTGCCCTTTGATTACTGTATTTCCAGCCTTCTGGAAACAGAAGTAACACGATTTTGGGTGCTGCTACTACCTTCATCCCAGGCAGAAAACAAGGCAGGTGCACTGTGGATCAACCCATCACAGCTGCCTCTGCCATGGAGATAGACACTGTCAGCAGCTGATGCAGCAGGTAAGCTTGCAGCATCTTAAAAACAGTCGGCTACCTGAACCTGCTCTTTCTTCCATCTCATTAAGCTTCTTTCATTCCCAGTCTTTAATCGGACATCCACCAACAGGTTCCACGTGTGTGCCCTTAACTTCTCTCCTCCTGGTGCCTCCTCCCCACCCAGCAAGACACCACAGTTATCACTCATTTGCTTACACGATGACCCATCTATTCTCAACTCTTTCCTTCCCTCCAAGAAAGTGACTCACTTCCTCGCTTCCCATCTCATACTAAAGGGGAAAAAAAAAAAAAATAAACTTTTGTTTGCTTAGACTAAACTGAACAGCCTTATTTCACTGACAAAAACACACACACTATTCCTACATAAATCTACAGCTATTTAGATTTTAACATTATCCATTCTTTTGCATTACCACACCCACCCACCAAATTAAGCAAATAATAATTCCAGGAAATCTTTCATTTGAGAAACCACTGCTAGATTTTTAGCATACTTTTGGCCTTTCTCTTGAGTTACTCGCTTTTAGAGCCATGGAAAAAAAATGCAGCACTAAAACTTAATCCATGCAATCTTTGTTTTACAAGGTAAGAACAAGCAGGGGCCCTGCACTGCTTCAAGCTCAGGGTCAATGGCAAAACAGTTGAAAATAGCACCACAACCAAATACCGTTATCAGTAACTTGCGTATGTTTATTATCCTGTTTTCATTTCAAAATGTAACCACCCAAAGGCAATTTAGGTTCTTGTCTACTACACAGATATTCACACTTAAACATAGCTATAGCCATTCCATGACACTGCACATCATCATCCTGTCCTTGAAAACATCACAAAAGTCCATTTAATGCAGAGCCTAGTTCACCTTTGCAATGCCAGAATTAAAGAATGGTAATGAAAAGAAATCATATTTGTTTTCTTTGCACACAAATTTTGTGCTCCACTATTCCAAACATAGTGCTGTGATATTGTACAAAGACAAGAGATAAGTTCCAAGAGGGCATTTTCAACAGCATGAGCTAGACAGAGTACACCAAGAAGGTCTGTTTTTCTCACACCAGGTGCTTTTCTACTAGTCTTCTTTCTTCTCTCTTTGTTACAGGCTTTTCACATGCTACACATACACACAGAAAATTAGAGAACAGAAAGCTCAGTCTGGTTTGCTTGTGGCAGAAAATGAGACCTGGCTTGGGTATCATTTAGATGTATGGCAACAGAAAGTACTAACTGAGCAATTCCTAATAATTAAGGGATAGAAGTGTTACTCTGTTTGCATCAAGGTCTCCGTACATATACATTTTCAACAACACATGGGTGACAAGCAAGTTCAAGCTTCACCAGAATAATCATTTCATCCATATTATTCACACCACAGTGCAGTGCACACAACAGCTTGGCACTACTGCCTGCCAGGATGGAAAAGCATAGAACAGATGCTCGGTTACAGTTTCACTGCCACAAATTATGCACCAAGTGTTGTATTTTTAAGTAATTTGGTATATGCTACAGTTCTCATGCAGCAATAGAAGTTCCAACCAAAGATCTTAAGGTACTGCCTAAAAACACCAGCCTTCAAGCAGTCTCTAGGGAAAGCGAAATTTCCTGAACATGTCAGATTCACCCAGAATCTATTTATTCTATAATTCAGAAAGCAGAATAATTGATATTCAAATACAGGCAGGTTGTTTCAGTCCCATTCTGCAGCTGATCAGACCCACGTTCACCCCCTCTTTTATACTTCATTTAGTGTGGTTACCTCAAAGCACTAGCTAGAAGCAATCTTATATATGAAGAGAATACAAGGTCTACACTTACAGCTGAGCAAAAGAATGGGTGAGGCTATATCTTGCCCTTGTCCCCCCCTTGCAGAGCTAGCAACAGCCAAGTACTGAGTTTGTGAAAAATTAAGCAGTAAAAAAGCAAAAAGGAAATGAAGCATTTAAAGTATTGAAGTATTTATGAAGTATTTATTATCTGTCAAATCTACTTAAAAAGAGCAGCTTTTAAAATGTTGAAGATACTACATATATAAACATTTCATCTCTCAAAAATACCAAATTAAGATTCTAAATCAGTTTGCCTTCATCCGCCCACAAGGAGCGATTTTGCGGTCGAAGCCTAGAAGCCAGCCAAGGCGAGTGGCAGCAGAGGACAAGCAGAGCTTTCCTCCCCTGCTTCCCAGGGATACCCCTGTTTTTGGAGGAAGTATACCAATAGTTTGTCAGGAATATGCACACGGCTGAAAAGGAACAAAGACTGGTCATCCAATCATACACAAATAAAGCATGTGCTTTACATTCCCACTTTATAATACAGGGCAGATGGTCAGTCTCAATGTTCAGTGAGTGTTGAACAGCCAAAGCAGGCAGGAAAGCGTGCGCCTGCCCGCACAGGCAGCAGCATATCCTTGCCTGATTCAGCTTCTGGCAACTAATAATTAGCCAGTAACACCAGTCCTAGTGAGAGCACCTGGAACTGCTCCTATGCTTCCCTAAATAACCCAACATCTGAACTGTGCCATACAGATCTCTACTCGAGGGCTGGATTTCTCTCAAAGACCAGATTTATCAGTCTCTTTAAACCTGTCTTCTCAAGGGAAACTCTTCATGCCCACCGACCAGCTGAACTTCTCCAAGCCACTGTCACCTTTTTGAGTTGCTTAATCCAGTCTCCACCACAACCTATGGGGCTTCTTAATCAATGTCTGAAACAGCTGCCCTCTGGCTACATGCAAATACAGCACACGAATAAAGACAGTACTTGCTTTACTGTATGGCATGTGCAATTAGCACACATTTATCCCAGTTGTATAGAATTTCAGGGTTGTTTCTTAGTGGGGGATGAAAAGAATTTTTATTTTTGAAGATTTACCTTAGTAGTAAAACCCTGAGAAATTTAAAAAAGTTTTTGTAATTAAGATATTTCCATATTCCAAAACATCTGGGACATTCAAATGTGCAACTATTCTTTCTGTTTTTAAACAATGATTACTCAATTAGTAGATAATTACACTTTAGGGTGTTAAAACAGAGGATATTCCACAGAGGTTTTCCTCAAGCAAGTTTCCTTCTTCCAACCGTGAAAAGACAAACGAAGATGCACCAAGTTGTCATCTTCTCTGCTATTTTTGCCTCAGTCCTCTAACGCACATTATACCCAGCCACCCCCCCAGATAGGCCAGAGCCATGGAGCCCAGCAGGGTCCTGGATATAAAGCAGTGGTCCACGGGGAAGCACAGCAAAGTCACCTGTCCCTGTAGGATATAGGCCAAAGAAAAGAGAAGCTTTTGTATTTCCCAAAGAATTTAGTTTAACCAAGCCATCATAGCAGTGTTCACGCTCTGAGCTCAAGTGAAGCACACAATTTTATTATTAAGTAGTCCTTCATATTGCGAATACAAATAAATACTACTTACAAGCACATGAATATGTGGCAGTAAAGAAAGAATGAGTATTGTCCATTCAGTAGGTAGCTACAAGCTCACAGGCATAGACACGGCCCAAAAACAGACTGCTAAAATTATTCCATAGCTTGCTAATCATAGTGCAGTGTGGGAGCAAAGGAAAACGCATCATTATTGTCTAAGTGCAGGCCTACATACAGGGAACACATCAACCTTTAAACATACAGAAAAGCCCTAGCACAAATAAAAATACATTACAGGTTTTTTGGAGCAAGGGTGTGTGTAATTTCTAAAAACACTGCACATAAAATAAGCCTGTCTTTTACAATCATCTCAGAGCACAGCAAAACCAGAACTGTCTAAACCTAATCTCAATGTATCTGCTGGCCGATTCCTGCTTCTTCCACTATAGATCACTAATAACATTATTTAAGTTCCACAATTGTGCTGTGAATACAACTTTACTAAAAAGAAAAGAAAAAAGCACCAACAATACAGTCAGGTGCTCCTTCGTGTTTGAAGTATGGATTTACTGTGAAACATTTATATTGCTGCAATAAAGTAGGAGTTGAACCTTTAGCATAAAAAGAATACCAGAAAATTCAGACCAAACTTAAAGAGTGTACACAAATAATTGTGCGTGCTTCAGCAGTCAATACTGTAGCTCTACCAAAAAAAAAGACGACAATTCTATTCTACAAATTCTAATTTAATTTTATGAAAGACTGCTGATGGCTACTAAACAAATCCCATTGGCACAAACATGTCAAATTGGTGTGACTACATAACCAGAAGGTTTCAAGTTGCATTCATTTAAACACATCCCTGAAAAACACTTGAAGCATGAAATACATTATCAGTAAACGATGTCATAATTATATTTGCAATGGAAATTTTTAATAGACCAACCAATATAAAGCATTCATTTCAAATAAAAGGAGCAGCAAGCTTTAGTCCTCTGTTAATTGCCACATGGACCAATTTCTCCAATTTCTTACCACACAGCATGTTGGCTATAACTCTTAACAAGCAGTTTTAAATTGCTGCTATTACTGCTCATCAAGACTGAATCCTGGACGGTGTTCAGGGAAGCTTCTGTAACATCTATCTCGAACAACTATTAATTCCTCATTCCCATGCTGATGAAATTTCAAGCAACAACCACAAACTCCTCCACTGTTTAAATGTGGGGCTACAGCGAAGATGCAAAGAGATTACAAGACTGGAAATTTCAGACAGATAAAAGCAACAAACTCTTCCCTTCAGGAGCAATGCAGCACAGGAGCATTCTCCATCCTTAGAGAGCTTTTCAACTTGGGAGGTTGTGGACAATCCAATCCACCTCTGACAGCAAAAGTTTGTGTAAGGTCATCTCCAGGCACCCCTTCTAACCCAGATTTTAATAAAAAGCAGTTATCCTTGAGCAGTATGACTTTAGTATGTGATACAGTCTAAGAAACAAGGTTTTCTTGAGTAGATTTGAAATTCATAGTCAAAATACAGGGGCAATTCAGGCTAGACAATTATCATTATCCTGTCTTTTCCCCCTCATTGCTATTACTTTTTAAGGAAAGGGTTTTGAATGAATAGCCCACACTGCTTCTTTAATGGCATAAAATGTGGGAAGGATGTGGGAGGCAACATCACCTACCTCCCTTCTCAACAAATAAGATAATGGCATAAGCCTAAAAAAATATCACTGAAAACAGTATTAGTAGTACAGCTACACAAAGTCTATTTCCTTTAAATTTTGATTTAACCTTCCTGAATTCAATGTAGACAGCATTATAGCTAGGGAAGTATCTGCTTCACTTCTAAGCTGTACTTGCTACTAGCCAGAAACCCTCAGTAATTAATATGTAGTCTGAAAGGTCTTTTATCGCTTCTCCCTTCAGACCTGTTAAAAGATTGGGGGGGGGCTCTCTCTCACAAGAAATACAAGTGCTATTTATCATATTTGCACAATTTGACTGAGAGGTAAAACAGCAAAAGACTGATTACAGGCTTTATTCAATCCCACATAATTAAGGAGTTCTGCTTGTAAAGAAACAATGTAAAATTCTGCTCAAAACCAAACTGACTTCTCCAAGCACCCTGCCATGTCTGTACTGAGCTCATTTCCTATCCCTCCCAATGTCTGAATGAAAACAAAATATTTTTCCTCTAGATACCCACTTAATTGTTACTAGTTTTCAATCTACTTTGAGATCACTCATTTACTTGACCACTTGCTTATATAGAAACATAAATAAATACAAAAAAATAGCTGATAAATGTCTGAAAGAAGAGAGAAATCTCCTAGACTTGCAACAAATTCATGATTCCTTCCAACATTAAAGTTCTGTAGCAGGTACAGCAGTCATGTCTGCAAGTCCTCACTAAGTGCTTCACTGTATTTTCAGAACTGCATATGACATTTTTGCAGAGATGAAAGAACAAGTTTGCTATAGTGCAAGCAATACTCATCCAGACATTCCCATATCCTCTTACCTTGGATGCACTGCAGGGTTCCGTCCTCAGCCCTTATAGTAAAGGTTTCACCTGGATTAACTTGAACCAAAAAGACCTGTCAAAAGAAAAACACATTTGTTTCACTGTGACCTTCAAAGATTAAATTTCCCCAACCCAACAATTGTGTTATCCATACTTTGGAAGAGATACAGGGAGCAGGGAAGGAACAGACTGGTATACATCTTTAGGTACCAGCAGGTTCCAACAGCCGGTAGAGATTTTAAGCCCATCTATTCATCTAAATTTTCAAAGCTGAAATAGCTGTAACTGAGTTGCGTACAGGTGAGAATTATGGCTTTAGGTCCCACCATCACACTCCTAACAGTGTGTTTCACTTGGCCAAGTACTGATAGCTGAGGACATAAATCTTCACACCATTGGTTCATAGGAACAGACAGCACATAAAATCCAGCATGCAGCGACAAGACATACTAGAATTTCAAGTTCACAGGAGCAGAAGTTATTTTTTGCATAAGGGGAGTTGATCCATCACACTTTTAAAACTTTAACCTTTAGTCCTACACAAGAGATCTCAGTTAAGCAAAATCCATAGACACAGACACAGAGTTCAATACTGCACACAGAACTAGTTAATAAACTATTTATTTAGCAATAGGTATAGTAATTTTTTTAAACAACAATCAGAATATCACCCCAGCCTGCTATTGCTCTATTCTGCAGATGACAGGAATGCTATGAAGACCAAGAAGCACTAAAATGTATCTCAGTTCAGTGTACACTGTACTCATCGTTATTAATTCTCCTGTGTCTAAAATTATGGTTTTAAAACTTACGATTTGGATGTATTTCTTTAACGGAGAGTTTCACTGGGAACTACTGATTGTTTCGCTGCTTGTGAAACTTTTACTCAAGTATTTTTAACACACTTCTGTTAGCTTTGCATTGTCAGAAGTTCAATACAAATTAGGATTAATCTCAGTATAAATTGAAAATTTAGAATTATATCTTTTTGTGAAAACTCTCTAAATTTATGTCTGGTCTTTATATCCTGGGACACCTGCATACAGAATTTACTCATTCACTCTGGAAAGACAGAATTCCAATTAATGCTGTGTCTCTGAATTCCTTAAGCTAAATGCAGAAGATAATGATTGCCTAGATGACTTCTTAAATTACAGTAATTCTAAAGAAACCCATTAAATCAGCAACATTTTTAAAAAACAAGCTGGACATCAGAAAAATTACACCGAAAGCCATTATTTTGACTGCAACAGTAATTTCTTCACTGATCAGGGTGGATCTGATTCCACATATACATACTGAGCACAACAAACTCTTCAGAAAAGGTAAGAGGCACAAAGTCATTCCATCCCTAAGCCCCAAACAATCAACATTTAAAGTGACAGCATTTAAGTGCTCCTCTTCTACAACAAGACATGGATTATCTACAACAGGATACAGGCATCAGGTCAAAAGAAGCATAGAGCAAAACAGCATCATTCAGCTTAAAAACAACCAGAAAACTAGTAACGAGAACACAAAGGGGCAAAAAACTCAAATATTTCACCAGCTCATTTGCGTTACACATCAAAGGCAACATCTCTAAAGCTGGTCATGCTCTAGCACACCATCACACCTTTAGAAGAACTTGGTCTAGCTCCTCAAAATACATGCCCTAACTGGATTGATGTCTTGTACATGAAAAACTCCATCTTTTCCCTAATGCAGGGAATCAAGTTGAGTAGCACATACAAGACTGGGCACGAGAGTCTTACCACACGAGGCATGTCTGCCTCAGAGCTGGTTAACAGAAGGGCACAACTCACAAATTCCTTTTCAAGGAGTCCTTCCAAAGGTCAGTGGCCAGCCCAAGCATCTGCATTAGCACGCCTGCAGTTGTGTTTCGAAAATAATTCCTCAGGTTTCCACGTTAAAAACCCCTTGTCAAGATTATATCCCCAATAACAGCTGTTGCCTAGAATGGTCAAAGTAAAAAAGCATTATCCTTGCTTAACTAAGGGTTTTTAACACAAACTGGTCAATCAACAAATCTGCGTCACAAAAGGGCAGCAGCCACCGCAACTTTAACCCCCATCACAAGTCTGCAGGGAGAGCCACGGACTTGTATATAGCAACTTCTATTAAAATCTTATATATATGGAAATAATGCTTTATTCACAGTCCTCAGAGTACAAGAGTACAAGTTCCACCATGGTTTTCACCTAAATTCCAGTAAAACTAATCCTGATTTACCAAGCTCTTGACTTAAGTTTTTCAGCTTCAGTGTTAATAAAATTATATTTGTAAAATATGATTTGTATCATCTCCTGACACTTTACAAGGCTGAAAGCCATAATCGATCTGGTTTTCTTGATATTTGGATATTTAAATATAATCACAGGCACAAAGATTTTCAAAGGAGGTCAGTAAGTGTATTGCACTAATGATGGCAGCTCCACCTGATCTCCACTTTCTGAGTGATGGTGTTTTGTGCTATAAAAGAAGAAAAAACAACATTTATTAAATTCATTCACTTCAGCAAAATTTCAGAAAAACTAAGAAGCCAAGCAACAGGAAGAGAACATAAGGCCCTGAGCTGCCAAGACTTTACGTATAGCCAAAAAGGCCATCTCCAGCTACGCAAGGTTTCTCAGAACAGTGAAGAAAACCTCCAGCTGTGGTGGTATAGAAAAACATATGCCAAAATCAGTAACCACCAGTCCACATGAAGGACTTAAAAGGTTTACTGTAGGCAAGACCTGCATTGGAATAAAGTACTGTAGCTATCATTTCCTGAAATGTAAAATAAAAAGAAGAATAATAATAAGGTTCTGAAGATATTAAAGTACATTTTTCTGCACTGATGCTCATATTAGCCACCTCTGGAGCAGAACAAAACTCTTATGGCCTATTGTTGGGGGAAGGCAGCTGTATCAAGAGCAAACAAGAATAACCGATGTGACTGATGTGGGTCAACACTGAAGCAAGAGCTGGACACAAAGGGAGGCCAGTTGGCACGCAAGCACACACACACAAGGTGGCCTCAGAATCAGGAGCAGAGATCAGGATGCTCCTCAGGCAAGACCCTCTGCGTGCCCCCCACCGCGGGCAGACCCAGCCTTTCCTCTGCCTTCCACCCAAAGCTGGGGTAACTGGGGTTTGCCCCCATAATCTACCCCACCACCCAAACCCATCCACACTCACCCTATGCTGCACATAAACTTGTGAGCACTTGCAATTAAAAAGCACTGACTAATGAGCTGCAGAGTTGAGGTCAAACAATTGGAGCCAGAGAGTATTAGGTACTGGGTATTTTCCAGCCAACGCCCCCAGTTTGTCCCAGTTGCCTGGGTCAAATAATATCAAGGCACACTGCAACTTCTTTTATTTATACACACTAAGTCAGTCAAACTAATTCAAAGATTTATTTTTCCTGTGTCCTCCTAAACTGCAAAACCACATTCTGATGCCTGGAACACAGCTTTTCTACTGCCTTACCACACAAGGGATCTTCATGAGAATGTTTTGCTTCTGAAGCTTTTAATTAAAAATCTGAAGAAAGCAATAAAATGTCTACAGATAACATCTTTATTTTAATGAAAACAAACACAAATGATCTTTAATTGCCCCGTGCATCTTCCAATATTCATCATCCTGAGTACACACATTTATGAGATAGCAGCAAGAGAAGAGAGCTTGACAACTCCCTTTGAGCCACACTGCTTCCCAGCAGCATCACAAGGTTGTCCTTAGGGACACTCCAGCCCAGTTCCAGCTCCAGTCCCTTGGACTCCTCGCAGCCAAAATGCTGGAGCTTGTGACAAGCTGCAAGTAGAGTGTCAGCAGCAAAAGCTCAAAGGCTTTTTCTTTTCCCTGGAAAGTACTCAGTTTTTTGCTATAGCAAGTATATATTTTAAAAAAAAAAAAAAAAAAAAAAAAAAAATCAAGAAAATATGAAGTAGCAACTCTAAATTTTTGCATAAAGGACCTTCACTCAGCTCAGCCGCGGTTCAGGGCCAGTATAAACCCCAGTCAGCTCAACACTTGCAAGTCCTTGCAAGGTGCACAGACTCCTTGTGCTAAAGGAAGGTACCAAATGTTGTTTCTCATTTAGTACTCTCATCTCCCTTACTCTGAGAATATGAGTCTAAAAGACAAGAACTCGCAGACACAGCACAACACAGTGCCTGGGCTCAAGCCAAACAGTGAAAAAACAGGGTTTGCTAAATACACCTTTACAAAGAGAGGGCAACCAGAAAATTTGCTACACCGCTGCAGGGGCAGTGAGCAAAACAAATTGAAATAAAACTTCTCAAATTTGTTGCCCAGCATTCTGTACAGACATGCTATGGCACAGCACGCTGCCCCTCCACTTTGTACCCCAAGGTTTTTAGAGCTTGCAGGGGAGTACCTACAGGAAACCATTGAAATTCTTGAACCAAAAGGTTAATTATCACTCCCAAATCCCCACAGGAGTTACAAGTGGATTAGAAGCAGAAACAGAGTAAGCAGCAGCTCTGGAAGGGACATGAAAGCATTAAATATAGTCAGCAGTGTGGAAATTAAGTGTGGGAAACTGGGAAAAAAAAAAGGCAGTGCTAGAAGTGCCATTTTGGGCAGTCTAGAGAAGAAGGATTACTGTCAAGCAGGCAGTGACATTCCTAGCTCTGTAGTTCTTATTCCCAGGAAGATAAAACAATTAAGCGTTCCTATACAACTGTCTTACAGTACAGGACTATTTACTGGCAGAATTGCCTTTTGCATCTCTCTCCATCTGGCTGCTGGTAAAAGCGAAGGTGTTTTACCAGCTCCAATCTGCTCTTTTCTACATATCTAAGAACGAGTCTTTTGAGAAAAGCCTATTCTCTTAAGTGCAGCATTCCCAGGTACAGCTTATAGCACAGCTCTACCGTGCTGGCATGGCTGAGGCTTCACATATCCAGTAATACATAAGGCTGAGCAGTAGCAAGTTTACCCAGAGCATCTCATCAGAAGAAAGAACCATCTGCTCCAGAGCACGGGGCGCTGATCTGTGTGGTGGCCACACTGCAGACTCGAAAACCTCTACGTGCCTCCTGTCCCATCAGCTCAGCTATGATGCTTTCTTACCGCCAGCTTCTAACAGAGACTGTAATTACACCCTGCAAAAGCATGTCCCCTTGTAAAACTAGGACCTACTTATGAAGTAATATAAAACATCTTTATTAAGAAAGTCATTCTTAAGTGAATCTACCCTGAAAGCTGTTTCTGCCTTACAAGTAACTAAGATAAATCTCTTTGAACAAATACCTGACATCTGCTTCTACGTTATACATAAATCACATCAAGAACAATTAACGTAGTCCATTTGTTGCTACTATATGCAGAGATTGAACAAAACATTTTTTGTAATTTCATTCCATTTTAGAACTGCACTTTCAAAAAGTGAAGATATCAACTAAAGCTTCAGGAATAGGACAAAAATGGTAAAACACGAAGCCTATACTTTCCAGTGTATGAGGGCACATCCAGACTAGAGGCCAAAAAAAGTCTCTCAAGAAACTGTTAGTCCAACTACAAGTGCTGAAAGAGATAAGGTGAGAAGGTCTACAGGCATCATCCAACAAACATTTATGCAGAAAAGAAACATGGCCCAGAACTGTTCTGCTGAGTCATATTTGCATAGCACAGCCAAAGCAAGAAGTAATGCACTTCCAGTACATCAGCAACTCTTTTTTACTCCAAAATATTAAATAAGAAGCTAGTTTAAAGGCAATGGAGGCATTCAAAGAAGGCTACTGAATCATCACTAGTGGGGAAATTCAAAGATTGGACTTAAAGACCCATTCAAAGGAGTGCTCAGAAGACTTCCGTTATTCTTTCTGCAGTACAGACAGCACAGTCTGACCTGATAAATGGTTTCCAGCAAGGAGGAAAGGACATATTTAAAGAACAATTCTCCTATCCGGTATCAATAAGATTCTTCCTTCACTTAAGCATATTAATATTGGACTTGGTAAATAGAGCCATTAAAAGCTTTCTTTTCTATTTTTTCAAGTGGAAGCACAATGGCAGAAATTACTTTAGGGAAAAAAAACCCAAACAAATCACAGCAGTGAAAGTCTGCATCATAATGAGAACCCAGATAAGCAAATAGACTTAGAAGCTTACAAGAAAAGCTGAAATTATTCTTGCTTTCAAGGTTGGTCTCACTCAAAACACAGCTTGCAGGAAGGAACAAATCATTAACGGAATGAGAAGCAACAGAATGACATTTTATATTGATTCATGAAGGACAGCTTATTTCTACTTTGACAAAAATACTTCACTGAAATGCCTCAGATCGGGGGATCCAAACTGCGTAACAGAAAAATGGCTAGGGTAGATGTTCCACAAAGAGAAAGATTAACCCAAGATGACAGGTTTGGAAACCTACCAACTATCATCTTGCACCTCCAGGCTCTATTCTGACATAAAGGCATAGTTAAGGTCTTGTAATCATTCTTCCTACTTCTGAACGAGCTGAATACCTACCAGAAAAACATAAAAACAACTATAAACTTGCCTTCCTTCAAAAGCCCACTCAAAACTCACTTCTGTTACTAACTGGTTCATAATGGGGCACAGAGTAATACACAGAATGCCGGGATTTGTACACTTCAGTAAGCAAAGAATAGCAGACATCACAGGATTTGTCTTCAATTCTTTCCTTCTTTCTCTTTTTTACAATTCCAGCATTTTTGTTTAAGCTCTTAAAAATCTCAAAGACACTACTAAGATATCTGGATAACAGCTAGCACAAGTAAATCATGAGACTAACTTAGTGCAACATCCTCATAGGTAGCATTTATAGCCATTATTTCAATCCCATTATTTTAACTTCAATGAACACACTTGCAAATAATCACATTATGGCACACTTAAAGCATTGTTTGTAATGGCCTTTCCAAGGTAAGGGCAGATTTCTGCCTTCCAGGAAATACTCTGTTTTCCCAAGTGCTAGGAAAAACCAGCTCCCCCATCTTCAAAATCCCTTGCTGGCCCAGAAATGCTTTCCTTAAGCCAGCCATTTCCTGCAAAGCTCACTCACCTGCTGTGATCCATCGCCATTCACCATGTGAGGCATCATGGCTACCTCCCCGTTCAGCAACGGTGGCAGCTCCAGCGGGATTTGGTCGGTCATCATCATTGTGACGTACATTCATGGAGAATTTTTCTCAACAGGGTTCCTGCAAGAGAAGCATCAGTTAGACTCTGCAAAACCCACTCATACTTTAAAAGATCACTCACATCCACGTGGATTTTGCTATTAAGGTACCAACCTAAGCAGGATACCTGCTTTTGTAACACAATGCACATGTGAACTGAAGGCACTGAATGGAGGTTTTCGCTGTTTCATGAAGAGCACAGAAAGTTGTTTCCACGCAAGGCTTCCAAAAACCCAACTATGCTAGATTGCCACTTTTTCCCATAATTATAAACCCCCGTCCCCATTGCACAGCTGAAACAGGAAAGTTCCAAGACACTTTGAGGGAGACTTGCTCTGTTCCTAAAAATTAGCATCCTGCTTACTACCACAGCTTTCGGAAGGACATCATCTGTGTGGTTAAGATGTTACATCAGTTTCACGCAATACCCACAGTTCAAAGTCAAACAGCTTTATTTCCCTTCTAAGGCCCTATGAACAGTGTGAATTGCCACCTGCAACACAAACAGCAGGTGTCCGATTTCTACTTAACCACGACCCAAACTGAAAGGTAGGTTTCTGCTGGAGCAGGAGGGACAACACATCCCCACACTTTGAACACCATGTGCTATACTGAGGACAAAAGAAGATGCTTTCACGTCAGGATTTGTGAAGACTCACACATCACTTCTAACACACCCTCCTCCCACACAAATAATTGATGTGATATATAGACATCACTAAAAACAGATTGCTTTGGAAAATTAAGTCTTAATTCAGCATTAAGAGTACCATCACACTGTTTTATGGGGCAGTAATCCATTTCTTCAGTGAATAAGATGGATGATCTAATCACATAGCTTATCCAGACTTCTGCACAAGAACTCCTAAGCAAAGCAACTTTACAGGTCCAGTACTGATCAGGCCACCTCCTTAGTATCTCTCATGCCACAGAACCCCAAAGTCCTGCTGAATAATTTTATCTACATCACAAATTCAAGTTAGAAAAAAAAAACCCATATGCTATGACTTAGGTGGCTGGTAACAGCCAGGAATCAGCTGGCACAAGACCACCAGAGTGGAGAGAGGGGAGTTTTTGGCAAAGAGCAACAGGGAAATCCCTGCTCATGAAGAAAGCATTGTGGGATCTAGTATTTATGTGGAGCACTTGACCACAAAGTCATAAACTGGGAGTTAATTCATCTGCTCTGGAGGGGACGAAGGGCTGAGCCAGCCTTCTGCCAGGATTTAAATTTAGATTTTCAAGGTATCCACTTAACAACTACATTAAGAAACATACTGAAATATGTTGCTTTAATTTTAATTGACCTCTTCAACAGCTCATTGAAATCCCATCACTTGCAGAGCAACTCGACGACCGGAAACAGCAGACTGATCATGGTGCTCCAGCTCCTGAAGAAGACCACTTGTATGTTTTACAGGCAATGGCAGTGCCCATTTGCACCTGCACACACAGGCTGAATCACATCTATCTTCTAATTCTTATCACGTGCATGCACACATCCTCCATTCAAGTAGCACCCGAGAACTAAACGCACAATTGTTTTTCAGAAGACACACAAACTGAGCCAAAGCGCCTTTGTTCTTCAGAAGAGGTGCAAACTAAGCCCTATTACCTTCAACCATACATCTCCAGACCAGTATTTTAAATTAACTCAGTACCAAATTTAGCACAACTCTCACAGCTTTTTCCAGTGTTCTTACCCACGTGAAAACATCACTCTTCTCACCATAACTCCACCGAGTTATAAACAGAGGCAATTTATTTTCATTCATGTTTAAACAAAATCTCTCCTTTTGATACTCAACGACAAGACAGTAGTTCTGTGAAAGCTTCAGAGAGTTGTTGAGAGGATGGTACATCCACAGCCAGGTTTCAAATCCCATCTCCTGCCTGCAACAACTGCTTTGTCCCAGAGTCTGGCAGTGGTTTAGACCTACTGTTAACGTTATCCTGAATAATCTGCCCCGCAGTGCATACACCCAAGGAGTAAGGAATAAGGACACTTTCTAACCAGTCCTGTAGTCCTCAAGATCAGCTCTCTATCCAGCACAGTTCTATCAGTGACCAATGCCTCCCTAGCTTAGTCATTCAGAACTCTCTGACCCATCTATTACATGGGCTACAGAAATCTGCCCAAGAGCCCAGAAGCTTTGCTCAACACATTTTCCCCTGAAGTTTTGCAATATTTGGAGCTTTTCCTTAAGCCTTCTGGTTTTCGTTACTTCACAGTCTCAGGTTTTAATTTTGAGAAAGATTCAATTCCAAAAGCAATATTCAGAAGTGTTTTGTTTTGGGAGTGGAGTGGAAGGAGTGGGCAAGTGTGATTTGGGTTTGGGTTTTTTTTTTGTTTGTTTGCTTGTTTAAAATTATGAGGAAGAGGAGAACATGCAAGTCTCTGAACCACTTCCTAAATCCTTGGGATTAAGAAAAACACTGGAAAAGCGTGATATTGAACACAAGCAAAAATATCTGAGTTAGCAGCTTTCAATGGGAACAGACTGAGTGAATCTATAATCAGTTGTATCTTGAACTACACTAATTATACATGCAGTTTTGTAGCTACAGTTTTTGTGTGTATTATTTTTAAAGAAAGCCGTGTTCATAAGAACTATTTTAAACCTATGTAAATCAATATTTCCCTCCCGCAAATAAATGACACGTTCATCTAGCCTGAATATGAAAGCCCCAGCTTTAACAGAGTTTAAGTGTCACGCCAATGCTATTTTCTTAAGGAAAAAAAGCCAGACTGTAGCTTGAAGCTACATATTTTCCTAGTAATATTTCCATTCCAGGCACAACAACCAATATGTTGACATTTATTTGCTACATGTCATTATTTAAAGTTTTACAGCTGCATTCCTTTTGCTTGATTAATGGTTTGTCACTACAGCCATGTCTACGCTTGCCTCACTGTAAAGGGGAGCAAAAAGAAAAAGGAATAAGAAGAGCTTCTTTCATTTGTCAGGTCTGGTACGACCCCACCAGAGGTAATGCCAGCAACAGCACTGGCTACAAAGCACAGCTGGCCACAGGCATTTTTAAAACAGTATTTCACATAGATCTACTCCATGCCGAGTCAGATGAGACGGGGCTAAAACATCTACCATGACACTGGCAGACTTCACATCAAAGCCAAAACCTTTGGAAAAGGCTTCACATGCTTATTTAGCTTATTTGCTCATCCATCCTACTTTATTAAAATAGATTTATTCACCATGTATTCACACTCCTCCTGAAACCTAGCGTTCCTCTTGGAGGGAACGCTCATACAAGGAAACTTGATTAAGACAAAGAAGATGAGGTTTGAACACAAGCCCTTTCTTTTTCCTGTAAATTCAGGAACATGGCGGGAAGAAAACACCAGACAAGGACTCAAAGGGCCAGGCCACATTTCAGGATATAAGAACTCTTCCCTAGCTGAAATATGAACTGCCAAATACTAATCCACAGCCTTTTTTTCAGGTACTAACTCAAATTTGGGTTTTTGTCCAGAAAGCTGACTATATTTAAATTCAACAAAATATATTTCCTGTGCGTCTACATTCCCTAGGTTTGGCTAGGACGGACCACAGTAACGCCAACATGGAGCAAGAGGCTGCATCTCCCTGTCTAGCTACCTCCAGAGTACAGCAAATAACAGCTTCCCCTCTTGCTGCACAGCACAAAAGAAAACTTTCCAAGTTTAATGCTTCTTTCCCCAAACCAAACTTTCAGACCTTTGGATATCTGCAAGTTACTGTTAGAAACCTCATTTTCAGTTCAGTACTACAGTCTTCCACTGATCATTGAGATGACTCAGCTTCCTTAAATTAATTCAATATGTGAATTAGCAATACATAAATTAATTGCATGTGGCACTGGTGAGAAAATTAAAACACCCAGAAGAACAAAGCGCGCCTATCCAAAAACCCATGACCATGTATGGTGAATTAACATGACCCAACAGGTTACATCAGAGTTCTCCTGAAATTCCAAAAGCAGTTTGAACCACATCAAGATACTCAAGTCCTACTTTTCCTAGAAGGTTTTACCCGAGCTATTTATGGGGCTGTGAGCCAAGAACATTTTTCTTTTTGTGATTTTTTCCACTTTGTCTTTCACAAAGTCGAACAACCTCTTCCAGCTATGGCAGACAAATTCAGAGAACCTGGCAAAGACAAGAGGAGTTCTGAATATTCAGTCCTGTGACCACTCTCTGCAAAGGCTCAGTTTTTATTTCCCTGCAGCAGACCATTAAAAGCTACTGAACAAAATGTTCTACTTCTTTATCAGAATCATCTGGAATTACAAAAGTTATACAACAGAGATGACAGACTGCTTTCCAATACCTGAGTGTGACATATCCTGGTTTATTTAATACACAACAAAAATCCAGTGCTAAATACACATTTGCACTAGTGCAGTGCTAACATAGGATTATTCCTTCTGATTAGAAAAGAACATGCAACATGAAGAATAAGAAGGTACACCACCTTCAATCCTAGTTTTACTATAGAAAAGATGTGAAATACACACAGAATATAACTTTAAAAGGAAGAATTCTCCTTCCAGCCGAAAAAAACCCTTACAATTCCAACAAGAAATTCACATACAGACAGTGCATGCACACGCACACAAGCACAAATGGCACATACAGCAGTTAATAAACAAGCAAACAAAAGCTCCTCAGGTTTTCTACAAATTTTGTCCTCAGATGTGATGAGCAATTTGCCCATGGCTCAGCCACCTCCTAAACCAGCTTTGAACACCGGCCCTCCAGGCCACCAGCCACATCACTGAACAAGGCTATCTATTTCTCAGACTGCTTTCCTCGAGATTAAGCTCAAACCCTACACGGCAATGGCAACTATCAGATAAAGCTAGAGGCACACTGGTGCTCAACATTCCCTTCTGAAGTTTAGTATAAATGTCTAATTGTCGTGATCAATAACCATAAGCTTATGATGCCTTTATAACAAACCCCAGAAATTACAGGGTATTGGCACGTATGGTACACACACGCCCAGTCCACCCTGAAGAAAACTAACCTAAAGCATTCCTTGTAAAGACAAGTCAGACATTGAGAGGGACTTGAAAAATGACAGAATCTATTACTCAACAAAAAGTAATGCATCCCACTGAGGCCAGGGAAAGAAGGAGAGGCTTGTGTTAGAACCATATATATACATATATATATATACATACATATATATGTGTGTGTGTGTATATATATATATATATATACACGCACCATTCTGACATAACGTGTGACCTCCTCTTGCATAGTGGACGATGCACTGACAGAGAATTAATAGAACCCACGAGGAACTTCCTTGGTGGTTTACAGAGACAGGAAAAGCCAGTTCAGGTCTGATATAAAAGTTAAAGTCTTTCAATGACATAACTGATATAACAGCCAGCAGTCACTTAAAAGGCAACTGTATCCCCCACCAGCTGTTTTTTCTAACCTGCCCCAGGACAAACCAGGTTCTGCAACAAGGACATTCAAAAACTGGCAGTTTTCTGACCACAGAAGGGAAGTACTCATGATACCTGATCTGCGCTCTCCAAACCACATCCTAATAACTCAACCAGCCCAAGCCCTCCACCATTACCTGCATAGTTAGCTTGAATATAGACGGGTTCCCCATCCACTTCACTGTATTACCTTCAAATACATGTGTTCTTATAATAAAAGAGAAAGTAGAAGTTACTTTAGGTTATTTCGCCATGGTTAAAAAAATATGTATGGAATCACAAGCTCATGTCACAGCGAGTCCCACTTAGCACCAAGAAGTCAAATAGAGCTTTAGAAACACAGGCCCTGAAAACAGGGAAGACTCAAATATTTCTAAATGAAATCTCACTTAAGGAAGAAAGTTAAATACAATGAGAATACGAAAATCCTTTTGCATTTGCTGCAGCTGCTACCTGCAACACATATGATTATTATATATGAAGAAATATTCTTGAAGCCATTTGCTATTTGCCAGGAGTTCACAAGTCCAACTGAAGAATCACATCCAAGTCTGGCATGTCAAATCGCATCACTGCTGATCACTACTCAGCTGAAGAAATGGGTGCTTTTTCCAGAGACGGTATGAACGACAACTAGAGAAAATACTGCATGTATGTACAAACAGAATATGTATAAACACACCCATAAACTCACTTGTATGCACACATACTCAGACACTAAGAATTTTAAAGGAGCACATGAACAGCGAGGGTGGCTTTTTCTCCACGTTACTGTTGATGCTGGCATTTGCCTGCAAGAGATCAAAGAGCCTACACAGCTCCACTTTCCTATTGCATTTTGTACAGCACATCTTGAAATTTCAGATTAATTAAAACGTACATAATGCAATTATATTTTCACTAAAAAGCATACTGGTAAATGTAGCTGCTTTCAAGAGACTCTTGCCACAGCTTGCCACTTCAATTCAAATAGGAGTGGTAATAATTGTTCACGTAGAAAAGCCTCTTGAGACATGAGCAGTACCTGGAGGTATGTGCACAGATGGTTGGTCAAGGCACACAGTCTGGAATTTGTCTTGTCTGATGTGCATTCATTAGTTTAGTTAAATCACATCCGTCTGAAGAGCGACTGAAAGCTGAAAGCATTCTTTCTCTGTTTAATTACAAACATGGTAGATTAATTTGAAAGCATCCAAACAGACAAGCTTCTTTGTAACAATTTTGAAGAAATACATGCAGTTTTCAAAATCTGTTACAACAAAAGAAAACAGATTAGCAGGAATGCCTACCTACAAAACTCACTGGCATTTTATGAAGAGGTAGCAAAATGCCTGCTGCTTATTCCCTGCACCATTTCAGAGACAAGGCCACCAGTAGCTGGATCCTTCCTCCAGCAAGCTGAAAAGCATAAACAACCTCTCAAAACTTAACCACTGTAATTAATCAGTGGGTTTATTCCCCTCTAGTTTATTTCTGTTTTAAATAACAACACATTTCAAGGTCCTTGGTAAATTCCATCTTTAGAGACAGAATGATCAGCAATATTCAATTCTATAGGAGATCAAGGGAAGTTAATGGTGTTTTGCCCCACATCAGTGAGAGATTATTAAGGCAGCTATTCAAAGGGTAACGACACGATGATTTTCAGTAGTTTGCATTTATTTAGATCTAAAATTTGTCCTTAAGTTCTGAAGACTTGAAACTCCATTACTTTAAGAACATCAATTTTGCACTGCATCCAGCTGCACACTCCTCATAGAAACATCTGTAATTTAGGAACAGAAACTATTAAAAAATGGTTCCTAGTTCAACCTTTAGATGAATTGCAATAAGCAAATAACTTCAAACATGCAGCAGAACTGAGCATCAGGAATGGGGAGATCAGGTCAAACGGCATCATGCCAGAGTGTCTTATTTCACCAGGCAAGTACAACTAATCAGCATATAATAGCTCTGATGAAATATCAGAATAAAGCAAGCTGGTGCACAAAGGAGTCTTTTACCAAAGGAAAACTTCATGCCACTAGAGGATTTTTCTTTCCCCCCCCGGTTTTCCACAGAGAAAACTTGTGAAAACTTGTGTAGGAAAAGCCAGCCCACCCTGTTCCCACCACCACACACGCCTGGAGTGCGCTCGTGCCCCAAAGGCAGTCATATTCGGGTGAAAACGTAATGGCACTAGACTTAAGGGAATAAACACAGCAGAAGTGGAACAGATCTCCAAAAATTTTCTTAGGCTTGTATTAGCTATGACTGAGCAGGAAGCCGCAGGCAGACGATCTAATTCAACGGCTCCACAGCATTCTCACTTCTGCAAACAGTCATACAAGAACAAACTCATCTGCAGCTCAAAATCGATTCTGAAACACGCAAACACATCATACATTACTGGCCTAAGAGCAAGCTACGCGGAGAGAAAACTTGTATACAACTGACTCTTCACATCTGGGGTTTTCTGTGCTTTTTCTTCAATCTAAAATTTAAATAACTCATTTTTGCTATTTATATTCCTTTCCTTCTTCCACCTCCTCACACCTTTCTTTCCTTGGCTTCCTCTGTATCATCACAACAGATGAAGAGGAGTCACAAGGGATATAATTCAAAAAGACAGTGGTTTTCAAGAACATAATTCTCACAGGATTTCATAGCACTTCATCCAAGCAAAAACAGGCCGAGGTTAACTCTTCTTCCACAATGGTGAACAATTTTTTTTCCAAGATTTTTTGTATTGCTGTTTATTTATGTTTTCATCTGGATTTTTCACATTTAAAAATCTCTAACTATAAGATCCACTCTGGCACAATTTCCTTTAAATAGCAAATACTTTAAGCATTTTTTTTTTGTTCTTTAAAGGGAAATTAATTTATGCAATACCAAAAATACAAGCAATCAACATTTTGAACTAATTTTTTCCTGCCTGTCAACACAAACATTTGAGAAAGAGATCTGTATTGCCTCTGACAAAAGCAATTTGTAAATTAAATTAATAACATCACAAAAGATATTCAGGAATCTTAAATACTGTTTGAAGCAAATACCAAGTTATTCCAACGATTTCCTTGAGGAGAAACAAACCCTTTCAGTCCAGACCTACACCTGCCTATAGTGCGGGCCCCAATCCTGCACACATTTGCACTCGGGTATGTCTTTCTGCACTCATAATAGTTTCATTTGCCATGTACTGAGCTCCCCAAAAACTCCCCAGGGCTGTGCACGTGTCCAGGGACACAGGCAAAACCTCCACACAAGAGGAAGTTCTTGCACAAAGGTACAAGTCAGATAAGGTGTATGCTTCATCTGTTTACTTTCTTCCTCCATTTAACAGCCAAAGTATTAATCACAGTGAGGCTGATAAGCATAGCATTTGGCAATAAATACCCTCTTTTGACTCTGCTCTCTCAAATAATAACCTCTATGCAATAATAATATCACAAAGACCTTGGTTATCTCCTCCAGAGTTCCTGTGCTGTGGAGAATCTACTGAAATCAATGGGGTGGGTTGTTCGGGTTTTTTTTTTACCGCTAATAAAACTATGAAGGAAGAAAAGGGTATCTATCATATCAATCTGCAGCGCTTGAAAAGCATGCATACCAAATTCCATTTACAACAAGGTTTCAGCACACCTTTGTCCAAAGCAAACTTTTTTGTTGTCACCATTCACTGCTAACCTGACTCCGGGCTGATGGTGATAGAGTGGCTCATTGTGTTATTGTGGGAAATTGCTACCGAGAGATCTCCCATTCAGCCCTGGGATTGAAGAACAGGCATTCTCAGGGAGCGGCCACTGCAAGGGAGAACCTCTGGATAGCTGCCGGAGAAATTTCTCATGTAGAAGGAAAGTTGAACCCATTATTATCACCATGCTCACAATATCTAAGTACCTAAACTGTATGAGTAGTAAAAATAACCAAAAACCTAAACCCCATTGCTGTAGAACTTCCCAGCATCAGGAGAAAAGTTAATTTTTTCTGCCACCATTTCTCACTTTCACAGAACGTAAACTAAAATTTGCAAGTTATTTAGTTTTCTAAACTGCATCGTGAAAATGAAGATAGTATGCTACCTAAGAAATTTTCCCTTAGAGACAGACAGGAATCTATATAAAAGCAAAAACACTAACCCAAACCCCACAAACAAAAGAGAAAACAGACACAAAAGTCATCACATCATTGTTCCATTTTCAATTTTGATTTGGTACCAGCACCTTACAAGACAGAAGCCTCTCTTGTTCCATGTATCTGATTTTCATTTTCAATGATAATACAGCATCAAGAAATTAATAATGCCGAATCTTTAAATGAAGATTACTAGAGGGGTTTGTTTTCTTTCAAGTGGGAAGACATTGGATCCCTGTTTATCTAAACAGAGAATGCTGAATCTCCATCACACTGAATACACCAATTGATGCAGCTATAAAGCTTAAATTAGCTATGAAATTACTTAAAAAGGGAAATCTTTGGGGTTTGTTACACTGTCTGAAATAGGATACAATGTGAAACAGAGTGGAGAAGAAATCAAGTTCTGTTGATACAGCACGAGATAGCCCAGTGGGATTACCAGCACTCAGGCTGCCCCATAACCAATTTAATTCTCAATCTTCACCATTCTAACTAAATTAATTCCCATGCTCTATCAACTCATTCAGGCAATGGAAGATTGAAAGGTGTTGTTCTCAATAAAAATAAATTGGCAT
Source organism: Cuculus canorus (assembly GCF_017976375.1). NCBI lineage: Eukaryota > Metazoa > Chordata > Aves > Cuculiformes > Cuculidae > Cuculus > Cuculus canorus. The sequence goes on from NC_071409.1 coordinate 20,076,657, forward strand.
TGTTCTTTCATATTAAGCAACACAGTGAACTACTGGACAATTTGTATTACGAACTGGAAACCAACATCACTTCAAAAACCTACACCAAGGCCAGCAGTGTTGGTTGAAAGGCACTACATGGCACAGTGCCAGGCTCGCCCCTCCACCTGCCCTGGCTGCAGTCAAAATGCAACATTACCAATTCTCTAACTCCTAGTTACAAGAGTTACTCATTACTAACTTATAAGTAACTGTTAACTAAAATTTCCTAATAGTTCACCAATTGATATTATAGCTTATAGCCTTAGCAGAACATGTAGAGGCAACAGCAGCACTGACAGGTTATTAACACACTAATTATTTTTAACATAATGAAAAATTTCTGAAGATTGATGAGAATTCTCCTGAAACCTAGGACAAGCAGCACACATCTTGCAGTTCACAGCACACTGCTTGCCGGGGTCCTTTGGGAACAATCTCTGAAAGATTGAATCTAAGGCGACCTATGGTTCCTGGTTGTTTGGGATTTTTAATTACAAAATATCATCCAAAAATATGTTACCCTGCTGCTTTGAGTTCCAAAAGATGAGAAAAGATTACAACGGCTTGCTGTTACTCTGAGCTTAGGCAGAAAGGTAGTCAAACAGAAAAATAGGGAGGAAATGATGTAAGAAAACAATGCGTTCTAAAGCTAGGTCTGCAGATGTGTACGCATTTTCCCATTTCCTAAAAATTTTGAGGACATAGCAGTGATTATCCAAGCCTACACAGACTCCACTCAGGATAAAACAGTTAGCATTAACCTGTAGGCTCCCACTAAAAATGAATCTTGATGGAAGGCAGCTCAGGTGCTTGGAGACACAGATGGACACGCATGCCTACAGAGCAGTAGGGCCAACACAACTGTGCTGGAGACAATGCATCACACACCAACAACTGCAGAAAGTTAAGTGTTAAAGCAACAGAAAGATCTTTTGAGAGAGTCAAGAGGCACATATACAAGACAGTAATAAGAACCAGAAGTTGAGCTAGGTAAAGAAAGGTAAATTTCTCCACAACTTGCAATAATTTTTTTTAATGCAAAATTATTATTTAATTAGAAAGAGGGCAGTCACACTTTGTGTTTCCCTATTGATTCAACTGCACACAGCTGCAATGAAGTCAATTAAATGCTTGAAACTGAAGTTAGCTTTCCACATCCTTTAAATGACACAATACTAGTCAAGCAAAAAACTTGACCAGACAAGCAGCAGAAAGCAACTTTCAAGTTTCATGCCACACGTAACTGCAGTTTCCTTTTCCCTTGTTACACTTGGAGAAATTAATTTCCATAGCTGCATATCAAGCTTCAGAGGTGCAAGAGTCAATACTCAAACACATTTAAGAAGTCCATAGAAAGGAAGAAGAGGTACTGCATAGAGGTGAACCACGAGAAGGCTAGTCTTACTGAATATCAGTGGGGTTTTTGATAGAGCAAAAAACCTTCCAGCTTAATAAGGCAAATGCACTTTTATTTCTGCCCTGAGATACCTGGCCTTCCCTCTCCCCAGCTCCATAACAAGCATCTCCAGCCCCACGGATACAATGCACAATTCCAGCAAAACAGCAGGGAACCATAAACTTCCTGGCCTGCCTGTTGCCGAAAGCCCATTGCTGTCAAACCCCATGCTGAGAGCCTTCCCAGCTCAAAACACTATCAAGAGTTATTTAGTCTGTGTTGGTCCCTGGAGCATTTCACGTCACTGACACGTACTGACAAATTGGGACATACCATCATTTGGCGTGGACTGAGAGAAGGCACATATGAGCCAACAAAGCCATGCAGCAAGATTGCCCCTTTGCCCCATCCAGCTCTGGAGCCACGTCACTGGAAGTCAGTGCCACAATCTCCGTTCAAAACACCTCTTTTCTTCCTCTGCTTCGCTGATTTTCAGAACGCAGACTTCATTTGTTTCCTAAGTTGGCAGAAACAACCCTACTTTGTCATGAGGTAAATCCACCGTACAAGCCTCAGAGTAGACTAGCAAGTATGAAAAAATAAAATCATCAGTACCAAAGTTTCTCTGTAGTCCATAATGGTACAGAAGGGCAGTCTGTGTGTTCAGAGATGGTTTAACCTGTTGATATCAAATAGTTGTTCAGCATCTCATTCTCCTTCTGGTGCTCACTAAGGAAATTCCCTCACCCTTAATGAATTCTGGCCAATCTTTTCCATTACCCCAGACAAAACTTCGACCCCAAGATTCTTCTCTTATGTCATTCTGTGTTCCTATGCACTGTTCCAAGCCCAGATATGAATAATCTAAGTCACAGATTGCTGGACATCCCTCCTCACCATCCTATAGGTGCTGGAGATACCTTACACTTCATAAAGCATCCGCTTAGAGCGCAGCATATAGAACTGAGTACTACAGCTCTACGCCAAGAAGTAGTCACTGCTTGTTACAGCTTTGAATGCTTAAAATAGAGTTATCTGAAAGTCAGCATCATCACAAGTCACTTCACTGAGTACTCTGTGTTTAAGGAAGAGCAGAACAAGATTTATCACCTGTAGCTAAAGAGACAGTGGATGCTCTGATTTTCTTCCTTCTTACCTATACACATTAGCTGTGTAGAAATCTCAGAAGACTACTTGGTCAGAAATAATGAATGAGATATTCATTCTCATACAAACAAAGCAGACTATAATACGCTTATTATTAAGAAGACAGTGAGGTATATCAGTCTTGAAGGCTTTTTTTTGAACACTTCTTAAGTTGACTAAATCAAGAAAAGTCATGTTGTTACTAACAATTGCCTTCTTGTGACAAACATGAGTAGGCCGAGTCTCATATTTCTTAAATATGAAGAAAGTTTTCACTAATAATAAACAAAGACAAAGAATTATTACAACCATCCCGCTTATAGCGTGAACGCTGCAGTATCATTGGGTTATAAAAGGATTAAGAATTCCCGAAGATTAACAGAAAAATGATCAAAAATGCAGAAATATGGTACCAACAGAAGAATTTTTAGACCAGCTAACAGACTGGAAGCCCACTCTCCAAAGTCACCCATCCCTCTCTCTAGGAAGGATGACTATGGGAAAAACACAGTTTGGTGCAGTTTAACATTACATACCTGTTATCAGACAGGGGTCTACAGGGGTCTACATTCCTCATCAAGTTACTTAGAAACATGGAATCCAGTCATGTCAATCTAAAGCAAGAGAGCTCCCTATCCCAAATATAAGTACAGCAGAGAAGGGCATCATGTATTTATTTTATACTTTATAAGTTTAGTTTAACACATGGTCAAACACAAGGTACAACTAACAAAAAGATTTTTATATTAAAAAAAACCTAATCAGTGGCAAGAAGACACAATGATGTAGAAAACAGATGCATAAAATGCACTGCTAGATCTAAACTTTTGCATTTAAATAGACGCCAGTGCCCCAAAAAGAAAATGAAAGAGGTAGACTCTGTTCAGGACAGTAGTGCAGGCCACCGTTCATTGATACATTAAATCTGATAACTACTTTTGCAACTTCCTTTGGCAGTTTTAACTCCTACAGTTTATATTCAGGTTCTTACTCGCCCTGTATCCCATCACAGAGGTTTCAGATCATCATCTAAGTCAGGAGAGATGAACATATACACACAAATACACATGCTCACTTTCATAGTGGGTATAATTACCTTTACTTATCTCAAGATCCTTAGAATACTTAAGCCACGTTCAGAAGTAAGCAAGTTCAAAGAATTAGTAAAGAACAGAAAGCCAAGTGGTGAAGAGAAAAATCTCAGTTTTCCCCTCTCTCATTGTCCTGGATTTAACCTGCTACAAAAACTGTCCACGTGTGCCTCAGCCTCACAACACGGCATACCTGTCCCCCAAAGCCTTCCACACACTTGCTTCAAGAGAGCAGCGTACCAGGGAGCACAGCTCCTGCCATTGGCACATACCAAAGATTCCAGATCATTTCTGCACCAGGACTAAAATGTTCTCATCAACTTGCATTTCTGTTATAACACGTTACTCCAGCCTCAAAAAAAAGTACAATCTCAGTGTGGCAAGTTCAGTATTGTTTTTGGAAATCTTTTCTTGGGTGCTGGGGATGCAGAAAAAAATGGGTTAAGAAGTTTAACACACAACACAATCCTCCTATTCCCAAAAATAAAGTCCAGGCATAAACCCTAAGAATGCCACACATCTATCGAATTCTTTTCTCTTTTTATTAGCACAGGGAAGACAAGGACAGGGGTACTTTGTTAATGCTTCATCTCTTCATTAAACTGCCTTCTTTCCATAAATTTTACTAAATTGCTAAACAGATGTTGCTAACTTTGAGATATGTCTACAGCCAAATCCTTTATGAAATCACGTATTGCTAGAAGCACACACACAAAAAAAAAAAAAAGAAGGAAAAAATATGGTAAACAATAAAGTCTCATTGTATTTAACAGCTGTAAGTCTTTGTTAGAAACAGCTATCCCAGAATATGCAGGCACATTCATGAGGTCGAGTGAATTCTATCTGAAGTTTACAGAAGGAAGCATATACAAACAGTCTTACAAAGGTATTTTCATTGCAGGAAACTCCAAGCACTTCACTGCTTCAGTGGCTGCCAGCCCACCACACTGTGAGCCAGCCCCACAGCCAATGGTGGAGCAGGCAGAAGCAACACTAAATACACTTCACTTGCACTACAGGATTAATCAGATCAGAAATCACTAATTAAATCCTGCTTTATGATTTAGCCTTTAATTCATTACGAATGCAAAGGCCAAACGTGCGATGGAGCCTAGTGAAAGTCATTCTGGAGTGCTTTGCTCCAGCTATCCCTGTCTCGATGTTCAGCCCTCCTTGGAAGTAAATGTCTTTTTAATCACTATGTAAAAAAGAGACTTTTGAAAAGAATCTAATGGCTAATTGCTGTACATTGTTGAAAGTGATAACTGCAAATCAGTGACTATTCAAGTGCTATGCTGGTGGCTTACCACTGCTTAAGATCACCATATTTTTTTGGTTCTTCAAAGCATTCCTATTTCCTCACTTAAGATGAGAAAACTAGAAAGTTCTCATCTTCTGCAAGTTTGCCTCCCTGCTTTAATTTTGTGGACTTCCTGCCAATAATACTGGTGAAAAGTAAAGTCTGGGTGGACAGAAAACATCCTGACAGAAGGATAGCCAGCTTTACTATACTTAAAATGTTGTGCATTTCTCCTCATCTGTCATTGCACAGCGCAGCTGTCAGCATGCGACCAGGTACATAACACCTTCAGGCACCTGGAAAAGGTCCTACACATCCCCCACCGTGGCTGCAGCCTCACACTTTCAGATAAACTGGCTCCCTAAGACTTCCTTAAGATTTCCTCTTCCCCTTGCACTCAACCCCAGCCATCGCACTGCAGTCCCAAGAGAAGAGACACAACAGTGCTTTCCAAGCAAGTTGGCTTTTAAGAGCACATCCTCCCCAATCTCTCCCGATAAAACTTTTTAAAATACGCCCATAACCCCATCTGAATGGCCTGGTCTGATGTAGGTGGCTTGGCCTTTCAAGCAATTCCTCCGTTTAATTTCCTCAACAACTGCACTCTACAAAAGCAAACATCCTGTGCCGTTTCCAGAGCCAGATCCCAATTGCAGCACGGGCAGGAGGGGAGTGGGGACTGGCAGCAGAGCTCCAGCCCACACCAGGGAGCTCCACCAGCCACTGTCCTTACAAATCTGGGTCACAACTGGAGTCGAACACAAGTTATAGTAACAGATACTTGGCTGTAGAACACAGTTTGACTGGTCTGCAAGCAGGTTGGCAGGGTGGAAGTGCTGTACTCCTCGTGCCCAGTCCACGCTCAAGGTGGTGCTCCCTGAGCAAACATATTCATAATTGGGCTTATGGGGTTAACAGCGACTGTATAGGAATCTTAACCTTTTAATGAAGTCACTGAAACTACACAAGGTAGATATTGGGGATAGACACATTATAACTCACTCTGCAACTCTTCCCTTTTGACCAGCTTCAAGCCCCATGAAACAATATCCAAGCTGATGATACATGTCAAACATTTTCTCACTAGCTTCTGTTTCATAAAGCAAAGCATAAAGATCTTAAAAATTACCTGTATCAACCTCAGAATTCAATCCCTTTAAGGCACTCTGACTCTTAAATAGCTTGCTGTCTCTTCCTATAATAAGGACAGCCAACATCTAAAGCTCAATGCAGAGGAGCAGTTGAGGTAAAGCCAAGGCTGCCATCCTCAGAATAAAGGCAGCTGTTCAACGAAAGGAAGAAAGCCTTTCAAGGAAGAAACGCAAAAATTCTGATAGCACAAAATTGCAACCATGACACTGGGATCTTTTTAAAATACATTTTTCTAGAGGGTTTTAAGTGCCATCTACTACTCTTCTAATAAACAGGCATTGCAATCTAATCTCAGTGGGGAGAAATGTTTCCACTTTGTCTTTGCTAATCTCCAGATAAATATCTCTTTTCTTTAGCAGAACTAAAAAAATCACTGTGGCTCCACTGGAGACAAGAGGGTGGGGGTAAATCTTCAATTGTAGACAACATCAAAAAAACCTTTAGCTACCATTTTTTAGTACTCCATAAATGATCACACTTTTGAGCGTTTTAATACAGCCTTAGCCAAAAGGATATTCTCGCTTCAGTCAATTATGCTTGCAACCTTTGACATGCGTATGCCTACAGAAGACCCATTACAAGGTAAGGTCGCCCAGCACTTACCCTTGGGTCCCAATAGCAAACAGACATTAACGTGCTCTCCCAATGGTGGCTGATTTAACACAATGCTGAACTCAGCGCTCAATAACCACCACAGCATCCAGGGCTACCGCCTGTTAGATACCTGACATCCACCCATCACAAACTCACAATCTTCTAATATAAGGGGAACTTATTAATACAGTCCAAATTTAAACATATAGTTATAAGTTTTAAACAGCTATGTAGGATTGACGACAGAAATAACCACTTCCACACAAGAAACTTCTTGCACCTTCTCTTGTGCTAGAGCACCCCTAAACATATTTACTTGACTATGGTCACAGATCCAGTTTTTATAGAAGTATTCCCTTTGAAAAACAGCTCTACAGAAAGAAGCATGTATCTTGTCTGAACACCAGATGCTTGTACACTCTCCAGCTTTAGTCAGCGCTCCAGCAATAAAAGTAGAATTGTAGTGTTTCTTCTCATTTCTGTTGGCTTTACCTTGTTAGTTGGCAAAGCTTAGATCCTACGCAGCGTCTCACATCAATAACTGATGTTCAAATCAGAATCCAAACAAATTACATTTCAATCTGCTCAGAAATCAGAGCAAGCATTTTATAATAAAGTCATTTATTCCAAAGCACTCAATGCCTGGGGGAAGCTTGCTTCCAGAAATATCACACTCAAGTATTTTATAGCCACAGCATTATTTCTTTGGTGTTCAATACCCACAATCACAACCAACTCAAATCGGCAACAACAGTGCATCACAACTGCCTGACCCCCTCTCCACTCCCAGATGAAGCTTACTGGTTTCCAGGCACAACTCACACCATTGGATACAAGATACCTTTGGGTCCCCAGTCCTTCAAGATCATCCCACTGTCCCACCACCCACCCTCCAAAGTCACTGAACTAGTGGGTCTGAAAATTTAAAAGCTGAGATCAAGATCTTTCCAAGGGCAAGTACCTACATTGGGCATTGCCAACAAGCTTCAACTAGACTGTAGGAGCAAGGAAGAGAATTTGGAGAGTGCAGACTGCTCTGACACATCTGCCTACAGGGCATGGAGGGAAGAGAGCCAGCAAAGTAAGCACAGAAGTCTTTATCCTTAGGTGACACTGAGGCAATCCACACATGCCAAAATTGTTATGTAATTAGCATGTTCTTAATTTTGTACCCTTAGAGAAGCTAAGTGTACTTAATAAACTGAAACTAAAGTAATGCAAGATAAAGCAACCCAAGTAACTAATCAGTTATAAGACTTCAAATAGAAGTGAAGTATTTAATTATAAACCATCAGTTCAAGCGCACAACACAATACAGGTCCATAAAACAATACAGTTCAATGAGATCTTTGCAGTCCACTGAATTTAATGACAAGCTTGATCTAAATTCACAAGATTCAAGGCTTCCTCCAAGACAATTTTATGCAACAAAATCCATTTAAAGAAATGACATGAAAAAAATGAAAGTTTGAGTTTTCCTCCAATACTCATATAAATTGTATACCCTCCTGTATCCTCAGCTTTTGTTCTCACAGCAGTACCTCTATCTCCAAAACCATTCAGCCTACTGGGAAACTGGTGTATAGGGGAATGAATTCATACGGGAAAAATTTCTTCAAAAGCCTCCATCCCCATTACTGCATTTCAGAATCCTTTAAACTATGCTCTAATGCTATCAGTTGACATTATTAATCATGAATCTACAATCTAAACACAAAACACTGAAGCTTACCACCGACAATGTCATTAACAGCTAAAAAAACTAAACAGTTTTAGGGACAAATATCTTGAAAATAACAAAGTTATGCTGATGTGCATCAGAGCAAAGGCTATGCTTGTCAAATTCTCATTTTTATTCTAACTTGAGTAACTTCTACAGCAGATAAGCATCAGTAAGGAGGAAGGTGAGGGAAAGGGAAAAGATAATGGAGCATTTCAGAGGATATGAAGTCCCCTCAGGCCTTCTTCCAAATTCAGTTTCATAGAACTTAAGCACCAAATATAACAGGCATTTCCGATGTCCATTTCTGACAAGCTTGTTTTGTTTGTTTTCCAGTTATCACCACCACTAATTGAGTAACAAAAGCCTAGCATCTAAATGCTTTTGTGCATCCTGGAAAATAGCAGCAGTACATCTTGCAGAGGAATGTTGTTGTACCATTTGCAAACATTGTGGAAATATGTTTATTCCTTATAAAACCAAGCCAACGGTTAGGAAAAATAAAGCATTTTCAGTATAGTATCCCAAGCACAGTAAAATTCAGTCCTTGAATAGGAAAGCATAAATCTCATTGAATCAGACTGAAACGAGGCTCTTTTTCACTAGGAGATAGATTCAATGTTAGAGTATTCATCAAGGTATCTGTGGTTTCATGAAAATACTAAAGGTTAAAAGACTGGTTTTTTTAGTTCTCTTAAGTACAATGATTGGCAATTCAAAAAGATTTTTGAGGAAGACTTCATAGAACCACTTTTAGAAATAATCAAGAAACCTTAAGCTGCACTCCACATGCAAGTTCCCATTAAGTCACATTAGCAGTACTCGAATTAACCAAAAAGATGTTTGGAATTCTTTCTGCATTACACAGACCTTCCTATTCCTCATTCAGCATCCCAGCACTCTCCATGTCTACATTTAAATCTCACCCACCCTTTGGCAAGACAAAGCCTGGTGCTGAAACCATGTCTCCAATGATGCAACTGAAGATCAACAAGGACTGCAAATGCAGCTGTACTGTAGGTGAACCTATGTAAACTCAGCTGCTCTCAATTAAGTTAAGCCCATTGCTTTAAGGGCAAACCTATATATATATATATATATATATACACACACGCACACATACATAGGGAAACATGACCCGAGGGCTACATGACCCGAGGGCTTCATGTTCCAGACATGAAGTCTGGAAAAGCTAAACAGACTTCATTAAGTCAGTCCCATAAAGTTATGATCCATATTTCAGCATGCTTCTTTTTGGATGCATCCTATTAGCTGAGATTTTCAACCAGGATATTACTAAAAGGAGATGTTCATAACCTAATAGTTCTTTGTACTGCTTGGAATCCAACACACGATAGAGGTACCTCTGTTATGGATATCTTTCTGTTACTCATTCACACCTTGGTATTTCAGCATTAGAGTTGTGCTTGCACTCCAAAGCTCACTGTCCCTTCCCCCATAAGGACAGAAGTCAAAGATCCACGGACAAGCACTTCAAGTCAAACATACCCTTTGCTATTTCAGGCTTTAACGTAAGCAGATTACAGCTCAGTTGTATTCTGCCTGAACTTTTGTTTTGCTCTTACCAATGCCGCACTAATTATCCCTGACAAAAGACGGACTTTAATTAACTAGCAATGACCAAACTTAATCTACAAACTCTTTCTTCCCACACAAGTCCTTTAAGTAGCCACTAAGTAACAAATTTCTGGAGTGAATCTTTAGGAGATATTCTTACCCCACAGAGTTCACGTGGAATTCAAACAAGGCTGGAGAGACAGGCTGTCATGGACGCCCTGTCCAAGCTGCCAGGGACGCCCCGTCCGCAGAAGTCAAGGCGCACCTCTGGCTGTGGAACAGCTTTTCTGCAGATCCGGGATACTTGTGCTCTTGCAGCACACGCTGTTCCGGGAAGGCTAGGCAGCTGCTATGCAGCCCAACGCACTTCACAGCAAGTAAATATATAGACAGACAAGATCTCCACCTCAAGCCCGTCAGAAGAGAAAGGGAAGATCTTTCCTCATGTCCTTTTGTACAGAGGACAAGAAAACTGTCTCTTCAAATACAAGAAACAAAGACCAGAGACAGTTTCAAAGTAGGAAGAAATCAAGGTATTGGGACAGGCAGCTAAAATAAATAAGAACAAGTCATTTAAATCAAAACCAGGTAGTCAAGCTGTCCTTTGAACTAGCACATCACTTGCTAAGGTATGCTACAGGAGCTCTTAAGAGAGACCCGCCACATGTGCACACAGAGCATCTAGGAGACCAGATTTTACCTTCAAACATTTTGCACTTACCTCTTCTTAATCTTTTTCCTTTAGGGTGGGAGATGGTAGTTAGGGGACAAGACTGGCAGACAAACAGAAGGACGACTGATTCCAAACAGCACAAGTACTAAAAGACTAAAGCTAAAGTAAAACCTGCAATTTCTCCCTTTAGCACGGACGTTTTCCCGTTGCACTGTACCTCAGCAGGAACATCCTTGCCTGCCAGGGGAAGGTGCTGTCCTGGCTGGGAAGGCAGCATGGGATGGGGATGCTTTTGGGGTGGCAGACATTGGACATGCACACCATGGCCACCTCCAGTACAGAGCCAGCGCAGAAGCAGGGATGGCATGTCATCCTCGGCTTCAAAGCCACAGATGGGTTGTTCAAGTGTAGGTTCAGGAAAGGCTGAAGCAAGCTCACCACCAGACCAGCACCCGCAGAGCCACACCAGACCCTCACAGTCACCTTTCTGCCTGTGCTGGGAGGCGAGGCAAGGAAAGGCAGCTCCAAGGTTAACTTCCATCTGGATCAACCCTGGGGTTTAACCCACACAGCCAAACAAGAGAAGCGATAGGAACCAAGGGAGCCGGAGGCAGAACTGACCTTTCAGGAGCAGCACTACTTAGAGCTGTGTAATCAAGCCACAAAATTGCACGTTTGGGTATATCTGTAGTATTCCATCTACCTATATACATGCAGAGCTGGATTGCAGCACCTCCTTTTTTAATATCATAATGTTTAACTACTTAACCGAGGTGATCCGCCAAGTTCTGTATGGCAAACACTTGTGAAACCATTTCCTTCCCCCGCTGCCTACAATGTATTTAGAGAAATATTTGATTTACACCACAAAGGGAATTCAAACATAGCTCAAGAGCAAATAAAACCTCCCTACACCATATACACACACAACCTAGGTAAGATGTGCGAAAATACCTCAGTGTTTTCCTACCCTTCTGGCTTCTGCACATTCAACGCTCAACAGTGGGAAGTTTCATCGTCACAGAACCAGTCAGGATCATCCTGCAAGAGCTATTGAATCATCACAGCATTAAAACTGTGGGAGATTATTAGAGGGAGATTAATTGTAATTAATACATGCAGTTTAGGTTTAAAACAACAAATGCTAATTTCCCCAAATTTATGGGAATTGAGAGGGGAAATTGACTTGAAAGAAAATTTACATAGATTACAATTGTAAGCTCATTTAATTTGGGTTATTTTAAGAAGGAACTATGAAAGAGAAATTATGATCCTCTCATTTGAGAAAGAGGGAAACTTTGGGTAAAAACCTATCCCGATTCCATGGTAAAAGGAAAACAATATAAACATAACAGAATATAAAAAGGGAGAAAAAGGAATAAAGAAAAACACAGCAATGGGTATAAACTAGAACTATGGAAAATTAGTAAGGGAAACCAAGACTGATGTCAAGACAAGTCAGACAAAAGAAAATAATCATGACTTGCAGGATGACAGAAAATAAGCTGCTTTTTAAAATAAACTAGGAAGGACTGAAATCTAATAGTGGTATAACCCCAGTGCAAAATACAAGGAAAATTGGGGCTAATGACACAGGGCAAATAAAACATTTAATAAATTTTTTCACTCATATTCAGAAAGAGGCAAAAAAATGCACTTTTATGAAATCATTAATTACCTCAGTGGCCTAGTCAGTTCCAAAATCTAGTAATTAAGTTTTGGTTGAGGCCATTGAGGAAAGGCCTGACGTTCTGTCAACAACGGGATGCACTGCTGTGGAGGGATGGAGGGGAGACCCTACTGCTCCAGCACCAGAAGGAAGCTGGACAACTACTGCAATTACATCCCATCAGTAAGGCACAGCTTTCAGACAAAACAAGCAAAAGTCAATACAAGATCCCAGCGATAAGGAATCCAAATAAATGAACACAATCAGCACTGTTGTTCTATATAAAACAGGTCCTATCAAACAAATCCAAGTGTACTCTCTGACGAGATTACACCTTTGCTTGGAAAGATAGCTGTGTTAGCACACATATATTCTTTAGTCGGCATTTGACTTAGTACCACGTAACACCGATAAAAGAGTTAGCACTGCTCAATCAAAATGAAATATCTACAGCATATGAAGAGCCAGCCAGTTAACTGACCACAGTTTAACCTGTGAGCTGATAACACTGTCTGCGAGTCAGCCACATCGTGGGTGAAGACAGACCCCACTGCTCAGTGCACAGCACTCTGGAAGGACTTATTGGCACTGTCCAAGACTTATTCTTATGGTCCCAGGGCCAACAAGGATTGAACATTAAAGAACAATAAGAACCAGTGAGCTGAAGCAGGAGCCAGGCAAATCAGGGTTGGGCACAACATTAAAAACAAAAAACCCAAGATTAGCTACTGGAGTAGACAGGATCAGTCAGGGAAGTGAACAGTGTCTCCTCCTCTTATGGAAGTATGACTATGTGCTCACCACAAATAAAACTTACAAGCAAGCCAGGATAACTTTATCCTTTCTAAAAAAGAACTATAACCCTACTAAATTAAGCGTATGATGTACCGCTTACTGACAATTTTATTAGCTTGCAAAAATTTAGTTGGCATTTTTAAGTAAACTGGTTTTGCCCCGCTTACCCATAACAAGTCACTCTTTTACAAAGATATCCTACAGATACAATATAATATACTAAAGAGAAGGCAAATAGTTATTGCCCTCTTGCCACATCAAGCTATCAGCATTCCCCCTCTGGGAGAGGCTTCCAGAGGAGCTCAAACAACACAGAGACACTGCCAGGAGGCTTGTCAAGTCTCATGTTGGTGAGGGAAACCCCCAGACACATGCAGACCAGTAATAAGACTTCTAGTCTAGTCTCAACAGGAACAAGACCCAATAACCATTTATCTGCAGTTACTTCAACTCTGTGTCTTGTTTTATCAGCTGTAAAATGGGAATAATGAAATGCATCACCTCTGTCAGCTGCTCTGGTATTTACCAAGAGCAAAGGAACCCATCACATTGGTTATTCGCCAATGTTTATTTAATGATTTCCTACTAAAATTGACTGCCTGTCCTGGCCAGTAATGCTAATTAAAATTATCAGTTCACAGGATCTGTTTGGCTGCCCACATTACAACTACAACTGTACGCTACAATTTCTTTCATATGGACCTTCCTAAATTAGGAAATGCTTAGCAGTTTGTGGGTGGGACTAAAACTAAACCACAGCATCCAGCTACCCACATAGAGCCACCGTTAAATAAAACCCCAGGGATCACTGCTGCTGCCTGTGCCCCCAGCAATGCACAGTCCAGGGCTGTTCCCTCTGCCCTATCTTTCCAATTCCCAGCCAGGCTCTTCCAGCCAGCTCCTGCCCTCCTGCTCCCCCACTAGCACTCTCATCCCTTGAAGGTGAGTGAGTTCCTATTGCCCACGTTAACTCTTCCCTTGCCATATGGGGCTGAAATCCCATCAGAACAGTAAAATCACCTCCAACATACTTTGGACCAACTCAACCATGATTGAGCAAGTGGCCACAATGGGACATGTCGTTCCCAGTCATTTCATTAACTGCCCAGCCAGAAACTCTTTTAAAATTTAAAAAAAAAAACAAAACAAACAAACAAAATCTTTTAAATGCACTGGCTTATTGTGATTTTTAATTAGTGACAGGATTTCAGATAGTGCACACCCACTGCCCCAAAAGGGGGGTGAGAGGAGTACGTGTGCGTGTGTGCTTGTGAAACCATTGTTCCTCCATCAATACAGCTCCTCCTCTAGGCCATCCAAGTTCTCAGCTGCCCAGTCACACAACTTTGCAAACTTTATGTCACCGGCAAGGAGTCTTGTCCAAAGCCTGAGGGCTCCACTGGGACCATTACTCCTCCACCACACCGCTTCACCTTCCTCCTGCAACCAATAACTAAGGAAGGCAAAGTCCACACTGGTAAGCTGGGCAGACAACTGTTCTGTAAGCAGTTAACGACCCAGGCAGGCCTACGGAATTGTGCTGGGCAGTGGTTGGGATCCAGGATCTGACACCATCTGGAAGTTTGCTTGGCTTTTGTTTCAAGTCTCCAGCACTGATGGATGGAAACAAGTTCCCAGTTCTTCTGCATTAACATAAAGACAATTAAAACCATTTCCCTCCCAAGTAGCTCAGAAACTAAAGCACATCACACAAGTTCAAATGACAGCATTGATAATGTATTTAAGTAAAACCTGACTTTTTGGAACAAAAACATCCCAAAAAACCAAAACCTCAATTCAATCATTGTCAACAAGTTCCTGTGATGACTCCTTGTAAGAGGGAAACACTCAGATGAAAGCCTGCAGAAGGACTCATTGCATCTTCCTCTCTCCAAGAAAGATTAACTACTACCTGACAAAAGCATTTCTGCTGAGAAAGGGAACACCACAGGCCGGTATTAAAGCCATTTCAATGTTGCTACCAAGCAATTAGCTGATAATACCTTCACTACATGCCAATTTTTCCTTTTTCAGAGTACTGGTGCAAGCATAAGTAGTAATTTGTTGTTTGTACAACCATTTCTGAAGTTGCAGGTGACTCGGTTTAGATTTTCCTTTCTGTATCACTGAGAATCTTTCCACTTCAGCATCGCACATATGTTCACCAGTTTATTTCACTGTTTAAAAAAAATCTCACAATAAAATAAGAAACACTTCCACATTGCATTTCAGGACAACTTTTATCTTACATCAGCAAATACCAACACACACATTTTGATTTTGAAATACTTAAAACTCACATTTGTGAACCACTGACCTTGTTACTTGGCTTTTTCCCTAAGCCAAAGCAACAAGGTTTATCTTGTATTCTGATTGCTTTGAAGTTTGTGATTATCCTGAATTTACCATGGTCTTTCCTAGTGATTATCATCAGCAAAATTATGGGTAAAAACCTCTAAAGCAGTTTTGGAACGCACCTTTATTGTTTGACCTGATGTTCAAAGCTCTTTGAAAGGTGCCTATCTCCTTTCCTGAAGTTAGGTTACATCAGGACCTTCTACTAACAGAAGTACCAGTTACAGGATATAGGAATGAAATTCCACCATGATCACAGCCATACCAAAGTTACTCTCCCAATACTGTACAGATCCATGCACATCAAGCACAAGCAGACTTGACATAAGTATTTTAATTATGTCAATTAATCAAAGGATAAGGATTGGATTTGTAAATTTTGCTGTTGCAATGAATGTCTCAAGTATTTTCAGCACACAATATTACAGGACCGAAGGTCCTCTTCTGTCCTTCCAGTTCCTTGAAGTCAGTCTGCCACTTATACGCTCCTTATTCATATATGAAAATACCACACTACATATTCATAGAATCATAGAATGTCCTGAGTTGGACAGGACCCACAAGGATCACCAAGTCTAACTCCTGTCCCTGCAGAGGACAACCCCAACATCTACACCATGTGCCTGAGGGCATTGTCCAAACGTGCTGCACACTAAAATCAGGTCTTTCTGCTCACCATAAGATATCTCCTATTTGGTTAGCTGAAATGGTTTTGGACTAAGCTGTTGGATCAAATTCTGCAAAGGTTTTCATTTATTGACAGACTACATTCATGCTTTCATCTGCCAACACTGGCTTTTGGCCTAAACAGTCCTATACCCCTTAACAATGCTTACATCTCTGATAGATTTAGAGATAGTAAAGCTCAATGGAACTTTTTTCCTGTTAAACATTTCTCCATTTCATCTTACGAGAAAGGCTTTCTACACTTCCACTCATGCTTGTAATCACCTCTCTGCAAATCTACCACTTCAGATCTACCCATCTTTCACCAACACAAGCAATCAGAACGTATAGAGCTTCCAAAAGAAGTCTCAGAAGGACTTGCAAAATAGTATCAATCTCCCTTCCCATCTCTATTAAAAAAGCCACTCTTTGGTGTATACCCTTTTCTATGGCTCTATCACCATTAACAAACTACGCTCACACTATGGTCAAGCAGTGCGAGTCACTGCACAGTCTCACTCTCTTCTTTAAAGCAATCCTCAATGCTAATACTGAGGATAAAGGTCATGAAGAGATGATACTTGCAGTAAAACATAGCAGCCACGCTAAATCTCTGTCTAATATACTAGGAAATAGATAAAAATGGTGGGTTTCTGTTTCTTCCTCCCAACTGTCTATTTTGCACATGGTGAGAGAAAAGTCAGGTTCTGTTGCTACCCCCTTCCATCTGCCAAACCCTTTTGCATTTTTCAAGAATATACAAGTCGTTAAATATCGTGAAACCATTTCTGAGAAAAGTAGGGATGTGCCAAAATGCTAAAATAGAGATACTTCACATTGTATATACTTAATATAAAATACTCATTAAAGAACTGGTCAAGCATTTGTCAATATTTTTACGGAAAGTCAGCTTGTGAAACTTTTTGTCCACTTGAATTACCTATATTCTGCATGTAGCTCCGCCAAATTGCCTTGCACTTGCACACGCACCCTGCCCAAACAACCACAAGCTTCTGCAAAGCCACTGTTCCTGGGGCAGCTCTGCAGTGCACAGCCACTCAAAGAACCACTAGAAGACAGTTAAAACTCACTTGCTGCACAGAACCAGGACACCGACACATAATTAAGACACGATGTATTTTACATTTATATTCACACTTATAAAAAAATAAAATTAATAGAAAATAACTCTCCAAAGAACAGAAGAGGAGAAAACTTGACAGCTCCAATCTGCCATCCCCACATACTTTCTAACTTGAGTACTCTTCTCGCCATGCAAGGTCAGCCCAGGCACCATGCCAAAGCTTTGCATTTCCCTCCCAAAAAGAAAGGAAGAATCTTCAAGTGCCACGTTGCTAACTCATGACCAGAAAGCAGCACCTCATGCCTGCCCAAAACTGCCCACAGTTTTGCAGCTGCAGTAAAACCATGTCACTGTCTACACGAGGATATATAAAATTTTATAATAGGTAGTATTATCACTATTCAAATAAACTCAATTCCTTAAAAAAAGCATATTATTATATTTGCTTATATTTCATTTTGAGAACACCAGAAAATCTTAAATGACAGAGCCACAAATAACACACTCTCTCTACTTGGAAACTATTCCCTACATTAATTTTTGTTGTCTTTACAATTCCATATTTTTTGCCTCCCAGCTCTTCTGTTTCAGAGGATAGTACAGCCATTTATCCACTCCCCTTTGTCCCCTTACACTAAACCAACAATTCAGGATGCATGTTGTAGCCTAAAAGAAAAAAAATCTAAAGAAGGGAACAGTAAAATAAGTATTTGTTAGGGCAGAGGAGAAAGGATCAAGATCTTCCAACAAGGACAACACTGTAATAGTCTAGAAGGCTTGAGAAACTAAAAAACCTTACAGCAACATTTTAGAGCACAGTATCATCCTGTTTGACACATGATCAAGAAATGCCACAAGGAAGCGAAATCACTGATATCTAACTTCAGTGTTCTATATACATAAATATTGCTTTTAGAGTAACATAGCAGCTCTCACACATCCACTGAAGCAACCCATTCAGACACACAAAAATTCAAATGTAGCCATGTTGTACGTTAAAGAGACTGCGGTTACAGAAGCATCTGAATGACTTGACTCTTATGCTAACCAGAAGTCAGAGGTGGCTGCTGTGGAAGACATCAGAGTCTGTTTTGGTTGCGCTCAGGATTGCCTAATTTCTACCCCACCACCATTTCCTGCCTATGGAAAAAGGCAGCTGGAACATCTGGACAAGTACGTCCAGCTCTGTTAACTAAGTGGGGAAAGGGTAGGGATAAAACACTGCATGCACAAGAGCTTATAGAGAGAAGACACTTAAATTAGGTAACAAGACCATACTTCTGCATTGCAGATATATGGCAGTCACGGCCATACAGTGCCCCAACTGTTGCTTGCGATGCATGCTGACCTGATGAATGGGCTTCGAATTAGTAAGGACAAATTTGCACTGTTTGTTTATTGACGTCACAGAGGATGTTTATCTTTTATGCGGTCATTAAAAGCACCAGTGAACTTGATAAGCAATAATAAAGATCTGTTAGAGTAGCATATGGACTGCAAAAATAAATATGCGGAGCAGAATTAAACAATTTACTTTTGCCATCAGTTGACATACATGTAACAAGCATGAAGGCAGACTGTATGCAAGTGTGAGCAAT
The DNA here is from genome assembly GCF_017976375.1 of Cuculus canorus. Classification (NCBI taxonomy): domain Eukaryota; kingdom Metazoa; phylum Chordata; class Aves; order Cuculiformes; family Cuculidae; genus Cuculus; species Cuculus canorus. The sequence continues at coordinate 20,095,495 of NC_071409.1, forward strand.
GTTAACAACTCCGACCACTTTTCTCCAATTTTATATCAAGTTCTGTGGAAGTTGTGCTTAGTTGAAAACCTTAGAACTTGACTTCTTTTCTTGTGTATCAGTTATGGTCAACTATCAATACCATAACCCACATGTTCTGTACCACATCCTGTAAGACTGCAGCGCTACATCTGGCAAAATTGGACACTATAATCCAGTAGCAAAAAATCCATTAGCCATAAGCTGCTCCTTGGTTAGTGCACTTTACCTTCCCAGCATCGCAGAAACAGCCTAGTGCCCCCGATGGTACTCTAAAAGAGTTTATGGCAAGACACTCCCTATTTTTCTGGCAGAATCCATAGAATACCACCAACTTCTGAATATAAGCACTTACCTCAACAGCTGAAATTAACCAGAGCGTGAAATTAACCAGTGAAATTAACCAGAATGTGAAAGTCTCTTTGGTTTGGTCTTCTAAGGTTTTTGTTTGGTTGGTTTCTGATGCTGTTGGTTTGAGGTCTTGCTAAAAAATGATTTAGTTTTACAACAAATAAACCCAGAGGACAACATACAAATACAAAGTTAGGTCATAAGGCACCCTGGATAGGAGCTACCTTACCTGCTTGAGAGTAAGTGAAACACTTAAGTACCAGAAAATGATGCTTCACTTTTGCTTATTCAGAGAGTTACTTTCATCAGAATTACCAGAGAGCCTCTACAATAACCTAAATCATAAATTTCTGCTTAGGGAATGGTGAGAAAACAACTGTGTCAAAAAACATAGACTTATGAATGTATCAATATACTAATCGAATTGCTGTAAAATTAACCCTTTATCCTCAAAACACCTAACATACATTTTCTGCCAGTACAAAAATCTGTGTGAAGTTCTCAGGGGAAAGCTGAACACTTGCAGGGACATGGGGCACAACACGAGCAGTGGATCACTCTTTCAGCTATCAAGTCACTTTGCGCTGATCCAGAATCTCAAATGTAGTTAGACGCCAGAGTTTATACAGGGCAATATTTGTGATACTGTTGCCATTTTATCTCCTCCTCCAAACCACAAAAGGTCACTTATTTAAGAGGAGACAACATATATGCATGTTCAGACACCAACACATAAATAGCGAAAGCACCAGCCTCTAACAGACCAAGAACTTAGACAGAAAGTCATGATTTATTTTTAATTTAAACACTTTTTTTGCCATCCCTTTCTCCTGCCCATAAACAGCACCAAACTTCCTGCAGCTCAGCCTGCTTCTGGGTTAGTCTCCAAGTCTAAGCTCTCTGTAGACCACTAGCAGTGCTGCAAGCCACCCACGGCTTCATTCCTTTCAACATTACCACCTCTTCCCTATTTAACATGACAGCCAAAACAGAAGGCCATCTCGCTATGCTTCCAATTTCTCATTTCCTTCCCTATCATTCTTCATCCATGAACGCCCTTACCAAACAAGCCAGAAAAATTCTGAGTTATTCCTCAAAATCACCTTTTGAAGATGCCCGTGAATTTTCTCTCCTGGCAGGTACCATCAACAGTGACTCAATCCATGATCCAAAAGCCGTGTCCTGTTGTCCTGCCGGATCAGACCAGTTGGACCTCAACTGAAGTACTTGGGGACCATATACCAGAGCCTCCCCATGTCATTTGTACCCACCTCAGAGCCCAAACACAGCCACCTCACCTGTAATGCTGGCACACTCCCACTACACATGGGGATGGACACATTCCTCCCACACAACCGCCTCACGTCCACATGCCTGCATTTTTAGTCACACTAAGGCCACATGTCACACCCACTGTGTGAACAAGAGAACGAAATAAAGGGAAGAAGACAGAAGGGAATGCAGTGTGCCATAAACACAGATCTGCAGCCCCTCCCTTGCCCACATCTGAAGCATTCAAGAAAAGCAAACAAAGAGTAAACATTGAGCCAAATTAACTATTACATATGTAGCTGTTCAGTGCCCCAGACACACGGATTCTCAAATGGCACTCACTGCTCAGGAGGGCCACTACTTCTGCAACACCAAATGCTGCAGCCAAGCCCTTGATCTGGAGTGTGAGCACAGAACTAGCCTTACTGCATGGCTGAGGATCACTTGTAACAACCTCACAACCAAGCAAAGAACATAACTCATAGAGAGATATAATTAAAACGAAAACCCTGTCTTAGTATCGGAAACCATGGGTGGCAAATGAATAAGCATGCTAAAGAAAGGATAGGCAAGTGGGACACTGAGAAAAGCTTTAAAGCAGAAGACACTCCTCTAAAAATCCAGCATAAGAAACAGTTGTTTTCTTTCATTTGCTTTTCATTATCCTCCTCCAAACCACAGAAGGTCACTTATTTAAGAGGAGACAACGTATATGCATGTTCAGATACCAACACAAAAACAGTGAAAGCACCAGACCAACAACTTAGATGGAAAGTTATGATTTAATTTTAATTTAATTTTCTTTGAGATGCCACATCTTAGAATGCTTTCCAGCATTAGAAAATAAAGCCTTGTAGCTCTACCCTGCCCAAGGCAGGCCTTGAAAACAACTTTCCTAGTTAACCTGCCAAAGCAGAAGATTTGACAGCAGCGGAGTGCCCCTCTGCCCAGCCCAGGGGATGACTCAGTGGAAACCAGCCCTTAAAAAATGTGTTGTGATCCTTCAGTCAGTGCAAATGAATAGAAACACATTTCTCACCTTAAAAGCTTCCAAGGTAGCCACAATTAACCACAGGAACAGCACCAACACATTTTGGTGAAAAACGACAGCTTACTTTCTACCTTTTTTTTCCGATTTTTAATGCAGTTAATAAAAAGGTGTCTACTGGAATTAGACTATAAATTAATTTCCTCAGAGCTTTAGAGCATCTCACAAAGGAAGAGGATATTAATATGTGTTAAGTAAAGTGGATTCAAAACTGGGGAAAGCAAGACCAACATTTTAACTGTTCAAGCCAACCAATACACAATTCTGAGCAAAACACCAGCCACATAACCACCCTTCTACTACAAGAACGGAAGAACGCACACATGCAAGTATCCAGATGAGTCTCAAACTTGCATCCAGTTGAAGCAAATCTACAAGAATCAGGTACATGGTATTTCCCAATTTGACTTATGTTGTCACAAAAGCAGGATTTTTTTTTTTTCCACTTCAATTTAAGTCAGTGTTCCTGACACTAAAACATCAAATGAAAGGCAAAATACTAAGTGGCACGGTACAGCAACACACTTCATGAATTAAGTCAGACCCAAGCCATGCTTTTGTTTTTCAACCTCACCTCCTCTGTCAGTACTTACAGACAAAAGCCTATTCAGGCTTTCAAGTTCAGGCAATACCCACCCCGAATAACCCATAACCTCTGCAGTTCCACTGTGTCACTTCTGCTCTGTTAAATTCATTCGAATAAAGTGATGCTTCTGCTTGCTGTATGTTTGTTAGTAAAAAAGACAGTGAGAGCATTTCTTTCTTTTCTGTGAGCTGATGTGAGCGAGTCTGCAAGAAATACAGGCTCGCTAGAAGGAACCCTATCCTGTGCTCTCATTATCCACAAATGCTGTCACCATTTTTTCTCTGCTGCATTATTCCACATCAATAAATAAATAACAAGCAAAGAGCAATGCATAATACTTTAAAACAGACCTACATCAGCTCAAGTGTCAGCAGGCATAAGGTCACTTGTATGAATCGACACTGAATAGGCACATACTTCCGCAAAAAAAAAAAAAAAGGAGACTTAAAAAGTGGAAGAAATTTTAGCAGCCTGCTAGTCTTACCCTTAAGAAAAATGGTAAGGTGATCCTGAAACAAATCAGGACAACTCTCTACTCTCATGATCCTTCTACTATCAAGGTCCAAAATAATCACATCATCTTACTTCACTAGAGTGTTCAGCTTGACTAAAGAATCAGGCAGAAACACTTGGGACAAAAGATAACATGGGGATTTAGATTATAAATGTTAGCATTTTATTAGCGGGTGAGTGGGGAACAGAGAGCAACCACGTTAAATTGACACAGCTGCACTGAGGGCCAGAGAACCAGCTAAACCTAAGCAGAATGCATCTGATGTTTTGCTACTCTAGATTAAAAGTACGAGGAAATCTGTCCACAACATCCCAAGGATCTTTGCGGGTGGTGAGGGTCATCAAAAATTGTTGCTTATTGAAGTTTTTATTAATAGCCTCTTGAGCGCAATTTCTTTTTTGTCTTTTCAAAACATTCCATATGAAACATTCCTGAAAGCATGAAGCATATGTTTAAATACTTATGTACACACATACACACATGCTATTATTAGAGTTCTTTGCAAGGACCTAATAATAGAAATGACTGTAATTATGCATAAGGCAATTGTAAGAGACTTACATATAAAGCATGCTCTAAGGTATGTGCCTTGTTGCCACAGAGGTACTATGCACCAAGTCAACAGAGAAATCAGACAAGCCTAACACCTTTATCTCCAGAGAACTCAAGTGTTTTCAGTCATCCTAAATCTAACCAAAAAAACAACTCCACTCCCGAATTCATCTTGTTGCTCCCCTGAGTAAATTCTAGAGGAACTGGAAGCAGATGCCACAAGAACCAAATTCCATATATCACTATTGGCTGCAATCTTTGTCCTCTTCAAAAAAAAAAACCTAATATATACTTAATTACTCAGGAATTGTTTGTTGCTTCATATTACATAAATGAGATCATACATGGCTGCAGTTTAATAAACAGTATCCAAGCGGTAACTTTCAGTACACACCACCATTATAAACAATCACCACTAGTAATACAAATGAAGAATGTTTCTTATGCAGTTGGTGTTGCAGTTGGCTTTTTGTCTGTTATCTGCTAACAAACAACACAATTTAATTGTAAACAAAGGATTCCTTAGATCAAACTCAAGGCAAGCCACCCTTTTCCAACCAAAAGCATCAAGAAGATTTGCTCCAAACCCACTGATGGGGACCTCCAGGGAATATTCTTGTTCGGGAACAGACTTTAACACACACTACACTTCTCTTGTGTACTTGCTCAACAGCACCGTCGTTTTTCATCCAGAGCAGAGCACAGACTTAACATCTGCAGCAGCTTTTCTGAAAGGCAACTAATCTCTCCAATACTGTTACAAATTCCACAATAAATCATGTTTAATCAGTTTGTGCTTTTTTCCTGGCTGTCTATAATCCAATATAGAGGGGGGCCTTCCAACTTCAATTTTTGCAAAGAGGTGCTTAGAATAAATGGATAAAAATGCACACCACCGCATCCCCACTCGAAGCTGTTTGGAAAGGGACGTGCTTGCTGACAGACTAACGTTCCTGCCTGTAGATGGCCTGTTACCGTTGCATATCCAGCGTCTCCTATTTCCACTGCCTTGTTTGAAGAACTTCCCTCTTCCCACATACCTTCCATCTCCAGGGACAGATCACACAGGGACACTAAACCTTGGCCGTAAACAACAAGACTTTTGATATTCCTGTTTCCAAAGGATCCTCCACCGCTCAACCGCTGCCGTTCAACAGCACAGGGAAGATCTCCCAGGCTCAAGTTCTCTGTGCAAATGATCTGAAAAACATTTTGCCTCACTATTATTTTGCACAGCTGAGATTTACATAGGGGTCTGCTGGCTTCCTCTGCTATTTATTTTATTTGCTGTACACTAAAGGCTACTGTAAACAAACAGGACTTTGCAGTATTTGCACAAAGCCATTCCAACGCATTGGGACATTCAATTTCCAGACTTAATACCCGCTACCGCAGCATGCTTGGTGGAGAGACCTGCATGCCCTCCCGGGGCATCCCAAACTAGCAGTCCTTCTGCTTCCCATTCCATCTTTGCTCATATCTTTCCTTTTGAGAGGAGTGGCAAGCTACATTGAGAAGAAAAGAACTGTGAAGAGTAATTTGTTTTATTCAGCTGTATGCAGGGTCTGGGACTTTTATGCAATTATACGTATTTTGTAGGAATTAAGATCCTCACACTACAAACACTTATTCATACTGTAAACTTTGCTTCTGTCCTCAACAGATGGAAATTTTTGAGGGAAAACACCAATTATACTAATTAAAAAGTTCATGAATACAACCACACACAGGCAGAAGTTTGCTGCATGATCTGTATGTATTTTCTTGCAGAAATTTATGAATTGTAGAAGTTTAACTGCACCCCTCTCTCAGAGAACTTAAAAGACTCTATAAAGTGAAAAGAAAAAACGTAACCTCTCTGCTAAGAAATGGGTACAATGCAGAAATTTCCTTTCAGTTCACTAAATACCATATGTATGGGGAAAAAAAGTGCCAGAATAAATGCACTTCAGATTGGAAGTTACAAACTTTTCCAAAAGTAAAGATAAAATGCTTGCAGTATGGAGTTACAGCTCTGAGTTTCTTGGCTATAGCACAATATCAGCTTATTTTGGATGCTAACTTTCTCCACTTCTTATCCTTCGGCCAACTATAGGCTAACAGTATGAAAAACCCCTCTCACTGCAGTCCCAGCAGTGACCTCAAACCCAAACCAGATGAGTCCCAATAGTTAAAATAAGCAAAATGCATCAACTCCCACACACACTCATCCCTGAGCTGCATTATGAGCATAAACTAGCTAAAAGATACTAAACTGGGAAGAACAATATGGGACACTTCAGGGGCAGCAGATGTTTCTGTCACAGCAGGGTCCTGATACAACCACAAAGCACAACTGCTTTGAAACTAACAAGAGAGAACCACCAAGTGCTGAAGATTAGGAGACAAGCACTAACAGACCGCTTCTGTATGGGACCCGAAATGACCCCGGGGAACACCGCCAAGAATCATTCTCTTACTGGTAGCACCGGCAGCATGTTCTCTTACTGCTGAGAAAGACTGGTGGGCAAGACGACCGGTGGTCTGGGTGAAAGGAGTGAGATGTCTCATCTATAGGAGGCAGCCCACTGCTGATTCCTGAGGTTTATGGAAAAGATGCCTTTATCTGAATTTCCAGACAAGCACGCATCTCATTCACGTCCAGATCAGCAGCTCCCAGTGAGAATGGAGCAAAGCCCCAGACCAGTGCAGGCACTGAGGCACTGCCAGGTCTTGGTGGTCTTCACCCCTTTTTAAGTGGGCTCAGCTACAGAAGAGATTGAGAAATAGCGTTCTAGACTTAAAAATGCGTGCAAGTTTGAAATCCCATTACCTAGCACATTGCTAAGCTCGAGTTAGACTGGTTTGGCACCTTTCAGGAACGTCGAGGTTGAGCCCCAGGTTCTGCAGGGTAAGTGGTTAGGGGATACAGCAAACATAGTTAGGGCACAGGGAACGGGGATATAAGAATTCTGTTCTCACAAACCCAACACTGACTTCAAATAAAAGATTAAAAAAAAAAAAAGGCACAACAACAAAAATCCAAAATAAGCAACAAAAAACACCAAATAAGAAACTTCAAATTTTCCCTATCTGTGACGGGGCAACTACCACAAGCAGAGTCAAGGCAGTACTTTTAGGTACTCACACAAAGAAATGCAAATGAAATACAAAGTCACCAACACAGAGAGAGGCAGACTTGACTCCACCTTTTATTCTACAAATACAGATGGGATAAATGGTTCATAACATTTAACTCCAAGCCACACTGCCTTAGCCAAAACCTTATTTAAATAGAACATTTCTCAGAATCGGAAAGGGGAGGGGGGAGGCAGCGGGGAGGGACACAGATGCGGTCTTAACCTAAGCGAGGTTAAGCTTTTAAAAGACTTTTTTTCACTTCGTCTCCTGGTAGCGTGCCATTTCAAAAAGGTGTTTGGCAACGAAAATGAAAAGTTTCCAGGGTTTTCCCTCCCCGAGCCGCCCCAGCCAAACGCCGCGCGGGGAGGACGGGGCTGCGAGAAGCCGCTCGCGCCTCTCTCCAGCTTTTTCTCCAACATTCCCCCTGGATCCAGACATTTCGGGAGGGAGCTGCGGGCGAGGAGGAGCCTCGGGCTCCTCACCTGCCCGGTATCCCCCCGGCGGAGCCGCTGGACCGCTCCCCCCGGGGGCAGCGGCTGCCGCACACCCGCACCCGGGGCGGGCACCGAACCCTCCCCGCATCCCTCCCCCCGAGCCGAACCGGCCGTGACGCCGAACAGGGCGGTGGCGGTGACAGCGCCTCGGGATTGCCGGGCGGCGCTGGAGCGCCCGTCCCGCCGCCAGACCCCGCACCGGGGTTGAACCCCCCCCGCCTTGCGGGGCTGAACCTCCCCGTGCTTTGCGGCTGCAACCCTCCTGCCTTGCGGGGCTGCTCCCCCTTGCCTCGCGGGGCTTCGACCCCCACTGCCCTGCGGGGCTGCCTTGCGGGGCTTCACTTTGCAGGGCTGAACTCCCCCCTACCGCCTTGCGGAGCTTCGCCTTGCGGGGCTGCTGCCCCCCCCGGCCCTGCGGGGCTTCGCCTAGCGGGGCTGCTCCCTCCCCGTGCTTTGCGGCTGCCACCCTGGCCGCCTCGCGGGGCTCGGGGCTGCTCCCCCCGCCCGGAGCCGCCGGTGCTTTGCCTCGCGGGTCGGGCAGGGAGCGGAGCGGCACCGGGGGAGGAAGAGCAGCAAGAGAAACTTTCCGCCAAGTGCGGGCGCGTCCCGCCCCGCCACCGAACAAAAGAGCTGGGACCGGGAGCGGCGCCGCGGGGCGGGGAACGAGGCGCCCGGGGAGCCGAGCGGAGCCGAGGCGCGGGGCGGCCCAGCCGCGTCCTTACCGTGCGGGTGAGTCCCGGCTAGCTGGAGCGAGTGCCGGGAGGGCTCAGCGGGGATTCCGCCATGTCAGTGATGTCGGCACCACATGGGTCCCGCGGCCGGCCCCGCGCTACCGCGCACTCTGGAGTAGAGGCTCCCGCCGAAAAGCCGGCACGCGCTGCCCCCGCCCCGCCGGCCGCGCGTCCCGCCCCGCGCCGCCCCCCCCCTCCCGCGGCCGGGGGAGACGAGATGGGGGGAGCGGGGGCGGGGCGAGCGGCAGCGCTGCGGGCCGGGCTCCCAGTGCCAGTGCCGCCCACTGTCTCCCAGTGCCCCCCGGCTCTCATTCCCAGGGCCACCCGCTCCCAGTGCTGCCCAGCTCCCAGTGCTCCCCGGTGCCAGTGATCCCCCCCCAGTGCCTCCCGGCTCCCGCTGCCAGTGACCCCCCCACCCCTCCAAGCGCCTCCCAGTACCTCCCGTTCCCAGTCCTCCCCACTCCCAGTGCCTCCCGGCTCCCGCCCCCAGTGCCCACCGCTCCCAGTGCCTCGCAGTGCCCCCCGGCTCGTGCACCAACGCCGCCTGCCAGCTGTCCCCGCTGGAACGGCGGTCACAGGCCGAGGCTTACGGGGAGCAGCTGAGGGCCCTGGGGATGGTGAGCCTGGAGAAGAGGAGGCTGAGGGGAGACCTCATCGCTCTCTACAACTGCCTGAAAGGAGGGTGTAGCGAGGTGGATGCTGGTCTCTTCTCCCAAGTGAGTAGAAACGACCTCAATTGCACCAGGGGAGGTTCAGGTTGGACATCAGAAAAAATTCAGTCACAGAATCATAGAATCATAGGTTGGAAAAGATCTCTGAGATCATCAAGTCCAACCACACCTATCTGCCACTAAACCATATCCTTAAGTACCTCATTTACCCATCTTTTAAACACCTCCAGGGATGGTGACTCAACCACCTTTCTGGGCAGCTGTTCCAGTGCCTGATGACCCTTTCCATGAATTATTTTTTTTCCTAATGTCCAATCTGAACCTCCCTGGCAGAGCTTGAGGCCATTCCCCCTTGTCCTTTCACCTGTCACTTGGGAGAAGAGGCCAGCTCCCTCCTCTCTACATCCTTCTTTCAAGTAGTTGTAGGCAGCGATAAGGTCTCCCCTCAGTCTCCTCCAGGCTCAACAGCCCCAGTTCCCTCAGCCGTTCCTGGTAAGACTTGTTCTCCAGCCCCTTCACCAGCTTTGTTGCTGTTCTATGGACACGCTCCAGAACCTCTTCACCAAAAGAGTTCTCGGGCACTGGCAGAGGCTGCCCAGAGAGGTAGTTGAGTCACCATCCCTGGGGGTGTTTAAGAAGGTGCATAGATGAGATGCTTAGGGATATGGTTTAGTAGTGGACTGGTACAGTTGGGCTCAATGATCTCAAAGATCTTTTCCAACATAGTCATTCTATGATTCCTCCTGCCCAGCTGCCGGCCTCCACGGTCGTGGCAGAGGCTGGTCACAAAAATGCCATGTCTGAGGGGAGAATTCCCTCCTCTAAACAGTTCAAGGCTGGGATCTGTGTGTGTCTCCTGTGTTCTTCTGTGTGTCCACCCCTGGGCATCTGCCACAGGTTGATACTCAAGTTAGCAGAACCCTTGGTCCCATCAGCATGGTCATTCCTATGTTGCCATAGGCTGGGAGTGAGAAGTTTTATGCAATGTTTTCCAGCACTCAAGAAATGCTCTGACTTATATAAATTGTTGCAGCCCAAAAGAAGAGAAGTTTATCCCTTGGCTCTGAAAGAGAGCCCTGAGGTACCACAGTGGTCATTTACCTCTCAGCACTGCGTTCAAGCAATGTGGGAATCATGACTACAGCTTTAATCTGGTTTACAGGAAAAGCTTAAAATAAGACTCAGCTTTGTGCAGCCCACAGATCACAGCTGTGCTATGAAGGGTCTTTTGACTTGGCCTTAGACCTTTGGTGAGCTAACCTGCCTCTGCAAATGCTCATCATCCGTGCTTCTTGTACCCTGCCTTCGCTCCATGTCTGTATTCATCAATGCTATTTTTCCTTACAGCTTTTCTCAGCAGCTGATTTACTTTTTATCCATCAGAGCGAAGTTTCCTTTCAGCAAATGAAAAACCCCGTGGAGTCGTAGGCAGCCCAGGTGTATTTTCATCAGCTTCCATTAAAAAATCAACAGAAACATTTTTTTCCCTTAGGACTCCTTGATGTTCTACCTCTCATTGAAACTCATATTACAGAAAAATTGGTTTGGCATAAAAGTTTGGTAAAACCAAACCATCATGCCCAACAAGGCTGGATTTTTGGTTTGTTGGTTTTTTTTTTTTTTTTTTTGTTATTTTTTTAAGTGACCAAAACACAAAAGAATGAAAATAGAGTTATCTGAGATAGAGAATTCCTATGAAAATAAAAAATTAGCATTTTCCCATGGGAAAGATTTTTCACTGTTAAATGGTCAGCCAGTACCAAGTATGGTTCATATTTAATTGCAGAAACTTTTGTAATAAGTAAAATCTACAAATGGAAAAATATTTTGTTTTATTAGTGACCCAAAACATGCAGACTTTTTTGGTGATCCTGGACTGAGTTACAGAGTCAGATGAGATTAATTACTCACTAGGGGTGGCAAAGCCTTCAATTGATCCTGTAGATTCTTTTGTGAAGGAAAAGATAGAGAAAAGGGAGAAAGAGGGAGGAGTGAAGACATTCCCTTAGGAAGGAAAAAAATCACTGACCTGAGCTAAAAAATGATAAAATTTATAAGAAAATATAAAATTTAAATTGAAGAGTAGACTAAATCAAACCTGAGAAAAGCAAAATGAAAAGAAACGGAAGAAAAGAAGGAAATGAAAATGACAGTCTGTAGCTTTGTAGCTTTTCTGTCAGATGGGCCAGAGGAAGGCTAGGTCTGAGCATGCTCCCATTTGGAGAGTCAAAACAGAGGCCCCAGGCACAGGGACATTTCCAGTCTCACCTGGAACTGCAGAAATGGTCAAGCTCACGAAAACCAAAGCAAAGCCAGCATGGGTCTGAAGTAAATGTATGCCTTCTCCTTGGAGCACTTCACTTTCTGTTCAGCCACTCTGCTCTGGTGAACTGGAAGAGCAGGCACAGTTAACAGCAGCTGTAGAGTGGTTCAGTGGAAACTGGGTATGGCTTACCACCCAAGGAAAAGGGCTGAGGAGAATGAAGTGAGGACCACGTTTCCTCAGAAAGTTGCTACATAAATAACAGATAAAACTTTTTCTTTAATGGTTTCCTCCCTGAGTCAGCTCATCTAGGAAGAGCATTAATCAGACCAGGAGGAAGCATCTTTTGCCCCTGAAAAAGGAAAAGGATTAGGTTAAGTGGTGACACAGCAGGAATGGACAAATTACTCTGGAGAAAATGACTGACCCAAACTTTCATCCAAATAAGTACAGACCAAAGCCATGAACTTAACTTTTCTGTTTTGATGACACTTTGTTTTTCTGTGCCTGTTCTTTCAATAACATGCATATTTTTCTTTTATCACGGTGAGATCTTGCTGTTTATTCAGGAAGCAAGTGGCGTCAGAAGTGCAATAGCCCATCCATCCCGTCTCCCTTCCCACATGTGCCTGTGGCAGAGAAGCGGGATGAAAGGATAATGCTGTCTCTTTCTTCAGTTTTCCTCTTGTATCCATGTCCGCATGTCAGCCATTCCCAAACTGCAGACGCACCTGGACTGGAACGAAACCCATAACTCCTTTCAAGCAGGGATTGTTTAACCATCACACAGTAACAATTTAGACACCGTTGCCTGGGTCTGGTGCCAAACCAATTCTAAGTCCTGCATCCTGCCATCATCCCTGTCAGCCATCCCCTCCTATATGGTGACAAATCCCAGAGAGGAGCCTGAGCAAACTCTGTACAATTGGGATGTGGCCTCAGAGATCATACATCATTGTAAAGACTGCGAAGATAATCTTTATTCTTACAGGATATTGTGGGATTTTACCTAGGATGTACTGACCTTAGTCATTTTTAATAGTGTAGCATCAACATATAGGGTGCATTTCTGCCCAAATACTGGATGGACTGTGGCCACATCGTTTTCGCTCCATGTGCATTATTGCATCTCTGAGCAGCTGTGTGGTGGGTTGGTTCAGAACTTGCTGTCTAACAGGTTGCATTTACTCGTAGCAAGAGCTCTGGGTTCAGACTCTCATGCCCAAGGCCAACAGCAACTTGGACAGAGAAAAAGAGATGTACTTGACAAGAAATGTTATAGGTGACCCAGCAAGTTGAGAGAGGATGCTGTGGCATCCCCTGCTTGGACTTGGCTCTGCCAGGGAAGGACTTTGCTAGATGGGAAGGGCAGGATGCTCAAAGCAAACAACTGGATGATCTCCTTACGAAAACATCCAGAAAAAAGTCTGTGTTGCGCCTCTCCTCCCTCTCCTTTGTGATCACATAACTTACTCCTTCCACAGAATAAAGACAGGATTATATAATTTCTTTTTATTGCTAATAAATCCTTTTTTGTGCCCTTGTCTTTTTATGTATCACAAACCATTGAAGTTGTACAGTTTAAACAATTAAGTACTCAGAATCATAGTCTTAACTGGTCATGGTAATCTTCTCTTACTCTTTTATCTGAAAAAAAATGAAAGCTAAAGTCAAATTAGGTTGTACATTCTAAAACACCCTGAATTCCTTCTGTCTTTACAATATTTTGTTTTTGAGATAGTGCCCATGGAGAATGGCACAAGCAAGAAGATATGGGTAAGCACAGTTTTTAGTTTATAATGGTCACTTTTACTGTGGGGAATCCAAACTTCTGCAGGATGCTTTTTTTAAATAACTAGGGCATGTAAACACTAGCATGAACAAGGATTTCTATCTGTACCTCTCTATTTAGAGGAAATGAATGCCAGTTATTCACTGAGAATATATTTATGTTTTTGCATTCATTAACTGACCGAGTTTGGTGAAAAGTTTGTGTTCATGGTATTAATTAGCAGATTTTTACTTTTTTAGGACACAGGTCAGCATTTATCATGCTCAATAACACATACAGAAATTAAGCCCCAAAACCCCTATTCTTGGGATAAGATCAAAGGACTAATTGCTATAAGATTCTCAAATAAAAATCATCTCCCTCTCTTGTTAGTGAGGTGCATGGTAACTTTGCATTGCACATCAGTCTGTGATAAAGCCAGTTACCTACTGGATATCCTTTTATTACATTTAATGGGCAAGCCCTTAATTTGGTCTTTGAAGCTCTCAGACAACAACTAAGCAATAAATATGCCCAGTCAAATTCTAGTCGAAGTCACAAAAGAGTCAGGGACTTCAACAGAAGCTAGAAGAGGCCCTATAAATGCCAGTGCCATTATTCTAAAGATGTGATTTCTGACACACCAGAAACTGTTGTTTGTCTGGAATATTGTTAGTTGTTTCTTAAGCTTTACAAAGGCATCATGGAAAGAAAATGTTCCTGTTTCCCTTCCTTCTATGAGAAGCACCATTGTCTTCATAACTTGTCTGCTTGCAAACCAAGGACTTACACAGGGCATTTTTTACATTTTTTCGTCTACATTGGTTTTATAAGTTTAAATAAGTTCCCATCTGCCAAGAGCTTCCAAAGAGCACTGGCACTTAACCAATTCAAGAAGCTTGCCATGAAGATTACACACCAGTTGTGCTTATTCAAAACAATAACTTCTGACCACTGCACCAGAAGAAAATACTCTCATTTATTGTCTCATAACCACACATCTCTGTAGTGTTATTTCCACTTCCGCCAATGAGAAGGACGTTTCTTTTATATTTTGCAAATATTTCAGCTAAATCTCCTTAGCACTGCAGAGTTCTTTGGCTCGTTAGGTTTGCTTTGGTTTTGTTTTGTTGAAAGCTCTTGTTTCAGTTCAGGCTCTAAAGAAAACAAAGCAGTATTGCTTGCATTGTTCAAGCCAAAAGTAGGGCCACAGAAAAAAATGCTCTTCTTGGAAGATTTTGTAGATTGGTATTCATGGAACAGCTGGAGATGAAACGTACAGCGCTAATCCTGTCCAGTTGCTCCTGGTCATGTTGCACATTCAGGAAATTCATAATTAGGTGGTTATATCCCCAGTGTTTCCCCTGCAGCACTCTTTACAACCAGCAATTTATCTTCCGTCTTGTCATTAAAAAAAAAAAAAACCAACAAAAAACACAACTACAAAGGAAGGAGTAAGGGAGAGAATACAAGTGGGAATGACTTAAAATGTGCTTAATAGTTTCTTCTCATTGTAAAAAAAAATGGTGTCATTTCTGCACATACCAGCACACTTCTGCTGATCCATTGCCCTTTTCTATCACAGTAGTTTCCTTCTGTGCTGTATCTCCTTTCCCTTCACCACATTTATTTTGCCGGTTATTTTTTTCTTTTTCCTTGCCAATCATGCACTGGCTTTCCTTTAAAGGGCAGCCACACCTGACAATTTAGAAATAAATGCTTTAGAAAGTAAATATTTATTTTTCTTGTCAAATGGAAGCACTGTACATGGGGGGTTTACTCCTAGCTCCCTCCAAGGTTTCTAGTGAATTACTAAGTAAAAATTCATACTAATTTTGAATCACTCAGGGTACAACTTAAAGGATTTTTCTTCTTTTCAAAGCCTTTAAATAGAACAGTCTTATCTACTGTTAATTACATACATATGCAATGTGGAGATTTTTGTGTACAGGGCAATCGATGAGAACTGTTGCCAGCTTTGGAATTAAACTGCTACCAGTGACTCAGCAGGTTTGCTCTGCAAGAGAAAAGCATTAAATATAAGCTTCTAAAACAATCGTTATTTCTCATTTCCCCTCCTCCCCCTGAGTAATTTAAAAAAGTACCCGGGAAAACCAAAAAGATGACTGCTTAGTTAAAGTTCATGACTTTCCGTGCTTGTGATTAGGAATCTACACTGGTGGCTCAGCAGTCTGGCTTTTCAGAGATAAAAAAGCCTCAGCAATATCATAACACGTACAATGGATTCACAAATAACTTTAAAACAACAAAAGACTCATAAACCCTTCTGGTGCTGGAAAGGCAGTTCCAGCCCCTTGATGACAAGATTACCATAAATCTTAGCAAAAGGCTAGGGAAGAGCCAGCCCTCATCCCAGCCTTCCTCTGATGCTTCACATTGCTGTGCACTTGTGGTTTCCTCTTCCCTTTAGAGTTTTGGTAAGTGTATTTTCAGTCACAAACGTGGCAGAAATACACCTAGGCAATATCTTTTTGTTTCATAGCCATCAGTGAGCATCTCAGATTCCCCGGCTGACAGTTTGTGAATGGAGATGCCGATTTGTGCCCATGTACAAGTCCTCTTTGGAAATATCACTGAAAATGCGTGATGATTTTCAAACATGTGAGACAGAGCTCCCCAAAAGCTTTATACATCTGCAATAAAACAAGATCCTTTGTGGCAGCTCGGAGGCCCTGATGAAAAAAATCTCCAAGTTTCAATATATATTATCTCAAAAAGAAGTGCATGGAATGAT
Source organism: Cuculus canorus (assembly GCF_017976375.1). Classification (NCBI taxonomy): domain Eukaryota; kingdom Metazoa; phylum Chordata; class Aves; order Cuculiformes; family Cuculidae; genus Cuculus; species Cuculus canorus. Next base: position 20,111,641 of record NC_071409.1, read on the forward strand.
TTAAGAAAATTTCAAATCGATTCCTCTCCTTCAATTACTTTTCCTAGAGCTTCCCTGAAACTGCATGGAAATGGACAAAGTATCACTTTGAAAAACAGTCATGTTTTTCAAAGTATTTACTAAGTGGCTAACTTTTCCATACTTAAAATGTATCTGTTTCATGTTGATAAATAATTGAGTCTGGAATACAAATATTTTGATATGGCCCTGGAAATATCTCTCCAGCTAACTGTGCCCTAGGCTAGAATGATTTTAAAAAAAAAAAAAAAAAAGCATATTTTACAATTCTATTACTTCTTTTATTTACAATAAATAGCCAGGCTTCACTTTTCAGTCATGCTCTGTCACACACACTGTCACACCCAAATTCACCTTTAGAAATTTTTAACGAAGTGCAGATCTAAAGACCAACGAACCCTGGAATTATTTTTCACTAAGGGGAGGCAACCACTACAAACCAGCAATATAGGCGACGCGCAGACTCAGCTCCTGTTGTAGTGTGTGCACCCTGGCAGACCACAGCTGCGATCCATGATGATGTCAAATGGTGTCCACGTACGTCCTGAGTCATTCGATAGCTGATGGCTCAAAGATGAACTTACATCTCAGTTGAAGGCTGACCACGGAGCTGCTACAGGCTGGAGGAATGATTGTAGCATGTTAGAATTAGAAGTCAGGTGGATTCTTTACAAGTTTCTGCTGCTGTTTTTCTTTTAAACTTTGAAGATTCTAGTGATTTAAACGGATCTTGAAGTGGCAGGAAAGCAAATAGAATAACTTTCATCACCCTCACAACAATTACATGAGGTTTAATTGATGGGTATTTATAAATAAGCTTCGTAATCCCCAAAAGGAAGTTGCTACAGAGGAAAGCTGGCATTAAAACATCAATTATTCCTGTTGTAATGTAAATCTCATGCCATATATAATAAAAATTAAATATATATGGTAAACGTTTTAGAAGGATTGACACAGCTTTCATGTATTTCAGATGTTTCCTATTCCCCTCTCCCCACTTTACTTCAGATTCAGACATGGAGTTGTGAAATACAGAGCAATCTGCTTTGGGTTGCGCTCCTCACCAGTCACTCACCATGGAGCATATATTTCTGTTTCCCTGAATTAAATTACCTGCAAGATTTGCAAAGCTGATACCCAGTGCCATCGGCCAGTCGTCTCTCTTGTAGCTAGGAGCGGGGCACAGCTGTCCCTCTCTCATCCCGACCCCCAGCCCATAACCCAGGCACAGTTCCCAGCTGAGGCAGGGCAGTGCTGGAGGCTCAGCCTTGCGGGCAGCTCAGCCCCACCGTGGCTGTAGATGCATTGAATGATCCTCCTGTCACTTGACCCAAGTCAGTGCTATCCCATGCATCCAAGCAGAAGAGACTCAACCCTATGGAGGGTTGTTAAATGTCTCTGTTGAAAATAGCTTAATGATGAACTAGATAAAAATAAGAGACCATCCACTGCCCAGACAGCGCAGCATGTGGGAGAGCCTCAACAGACCAGGGAAGAGCAGATGAATGGAGTTTGAAATCTGGGATGAAACAAAGTGATCTTTGCAGTCTCATGATTAATTACATTAGTGGAAACAAGCTGCTTAATAAGGTTTCCTTGGGCAAAAGATGCAAACCTAAATTCATTCCCCTTAGTTCAAAGACAGAGGTAAAAAACAGCTGAACCTGTGCTATTTCTGCATTGTTCGGAATACAATTGGCTTAGGCTGAGCTTTGTTCCCCAAACTGCAGCTCCAGCTACAGGTTCATGATGCAAAGTCTTTGGCAGCAATTCAGACTTAAGCTACTGCTGCCCCTTACTGCTGTTTGGTACCTCTGTGCACTGCCTTCCCAGTTGCGCTAATCCTCCTGTTTTTTGTGTCAATCAAGTCGGGGAAATTGATCTGTCTGAAAAACAGCTTTCCTAGGAAAAAAAATTGGTTTTATCTTTTTTTGCCAGTTCTAGCCAGTTATCTCCATGATTGGTTTCACACAACGCAAGAAGCAGTGACCCAAAGGCAGGGGTGATGGGCTGCAGTACTGACATAGGCACGGATGGAAGGAGAGGACAGCTGTGCATTAAGCACGTGCAGTGACATGACTTGAACCACATCTCACCCAGGCACATATCTCATACAGAATTCCACCAAAGAGAGACTCCTTCAGCTTAAATGCAAGGGACTTGAGGTTTAGAACAGAAAAAACTGTATTATTTCCTCCCTTTTCTTAAATATTTCTGAGCAGCTACAGTGTTTGCGCTGCTGACAGGCATGAAACCCTACCTGGTCACTAATCCCTTACCTGCTCCCATGGATAATTGACTACTAAGCACAGATGTTGCCTGCAGCATTTTTAGTTGGGAGGTAGCCCAGCTGCTGCAGAACGAAGATCCAAACTTGCTGATAATCCAGCAATACCCAGGTTATATTACCAATCTCGCCCACACCCTGAGTCATGTGTCTGCTGCCTCACTTCCTTCTTTTTGCTTCCCTGATGAGCACATGCATGCACTCACATGAATACAAACCACACACCATGGGGTTCAGGAAGGCTTCCTGAATTCGGATTTATGCAACCCAAATTCCTCCTAGAGGAGTTTTCTAAGGCTTAAATGCTTTTCAATGTGGAGATGAGTCTAAAATAAAACCTACGCTGAGCTAGGGATCTCAGTGGAGCCTAAACAAGAAGAATCTGATCATGGAGGTCTAGCTTGTTATAGGTACTCTGTAAGCATAAATAGTTGCTCCCTCTGCACAGCAAAAGCTGCATATTTTTGTGTACTTCTGTCTTCACTGCCTCTATCTATTATTTGTCCTTTTTTGAGGAGAAACCTGCTAGTTCCTCTGCTGTCTGTTAGCCCTCTACTCTGCTGAATTTCTTTGTCCTTGGCAAATTCTTGGTGAACTCTCCATCTATTCATCCTTCACCTGACCCCAAACTCTCACTTATAGATGAAGGGTCGGTCTAATTATAAATCTCACATTCAGTAATGTCAGTGGCGCAACTACTTTATGTTAACTCTCATTGTATATTTGTGAACCATATAAATACCTGGTGACACTGTGGTGCCTCAGCCAGTTGCCCTGGGGTACAGTTGTGACCCAGGAGAGAAGGATCTTGATGCTACTTTGTGAGCCAGACAGTTCTCATCACCTCCTGCTCTAGAGGTTTAGTACTTCTGTCTCTTGGTATGCTCTTGCTATCATGGTCCTTATAACAAGCTCTTTTTAGGGCATATAAAAAGAAATATTTGCTTTCCACTGCTGTTTTCAGGAACACTCATTTACATTTGCTTGCTTTTTCTGCATGTTGACATGCAAATATCCAGAACAGCCAAACAGATCTCCATTCAGAATTGCTCATGTTAGTACCTGAGAAGAAGCTGAGCATCTTTCACTTTGTATACAGTTTTCTTTCTTCTGCAAATAAAGCTGGGATTAATTCCTCATCAGGATAAATCCTTTGCAGGTGAAAGCTTTTCAGAACTCAAAATATCTGAGAAAATTCAGCTCCCCTAAACATTCACAAATCTTCCAAAAAGAGTAAAGATGAAGAAATGCCACTGAGAACAGCCAACAACTTACTTTGAAGGAAAGCCTACATGGAATGCTGGAAGTGTTTGGAAGGGAGGCTTCCCTAGGGTGTAGAGTGTTGCTTAACTGGAAGGCTGTTTGAAATGACCTGCATGTGTTTAAACTCCAGATTCAGTTCAGTGCTGCTCACTCAGGCATGTTTGTAGCCAATCTCAGTCAGAGCCAACATACTGACTTCTTGGGAACTATTCTTTTTCTTTCCCTTTTATTTTTGGAACTAGTTCAGAATTAATTGTGTACTTAGAGTTTAAATTATAAATGACCAACAGTGATAAGAGATGTGCCTTACTTCTCCAATACACATCTGCTTGAGCTATTGCCCTCTGTGTATTGCCCTAATGTAAGTTTGCCTTAATATCGAGTATTGAGTTCTTTATTTATATGTCTCAGAGGGGTTTCAGGGAGGGTAGAGTCTGGCTACCTTATTTTTCTGTGCTTTGTGAGAAAGCACAGAAAGAAAGAAAAGATTTTTTCCTTCTCTTGGATGGTGCCAGTGCTATTTGTAGACTAGGTCATATTTTATGTGTTCTTGAGGACCTGTAGTCTTTCTTTGACTTCCTTGTTGCATTCCTAAACTCCTTTCTAGCGCACATGGATTTTCTGGGGACTTAAGTCATCCCACCTGGATGATGAAGTATGTAGGGTCATTGTTTTTGAAATGACTCTTTGAAGCATCCCTTAGGCACTGGTAGGCTGCCAGGACACACCATGCACACTTGGCTCACTGTCTCTGTTAGGATTTACACAAGACAAAAAAGAAGACTGCAAAGCCACAACAGTGGGAATACAATGAAAAGGGATGTGATCCCTTTGTAGAGTTATCAAATGAGGGATGTGTTTATCAACTGGACAAGGAACTACTTTGACAGGCAGAAGTCGGTAAGCATAATTATGAAGGCAAAGAGATGGGGCAAAATTGACTTTGCTTTTATTTTGTGGAACCAGAGGCAGAAACCTAGCTGGTGACAGAAACCTTGCTGGAGACAGAAGTTTCTCCTTCCTACTGAAGAGAGTGGTTTGGCAGATAAGCTTTCCTATAGAGCAGAGAATCTCCTAGGCCTCCCTCCTGCTTTCATGTTCAACTTTTCTGACCCTAGAGGGTTTTTTCACAATTTAAGACCCAAAAAAATAAAGGACATACAAAATCCCGCTTTTTTAACCCTCCTCCCAAATGCCACTAGCTGGGTTAATTTTGTTGTTCTTGGTTTTATTGTAGTATTTTCTTTCAAGTTTCACAGATCCTAGAGGCCCTTTTACCTGTAATTTTACCAAGGCTCTTTCCTATCAGGGTTGTGTATATCCACAGCAGACATCTTTGATCATATTCTACCTACTACAAGAAGCAACACACACAAATCACTGGTGGTGTTTAGACTCCCACTGAGTTGTTTGGGTGTCCCAATTCAAGGAAAATCTGCAAGGGTGAAGACAGCATCAGCAGAGTTCCTCTTGACCTTACCTTATCTGTAGACAGAGACATGGGTCTATAAACTCAATGTTTAGTTAAAGCATAACTGCTGGTACTGTTAAGTTTTTAATGAGGAAAATGAAGCAGAGATCAAAAGATTCGCTCTTCTGTGGATTTAATTTTCTTCCTCATCTTTGCACTTTGGTCATAAACACTGCCGTTCCCCCCCTGCCCTCCTGTTCCATACGTTGAAGATTGAGTTGGGAAATCGTTTTAGAAAAGACATGAGTATACAGAAGGGAGTACGAGACTGTGGCCTTTATAACTGCTTTTGAAGTTTTTGAAGGCTACATTGCAGGAGTCCTCACTATGTCCAAATTCTCAGAAAAAGGAGGTTCATAGATTGCTTCTTCACTAATTTAAGCGTACTAATTGGCCACATGTATGTTTATTCCCCATCTCTCATGCATGCACACACAGAGCAAAGCCAACACATCTGTTCCAAGAGGCCTGAAACAGATAATGGACCCACAGTATTGCCTCAGTAGCTACTGGCATGGAACGAAAAGTAAACAGCAAACAGGAAAAGGAAGGCTAAAACTAGATTAAACAGATTGCTGCATTCAAGAGCGCACAGTCATCTGGGAACTTAATTAAAAAAAAGTTGAAAGGAAAAGTTAAAACAAATAACATAGAGGCCACTCTTGTATTTTTGAAAATTCCTCACCAGATGTGTGGTAAAATACTTCTAAGACACTAGCATGTAGTATAAAACTTAGATGTATAGAATTAACCTTTCATTCACTAAGACAAACAAAATATGAGGTTATTTCTCATCACTGGAATTCAAATCAGGCCCAGACTGTTTGACAGGAGCTCAAAGGAGGATGTCAAGGATCAAAAAAAGGAGCTTCTTTGTCTCAGTTACAGGGGGAAAAAAAGGTGTAATTTCTCAGGAAAAAAAGATATGTTACCAATAGAAATTTATGCTGCATATTTTTAAAAGAATATGGCTTCTATTATCTGTAAGAGGAGGCGTGCAAAAATCAAGGTGATTTAAAAGTCTGGGCCATCACCAAAGCCAGCTAGTTCTCTCACTGTTTCTATCATTTGAGGCCAAAATCTCCTGCTGGATATTCTAGTCCTTTTAATCCTGATTTAGATTTGAACTTGAACCCTAGGTCCTAGAATAAATCAAACCCAGATCTTAACGTGTTCTTTCCAGGCTATCTTTGATGATAACACAACCTCTATAGAAATAACCTGGCTTTGCTTCTGCAATGATTTCCAAGAGCTACAACCAGGAATTTTGCTGCTTTCTTGACTTCACAGACATACCTTTTCAGGTTAGCTGATCAAGCCGAAAGGAAAAACAACCCACTATCCTTCTTCACTCTTATTTTACATTTTTACTTTTGGCATTGTGAAAGCTATGCTTAGAATAAAGACTCTGTTGGGACAACCCATCATGGCAATTAGGCAGTACTTTTCCCTCTTGACCATTTTCACCATGGAGGGTAAAAGTAAGAAGTTCTACTATTATGCTACCCAGGGTATTCTGTTTGGGTAAGTGCTGTCTTTCTGATGGACTGTGTAATACAGGACAGTTCTTCCTTAATCATGAAATCTTCTGGTCCAGCCCAGAAGATACCTTTTCATTTGAGTAGCCCTGCCTGGGCTAGTGAATCCCACAGGCTCACCTGCAAGTAGTTAGAACTGAACTTATTCAAGAGCCAGATGCCTCTCCTGAATTCAAATTCAGGTAGTGAAACCTACATTTCCAATGATATTTTACATAGGACATCACTTTTTGTTTATGATTAACCAAAGTTGTGTGGCAAGCATTTGTCTAACCCATTTGTAAAAATTAGATGTATTTCAGGTTCCAAACAATGGAGATCCAGATAAAAGTATGTGGTCTCCAGTTCTTCTAAATAAAAGGTGTTATATCAAAACAAACATAGAATCTGGAAGGTAGTGATGGTCATTGTTTGTACTGCTAGCATCCATAGTCATTAAGAAAAAGGGGATACTTGTAGAAGCTGCCCCTTCTCCTAACAAGCCAGTTTTACAGTTTTCATGTAGAATAACCATTCTTACATAAAAGGAACTCTTGATACGTGTCTTTATGAGTGTTTTGACAGCTTAAAGCCGTTTAGAGCATAACTCAGGATAGAAGATGCCAGTAAAGAAGAAAGTGGAATTTAAAACTCCCATGGAGCTCTGAGTTACTGTCAAGTGGGAGCAGGACCTCTTGCTAGACCAAGAGAATCCAGACTCTTATGGACAACTTAGACTTATGCTAGCCCAGACTCCATTGAATTGGATCTTGTCTGGAAGCACTGGCAAGCCAATGTCAATGCTAGGTTTGTGCTGTAGGTCTCTGAACTATATCTGACCTGTAAATGAACAGGAGATTTCAAGGGCCAGTGCAGCCTGTATCGTAACTTTCGTCTGTACAAAATTATTGTCCTGAAAACCAGAAAATGTATTTTGAAAATATACACATTATAGATGTACATGTTGTATTTCCACATGCACGACCCACAGACACAGCATTCCACAGAACTTGAAATGTCCTGACCAGGTATGAAGCCACAGTAAGACAGCAGAGGACTTCTATATAAAAGTAGGGTACTGGCTCCCTGGTTGTTCTCATTTTATTTTTCCAAAGATTCCAGGAACTGGTACTACAGAAACAATATTAAGATATTAAAACTCTAAGATATAATGCTCATCGCTGTCTCTCTGGCATTAGACATTCGCCTTCATGCTTTACTGGCAATGCAGGGAACTGTGCCTGTTTTAGCAGCCGCATCAGGGAACGAGTTTGCAGCTGGACTTGCCCCTTTCTTCCAGCTGCTTCCTCTGGTGCCTGATGAGTTTTCAGCCCCTGGTTCATGGATCCTCCCACATTCCCCACCCCAGAAATGCTTAAAGATCTGAAAGTTAGAAGGAGGATATTTCTTCTCGCACTCACTGCTGAGCCTTCAGCTGCAATCCCTGCACCCGGTGGAATGCAGGTGGTAGACAGCAGTCTGTAATTACTTCAAGGACTGCAAATAGAGGGGGGGAAAAGTACTTTAAGAGATGAAACCCTGGAATCAGAAGGAATTTAGCTGTTTACATGAATGGAGCAAAGATTACCCCTCTAGCCAAGATGATAAGACCCTGAAGTTTATCTATACATTTACTCTTGTTTTCTGCCAGCAATAAACACAGTAAAAAGTAAGATAAAGATGTATCAAAGAAGCTGACTGTGCTACAAGGGATGTTTCTCCTAGCTCCAGGCCACAAGATTATCTTGCACAAAGCAGTAAGTATGAAAGCCGTTGTGCAAACACTGCACACCATTGTTTATTTTGTCATATCACAGCTAATCATAACCCTTCCAAAATGCTGAGTAGATATTATGGAAAGCACTGCACTGCCATTACCGTGGAAGGTAATCACTGCTAGATTGGAGAGTTCACTTAAACCACTTCAGCTGTGGTTTAGATGCATTGTTGTATGGGGCTTTGCAACTCATCTGCTCTTGAGAATGGAAATTGATTATGGGCAAGAGCTGCTCTGAATATGAACTTTGACACGCTCCAAGATCTGACTTATTTACAATGCCATATGTAACACTACCATAGCTTTGATATACTATTTCTCCATACTTTGGAAAGGGAGAAGGGTTTCATCTCACAGCTTTTCCCAAGTGCTGGTATAAACATCATTAACACTGTGCTCTTCGACTTGATGGGTGTCAGAAAAACTGGTGTTTTTAAGACATTAGTGGTCACAGCTGTCTGCTCTGCTTAGGACAAACCCTTACACTGTCACAGTTGATCAGGTGTATGCCAGAGGTTTACAACTCACTGCTTATGAGGTAATATATAGGCAAAGCATCTGTTTATTTGAGGCTTTCTTTTACCTGGGAGCATCCCAGCTCTAATTGTCTGTCATCTAGAAATCCTCAAGAAATAACAGTTCGACCTCAAATAAATATTGATGATTTACTGATTGAAGAGAACCATCGCAAAGAAAAAGAAGACATTGCTGAGGAAAGCACAAGGACTTGTGCTAATTTGCTGCTGAAGGCTACTGCCTTTCCAGCAGAGCTGACAGCTCACCCATCTGTACAGTGCAGCCTTAAGTCTGGCATATTAGCTGGGACCACCGGGAATTTGCCCGGAGACATTACGCCGAACTGTACAGCAGGATCCTGGAAAGCAGCAGCTGGCAACAGGAGGACAAAGGAGGACAGAAGAACAGCTAGAGATTTCAGCCCATTTTCCTTCACAAGTATGACATAGGAGCCATTGATTTACTTCATGGTCCTTCTCTAGAAGGATGCTGACATAGTTCTGTTGGGTTTTTTTTTTTGTCCACATTAAAAAAAAAAACCATTGACAGGTAAGACTTTCCAGAAACTTCCTCTGTAACAAGAGTTATAAACCATACTTGATTTGTTTCCACTTTTGCTTTCTGCTTGTTGCAAGCACCACAGGTTCAAAGACACCAAGAATAACCACAAAATCATTTAGGATGGAAAAAAAATCAAGCCCATTTGCAAACCTAACACTGCCAAGTCCAGAAGCTGAAAGAGCATCTGCTTTCCTGGTCCTGGTGGACTTGACGTGTTGCGAGGTTCTTCTTTCCCATCACGCGGCCTGACACAAAGGGAAGAGACAGAATTATGCAGCAATCCTTCCTCTCCATCCTCCTGGAGACCTCTCCAGTGGACACAGTGCACCGGACACAGCCTGTGTATCAGCAGGAGCCACCCCTGTTTCCTTTCTCCTCCTTGCAGTGAATAATCTCCAGCTCATACCAGGCAGCAGTAGCCAAATGGAAAAATTTAGCTCTTTGTTTATCCATCACCAGTAACATAAGGTTTAATCATATATCCTCTGTCATTTAATGCCTCAAAACCAGCACCTGAAATTGTAGTGCACGTTCAGAAGTGTTGTCATCAGCATCCATTCACTTTATTAGGTTTAGAAGCAGGAGGAACTGAGCCTGTGGGAGGAGGGACATTTTTCAGCTCTTGCACTGTTCTTTGAGCCAGTCACTGCCTTTGCTTGTACAGTTACAAAGCCAGGCATCAGCGTGTAAATCAGCCCACTTCTGTCTTGCAGAGTCTGCTAGACAAACTCCCAGCAGAGGTGTGAACTTCCCCAATTAATCTTAATGAAGTGTTAACTTCAAAGCTGAGCTGCAACCATTTATAGCTGAACAGAACCTTACAGAGAAAACCTCCCAGCTTGACTCGTTAAAAAAACAGCTCCGAGGGGACAGGATTGGTCAAATTTCGGGGTTATTCTGGGATCTGGAAAAAATGCCACTTCACTGGCAGCCTTTGCTCGTACACCACTTCTATTGCAGCTGCATTGTTCAGAGACTGAAGGGTCAGGGAAGCCAGACTGGAAAAACTGTACCATGAATGCATGCTAAAAATATCACTGAAATGGAGCAGATGGAGCAAGATAAGGAGGTCTGGATGATAAAGCCTGTAAGGAACTGTGTAAGCTTATTGAGCCAAGAGATGACCTTGCTTAGAGAGTATTTTACCTTATTCAGGTCAGGGAAGTGCAGAGCCAAATTCAAGTCCTTAGCCCAGAATCAATCTGTGTATTCCCAGAATCCTCTATTACCCAAGGATGCAGACCTTTTACCCTGAAAACAATAAATCATGTGCTTCAAATTGGTCTGTAGATGCTTGCAGTATTGCTGTTACGGTTTTTGCTAGCACTCTCACCATTGCTGTATTAGCGCATTTGGAAGTGTGAAACCACGTTATGGACACTGAATATAGGTCTCTTGGAACGAGTCCTTTATTTGGAAGAGTCATTAACCTTATTTTCCTGATACAGTGACACAGAAGTGGAGCCTTTGCGAGGAAATCTCCCCTGACATATCTTGGCCTGATTTGCAGCCAAGGAGCCCACCTACAAACTGAAGATGGAGGATGTTGTTTGGGGAACCAGGCTACCACCCATCAGTACGAATTCACTTCCTATTCCCAACAAACTGGTTGATCTTTGTGCTCATTTGTTACTCTAAAATAAGACAAATGTATTGAGCTGTTATACTTGTAAGGACCATATAAACTCACTGGTAGCATCCTCGCGGAGGTGTCACCAGATCAGACTTGCATGACTTGGCTACTCTAGCAAGTGAAAACTCAGATACTTCATTTTTAACTGTCAAAGCAACAGTAAAATCATCTTATTTGAAACAATTGCACGGATATGTTTGATATAGCCCAAAAAGGCAAAGCCACTGTGCTGAGCAATGCAGATTGCATTCCAGATAAAAGAACTTAAATGTAAAAGAGGAAGATCCTTCCTGGCACTTCATTACAAGCTCCCTCGAAGACCTCTGACTCAGCTGATTATTAATTGCCAGAACATGCCCAAATCTGCCTGTGTAAGCTTTTATAATATAAAAACTGAAGAAAGAAGTTAAATTAATTATTCCAATTTTGAGAAGTTCAAGACTAAATGGCTATGTTGCCATGGATGCTGGTTTGTTTATAGTATTGTTTTTTCCCTCATTATTAGCTACTATTAACTAACAAGAAGCAGTTCATTTCCAGCACCAGAACGTGGTTCTGACCGCCAATGTACTGTAGTAGGGGCTAAAACATTCACAAAGTTCTAGTTTGGCCAACAAAGGGAATAGGTCAGATGATGCAGAAGCAAGCAATAGTTCTTCCAGATCCACAGGTTTCTGCATAATACCTCAAAAACCAGCTATGTTCACCAGGGTCAAGAAGCAGTTATTTTCATATTGCAAGGCTATTTCATGCTGGCAGTTACTGTGTTGTCTTCTCTTTCTGAAGTGACTCATTAGATAAAGAGAGTGATAGCCTGAGCTTGGCAACAGCAGGCACAGTCAATAGTGGAGCAGAGCAAGAAGTGCCACTCCTTTTAAGTGCCCTGGGTCATCAGTGACAGGAATAAGAAGCAATTATTTTAGCTTACACAGAAGAGAACTGGGAGAAAGGGGTCTTTTAGCAGCCTCAGGCTGTGAGATCTGTTGAGGAAATGCAACACAGCTCGGTCATGAAACCAAATTTACAGCTAAGTTTCAACAAGTTTTTCCCTAAGTCAGGGAGGCTCTGGTTTTTGTTTTGTTTTGGTTTTTTCCATTGGAATGGGAGTGTTGGTGGATATTTACTCTGACAGCCACACAGGCTGACAAAGCTCTGCACTATCTCTCCTTGTTCCATGCCAGCAGGAAGAGAGTGTTATTGTCTGGCCCCACCACAAACACACTGCTGATTGCTAACCCTTCTCCCATCACCTCCTTCATGATGCCTGCATTCAGGTGGAACAGTTTGGGCTGCACAAATTATACTGTCTTTCTTAAACCTCTGAGGTCAAGCTCCAACAAGAGCTAAACACACAGAAGCTCCTAGTACGGTAACATTTTTTTCCAACTAATTCAGTATCCAACTTGAAAGTCTGGACTGTGCTGCATTCTCCAAAACTTGACCTTGATACGTATATCAGAACACAATGGAATAGGTGTACTTGAGCTTGTTTTGTCAGATACGGCCTATAATTTTTTTAGTTTTAATTGCATACCCTGTGTGTTCTTCAGTCAGAAGACCTTGTAGACACCAGAAACCAATTACTGGCAAAAATAATGATTCTACACTTTACAGATCAATTATTAATGTTTAAAATCTTTATGCTATTTCTTCTACTGTTACTATGTAAGTGGAAATAATTTAGAGAAAAAAACAATGCATCTCACAACAGAGCAGCCCTATTGACTGGGGAGAAACAGGTGCTTCCCTAAATGCTGCTCTGCAGGGCTGCCAAGGCTTCTGTAAACAAGTTGTACAAGTTGTGCTGTTGCACTTTCTCAGTTTAATTTGCATAACAGAGCTTGCAAGAGTTTAAAACTATACTGATGAATATATTATTTTGGATACAACATCGTTGAAGTCATGGAGCCACAAGTTCTTAGGCATCCCTCATCACCCAATTAGTTTCAATACTAATAAGCGGAAGGGTGTGCACACATGTTCGTCTACATCAATTTCTGTATGTAAATATAGAATAACTAGGTAAATTGCAACTGTCTCACCCTGAAAGCAGTAACCAAGGAAGGAGTACAGTAGAAATTTACAGTATAAAGTAACACAAAGAAGACAAGTACAAAACGATTATTCACATCATATTACTTCAAGAAGTGATGGCTGTCATACAAAGCTAGCAGATACAAGGTTCAAGACAAAGATGCTCTTTGCATCATAGAAAACATCACTGAAAACTTTGCTACAGAACACTCAGGAAGCTAAAGGTTTACATGGGTTCAAGCGAAAACTTGAGAAACTCAGATGAGGGAAATCCATTGACAATTATTAAATGTAAAAGCACCAACTCCATCTGGCTGAGCTGCAAATGGTCAGATATTAAAAGAATACATTGAGGAAATAGCACTTCGCCATCACCCTATGCCCACTCAACTGCTCATACACTCTTCCATTAACATCTACTTTTCACTACTTATCAGGGAAAAGCAAGGTCCTACCGCTCCTTAAACCATGGACACGGAGAGGGATAACATGGCCAGCAGGACAGGGGGACCTCTCCAGCCACAGCCCATTCCCACAGTACCTGAACAAGGTGAGGAGGGCAGGTTCAACCTGGAGTCCAGACCATAAGGCAATATTATTTGTGATGAGACTGGTTCAAGGTCAATAAGTCAGTCCACACATCAGGTCCAGCATTTGCCAAGTAGGCACATGGTAGCAAGGTAGGGCTGAAGTAAAGTCAAGAGATCAGTCGGCAGGCTGAGGTCTGGACCAATGAGCTCTGCAAACAGGTAAAGGCATTGACCAAGATGAAGACTGGTACATCTTCGATACAGCTCAGGCAGAAGGTGAGAATCCCCAGGCTGAGCTTAAATAGATCTGCTGGGGCCATGGGTGTGGGTGGAAGTCCCTGGTGAGGCTGATCAGGGCCAACAAAGCTTACTAAAGCACTCATAGCCGCGTCACCACTGCTGGAGAGCAAGATCTTTGAGCTTGTCATGTGATATTTTCCTGTATCATGTAAATCCATATCTGAGTGTATAAGTTAACAAATTATTGGCAGTGTGGAGTATCAATCTCTCCTGCAATTTAAACCGGAAGGATGGCGATATGATGAGGCTATTAATATTTAAGCAGATGAGGACCAAGCCCTGAAAATGAATATTTAGATCAACAGATCAATGCTTTGGTTTAAGTTATGCTGTACATTGTTAACCTCGTTCTGAATAGAAAGCTTCCAGAAGATGCAGTATCTTGTACTTTTTCTCCCACTGATATGTTTCGTGTTACATTAAAAAGACAAGAAAATACTGCATGATTTTAACATATAGACTCATGAAAAGGAGTCTGCTTGAGTTGCTTGTTGCAGTTAGAAAATATGTACTATACTAATTGTTTTCAGCCTTCCATAACGAGGCCTAGATTTTAATAGAAAGTGGAATGGCAGTCTTAATGTAAATCTTGGACAATCCTGTGAATCTGTTCCCCTTGCTTCTCTGATCGCACAACATACTCTGGCAGGGACAACAACAACATTTATAGCAAAATACTGGCAGTTGTATCATTAATGTGCTAGGATGCTGAAAAGAAGAACATCAACACCAAACTATCCGTTCTGTCTCTCGGTGGACCACTAATGATATATTTACCAAGGTTGCTGAGCCAAAGGAACATATAGTCCTATACTTAATAATGTGAGTCATTCAAATGGAAATTTTCTACTCTGAAATTTTATGACTGTAATTAAGAGCGTTAAAAAAAATCTATACTTGCTTTGTGCTTTTTTGTAACATCTTTGTTTTGAATATTACCTTTCTGATACTTCCATTTATAAGAATAAAAAAGAGTAAATGGAATAAGAATTCTACTTGCAAAAAAAAGGAAATTTTATTGGCCTAAATTCATAGGTCAATACTCCACACCATATATCAAATTAAGAAAACAAGTATTTTTCTTTTTTCCTACTGATGCAGTAGTGAACTCTATTCTTAATTAAAAGTGCCACTGCCATAATGCAGTTCAGGGTGTTTAGATATTTGCTGTATTATTAATTTGGGTAATCAAAGTGCATGGAAGGGCCTTAGGACTGAGTATTCCAAGAAATGACCAGCTTTCTACGACACTCAGCAGAAATGGATGACAATAATGATACTGTTAATCCTACCATGACAAGCTGTTTGTAAGAAAATGGATTTGGCCCATCAAGTTCAGCACTTCCCCTCTGTTATGAAAAGTCTTTCAGAATGGGAAAGGAAAAAATGGGAGCAATGGACTGCAAGTGACAAACTGCAGAAGCAGGAATGACAGCAAGTCTAAAATATGCTACAGAAGACATTGCTGTATTAGCAGATCTTAGATGGAAATGGCAGGGCCAACAGCTAGCTAGAAACAGAAGACTCATATGGACGGAAACAGAAATGACCTGAACTTTTACCCCCAATGTGATCTGCAGCCAAAACAAAAATGTAGTTTGTATTCTACACAGTCAGTGAGGTCACTGCAGTGTGTTTGGTGTACTTTGGGCATTTGGTTCCAGGCTGGTGTTCTATTTCCACAGAAAAATCTATAGACAATAAACCCCATGAAACTACAGATACAGAGGAACATGGATATGGAACAACTCTCATTCAGCAGCTTCTTGTTAGCTTGCATACTGCCTTGATTATTGCAACTTCCTTCCCCGCCTGCCCTGGTTCCTGGAAGAATGCAGTGAAACGCAGTTAAGATTTTTATCAAAGGCAGGTTTTAGCCCCCAGCTTGTTGCTCATTCTGGCAGACTTGAATATCTCAACTTACTTTTCTAATTCTGTACCAAGCTGTCTGCACATGAAAAAAACCTTTTTTAATCTATTATTATATATGAATAATTCTATAATTATTCTAGCCATTTTTCTTAATGACACGTTACATCCAGACAGGTTTGTATGGGACAGCCTAACTAAAGATACCTATGGTGCATTAGTGGATGTGGGTGTTCTAGGGTGTTGTCTGTGCCATTAGTAATGGTAATACTACAAAAGATAACACCCCATACAACATCATATTCTATCTTACATTGAGTCCAGGTTTACTTTTTCTGTCAATCAATCAATAGCTCAATAGTTTATAGTACTAGTTAGTTAATACTTTTTCTGCCACCACTTTTATACACTGTGTTCATGCACCACTACTACTTCTTTTCCATTTTGCCTCCATCACTTCCAGCTACCTACTCAGTGTTTTCTTTAAGACTCACCAGTTTCATAGACATTCAAGGTATTGCTGTCATGCCATGCTCAAGCAACATAAACCTAGAGCGACTCTGTTCTGGCTTTCCCAAACTGACCGTTTTCTGGCTTTCCTAACGTGCCTTGTCTTGATTACATTAACCTCTCAGACCGTGAGTTCATCAAGGAGATGGCTTCTGATTTCTGTGTGATTTAATCGCTGTGGCTTGGAGTGTGTCTCAGAGGCTGAGACAACGGTCTCAGTGGGGTTTGAAGTTGGATGGGAAGACGCTAGGTGTGAAGCGGCAGAGGATTGGAAACCATGTTTTATCATGTTAAATTTGTCACAAATATTAAAAAATAAAACTTCACTTTTTTACAATTTTCCCCCTGCATTAGATTTTGTATAAATTAAAGACACATAATACATGGTATGTATCAATATAAAATATATCATCTTGATTTATCATTCAAATATAGGCCCATCCAGTGAATCAAGTACTGAAAGGGACCTCTTGTTTTCCCACTGAGCATTGAGTCCTTCTTCCAATTTAAATTCTTTTAACAGGTTAGCTTCTATGGAAGTTGGTCTATAGAAGAGCTCAGCAGCTCAGCAGCACTGGTCACGGAACACCTGATGTTTGTCATCTTTTTGTTCACTGCATTTCACTGAACACCAGATGATATAAAATATCTTTGCTTTAACCCCTCATTGCATGATCTTGGCCTCCCATAATACCAGTCTTGTTTCATCAGAGCCCTGGTCAAGTCAAGAATTAAACATATGCTTTACAGGAACATTTTTCAAGGAAGGTGAAAATCGTATCTAGAAATGTCACTTAAATTAACTCTGAAACTTGTTACCTGCAAAGAGAGCTCAGCTGCTTCTGCTTCAGGTATTCCTACTGTTTTACAAAATTATCTATAGAGATAACCCTTGATTTCAAGAGATGATGGGCTCAGATCAAGTACAAAATTCTGAAGTGAGACCAATAGAAACTCCACAGCCTCAGCTCTGATTTGTGAGCAACAGGGCTGTCTGGAGTGTGAATAACTGGAATTTATATCAGGGTGATGGTGATGTAATTTGTACAGCTGGGATTTCACATGAAAGCCAAAGGAAAATAAGAAACAACACATCCACAAACACAGACACCCACAGATTAAGGGGAAGTTTCACCTCAGGAAATCATTGTGGCTCTCTGATCCTGTCAGTGATGTGTCTGCAAATGTCACCCAGCAGCAATGCATCACCCCACAAGCAGCCCCAGAACACAGAGGCAACCAAAAGCATGATGAGATTGCCAAATACTTTTGAAACAAGTCAGGGATTGGACCCATTGGGAGAAAAAATACGCAATAAAATAAACAGCTTCTGCCAAGAAAACCAAGACTCAGGGAGGAAGTTGCCTCTGCCAGTCCTGGCCACAGAGGAGAAGGCTGTTTCTCTGGGAAGGACAGGGAAGTCAGATTCAATATTTGCTTCTCCTCCTTGTCGACTTCCTTCTCTACTTAACATCTCAGACTACTAAGTTTGTCCAAGTTGATGCTCAGACCCAAAGCCTCCCCTGTGAATGGTGTGTGGCTGCACACAGGCGGCACCTCTGCGTGAAACCGCTGACTACATTTTAACAGGTATACGTGGCATGGGAGAATAATAACTACTCCAGAGAAGCCCCATTTTCTTCTTTGACCTCACCTTGCAGCAAAGCTCGTTTATGTGCCATTAGGGGAAAGGCTTCTTTTATCTTTATTATAGACCAAGAATTAGAGAAAGAAATCACAGGTCCAGGAAAACCTAATTCCATTCTTTGCTCCCTGTAGGCACATCTTTGCTGCTCACTGAAATGAGAGGAGTAGGGTGGGCAGACCAAGCACACAGAGATGCCAGGCTGTCTTATGAGAAACAGGAGCCTACAGGGACACATCACTGGGAAAAAAAAATCTCTGGTGCCTTGGTCTTTGTGTCCCTCCTGACCTGGAGAGTCTGCCTCACTGCTGGGGCCTTCTCAGGCTCAGACACTCCGCTGACATTACTGGCCGATTTGCCAGTCACTACACTAATCACATGTCTATGAGGAAATGAAGTCACAACAGTAACTGGAATAACTTCAGAAAAGCCTTCCATGAGGCAGCAGGGACTGAAAACCATTACCAATGGAGTCTGAATTAGAAACAGCGGAAAACTCTGTATCTCATTACAAATTGCCACAAAATACAGATTAAAAGGATTAATCTGGTCGGTGGCGCCATATGCTGCTCCAGGTGGGCTGAAGAAGGACTTGGCTTGGTCGAGTAGTCAGAGAGTTTTAACAGGTTAATACTGGCAAGTTTACTTAACGCACTGAGCTCAGTTC
The DNA here is from genome assembly GCF_017976375.1 of Cuculus canorus. NCBI lineage: Eukaryota > Metazoa > Chordata > Aves > Cuculiformes > Cuculidae > Cuculus > Cuculus canorus. The sequence continues at coordinate 20,130,239 of NC_071409.1, forward strand.
CTGTTGGCTAATGTTAATGTTGGCACAATTAGGCTGAAGAAAACACTGTGCAGATGTCCTCTGGTAATTCAGTCCCTCCCCAACACTTGTAACTATCAGATAATAAACTCTTTTTCCATGGTTGCTCCGGTTAGTGATTCACTGAAGATTACTTACACCAGTTCTTCACTTTCTTTTATAATGTGTCTGGGCTTCTTACCTAATGCAGTACTTTCTTCTCAGCCACTCTTGTTCTTGGCCAGTTGCAATTTCTTCAGGATTTCTAGCTGCTTGCGGAAAGCAGGACTGAGCGAGGAGTACAGCAAGCGTGCAGTCGACTGCCTTCCCGGCTGGGGCAGTCGGGGGGGAAAGCTCCAGAGCAGTAGTGGCATAATTCTCATCTCACTAGTTTATTTTAAATTGTTACAAGTACTTCAGCTTGCTGGATTTTTTTCTTCCTTTTTCTTCCTTTTTTTTTTTTTTTTGTTCTTTAAGAGCTTTTTCTCCTAACCAAACTTTGATTACTCCTATGTATATATTTCTCCGTTAATATTTACTAAATGCGACATTGAAACACGATTGTAAATTCAAGCTCCTGCAAAATTTAAACCTCCACTTAGAATATTCAGAGCAAATAACAGTTTTCCTATCGGAGTTTAATTAATTCTTAGCCACTGTTTTGCTTCTCATGGGTAAATTTTGCTATCTTACTTCTGCTTTTAATAATGCTCGCTTTTTCGAATAATCATTGCTAAAGAAAAATAGGAAAACAAAAGGTATATGCCAAAAAAGGAATGAGTATTTATGGGTGCCTGTTGTTCAATATTCAACAGAAGGTGTGAAAAAAGAAATCTGTAGAACAATTACTGGCTATAAGAGCTTGAAGATATGAGGTTCCCCAAAGAGTGGTGGCATCACACTCTTCTAGTTCTCTAGTTCTCTTGACAGCAACCTCTAGCATCAAAATGGAGTCCAGAACAGGTAGTATAGTTGCTCTTCTTGTCTCCATACCTGCTCTTTTCCAGCTCAAGAAGATCTGACATTCTGGAGCATTTCAGCATTTTATCATTGTTCTGCAAAGGTCTGTGTTGGAAGAAGTTTTACTTTCCTGGCTCTGTAAAGGAGGAACAAGGGTTTCATAGCATTCAGACAGCTCCTCAGCCTGGTGTGTTATCTGCTCAGTGTCCAAGTGCCAGGCTTTTCTCTGTATTTTCCTTTTTATGGGAAGGAAATTTGTACACGTGGGCCAGATTAAAGGTCACTGTGTGGTACAATCAGATTCTGGGGCAGAATAATCAAGGACCAAGACTCAGGGATGTCCAGTGGTATGTCCCCACAGCTCAGCTGAATTGTCACCCGGTAGCAGTCCTTATTGCCTGTGAGGAACGAAGCCCTTGATGTGATCTGCAGAAACCAGGCTGCTCCTGTGGAGCTGACTTTTCTCTTATTTTCAGCTGCTACAGCATATTAAATAAGCCTTTCCCAGTATCACTTTTCTATGCAAACCCCTGCTTTAGTTGCCATAGGGATGGCTTGTGACTGCGACTGGCAGGGATCTCAAGGCCATCTCTCTGGTGATGTGATGTCTGCTGTCAGTGAGTGAAAGCCCTTACTCATTTGCATTTCACAGCACAGTGATGCTTATTGCCAGCATCAGAGCAGAAGAAAAGAATGATTTGTTTTACTTAATTTATTTTTTTCTTGCAGGCCAGTTACAATTCTATTTTATATTCTCTTTTGATAGAGGTCAACATGAATCAAGCCTAGAAAATCATAATCTGGGGCAAGGAATACGATGGTGACCTTATCTCCAATCTAAAGATGTCATATAGATTTTCAAGAAACATAAAGCCTAAGGAATTGATCTGTGCATGGAGAGAATCAGAACTCAACTGTGCATGGAAAGAATCAGAACTGATCTGTGCATGGTGGGTGGCAGCGGTCAACTGTGCACTTCAAAAGGCATTCTCACAGAATGGCATTAGTCATTTGTATGCAATAGAAAATGAGGAAAGCAGCCTTTCTTCCACTGCATTGTTTTTGTTTGCAAAAGAGTATATGGACAGCATTGTTTCTTAATTAAAAATATTTTGCACATGAGATGTGATAAACATGAACTTCTAAGAAGACAAGTAAAGCAAATATGCTAAGCAAGAATAATCCACACTAAGTGTGACTTGTATTTCAACAAACACATCTGGGGAATTTGTCCTTATTTGTTAAACAATACTGTCTGGATAGAAATATAAATGAAATGTCCCACTTCTCTGTAACACTTTTCACTATAACAACCCACCAGTGCTGCATCTGGCACTACAAGCGCCACATACTTTCCCAAGGACCTCTGCTGTCTTCTCTTGCAGTAGGATGGGAAACAGGAGGTTTTAGTCGGGAAGTCTTGAGGAAGGGAACAAATTTCCCCTTGGTGCCTTCTCTACAAAAGTTTGCAGTAAGTGGAATTTCCTTCTGCAGAGCCACTGCACATGAGAAGGGCAGGGGGACTAGATTGTGAGGCTGAAGAAGGAAAAACAGGGATCAGCTCTTTCAGTGTGCAGTGACCCTTCGTCACAGGATGAGGGAAAGGACAGTGGATGCATGGCTATATGCCCCCTGGCATCCCTTCAACACTGATTTTTTAGGCATTGTGAATATGCATGCACGAGAAAGTAACGGATCTTATTAATGCCTAGTCCAGGGAAGGCTAAATGAGCTTTGTAGTTGCGTGTTTTTAGCTGAGCTCTTCCTGGAGGATGAGGACTGCAAGCTCACATACACTTTTGGTTAGGAGTTTACCTTTCATGTGAGTCTCTGAGATGATGGAGACAACAAAGTGTAACTGGAAGAATGCATGTTATTAGTGACCTCTGAAACCATCTTTCAAACTTCTTTCAGATTAACTCCCCAAATTAGCTTGGCAGAGAGTAGGACCACTTGGCATTTTTTGTCCATATTTAAGACAGGCCATGTCTGAACTACAGGACCAGCAGTGCTTTCTAATTGTAGATTACGTCCAGGCATGCAGCTTTCTACTCTCTTCATATTTCAGTCTCCATGGGAAGGAAATGCAGGCAATTACTCCCCATGCAGGTTTCCAGTTGAGCAAGACTGCACAAAAAAAATCTGTAAAGAATATTTCACACGCAGTCTACACATTACAGAATCAGCTCTGCCCCATCCCTCTTGTGAAAACAGTTGTCATCATGTCTCTGTCACTCCCTGCTGGTTTTAATCATTGTATTTCTCTTGTATCTTTTCTTTGCTTTCCTACTCAATTGCTATCTTTGCTTTTTCCTCTTCTCCATCTCATTTCACCTCCTGCTCCACCCTGCTTCCTTCCTTGGTCCTTTTAGCCTTTACTATGATATTCCTCTTGTGGGTGAAAAATCCTAACTGAAGAGGTAGGGTCCTGCCAAATAGGTGGGAAGGACTGGCAGAGAATCACCGGATGGAAGAACAACTGCAGACTCTTGCAGTGCTGCCTGTCAGCAAGCAGCAGACAAACCGAGTCTGTGTCACATGGCAGAGTACAAAAATTATGCTGTACCAATGAATCCAACCAAGATTGCAAAGGTTTTATTGAAGAGCTTTGAAGCACCGATGGCATCAAAAATGGGTTCCACCGATTAATTTAGAAAATAAAAAGCTTTCAGGCTTGATAAATCAAAATGTAATGGCTACATCTATGAGAAATAACACGTCTGAGTACAGTACTTGAAACTTCATGAGATGTTCTTGTCCTGCTCCTGGTATATCTGAGTGCTTCAGCCTTGAAAACTGTGAGGCCCCTGTGAAGCAGGAGATATACAGTAGAATAAACATTTGTATGGTGTGTGACTCACGTAGAAACAAAACTGTCCTTGCAATTAAAGTCCAGGAAAACATCCTAAAGCCCCTTTGACTTGAGTATCTTAGGATACCCAGTGTATGCTCAGTAACTAGTACACGGCTGCTAGCCACAGGCTCTGGGCTGCTTTCTGAATCTTGCTTGCACAGTGTCTGGGTAGAAAATTTGGTAAAGGCATTACAACTTTCCATTGAGAGTCTTCACATCTCACTGAGAGGTCAATTTACATTTTTAACCCTACTGACTGTTCACATATTTGCTCTAATAGTGTTCACAGGCAAACCCGGGAAGCTCTGTGGCTGAGAATGCCTCCTGATTTCATGTGGATTGCTGGAGCTTTGAGTAGACATTTACCAGCAGCTGGGAGCTTGGAGATACAGCATCTATTCTTTCCTTTCACATTTGCCTACAGAGCTGTAAATGTCAAAGCCTTTCAAGTGCCCCTCAAACAAAACGAGTTAGTAAATCAGCAAATGTGGCACCGCACACACTCATGCGGTGCATGTTAAGCTACTGTACTTCATTCACTTCTTTATCCAATGACTCTGTGAGAAAAGAGAGCTTGCTGAGGCGCTGAGATGCCTTAGTCATTTTGTTTGTTTTTTCACATGGCTACTGTTCTTGTTTTGTTTTTTTTTCCAAAAGCTGCGTCAGATGTGCTTAGCATTCAACTCAACTAGATACATTGGATGAAAAGGCTATTTTCTCTTCATTGATGAAATATAATTGAACCCACTTATAATGAACTCACATACCAAATAATGAAATTCCATTTGTATGACTGGGGCTCTTTTCCGAACCCCACAATTCCCATTCCCCTAAGGGAATGTTTTATGTGAGTTTCCACCAGTTTCACTGAGATCACGATTTGGCACATTGGCTTTGCGTGAAAATGTCTCTTTACCAGAGAGAATCAAGTTTGTGAAAAGAAAATATAAAGAGTAGGAGCATTTTAATTAGCGATCAGTGTTATAAAGCCCCAGTCTGTCTTTGCCGAAGAAACCATTTCTTTAGCACGCAGTTTTTCCCAGTCTTCTCTTCCTTCCGTTTTATTATTCCATTTCATTGTGACTTGCGGTTTATTGGGTGTCCTCTTTGCCTTCAACCTGCTTAAAGTTATCTACTGCAAATTCTCCAGGAAGCTGCCAGTTTTGGCACAGCCCTGCAATCTATTCCCTTGAAAGCCGTAAGGGCCTTGTTAAGGAGTGAAACAGCGTAAGGCAAACATTCGTATTGTGTCTTTGGGGCTCCTGCAGAGATAAAACTCTCCCTTTGGTTCAAATATAGGACGACGTCCCCAACTTCCCTTACGTGCAAGTATTGTGGGTAAGCAGGGCACCTCACCAAAAAGTCTCTGCATGACCTCATGTGCATATCTGGAGAATGTCAGAACAGCTCACTGAAGATAAGAAAGAAGTCTCAGCCCCAGACAGGGAAAGTGTGGAAGGAAGGGTGGGCAACACTGTCTATACATGCTGGATTTTAGGAAAAATAAATTTATCTTGCCCTTATTCAAATCTGACTGCCTAAAGCTGTGCATTTCTGTTCCTCTGAGCTCTGCCCCAGGGGAGCTGATGTGTGAGAAAGTCAAACCAACATGTGATGTGCTTTTTCTGAGGTGCCATTAACCTAGGAAACTTGGGAACTCAGGAAAAAAATCTCTTAAATTTGACCGCATCTCCACTGCGTGTTGCATGCCAAGTATTTTCATCAGCCAGGGCGAGGACTAATCTGGAAGCTGACTACACACAGAGACCTGTGGTACAGCAGAGCCACAGGACTTTATCACAGGATCATTTTGGGATGGGTTCTGCTATCTAACTGGCGTTTGCTTTTGGTCTTACACAGGAATAAATTGGGATAGTTTCATGCACCATATTTAAAATGCAAGTAATCAGCAGGTGTATGTGTCAGGGCCTCACGAAGGCCCTGAGCAGCCTCACCTGAGACCTCACCCACTCCCTGACGACTGGCCCTGAGCTCTATTTAAGCTCATTCCAGTCTCTTTCCCCCTGTGTGAGCTGTGCTGTGGGTGTGTTGTTCTGCAGCTTTAGTGCTTCCTGGACTGCTGCTGTAGGTAGCTGTCTCCTGGATGGCCCTTTGCATGTGCGTTGAAGCTCATTTTGTCTTGTCTCCTTTGGGCCTGACTGGGCTCCTTAGGTGGCCCCTGGACCTGTGCACCCTCTGCTAGCTCTGGGGCTGTTTATGGCTCTGGCTGCTGTGCTTGGGCTCCGTGGGAGCGAGGTGGTGCCCTCACTGGGACTGCCCTCCGTACCCTTCCCTCAAGAGCAGCTGGAGCCCTTTGTGTAACAAAGCTAAGCTGTCTTACATGTTGATTATGTGCATTATCTTTTCAGGAAAATAGTTTTGAAATAAACACCCTCTCTTCCTTTATGAGCTGGGAGATGAATCACTTCAACCAGTAAGGAGTTCCCCCAGACTGTCATGTTGGTGGTAGCCCTGCTACTCCTGAGTCTCTCCTCATCCACGTGAGTAGAAGCACATGAGCTGCCCCTGTCTGTCTCAGACCCCAGGTTCTGAGAAAAGGTATCAATTTTGTGAGCTCTTCCTAAACTGAGCATAATATATAATGGTTTCTAACTCACATGGCACTTCTTTCCTGCTCTGAGATGGTCATTCTGACAAAGAAGCAATACCTGAATACATATATCTGTCGCTATCTCCCTGCTTTCACTAAAAAGCAGTGTTTCCCACTATGGTTTTTTTTTTCTAGTTATAAAAATTACTGTTAGCAAATCTCTCTTATAGGAATAGACTTTAATATTTAGAGTGAGCAAGTAATTCTAGTTCACAGGAAATTACCATCTTTCCTAGTGAAGCAGACAGCTATATGAATAACTCCAAGACACTCATTAAGACTGCACCTTGGGCTTTGCTGGTGACAAACCACATCTGTCAAACTAAAGACAAGAGTGTCTATACCTCTCTTACAGCACTGTGTACGCTGAGGAGAGCTATTGTTAGAATATCTGCTAATCTGAGGATGAAATAGAGTTGGAGACAAAGAAAGGCTGGGAAGGTGTCTGGGAATTCCCCAGTCTTTCTGGCTATGATCTGGGAAAGGAGATGGGTTGTTGGATGTTGCTTCCCCAACACCTGTGACCACGGGGGAGGCAGCAGACCTGCAAGACTCACCTAACTTGTCATTCTTAGGCTCCTTGGCTTTTCTGAAGTATCAGTTTATTGGCACTGGTCTCTAATTGAGCCCTCATCACACCTGGTTTCAGATCAGTTGATGCAGGTCAAGTCCCTCTTGTTTTCTTTTGGAGTTTGCTTAGAGATTAGTCTAGGTGGGCTAACACCCTCGCTGAATTCACTCTGGTAGGTGATTTATTGTTAATATCCAAGGAAGGAGCGCTTTAGGGGTCCTGCTGAGATGATACAAATGTAAATGGTTTACAAAATAAAGATAGAAGATAGTAGCAATACCTCACAGCAAGCTATTACCTCGGAGCGATAGTCCAGGGAGGTCTATGCCCAGGGGTTTCCTAGTTTTAGTGTTTTACTGCAGTTAAATATAGCTTTGGTGGAAATCCTGACAGCAGCCAGTCTAGCTTCGAGCAACTGCAAGGATGAGCTTCTTTAAATCAGTACTAAAGAGGGATATCAGCTGCTGATTATCAATCAGTGAAGAATTAAAGCATAAGGGTATATAAATATTGCTTGTCTCTTAAGATGAATTAGTTGTCGTGCCCTGCAGCCTGGCTTCTGGAATTGCAGGGAGCTGCAGACAGGTTTCCCTGCAGAAGCGCAGCTCCCCCCGTGTGTCAGCAGGAGCTCAGAATTAGAGTGGCAACTCTCACTTCAGTTTCAAAGAAAATTACACAGCACTTCAAGCTAAGCGTTGTGAGCAAGGATGAAGGGCTGTTAGATATTGCCATGATGAAGCTAATCCAGTCCTAAGGAGGATAAAAGGTTGCTTAGCAATACTTTTGCAATGACTAACAATGCTTTACCAGGCTTTTACTGTTTACTAAGACTTTAATACTGGCTCAGTAGGTTTTTTTTTAGTGGAATGTTTTTACTATTTGTGTAATTGTCTCCCCTCTTGAGAAACTGTCAAACTCATCACATATAATGAACAGGCAGCAGTCAGCAAGTATTTGATTGCTGATCATGTGTTGATTTCTAGCCTGACCTCATTAAGATTCCTTATCTCTACCTTCTCTTTCCCTAGGATCTCTTAAATTAGCTACACAGATTAGATTATTTAAGTGCTGTTCATAGAAATGCCTCCTAGTCTGTTTATTTTTCCTAAACCACGCCTTGTCCATATGGAAGCTCATTTCTGGTACTTAAAGGAGATGCACTGGGGAAGAGACTGTCGGAAGAAGCCCAGAGTTACATCTTGCAGAAAACTTTATTATGCTCTTCTGTAAAGCCCTTTAACAGGGCAAGGTGTATATTGCCCATTTAATATTCCTTAGTAGCATAACTAACTAGAAAAATTACCTTCTTGGTGGCCAGAGTCTACCACGCATTGTGCAGTATATTCATATAATTTCCATAAAATTATATATTGAGGGCCAAATGCTCTATTCATGTTTTTGGTATTCAGCTGAAAAATACAAGCACATGCCAAATTAACTGGTCCTCTCTTCTGCTGAGCTATCAGAGTCACGGCTGTCACTGCAGAAAATGTAGAATATTTGTGGGAAAGGAAAACACATTAAAGTTGAAGAGTGCATCTGGATTCCTTAAGCGTTCCCCTTGGTCATATCTACACTTCAGAGCTGATGCTATCAGGGGAGCCAGTAACAACACGGTAATCCCCAGCAAAACACAGCTCACACTTTTAACTGTGTCCAGAGACTACTGTGCAAGCAAGTGCCTCTGCGGGACTTCATTACGTAGAGCAGATGAGCGCTGTGTGTCTCATGGCTGTTTGGTCCAGGCAGCCAGACTCCATTAGCCCCCCTGCATGAGAGCCAGAGCCTTTCTGCTCCAGCTGGGAACAGGGATCCTGCTTAATCAGAGGTGTGTGTAGTGAAGGACTTCAGGCAATACGGTGGGTGTCCATATATTTGCAGCCAGTGCTCGTGTAATAGCATGAGTTTTCACCTCTGGAGCTCTACAAGAAACACTACTGTGGCATGACTGCCAGGGGTCTTACCAAACCCACTGAGGTGGGATACAGCACCCCCACAGAGGATGTGAAGTTCTGAATAACTGTGCATTTACACTTATTCAGAAACCATGCAATAACTGTATGCTTTGCATACCTTCTGTAGTTATTGATTGCTATGAGATAGGATGTATCTCTCATCTAGTGAATGCCAGTAGAATCGTCAAGATTCTGGAGGATGCAATGTCCCTCAGTCATTCAGCTCCCTTATCTGTGCAAACTGGGAAGGAAGAGGAGATAAGCAGAACACATTACTAGTAGCTCCCGGTGCTTGCTCTGTGCTGAGATTCTGGTTTTAATTGTCTCAGGAATTTATGTATCTCAGGTTGTTCAGCCCGGACCCTGATTTCCTTCAGCACTCCTAATTTCACTAATTTCTTAAATCTCAGCATCCTTAGAAAAGTGCTGAGGCTCTGGATTTTGTCCAGAGAAGAGTAACAAAGCTGGTGAAGGGGCTGGAGAACAAGTCTTACGAGGAGCGGCTGAGGGAACTGGGGCTGTTTAGCCTGGAGAAGGATAAGGGGGGAGACCTTATTGCTCTCTACAACTACCTGAAAGGAAGGAGATGGGCTCTTCTCCCAAGTGCCAGGGGACAGGACGAGGGGGAATGGCCTGAAGCTCCACCAGGGGAGGGTCAGGCTGGACATAAGAAAAAAAATTTTCACAGAAAGGGTCATCGGGCGCTGGCAGAGGCTGCCCAGGGAGGGGGTGGAGTCACCATCCCCGGAGATGTTTGAAAGATGGGTGGATGAGATACTGAGGGTCATGGTTTAGTGGTTGATAGGAATGGTTGGACTCGATTGTGGAGATCTTTTCCAACCCGGTGATTCTGTGAATGTCTAGGAGCTGAACTGGGAGAGGGCAGCACAGAGTAGTCACATTGGTTTGAAGCGTAGATCACAGCCTGGCATAGTTTTTGTAGACCTGTGAGGAGGGTATGGGGCAAGACCTTTCCCTCTGATTCAGAGAGCTGTGTGCTCTCAGTGTACCCAAACACTGTGCCAGCTGTTCTGTCACCCATTTGTCATCACACTGAGTCACAGAATCACCAGGTTGGAAAGGACCCATTGGATCATCGAGTCCAACCATTCCTAACACTCCCTAAACCATGTCCCTCAGCACTTCATCCACCCGTTCCTTAAACACCTCCAGGGAAGGCAACTTGACCACCTCCCTGGGCAGCTGTTCCAGTGCCTGATGACTCTTACTGTGTTGGGCCTGCCTGAATGACCTCAAGTGACCCCAGGTCCAGCCTAGATGACCTCAAGTAACCCCAGGGCCTGCCCGGATGACCTCAAGTAACCCCAGGTCCAGCCTAGACGACCCTAAGTAACCCCGGGGCCTGCCCAAATGACCTCAAGTGACCCCAGGGCCTGCCTGGATGACCTCAAGTGACCCCAGGGCCTGCCTGGATGACCTCAAGTGACCCCAGGTCCAGCCTGGATGACCTCAGGTGCCCCAGGGCCTGCCTGGATGACCTCAAGTGACCCCAGATCCAGCCTGGATGACCTCAGGTGACCCCAGGGCCTGCCTGGATGACCTCAAGTTACCCCAGGTCCAGTCTGGATGACCTCAAGTGACCCCAGGTCCTGCCTGGATGACCTCAGGTGACCCCAGGTCCAGCCTGGATGACCTCGGGTGACCCCAGAGCCTGCCTGGATGACCTCAAGTGACCCCAGGTCCAGCCTGGATGACCTCAAGTGACCCCAGATCCAGCCTGGATGACCTCAGGTGACCCCAGGGCCTGCCCAAATGACCTCAAGTGACCCCATAGCCAGCCTAGATGACCTCAGGTGACCCCAGGACCTGCCTGGATGACCTCAGGTGACCCCAGGGCCTGCCTGGATGACCTCAAGTGACCCCAGGTCCAGCCTGGATGACCTCAGGTGACCCCAGGGCCTGCCTGGATGACGTCAGGTGACCCCAGGTCCAGCCTGGATGACCTCAGGTGACCCCAGGGCCTGCCTGGATGACCTCAAGTTACCCCAGGTCCAGTCTGGATGACCTCAAGTGACCCCAGGTCCTGACTGGATGACCTCAGGTGACCCCAGGTCCAGCCTGGATGACCTCGGGTGACCCCAGGTCCGGCCTGGATGACCTTGGGTGACCCCAGGGCCTGCCTGGATGACCTCAAGTGACCCCAGGTCCTGCCTGGATGACCTCAGGTAACCCCAGGTCCTGCCTGGATGACCTCAGGTGACCCCAGGTTCAGCCTGGATGACCTCAAGTGACCCCAGATCCAGCCCGGATGACCTCAAGTAACCCCAGGGCCTGCCCGGATGACCTCAAGTAACTCCAGGTCCAGCCCAAATGACCTCAAGTAACCCCAGGTGCTGCCTAGACGACCCTAAGTAACCCTGGGGCCTGCCCAAATGACCTCAAGTAACCCCAGGTCCAGCCTGGATGACCTCAGGTGACCCCAGGGCCTGCCCAGATGACCTCAAGTGACCCCAGATCCAGCCTGGATGACCTCAGGTGACCCCAGGGCCTGCCTGGATGACCTCAAGTGACCCCAGGTCCAGCCTGGATGACCTCAGGTGACCCCAGGGCCTGCCCAGATGACCTCAAGTGACCCCAGATCCAGCCTGGATGACCTCAGGTGACCCCAGGGCCTGCCTGGATGACCTCAAGTGACCCCATAGCCAGCCTGGATGACCTCAGGTGACCCCAGGGCCTGCCCAGATGACCTCAAGTGACCCCAGATCCAGCCTGGATGACCTCAGGTGACCCCAGGGCCTGCCCAAATGACCTCAAGTGACCCCATAGCCAGCCTAGATGACCTCAGGTGACCCCAGGACCTGCCTGGATGACCTCAGGTGACCCCAGGGCCTGCCTGGATGACCTCAGGTGACCCCAGGACCTGCCTGGATGACCTCAGGTGACCCCAGGGCCTGCCTGGATGACCTCAGGTGACCCCAGGTCCAGCCTGGATGACCTCAGGTGACCCCAGGGCCTGCCTGGATGACCTCAAGTTACCCCAGGTCCAGTCTGGATGACCTCAAGTGACCCCAGGTCCTGACTGGATGACCTCAGGTGACCCCAGGTCCAGCCTGGATGACCTCGGGTGACCCCAGGTCCGGCCTGGATGACCTTGGGTGACCCCAGGGCCTGCCTGGATGACCTCAAGTGACCCCAGGTCCTGCCTGGATGACCTCAGGTAACCCCAGGTCCTGCCTGGATGACCTCAGGTGACCCCAGGTTCAGCCTGGATGACCTCAAGTGACCCCAGATCCAGCCCGGATGACCTCAAGTAACCCCAGGGCCTGCCCGGATGACCTCAAGTAACTCCAGGTCCAGCCCAAATGACCTCAAGTAACCCCAGGTGCTGCCTAGACGACCCTAAGTAACCCTGGGGCCTGCCCAAATGACCTCAAGTAACCCCAGGTCCAGCCTGGATGACCTCAGGTGACCCCAGGGCCTGCCTGGATGACCTCAAGTGACCCCAGGTCCAGCCTGGATGACCTCAGGTGACCCCAGGGCCTGCCCAGATGACCTCAAGTGACCCCAGATCCAGCCTGGATGACCTCAGGTGACCCCAGGGCCTGCCTGGATGACCTCAAGTGACCCCAGGTCCAGCCTGGATGACCTCAGGTGACCCCAGGGCCTGCCCAGATGACCTCAAGTGACCCCAGATCCAGCCTGGATGACCTCAGGTGACCCCAGGGCCTGCCTGGATGACCTCAAGTGACCCCATAGCCAGCCTGGATGACCTCAGGTGACCCCAGGGCCTGCCCAGATGACCTCAAGTGACCCCATAGCCAGCCTGGATGACCTCAGGTGACCCCAGGGCCTGCCCAAATGACCTCAAGTGACCCCATAGCCAGCCTAGATGACCTCAGGTGACCCCAGGACCTGCCTGGATGACCTCAAGTGACCCCAGATCCAGCCTGGATGACCTCGGGTGACCCCAGGTCCAGCCTGGATGACCTCAAGTGACCCCAGGTCCTGCCTGGATGACCTCAGGTGACCCCAGGGCCTGCCTGGATGACCTCAGGTGACCCCAGGTCCAGCCTGGATGACCTCAAGTGACCCCATAGCCAGCCTGGATGACCTCAGGTGACCCCAGGGCCTGCCCAGATGACCTCAAGTGACCCCAGATCCAGCCTGGATGACCTCAGGTGACCCCAGGGCCTGCCTGGATGACCTCAAGTGACCCCAGGTCCAGCCTGGATGACCTCAGGTGACCCCAGGGCCTGCCCAGATGACCTCAAGTGACCCCAGATCCAGCCTGGATGACCTCAGGTGACCCCAGGGCCTGCCTGGATGACCTCAAGTGACCCCATAGCCAGCCTGGATGACCTCAGGTGACCCCAGGGCCTGCCCAGATGACCTCAAGTGACCCCAGATCCAGCCTGGATGACCTCAGGTGACCCCAGGGCCTGCCTGGATGACCTCAAGTGACCCCAGGTCCAGCCTGGATGACCTCAGGTGACCCCAGGGCCTGCCCAAATGACCTCAAGTGACCCCAGGTCCAGCCTGGATGACCTTGGGTGACCCCAGGGCCTGCCTGGATGACCTCAGGTGACCCCAGGGCCTGCCTGGATGACCTCAAGTGACCCCAGGACCTGCCTGGATGACCTCAAGTGACCCCAGGTCCAGCATGGATGACGTCAGGTGACCCCAGGGCCTGCCCGGATGACCTCAAGTGACCCCAGGGCCTGTCCGGATGACCACAAGTAACCCCAGGGCCTGCCCAAATGACCTCAGGTAACACAAGGTCCAGCACAAATGACCTCAAGTAACCCCAGGACCTGCCCGGTGACCTCAAGTAACCCCAGGTGCAGCCTAGATAACCTCAAGTAACACAGAATCACAGAATCACCAGGTTGGAAAGGACCCATTGGATCATCGAGTCCAACCATTCCTAACACTCCCTAAACCATGTCCCTCAGCACTTCATCCACCCGTTCCTTAAACACCTCCAGGGAAGGCGACTCGACCACCTCCCTGGGCAGCTGTTCCAGTGCCCGATGACTCTTACTGTGAAGAATTTTTTTCTGATATCCAACCTGAACCTCCCCTGACGGAGCTTCAGGCCATTCCCTCTTGTCCTGTCCCCTGTCACTTGGGAGAAGAGCCCAGCTCCCTCCTCTCCACAACCTCCTTTCAGGTAGTTGTAGAGAGTAATAAGGTCTCCCCTCAGCCTCCTCTTCTCCAGGCTAAACAACCCCAGCTCTCTCAGCCGCTCCTCGTAAGACTTGTTCTCCAGCCCCCTCACCAGCTTTGTTGCTCTTCTCTGGACACACTCCAGAGCCTCAACATCCTTCTTGTGGTGAGGGGTCCAGAACTGAACACAGTATTCAAGGTGCGGTCTCACCAGTGCTGAGTACAGAGGGAGAATAACCTCCCTGGACCTGCTGGTGACCCCATTTCTGATACAAGCCAAGATGCCGTTGGCCTTCTTGGCCACCTGGGCACACTGCTGGCTCATGTTCAGTCGGCTGTCAACCAACACCCCCAGGTCTTTCTCTTCCGTGCAGCTCTCCAGCCATTCTTCCCCCAGTCTGTAGCGCTGCATAGGGTTGTTGTGCCCCAAGTGCAGGACCCGGCATTTGGCCTTGTTAAACCTCATCCCATTGGTCTCGGCCCAGCAGTCCAGCCTGTTCAGATCCCTTTGCAGAGCCTCCCTACCCTCCAGCAGATCGACACTTCCTCCCAGCTTAGTGTCATCCGCAAACTTGCTGAGGGTGCACTCAATGCCTTCATCCAGGTCATTGATAAAGACATTGAACAGAGCTGGACCCAGTACTGAGCCCTGAGGAACTCCACTTGTGACTGGCCTCCAGCTGGAGTTAACTCCATTGACCACCACTCTCTGGGCCCGGCCATCCAACCAGTTTTCAACCCAGGAGAGTGTGCGCCTGTCCAGGCCAGAGGCTGACAGTTTCTGAAGCAGAATGCTGTGAGAAACTGTGTCAAAGGCTTTACTGAAGTCCAAGAAGACTACATCCACAGCCTTTCCCCCATCCAGTAGTCGAGTGATTTTGTCATAGAAGGTGATCAGGTTAGTTTGGCAAGATCTGCCTTTTGTAAACCCGTGTTGACTGGGCCTGATCACCCGGTTCTCTTGCATGTGCTTCATGATAGCACTCAAGATTACCTGTTCCATGACTTTCCCTGGCACTGAGGTGAGACTGACAGGCCTGTAGTTCCCCGGATCCTCTCTGCAACCCTTCTTGTATATGGGCACAACATCAGCCAGCCTCCAGTCTAGTGGAACTTCCCCAGTCAGCCAGGACCTCTGGAAGATGATGGATAGGGGTTTGGAAAGGACATCCGCCAGCTCCTTCAATACTCTTGGGTGGATCCCATCCGGCCCCATAGACTTGTGGGCGTCTAGCTGGGCAAGCAAGTCTCTAACCGCCTCCTCTTGGATCACGGGAGCCTCAATCTGCCCCTCTAACTCTTGGATTTGTAAACAGAAGGAACAACTTTCTTTGCTATTAAAGACTGAGGCGAAGAAGGCATTAAGTACCTCAGCCTTGTCCTTATTCCCTGTCACTGTTATTCCTTCTGCATCCAACAGAGACTGGATATTCTCCCTCGTCCTCCTTTTCCTGTTAATGTACTTGTAGAAAGACTTTTTGTTGTCTTTCACAGACTTAGCGAGTTTTATTTCTAGTTGGGCCTTGGCCCTCCTGATTTTTTCCCTGCACGATCTCACTTCGTCCCTGTAGTCCACCCAAGATGCCTGTCCTTTCCTCCAGAGCACATAGAGCTTCTTCTTATTATTGACACCTCTTGAGATCTCCCTGCTCCACCAAGCTGGCTTTTCCCCCCGCCGGCTCCTTTTCCGGAACACAGGGATGGTTTGCTCTTGAGCTGATAGGATTTCATTTTTCAAGAGCGCCCAACCCTCATGGGCTCCCTTGCCCTGAAGGACTGTTTCCCATGGGACTTTGCTAATCAACCTTCCGAACAGGCCAAAGTCTGCCCTCTGGAAGTTTAATGTGACTGCTTTGCTAACCCCCTTCTTAATCCCACCTAGAACTGAAAACCCTATCATCTCATGATCACTTAATCCCAGGCGTCCTCCAACCGTCAAATCCCCAACAAGACCTTCTCTATTCACAAACAGCAGGTCTAGGAAGGCACCCTCCCTTGTTGGTTCGCTAACCAGTTGTGCAAGGAAGTTGTCTTCGATGCACTCCAGGAACCTCCTAGACTGTTTCCTTTCTGCTGTATTGTATTCCCAGCAGACATCCGGAAAGTTAAAGTCTCCCACAAGGACAAGAGGCAGAGATTTAGAGACTGTCCCCAGCTGTTTATAGAAGAGCTCATCAGCTGCTTCTTCTTGGCTGGGTGGTCTGTAACAGACTCCTATCACAAAGTCCCCCTTCTTGTGGGCTCCTCTGGTTTTAACCCATAGGCACTCGACCCCATCCTCACCGTAATCCAGTTCAAGAGTATCAAAGCACTCTTCAACATAGAGGGCTACCCCGCCTCACCCCTGGGGAAGGCTTGGTGGCTAGACACGGTGGAGCAGAAAGTCACCTCTGCTCTTTAATGTTCCTAGAGGCGAAATGAAGAAAGTGCTGTCTTTTCTGAATTTTTGCTGAATTCATAGTCTAGCTGTAATCTCAGTAGTGCTGATATGGAAAGGAAATATGGGAATGGTCTTCGAAGTTTAAGTTCAGGTTCTAGTTTTTCCCAGCTGTATTATGAATATTACCCCAAAATCCACGTGCCTAAAACCTTTGAATTTAGCAGACATCACTTGAAATCTGAATGTTGTCCTCTAAAATCATGTCTAGACAACAAAAGCAACTTAGGTAAATATTGTCTTTGATCTTTTATCAATGCTGTCAATTAGAGCCTGAGCACAGCAAAGGATTAGTCGTGACATGTCTAGTGAGCTGTTGGTACCTGAGTCTCCCTAAGAGTCCTTCAGGCTTCTTAAAATTGGAAAGACTTCTTCCAGTTTAGATTTAAACAAGAGAATCACTTCACCACTGACCTCATAGCACTGTTACTTAACGATGTGAGGAGCTCAGTGTTATCAACACAGTCATCTCACTTCTGGTTTATTGCTGTTATTTTTACAAGGTATTTGTCTACCCACCTGTGGGAATCCTTCAACGCAGAGCTATTTCTGCACATCTGCTTTTAGATAGCCCCATTAAATAAGTATTTTGGTGCCTTCTCAGCCTGAGCAGAGTAATAAAATCCAATATATTCATCATTTCTAGTCTCTCTTTTCAAGCCTATCTTTCTCAATGGCCCTCAGCAGGTACATGTCTGACCCTGAAGGTTTATCTGAGGCTTTTCTCATACGCTGCTATATCTGACTGCAATCAGTCCATAATATTTATTACCTGAATGAAAGGCTTCCTGAACTTAGTAGCTATGAGAGAAAGGGAAAGTCGCACAATAACAGCAATATGTGTGAGACTTAGCACATTCCCAGCAAAACCAAACCCCCACTTTGGAAGAAGGATGACAATGGCACGCTCCATAAAACAAAACCAATTTTGGGGTAGGCTTTCTGGTACGAGCTTCCTGTTGGGTAACGAACTGTGATAACTTGGGAAGTATCACTTGGCAGAGCTCAGTGACAGGTCAAGCTCAAACTCCATTTTGGGTCTGGGGCTTCGTTTTTCCTGTCTTTGTCCTCCTTAGAAATATAAAGACAAAAGAAGCATCTGCATCTAGCACAGGGGTAATGAAAATCGTCACTAAGTTTCTGTGATTTGCCCAGGAGAGGTACTCAGAAACAAAGTGTTGGAGGCTGTCTGTGCTTTATATAGGGGTGGCAGCTATTACCTGATGTTTCTCATTAAGTTTCACTGGCAAAAGGGTTGGAAGAGTGATTTTCAAAATGAGAAGGTGTTTTCTCCCAAGTATTTTTAGGAAAGGGAGGAAAATGTGAGGGATGTGATCTTTTCAAGAGAAGCAGGTACGTGAGGGAGGAAAAGACAGGAATACTCTCATAATGAAGTACTCCACTTTTACAGGGATCTCCTGCCTACACAGAGAGGAAGAAACATCAGAGCAGAGGGACATGCAGGGGAGGGACCTGAATCCCACAAAGGTAGGAAGATGTGCTTTAAATATGTATTAAGCATCTAGCTTTTTTGTTTCCTTTTGCTTCACAGCCAAGCTGTGTTTGTTTTGGAGCTGGTCCACCGGATGTAGATGTGTCACATACCTTTGCCCTGCAGCTTGGAGCGTGAGCAGGGTGGGAGCCCTCCCAAAGTGCAGGACTGAACAGTTTGGATGGTTTAGGGAGCTGAATCATCTTGCCAAGGGGCCAGACAAGCAAGGTGCAAGGAATTTGGTAGGAATATTTGGCTAGGACCTGCACTGCCTCTTTCAGTGACAGTGAGCTGTTAATGTGTACTTCATGATACCTCAACCTTAGACAACAGTGATAGAGTGAGGAACAGAGGGGAAAGCCTAAGACAGTGGAGAGGTGGTTTCTGATTCAGACCAAGAGGCAGTACTTGGTCTCAAAAGCAACAGACCTGTTGGTATGTTATTGCATGACACCCATTTATGCAGTCACTTAAGGACCTACCAATCTCTAGGCATGCTTCAACTACATTTGATATTTTCCCATTCCAACATGCAACAGTTTTGGGAGTGTTGCTATAAAACCCACTCAGTGAGGTAATCCAAGTTAACCTGTGCTACCTTCCACCCTTGTTTTGGAGCTCTTCCCTGAGGATTTTCTCAGACTGGAGCATTTCTGTATCAGTGCCACCAGCCTGTGGACTATGGCAGAAATAATTAAGCTGGGTTGCACTGAAAAAACTATACTGTGTAATTGTATTCTGGTTATAAAAGGTAGCTAGAACACATCTGCTGAAGTTAACTGTAAGTTCTACCAGGGCAGACACTTGGCCCAATGAATTTCCCTAGAGCTTCATGAGATCAGTTTCCCTGTGCCCCAAGTCATCTGGGAGGTGGAACCCTTCAAGGGTCAGCACCTCTTAATTGTGGCTAGAAATGTGATTACTGAGGGTTTATTCAGTCTAGCTAGTCACTGGGCTGCGTGTAGGAAAACAGATACACTGGGCTAGTTCCACGGGGCTTCCACCACCCCCAAATGAAATGGCGGAGACCAAGAGCAAGTTGATAGTTGATGTTGGTATTGTGGAAAAGCTTTTGTGTGTCTTCTTCCCTTTCAAACCAATTCTATAAGGATCTGTTTAAGATGGGCCTTGAGGTAGTCCTCCCACGTGAGCTAATTTTACTTACAGTACTTGTTCTTGCTTGCAACCAGGAATCTTGTGATAAGAGCAGTCCTACGGTTCAAGGTGAGAACTTCTCGCCTTACACCATTCTTGTGCTTTAGATAGTCACTGCTGAGACTAGGTTTTCCAACAAGAACAGAGGTTTCCAACATCCCAAAATAACCTTTCCTCCCTACTCTATAAACAGAATTCAGGTGCTGCTGACACTCTCACCCTCCAAGAAACTGAGAATATACTACTTGTCTTCCTGTTTCTTGCTTTTAGCCTCTAGCCTGTGGCAAACCTTGGCATCATCAGTCCCTCCTCTAGCAATTAGGAGTTGAAAGAAGAGTGAGATCTGCCTAGCCTTCCTCAAGAGCAGCTGTAAGCATCTACCCAGGGTAGGCACTGGGCTCTTTTCAGCCAGTGCCAACTTACAGCCTCAGACCAGATCTTAAAGCCCTGAAGGTCAGGATTTCAAACTTTTCCATCCTCTATCTGCTTTGACTTCCTTTGTTCTTACTTCTGTTTGTTGCTTAGCTCAACATCTGGGACTTTGGGCCTACTATGAAGTACAGAACTTCTGCTATGTATGGAGACCGCAGTAACTTAACATTACTGTTACGGCAATTCACCCTGGGAGCCAGGTATCCAACAAGCAGGAACTCTACTATCAGCTAGTGGGTGTCAGTTTTTTGTTGGGTCTGAGCTTCCATAAATGGGCCAATTATTACCTCAAATGAAGTTGAAGAATATTCCAATAGGATTGGGATAAATCTCATAACTTGTAACTTGCAGGGAAAAGGAAGTGTTGTACCAGCTCTACAGTTGTTTATTTAATCTGTTGAGTATGTGTATGTTTTGCTCCTTGAAGACTGTTCACACAATAGCAGGGTTACTGTAACTGACAGTTTTCAGAAGACATGCATAATATCACCAAGGTTTTGAAATTTTCTTTCTGAGGTTGTACATGTACCTTGTTTCAAAGGAACTTTACAGGAATTGGCTTCATCAGATTCTGATTCATCAGCCGTTGCCTTCAAAGGAAGGGCTTCTTGGTTTAAGAAAATATGGCTATTAACTAACGCCTTTAATTTTCTTTGATCTTTGCCAGCAAAATTTCCTTCATTAATTCCTTTTGTAGTCTTTCTTCTATGTACAGTTTGTGACATGCTCAATTATTAGTTGCTGGATCAGTTTCCAATTAATTATCAGAGCCAGTTACAAAAATTGCTGTCCAATGTGATAAAAAGGCCATTTTAGTAGAGCTGTAGAATCGGGCAAACACTGCCTCCTTTCATGTGGTTTGACTTTAACCTTAACTGCCCCGGAGGTAAAAGATGAGAGATGAACTGCTCCTTACTTCTGACGGGCATTTGCAGCAAAGTCGGATGTTAACATAAAGCAGGAAATACTTTGTCAATAATAAATCAGGTGTCCTGAGGAATAAAAGTTTGACGGGAGCTTCAATGATGTTTTCTTCTCTGTTATTAGGACCTGCACAGTAGGATTAATGTCCGATGCTTTCCGAGGCCAGTCAGACATAAAAGCTTGAACTTGGATGGAAGTCCTAGGAGTTAGTCAGTAGCAGGAGCCGCGGACAGGCGGGCAGTGTGGCGTGGTGGTGAGACACCCGCACATCCCCCCGAGCAGAACCAGACGTGCCCTTAGCTGGAATTGGGGAATGTGAACTTGTATAGCCTCCCTGAACACAAAGAAACACAATTGCACTTCACATGCTTGAAAATAGGTCCCTTGACTGCTGGTTTGTTGAGCCTATGTTTCCAGGCCTTCAGTAAATTCTGTAAGCACCGCATATTTGGTAACCACAGCTTCCTTAGAGCTTTTCCTGTATAAGGATTATTTGGCTTTGCTTATTTACATGAGGTATTATCAGAATTAAATCCCTTCATCTGAGTGAGAGGAGCAAGTGGTCCTAGGGTCAGTCTTTGGCACCAAACACATCTCAAGGTAGTTGGATCCAGTCCTCCCCTTCACAAGCCTTCACGCTGTTATCATCCTTCCTGCCCTGCCATTTACAGCATGACAGTGGCCAGGATATTTTGGTAGGCTGCTTGATCTCCTTTGCTCTGGTCAGAGCAAGAGTTGACAGCACTTCATTTTTTATTTCCAGCAGGGGAGCTGCATGGGTGACAGTGGTGGCAAGCTGTCCATAGTAAACATTTGAGGTAAGAAACATCTATAGCAGACACAGCCTAGAGACATGAGGATGGTCTGTAGAAAGCAAGGGTGCCACTGTTAATAATTTCGTCCTGACCTGATAAATGGCAGGTTTTATTCTCTAGAGTGATTGATGAGGATCTTGACATGAGCCGGCAATGTGCGCTCACAGCCAAGAAGGCCAACTGTATCCTGGCTACATCAAAAGAAGCGTGGCCAGCAACTTGAGGGAGGTGATTCTCCCCCCGTATTCCCCTCTCATGAGACCCCCTCCTGGAGTATTGTGTCCAGTTCTGGAATTCCCAGCATAAGGATATGGAACTGTTAGAACGGGTCCAGAGGAGGCCACAGAGGTTACCAGAAGGCTGGAGAACTTCCTGTACGAGGACAGGTTGACAGTGTTTGGATTGTTCAGCCTGGAGAGGGGAAGGCTCTGGAGAGACCTTAGAGAAGTTTCCAGTACTGAAGGGTGCTCCAGGAAAGCTGGGGAGGGACTTCTTGCAAGGGTCTGGAGTTATAGGACAAGGGGAAATGGCTTTAAATTGGAAGGGGGAAGACTTAGATTAGACATTAGGAAGAAATTCTTCACATTGAGAGTGGGGAGGCACTGCAACAGGTTGCCATGTGAAGTTGTGGAAACTCCCTCCCTGGAGGTGTTCAAGGCCAGGTTGGATGGGCCTTGAGCAGCCTGATCTAGTGGGGAGTGTCCCTGCCTACGGCAGAGGGGGTGAAACTAGATGGTCCTTAAGGTCCTTTCCAACCCAACCCATTCTATGATATATGGGATTTAGGGTCATAGTTTAGTGCTGGACTTGGCAGTGGCTTCCAACCTAAATGGTTCTATGATATCTAGTGCTAGAGATTTGGATTTTTTTAAGCACAAACAAAATTACCTATGTCTCGGTGGTGTAGTGCTACTTAGCAGGATCTAAGGAAATGTGGCTTTGAAGAGCTGTATTGTGTTGGCAGACTGGGAATATCACCTAGAGCTGCTGTAGCAAAGTCTTACATGGCATCTTCATTAGAGCCCCTACAGTATCAATTACTTGGAAAACTCATTTGTGGGCAATGACAGTTCAATAAGGAAGCATGCTGAACTGAAATAGATATTATAACACTTGCAGAGAAAATAGCTTTTGTATGTTGCTGCCCACATGAGCAGAACTGCTGACTAGAAACCCAAGAGAATAAAAAGGTTATCAGGCAGGAGTGTGCTGATTACATGCCATAAAGCACTTGGTTCAGCTAAGCAGACCATCACCCACTGTAATTTTTATTGACTAATGATTATAGGTTTCGGCTCTATTTCTGCCATCTGCTCTGTGTGCAGATGGACACCTGCACTGACTGCAGCCAGATAAGAGGAGGAACCCACACTCAGGAGTGATTTTTGTTTTATGAAATGCCTCAAATTCTTCCTTTCTATTTTGGTAGAAATGCCTCTAAGCTTTACCAAGTGAATGTGATAGCTGTAGACTGTGGTTGACCAAGACCACTGAAAACAGCTTTACTGTTTCCAAAATCTAAGTAACATTAATGTTTCCATAAATACCATACAGCATTTCTACACAGTTTAGAAACTAGTTGAATTATGGAAAGTGAAATTGTAACACAGGCTTACATAGGTCATTAGCTATCAGGTTTGCCAGACTTCCCTTGTCTGGAAGAGATAGTATCTTGGCTTCAACCGTAGTTATTGTCTCTCTGGGCAAAAAGACTTTAGGAGGTTTCGTTGGCTGAAGCTGCAAGAAACTTTCCTTTCTATTTCTTGTTAGGAGCTAGTGGATGAAAAATGTAAGCTGCTGGATAAAGGATTGAAGGATGATGTTCACGCTGAGCCATAGGTTGAAGAATGTGGAATAGAGTTGGTGAAAGGACAGCAATGGCTGTGCAGGAGACAGATGGGGGAGATTAGATGAGCAGAGGTGGTGGGCTGTTTAACAGAAAATGAGTCAAAGTCTAGAGTGACTCACACTCGGGAACTATGTTTGGAGCAATGCTGTGACTTGCGGGAGTTGACACAAGTCCATGATCTCATTCTGGAAGGTCAATGGTCAAATCTGTAGAAGTATCGAATGTGGGTCAATGAGCAAGGACTCGAGTGAGTGTCAGTCTGACGCACAAAGATGAAGGTTTTCTTCCTGAAAGTAATTCAACAACCCAAATAATCTTTCTACTTTACTTTTGCAAATGAAGGTATTTTCTGGTGTATAAATATAAGCCATTGTCTGAGCAGGCAATGAAAAACTATAGCTTCATCACTTCAAGTGATGTACCAGCACTCACAAATGAAAAACATTGGTTTCCAGCACAGTTGTAGTTCAGATCCCGTCCAACTTGTAACGAATCCTGATTAGTTACAGCACTTGTGTTGGGCGAGTTCAACAGCATCATCTGCCTGTCTGCTGCTAGGTATATGTTGAACTATTATGTTGAGTAAGGGCCTTTATGCCTTTCTATATTTTTAGGTTGAGCATCTCATTGTAGGTAAGTGTCTCACCATTACCTTCCCCTTTTGCCTTTGCATATATACATGATACAAATTTGATATCTCAGTATCCACCTCTAGTCAAATTCAATTGCAGTGACATCATGGCACTGCTCAGACTTCACAGCAAAATAAAGTCTTCTTGTTCCTGAGGGCTGCCAAGAGCCCTTTACAACAGGTTGAGATAACAGCCTGCGTGCAGCCTTTTACCCCAACTGATGGGTGAGGATTCACCCACACATTTTGCATCAAACCCAACCAGAAGGACATGTAGGATCTAGAGAGGCATTGCTGCTGGAGGACAGATTTCATGGTGGAGGCAGATACCACACCCTGTATCTGGAGTCTGTATCAGCTACTACTGCTTTGATTTCAAAATTTCCTCCTTGTCAAGCACAGAATCTTTTAATTTGTGCTCTGTACAGAGGTCCCTGCAGTCCGTGCAGGTGTTAATGCTGATAGTAGACTTGGAGATTTCCTTTGTTGCTCAGCAATACATGTTCTGCCACATCTTTCTGATGCAACCATTAAATTAACAGCTTCCTTTAAGTGTGCTGGAGGTTAACAGGATGTCAATACATAAAACATTGTCTTAATGTCAGCGTAGAGCCTTTGTTATCCCTATTAGTCACAGTGCCAAAACCAGGAAGGTGTTTCTGCTCACAGGGGATCCCAACTCCAAACCAGCGTAATTGGTCAACACTTTTCCACTGATTTCCATGGCTTTAGGGTCAGCTCTTGAGCATGGAACAGTTTGACCCTCCTGGGTAATCTAGAAATCATATTTGTAAAAGCTCTGTGTAGAGCTAATTCAATGTTTTTTGGTTTTTTCTGGTGTTTATGGTTATTGAGCAGATTAATACTGGTAAATATTAAACAGGGTCATCTGGAAAGGGATAAACACTCTAGCTTTTGCCAACAAACCACTTAAGAGCATGCTTAGAGATAAGCACATGTATTAAGGTAAGCTTGGTGTTGAGCAGATGTTCAGGTTTCTGGATTTGGAGAAACTAATTGCTTGAAATAATAATCTTTTATCCTTAATGAATGGAAATTAGATTCTAGTATGAGAATTTATTTTCATTAAACAAAAAAATAAACTGCTAAAAGCTAAAAGAGTCAGGATGAAAAATTATCCATTTTGAATACCATAAAATGGGGAAAAAAACATTCCAAATTTTTCCTATCTTCCAACCTGCTTTAAAACTTACTCAGGCCCCCAGACTGCTTGATAGGTTTGGTCTTGGGGATCAGATTGCAGTGTGTGATGTCCTGCAGTATTGCTGGTGAATCCAATGACCAGGTCTGGCCAGTGCAGGGAGGACCATGCTGGAGAAGGAGGTAGAAAGGGCTCTCCCCTCACTGGACTGACTGGAATAAGGTAAAAATAAGATGAAAACTTTTTTCCATACAAATCCTTAGAGTAATGCCATTTATTAGGAAGCAACAATCTGTGTGTTGTGAGCAGTTATTTTATGTGCACTTCAAAACTGCGTTTGGGAGTTTTAAATATCCAAATTTAGAATTACAGACCTATTTTTGGATGTTATGAAACAATGTTTGGAGAGACTAAAACTCATTAAAGCGTATCTGACCTTCTCCTGCCAGGAATACTACAGGAGTGTGCAAAAGCTGACACAAAGAGAGCCTCTTGTTTAGTGTATATGCCTTTGATCCCAAGAGAAAGATAGGTAAAATCCTAAGAAACACCCAGTTTCCTGCTTTTCCATTGAAGAACCACTGAAAATTTGCTGCTGTGCTGAAGTGTATTGGCTTCAAAATGGAGGGAAGATTTTTCCAGAGAAGTCCAGCACAGACTTCCCACTATGACCAGTGGGAAATGACATAGTCCTGGCCTTGTGTTGGGCAAGTGTTTGACTTTTTCAGAGGGTGGAGTGTCCCCAGCTGGGGGGGACAGGCGGTGCGTGTTGGCACTTCCCTGTCAGGCAAGACTGGTGTAAAGAGAGGGAAAAGAAGTTATCATCAGATCTTGGATGTGAATTCTTTTTAACGTTTATGGATAAGCTGTGTTCTTGAGAAGGCGACAGAGGAGGGAAGGGAAGCCAGGGAAGGGCTGACCCTGTGGCAAGTCCAGAAGCAGTCCCGTTCACTGCAGCATCAGGCTTTTAACCAACTCATGAAACCTCTACTCGCGCTGTGCCTAGTGAAAAATGCCTCCTCTATACCTACTCGGTGATGGAGGAAAGGGCCTGCTCTGCTCCCACACGCAAATGAGGATTTATATGGCAAGAACTGAAACATTTGGCAAGTGAGTGCACGAAGTTTAAGGTTACCTGTAGGCTGCTGCTGCTCACCCTGTGGGTGTTTTATATGGCTATTTAATTGTGTTGCTCAGTACTAAATGAGTACGACATGTCAATATCCACAGCAATGAAAATGCTGATGTCTCTGAGATAAGGGATCTTATTTAAGAAACAAATGCTTAACTAATAACACCATAGGTCTCATGCTTTTCTTAAAGTGTACTTCATCTCTGATAGAAAGGAAAGAAATGCTCTAGTTCTTAAGTTCTAGAACTTAAGAAATAACCCCAGAAGTATTTTAAGGACTTCCTCCCTCCCCCTCCTTTTTCTATTCTTTTCCCAGGTTGCAATAATAACATCCAGTAATGAAATGAAAACAAGCTGAATAGTTATATTGAGTGGAGGAGGGAAGAGGTAGTAGCAGACAGCTGGAGCGTGTCTGGGCCAGTGTCTCAGTTCTTTTCTTTTTGCTAGTTTAGTGCCACTCCAAGAATGCAGACAATGCTGGCTACAACTGTTTCATATTTTATTTCCACACTTAAATTTGCGCTTGTTAAATGAAACCCCATTGTCAAGTTGGCGTGTATTCCTGCTGCCTCCTCAGGTCCTGCTTCAGAGCTTGCTGTTTGCATTTGGGTGTCCTGCTCGTAACCCTTCAGTGAGGAACAGGTATGCAAAGAATATTTTTCTGTTTTCATGCTGCTTGTGGCACTACAACAAAAGCTTTTGGACTTTTTATTGCAGCTGCATCCATGGATAACCCTCATAAATCCTAGTCTGAGGGCAGACTGAAGTGCTGCAGGGAAGGGATGGGGTTTTGGAACAGCCTCAAGAGTAGAAGATCAGTTCTGCACTTGATAGGAGCTGATCTCTGGGCAAGGCACTGGTTGTGCTGCCTGCAAGAGAAAATGCTTGGGCGAGTGGGACCTGATTTTGCAAATGGCCAATATCCTGCCCTGCTCAAGGAGAGGATGCCTCTGGAGATGCTTCTGGTCTCAGTAGGACCCTTTGCATGCTTTGCTGGGTCGGGATCAGAGGGTTCAGCAACTGAAGGCCTTTGTTGATGTGGGGCAGGAGAAATGCTGTGCATTGGAAGCAGAGCAGTGACTGAATAACAAAGGATCATTTCATATTCTCTCTAAAATACCAAAGAGGGCATAAAAATTATGGATCTTTTATTAACAAAGCCTAGGAGTTTACAAAATCCCATAATTTTCCAGTCATTTAGACTGCAGACCCTCTTGGTCTTTCTACCTCTCTGTAGGGTGATACTATTGCCTGATACCTGCTTGTAAATCAGTTGTGCAGTGTGACATACCGTTCAGTAACTGCCAATAGTACCAAGGCAGATAGAGCTCTGCCAGAAGTAGTTTGCCATCTACTTCAGCACAAGAGGAGAGAGAAGTGATAGGATGGGGCTGTAGTACCACGGGGTGTGATGCTGGAGCAGGAGGAAGCACTGGCCATGTTTTGGTTCTTCAGATGCCCTGGAGGAGTCGGCTGCTGGGCTGTTGTCATGGAAACACCATTATTTTTATGGATTCAGGACTGGCTGAAAACAAAGGTTACAGGGAATAAACCCTCTCCCCAAGGGATCAGATACACAGCAGGTGATTTTTTCCTCAGCACAGCAGAATTTGTTAATGTTTGAACCAGCAGTGAGTCCTTCAAAGTGTGTGGGCTGCAGGTATGTCAGGGCTGGAAATCGATGCTGTGCTTCGTGCGAGAGCTGGTGCCTGGGCTCTGGCTCTACTCCAGGTTGCCCAAAGGCCTCTTCTCCTCATTCTGCTCCTGCCTCCACCTCTCATCCTCCCACACCATTGAGGTGCTGCTGCCTAAGGCTCTGCCTCTGGAGCAGAGATGATACATGCTGGATGGTGGTTATTTTTGGCACTTCTTTTGCTGGTCAGGTAACAGATCTGTGTCTGCGCAGGTTTTAGCGGCTTTGTGCATTAACGGCCGGGCAGCCTTCACACTCATAAGGATGAGCAGAAAGGCAAATCTTCAGGTTCTGCTTTTTGTGATGTCAAAAGCAAATTGTTTAATATCGATAGATTTTTGCCCTGCCTTTAAATTCAGAGGCTCGTGCTAAGTGTGCTGCAGATATGATCCTTTGTACCCTCTACATCCCAGTACTATTGCAACTAAAGGACCAAATTATTACTCAAAGTGATTTAAACCTGGAATGACATACCTGGCTTGAGGGGCACTACTCTAAGCACAAATGCGGTGCAAGAGTGTTCAGGATCTGTCTGTCCTTACAGAGCCACGCTGCCCTCCTGGCTGCCGTTATGGCATTATGGGCAGCAATCTACCTACCCTGCCATGAGCGATGCTCATGTTTAAATGTCCAAGCTGGAGCAGTCTCACAAAAGTGATTACAAAAAGATGAAAGATGCATAGGATATGGCCAAACTCAATCACGGGTCTAGTATTTGCAGGGTGAGGCACTTATAACGCAATGGGTCTTTGCAGAGGTTTGAGAAGTCAGACTAGGGAAAAGGGAACAAAGACTGTGCAACCCAGGTAGTTGGTCCCAGCGATCCCAGCAATGGCAGCAGCAAATTGCTCCGAGGCACCTGTGATGCTCATGTTTCCGAAGGTCAAACTAGCCTCCCACTGAAATGGAGACAAAGGCATTTTATCACTTTTCTGGCCTGCTGAGAGAATTTTTTTTAAAAAAACTTTAGAACTAAAGAGCTCAGTATTTTGTATTTCCTCATTTCCAACTTGGAAAAAATTCCCTGTTTTTTATATTCAGCCTCTTTTATTCTGCGTCCAAAAAGGGATGTGATGGTAAGGAAAATTGGTAGATCGAATGTCATGAACTTAAAGAAAAATGTGGATTTCTTTTTCTTGTTCACAGGGAAGACAAAATCATTGAAACCATACTTTACTGAAAATCCTAGAAGAATAAATTGGAACAGGTATGCTTCTGCAGTTTGTCATGTAGAATGTAAGTACAGTGGGTGGCCTTTAAAATTTAAACTGCATACCTGAATACTAACAAAGCTCCTCATTATGAAACAGAAAATTTTATAGGAACTGGCAAAACTACCATGTTGGTGGGATATTTAATATGCACCCTCTGTAAGCCCTGCACAGAACATTTGATCCATGATATCAGCAAGAAAAGTGTTTTCCCCTTCAAAGGCATCATCCAGATTAACTCTGCCATTCCCCTGCCACCTCCTGAGCGTCACATTGCAGACTCCCGGACTTGTCACCCTTGACTGATGGCACCTTGCGCTGCCCTCGGAAGGGATTTCAAGGTGGCTGAGCTCAGCTCTGGGGTGGGTGGAAAGCTGCTAGAGCTGGCGTGAGCTGTCTCACTGCTGCCTACTGGATACTCAGCCCTCTGCTCCCCTGCTCTCGTGCCTCCTTCTTGTCCCGGCTCGTCCCTGCCCCAGAGGGATTTGCTGTGGAGCCAGCTTCACCCTTTGTGCCAGCTGAGAGGCTTTTCCATGCTGGGGGAAGCCTTAGAAGAGTTTTTAGGAATAATTTACATTTCCTTTGATCCAAGAATTCTGCAGGTAAAGAACTAGTGCTGTTAGAGCAAGCAACAACTGGCTGCTGCACGTGAGCCTCTTGGGGAGGGGAATGGGCTCTTCTCTACTACTCTAGAAAAACTGTTGCATGTTTCTCCCTGGTC
The DNA here is from genome assembly GCF_017976375.1 of Cuculus canorus. Classification (NCBI taxonomy): domain Eukaryota; kingdom Metazoa; phylum Chordata; class Aves; order Cuculiformes; family Cuculidae; genus Cuculus; species Cuculus canorus. The sequence goes on from NC_071409.1 coordinate 20,159,968, forward strand.
CAGTGCACAGAGTGGCTTTAAAAGAGGTTGGACCACACACAGCAGAGGCAGGAACCGGGCTGTGTGCATTCAAGGCCAGTCATGACTGTCCTGGAGGAAAAGCTAAAACTCACCTTTTGAGGGCTCCAGCATAGCATCACATCCTTTTTGTGCACAGCACAGTCATAGGTAGATGATGTTTATAGTTCGTTGCCAAAAGACTAACAAAAACTGTTTTGTGCATCTCCTGTGTTTGCTGTTGTCTAGAACGACCTTGGGGCACTTGGAAGGACATGGCCATCCTGAACTGGGGACACCATCCAAGCTACCGTGCTGGCACTGACCACCACTGCAGAGAAACTTCGATCAGGACTCTCACGCTGACAAATGAGGAGCAGGGAAGAAACCCAGGATGCTGTGAATGGTAGTGCCTGAAGGAAACCCCAGGCAGCACAGCACAGAGAGGAAGATTGCTATGGTTATTTTAATGTTTGCTTCATGCAGCTTTTGTCACTCCAGACAAGGAATGATTTTTGGGTTCGGTTGTTCATCCAAAGTTCTGTCAAAGACTCTGCAGACACTTGAATTATTCAGCAGGTCCTATCAGGGCAGGGTACATTTTGTCACTGCCCTTATTTCAAAACCAGTTTTTACTTGGGAGAGTATCTGTGTTGATGATGGGAAGCTGAGATACACAGGCACGTTTTCATTCATTTAAATTCACCAGCAGAGACTCTGGCTTGCAGTGTAAGTTCTTTTCCAGTGTAAGCATCTTGGACCCACATGTATCTTTGCTTCTGGCTTCAGGCTGGTGGATGGAAAGAAGAACTGAAGATGTGCTGAAGGCAAGAGTCTGTGTCTGAGAACACGGAAAATAGCACAATCTGGGCTGTGTCTTTTCGTGTGACATAAGAGACTGTACCAATACCGATCCAGAACCTTGAGCAATATTGTCCTGTGGTTTGATTTCCATTCTAGCATGCTAAATGAAGTAAGGCCCAGGTTTTTCATGCCACTTTCCATTTTTGATTTAGGAAATTTGAAAAATACTTGTCTTGAGGCTGTGCCTGAAGTTATTATCTTGGCATATCCATACCATAAAGTTCCCGTGGATAAAAGCAGAAACATCTGGATTCATGAGTGGATGTTGGCTAAATCCAGCAGACAAAAAAAAAAAAAAAAGAAGCCTTCAAGGGATCCTAGAGTGTTCTAGCCAGAATAAATAATACAACAAAATAATAGTGTTATTAAGAGTAATTGCAATACTGAAGCTGAAATATAAGATGAGGGCCAAGCCTTTTTCACAGTCTGCTTTTCCAGCTAAAAGTCCTTCAATTTACACTTAACACACGTGGCTGATGGAACAAAGAGAAAAAATGAAGAAGGATGAAAGCAATGCAGAGATTATTCCGCCTTGCTGGTTTAGCTCCAGGCACATCATTTAAATGAGTAGATGATCAGTTTCCAGTTTGTTTTAATTCTCTGGCAAGAAATTTTATGCTCTATCCCAAAGTTAGATGTGCTTGAAACTTTTTTTAAGGCTCTGCCATTTTGTTTTATTTCTTAAGGCAAGACTCTGGAAGTGTTCTGCAGGAGTCACCTCCCTGCTGGGACTGGAGGGGCAGCCTGGCTGTGTCATTGACGGGGCTGTGTCCCTGCTCTCAACCTTTGGGGACCCTGTGACATGGGAACAGTTGCTCCTTTTCTCCCTCATCCCTGAGAGACTGAGCCAGATGTTATATCTGAGCTCAGTAGCACCCACTGTCAAGGAAAGTGTCCAAAACCATTGTGTCCCAAATACTTGCAGCATCTTTGGCTGCACGCTCTTGTACCAGCACCACATGCCTCTTTTACAGCTAGTGAAAGACTTGTGCTGCTTGCTCCTTGCATCTCCCCTTGGAATTTTCAGGGTTAATAGCTGCTGAACAGCACACCCTCTCACCACCCAGCCCCTCCTGCATAGGTCTCCTCCACCTACCTTACCACGAGTTTCTAAAGCCAATATGAGCCCAGCCTGTACAGCGTATCTTCCCCTGCTGTGATAGAGTAAACTAAACCCACAGCCAGGTGTTTAAAAAGTAAGTTGCATTTTGCTGAAAATGCTCTTAACGCACCATCCCTCCACAACAGATGCAGTCAGCGTTCCTCATTAACTGTACTTTATCCACGCAGATCTGTACTACTGATCCTTGCTGACCTTGCAGATTCCTGGAAAGCCTCAGCCATTTGCCCAATCTGTAACCTTCAGCCAATGCAGCTTGGGGTAAGTTGCTTCCTTGTGGAATAAAAACCCTATTGGTCAGTTCTTGTCTTGTTCTCCCTCCCTGTCATACTCATCTTCCCTTTTGCCCGTGCCTACCAGCTGAACAGCTTCAAAGGGAGCTGGTCTGTTGGCACCGCTCCAGTAGGTCCTCCTGCATGGTGAGACTTTAGGTTTTCCTTCACAGTGACTTTTCCTTTTATACATTGCCAACTCTGAAAGCTCTCTGAAGGCTGCCACTAGGCTCTGAATGGTGGGATAAATATTTGGGGTGAGGCAATACTTGAAGTATAACTGGAAACACCACTAATACACAAATGGTGATGTTTATGCTGCCTTATGTTCCATAGAAAGAACGATCCTGTTGACCTTGTAAGGAGTGGGAGTTCAATTTACCTTAAAATAGCCTCAACACATCTAGGAAATCCATCCAAAAGGATGCCTTGGTCTTTCTTAGGACGTTGTTTCCAGCAGATGTTATTTAATTTGCAGCCAATATCTGTCATTTCCTTCACTATGTGTTGCCCAGCACCCATAGCCTGGGTCTGAACCAAAAGCTCACAGGACCTAATGCAAAAAATTCAGACTCAATTAACATAACACAGCATATCATCTCAACCATCAAAGTGAAACAAGGAAATGCATCTGCTCATAGATGTTTCAAAATATTTGTTTTAGATTAGCTGCTATCACTGCCACTGTCCACATTTGCCGTTGTATTCTTCCACACGACTTGAAGGGAAAATAGGAAGGTCTGCTGAAAGTGCAGGGCTCTTGGTTAGGAACAAATAGTTTGAGAAACTGAAGAATGACAGATGAAGTAGAGCTAAATTTAGAATCTCAGATAAGAAAATATCTGTATCTTCAATGCTCTGTGGTTTTATGTTCTCTACACAAAGCACACCTTGGTTTTGCATGGCTGTTTGCAGATTGCACTGACTCAAAGAAGGCTTGTGAAAAAAGAGGCTTTGATGTCTTCAGTAAACAAATAGCAGTGCTAAAAGATCTTCAGTTCTTGTTAGCATGCTGCAAACAGCTATGTTTGAAGAAAAATAAACATCCCAAGGTTGATGGAGCTATAAAGTACTGTAGTCAAATCCTTGGTATGAGGACATCAGAAATGACAGTATCATAAAAAAAAAAAAAAACCAAAAAACTTTTTCTCTCTTCTTTTGGATTAAAAAGGAAAGAACAAACTAGTCCACACTTTAGCAGCCATGCAGTGGGAATATATGGGTAGAAAATCCCATGGCTAAATCATCTTCATCCAAATCACAAGAAAACTATTAAGTCCACTGGAAAACCAAGGGCAGGAGCACCCTACAAATCTTCCTCTTCAACCATTAGTTGGTTGGTAGAAGGAGGAGCAGATTCACCCTTCCTCCAACCCCTCTTTTGACTCAGCTTCCTTGGTGCTCCACCCGCTGATACAATGTGACCAGCATCTCCTGACTCTCATGACTCCAGGATCTCATGGGCTTTTACACTGTGCAACCAGCCAGTTTCCATAAGGAGGCACCAGGCACGCAATGTGCTGTCAGTAAGGAGGATGAGGATTATACAGCCATGTGCCTACCTGAGCTTTTACTCTGTAAAGCTTGTTGTACTTGTCTCATTGCCTCATTTACGATATTCCTTTGGAAACACAAAAGCTTAGGAAATGAACCAAACAAAAGAGCTAAACAATTATCTCAATTGCACCAACATAACTCTGAGGATGTTAATTTACATTTATACCCTTTTAACAATCCAAATATGGTTCAGAATAAGAAAGTTGGGCTTACCTCTGTAAAGGGAAATTATAAATCAGTAGGTCATGATAATAATCAATACACCAATATTTACTGCTAATTTAAAACTTATCAAGAGACTCCAGGGAACCTCTTGTTTTAGTTCCGTGTAATTCCAAGCATTTTTCTGCTTAATAGAGTTCACAGGATCTAGGAAAAAATTAATTCAAACATATTTGACATTTTATAGTCTCTGTAGCACCACCAACATCTTTCCTTTGATAACACTTTTGTTCTGCCTACCAAACTGCATTCCAAATGGGACTGATGAGGCAAACACTGTAAAAAAAAAAATGAGAAGAAAGCAAAAATTCCAGAAAAAAAAAGTTATAATCTCAAAGGTAATAAGTATCCCTCTGGTAACTTCATACAAGCTCTTCACTTTCATTTTGAGCCTCTTTGCTGTGTTCACAGTGAGGGTTTGCAGCCAAAGCTGAGGCAGAGATGGTTCATAATAAACAGAAGCTCCTTAGAGACTGTAGCCATGGCATGTGAGAGCTGTTTACCTGGCACGATGAAGCACCATTCTGTACATCTTCAGATGTTCCTACAGAAACAGAATGCATTACAGTGTAGTAAATAAGGCCCCTTCACCCCCAAGAATATGAAGGGTTGTGGGTTTTTTTCCAGACTTACTGCGCTTCACTTTCAGCTGCAAAAAGCCCATTCTGTGACTTCTGAATTACTACTTCATCTGCCTTCCCAGAGGTCAGACCACTCCCCAGTGCGGAGAGAGACAGAAACTTGCTGACAGCAACTGGAGTTGTTTCCAAAGATGACCTGCCCATCACAGCCAGCATGAAACCAACACCCTCAGTGCCAGGAATGTCTGCAGAACATGAATGCATCGTCCAGAACAGGATCATCTTTTCCCTAGGGAAAGAAATTGTTGATGTAATGTGTTTGTAGCAAATAAATTTAGAGGGAATAGGCTCTAGCCTGTGACTTGACGATCACACAGCTAATGCTGTTGGTGTCTTTGATTGCCCCAGATGTGAAGGGTAGGGTCACTGAGAGCTTTGAGAGACACTTTGGAGGCTGGAAATCACTCGTAGGACCTGCTCCTGGGCACAGTAGAGGATAGACCTTTGATTTAGAGGTATTAGAGCTGGGTGCCTCCCATTGCTCATCAGACCGCAGCCCTGTTTCTCCCTACCTGCCACAGCAAATATTTTGTTTGCATGAGCCAAAGCAATCGTGTTGTGTACTTTATCACATGCAATCCCCAAGGCACACTGCTGATAACCATTAAACTCACTTCAGACCTGCGGTCCGCCCTCTGGAGTGCTGCCACCAACCACGGTGGCACTAGGTAGAACCATTTGCCCCAGGGCATGCCCCGATCCTCCTAAAGGAGACTGAAATGAGACAGTTGTGCTTCAGGGTAAGCCAGCTTGCACGGTGGTAGTTTCTTGGACCACTGCAACAACTATGTCCCCTCCCCATATTGGGGGAAAGTGGAGTGACAATTTTAACAAATGGTAATGTTACTATTGAAGTTATGCCTTTAAAGATCCCATAATACCCAATTCATCCAGCTAGGTGGGATTCAGCAGTGAGCTGATTTATGGCATAGCACAGCGGGCTGTATGGAGTGTGTTTATTAAAATAACATCAGCCCTTCTTATCACTTTCTGCCTCTATTTTAATTAAACCACAGTTAGTAGGGATTACAGTTTTCCTAATTATGTCTAAACTTCTATGAAATTAATATTAATCTCTGTTCATTGTGCAAGTCAGTAAAGTGACACGTGGAAAATTACACGTTCTTGACTCGGGAATGCAACTCAGTGGATGACTTCACATCCCTGAATGAGAAGATCAGCTTGCCAGATGTGCCTAGTGCCTGACCCCTTTAAAGGCTCTGAAAGATCACAGGTAACTTTAAAACATCATTTCATGCCTGCCTGATAGCTTTATGTTACTTAGCTTCCCATTTAATTTGATTAGGGTGTTGTGAATGTCTCGATAACATGAAGCAGAGTTCTGCTCTCTGCTCTGGCTGCATGTGTCCAATAGGCACCCTAACGCCTTTCTCGTGGCTGGAGTAGTTAACAGTCTGTATTTTCTCGCTATTAATTAGAAGTTGTATTTCATTTTCTGATGAAGAGCAAGCCTCACAGTGTAGCTGACAAGTTTGCAGTCCTTGCTCCAAGTCATTTACTGAATTGTTTTATCTGGACATAAAAGTAACAAATGTAAGTATAGAGTTAATGCCTTTTAAAAATTGTAATTGTATTTTAAATTCACAGAAATCAGATTCCACTCAGTCTTTCCTATTCTAAACATTTCCTCTGCTATAGACTTCAATGTCCTTTTTTTTTCCATTGCCCAACTGCTCACTTTCAAAATCCTGCTGAAAAGTATTTGGAAAATGTTCCAGGTCTCTGTCTTTAATAAGCATGTCCTCATAGCAAATTATATAACAGCATTTTGTACACTTGTATTTTTCCTCTCCCCCAGTGCATTCCACGCACCTACACAGTCATGCTAATTAGATCATGTAATAAACTTAAACGTGGCAAAAAATCTGTTCACAGGGTGTTGCAAGAGAGAGCTGGATTTGGAAAGCAGCCATTCATGAATTTTGTTTTGTTTGAGAAAACCCAAAGGATGTTATTTTACTGAAGATGAAGCAAACCCCATGTAATAGGATCCATAATCTAAGGAGACAAGTTATTTTATTTAAATAGGACTCAGTGAGCCCTGATATAAGGGCTTGTTTATACGAGAAAAACTGAGAGTTTAACAAAGCCATGATAAATAATTAAACCTAAACTAAACCCAACAAACTAACATTAAAATTGATTAGTTCAGTTACACTTAACTAACCAAACCTAATCCATAATGTAAATATACAAAGGCGCTAAGTAGCAAGGAACTTTGAGCATCAGATGTCTTTTACATGAAAAGAAGTGTCTGTATGGGATTCAAAATGCACTTCAATCAATTTTTCTATAGATGGTCTTAAACTGTGCATAGTACAGCAATCGCCGCATTCACCGGGTAGTACAGGAAAGAGAAAACGCAGCCTTCTCTGGCAAACCATCTAGCATTTCAACCTTATACTTCCATACTCATTTCCAGGGAAAAGGGTCATTCTGAGCATTCGACAGCAGTGTTTAATTGGTCCTGGGGTTTATGATGCAGTTGGTAATGTGATCAGCCGTCAAGTAGGAATTGCTTCTTAATTTCAGTTCAGATGCTAAAAGTTTTGGCCACTGTTGCACTGAATCACATTTAAACCTGTAGATCTATTCATCTGACTCTTAAATATTAACACAATTAATTTCATAACGATCTCGAGACCCTGAGAGCATTACCAGATCACCGCACTTCTGCAAAGCTAATGAAGGCAGTGACACAGAGCGTGAAAAAATGCTGTGTTATGAAACACACCCAGCGAAGGAGCTGAGGTTGTGGCTGGGTAGTGGCGTGGTGGTCCAAGAAAAGCCAGTTCCCCACCTGCAGATTTCATCTAACTGCAATTAACGAAGTATGACAATAACTTTCAGCTATATCCCTGATCAACACTAGATGTTGCTATGCTGCTACTCATAAGCTATACATTAATGAGGCTTTTAAACGGTATTTACTGCCATTTCCTCTTTCCTGTTTCTCAGATGCACTATACTGTGAATGCTGGGTGAGCTGCTACTTTAATTTACTTCCTTTCGAAGTTTCATTTCTATTTGTATAATATCACTTTTATAACCCTCTCAAATGTACATAAAACTTTACAAGTAACAGAGACTCTTAAAACTGATAACATGAAGCAACTCTTATATGAATGTCAAATATTTACTTAAACTCTGCTTCTGGATTTTTTGCAATCCAAGGGGAATGACATTGTTAACTGGACCATTCCGGGAACAGACTGACAGCTGCAAGGCCACGGAGGGAACTTTGTTTATGGGGGGGCAGGAATATAGAAAAAAATTTAAGAAAAAAAAAATGTTTAGCCCTGCTGGGTTTCAGGCTTTCTACTCCCACATGTTTGAGTGGGAGAAATGACAAATCTTAGGACGTTGATTTCCCCATGGCAACAGAAAACGGAAATTACTTTAACCCCATCTAGTGACAGATGACTCATTGCTCAGCCTGCTGCTATTTTCCAAGCACTAAAACAATACAGCTGCAAAGAAAAGGCCAGCCTATATTATCTCATAGGCTGAGTGCTAAGGCTTGTGGGAGAGGACAATTCTCTGGCTGCTTTTTTATCAAAGAAAGACAGTCGGAGCCTTTTGGCGATTCTTTATTATGTAAAGCAAAAGTGCCTGCATGCTCTACACCCCTGCATTGCTGAGGGCAAACCGGAGGGATGGAGGTGATGCAATGCCCTTAAAGTTAGCTTCTGGTGGGTATCTGACTTGGTCCTCTTCACCCTGCATCCAGTGGTCCAATAGGATGTTTCTATGGTTTCAGTTTAAACATCACACACACACACCCCCTGAATTACATGCAACAGGCTGTGTGTGCAATAGAGGAACAATTCATTTGCAAATGCAGCCCAGTGAGGGCACAGTGGGTATAAGCACAGTTTCCCAGCCCCTAAGTATGAAAAAGATATCTAGTGGTAGAAGTATATTTCTGTCATAACAAGACCCTACAGGTAAAAGCTGAAAAAGAAATATTCCACTTTGAAAGGGTAACCAGAGACAGCGGTTTCTGAGCATGGATGGTGGAACCATTATCATTTGGAGTCCTTAAAACTAAATGAGGTGCTGCTGTTAAAGACAAGCTTCAGGCCAACTTGCTGTGTACGCAGGAGGTCAGCCTTAATGGCTGTATCTGTCTTCTTGCACCTTAGACCCCTCGCAGCAGAGCTGCACAGAGCTACCAGCTCATCTGAGGAGCATCTCTGTCGAGCATCTCCAGCATCTGAATGATGACTTTTGCTCAGCATCTCCATCTCTGGAAAGGCTGGTTTGCCCAAATCCTGGTGAGGATTTAGTTAGGCTCAGAAGTAAGGTTAGTAAGGCTTACGGAGCCTTACATGCATTTTGCACTTAAAATATTACACCATTGAATGGGGAAAGTATTAAATGCTACCACTGAGATTATATGCTAAATTATCAGTCTGTCAACATCACTTTATTCACCTCAAACTGAGGGCAAAGACCACAGTTTTGGGAAATTCATAACCCCAGGAAGACTACATGGCAGGATGGTGTCATGGGATGCATCAAACATTTTCTTTCTGGGAAAGAAAGGCTGAACTGCTGGTATAATAGAATTTTTACTCACTCTTGTCATCTGTATGCTGGCAGGATTAATTTTCTACTTCCTAACAGCAGAAAATCAAGTCTATAAGTTTAAATTTAGATACTACAATTAACAAAAAGAATAACTCTGGTACTAGGAGTTCTGGAAACCAGACATCAGATCGCATTAATGGCACAAAGATTATCTTCATGCAGAAGCCAACACATACCAACATAAATGGATGGTTTTCCAGGTGCAAACCCAGACCCTGAATGGAATGCTCCAGACTGTGCAGTGTGCTGCTGTCTGTCCCTCTGCACAGGTTCAGTATCTGGGAATACCCCAGGGCTGGCTAAGGTTGTCCCAAATCCATGATTTCGACAGCAGCTTAACTGGGGTGCTCAGAGTTGCCGCCTCTGCTTTGCCTCGCACGTCTCAGCTGCTGCTTCAGGCAAACCCCTTTGTGGTCAGCTCTGATTTCTGCAGAAGGAGAAGTGATACTTTCATCTGGAAATGTTTCTGTGCTATGTGGTGTTATTATAACGCTCTTTCTTCTTCTGGTCCTTTCCTCACAGTGTTGTTCAGCACTCTTCTGTAAGGCAAAATGTTCCCCTCCCAAAAGTGCACAAGCCCTGCAACCCTGCCAGCTGTGGGGAAGGCAAACCAGAGATCGCAACAGCTTGTCCTTGAAAGAGAAAATATGATTGTTATGCTCTAAACTTACACCAGCCTGCTAGATCCAGGGAAGGATGTGGGGAATCAGATTAAACTCCATCTTTCCAGAATTCATCCATCAGCATTCTGGTCCTTTCAGAGTCCTTTCAGAGAAGTCCTTTCAGAGAAGAAGCAATTGCCAAAATGTCCATTTAGAAAACGAGAATAACAGTTTTAATTTATGCAGGCTTTTTGCTTAAACATTGTCTCTACTTCTTTAACTAGAAAATGGCTACATTACCTGGAAAAGAATTTTTGTATTGTGCTGCTTGAGGGGAGAAGAACTAATCAAATTTGTAAAAGTGGAAACTAATGTCTAAGAGGCTGTTTTAAGGCTATGATTCTGACTGCTGGTTTTAGCCTTACAGCCAATATGTGCAGATGGTAACAAATAAGCTGCATCAACCACCTTTTATTGTCCTAAGGCCCCATTCAGCTCATAAATGCCTTCACCAGTTATTATATCCAATTATCTAGTGTTCCATTTGTAAGTGCATCCCATTGATGCTCTACCCCAAACCAGGAGAGCAGGGTAAGTACTTGCAGTTTCTCAAAGAGTTCTGTGTACACAGAGTCCTCTAACCAAGTGCAGGGAGGCTGCAGAGGACGCCCTGCAGCAGCCACACGTGAGTCATGAAAACAAGATCTCCACAGCTGATTTGGTTGCACTCAGATATGGCTTTCCATGAGCAAAGAGCTCATTCCCGCTGGGACCTGCATAGCACAGGGCCAAGACCAGGCATGGACCAACAGGTCTGGGTTTGCAGGGCTGGTGGCTGTGCAGGTGAGTTTGAGCAAGGTAACGAAAGGTGGTTATTCTCCCTTTGGACTCCAGGATGTTTAGGTAATGCACGCAGACTTTGCACTGAACGTGCTGTACTGAATTTTGCATAGACATATGGCAGCATTTATTCTTACAAACAAGGACATAATAGTCTTTCCCAGAACAAAAATATAAACCAAAAATATATATTTGAAGCTTCGGGCAAACGTAGTGACTCCTGTGCTGTGTTCAGTTCTTCACAGTCGTCCTTTGAAACACTTCCGCTGCCTCTTTCAGCATAAAAACATTGCGGTAACTTATGTAAACCACAAACAACTCCTGTACACTTTTTTTTCAGTAATTCTTAGTTCATAGCAACAGGTTCTTTTTTTAACAGTATCTGCAGTTTCTGTTTAACAGCTCTGCAGCATATGTTGCCCTGAAGCCTCGTCCTTAGGCAAAAGCAGCAGGCAGAGGAGCTCTCCGCTGCCGCCAGGCAGGCAGAGGCTGGGGTCCAAATTCTCCATCTCCTTTCTGCAAAGCTATTTTCTTCAACTCTGCCAGGATCACAAGGAGGGGGTGGGCGGTGGAACTAGATGATCTTTAAGATTCCTTCCAACCTGAACTATTCTATGATTCTATGATATTTTCATCCCCCCTAAGCTATGATGGCTTAGCTGTGCTTGAGTCTCTGGCCAGCCAATGGTTTCTTCTCAAGCCACCTTTATAGTTCCTAGTGAACCCCAAGGCTAGTTTCCATTTGACTGCAGAGTCCAAGAAACACTACCCCTTTCCAATTCTCGTCAAGGCAAGAAGAGTTTCTTCCTTTATGTCTACTTCTCCTAAGTGCATTCAAGTTTTCCTACTTCAGTCTGCTTATTTCCAAGCAAGGCTGCCTATAAAAATTTCCTTCTCTTGAATTCAACATGTTTAATGGAAATAATTGTAGGCTGCTGGCTTTCCTGGCTGCAAATTCGTGCTTCCCAGGAACTACAATTCCCAGAAGACATCTTATCTTCTCTCAAACTAGGAACTGCAGCTCGCAGGCTCTGTCCGGTCTTTTGAAAGGCTTCCTCCTGCTTACAGAGCAGTGACCAAGGCCCCATCCAACCTGGTGTTGAACACCTCCAGGGATGCGGCACCCACAACTTCCCTGGGCAACCTGTGCCAGTGCCTCACCACTCTCATGGTGAAGAAATTCTGCTTTATGTCCAGTCTAAATCTGCCCCTCTCCAGTTTATACCCATTGCCCCATGTCCTATCACTACAAGTGTGTCTCCACTGAGGCAATAAGTTGCATGTTGGTTCTTAGGAATCCACAAAATCCTCTTCTTTAGCCTCCTATCAGACACATTTGTGGTACCCACTTGAACAGCTTGCTGTAATGCCAAATGTCCCACTGGCTTCCTCCTCCCTGGGGAAAAGTCTTAGGAAAGATTTTAAAAGGAAGGATTTAACTCCATGGCCCTAAGCAGTCTCCATACCGTTTCATGTGATGTGTCTCAGTACCGTGCTTGGTCACTTAACAAGCCCTACAGCTCCTAATTAAAACCAGTCCTTGCCCAGATTATCGCTGTGTGAGTGCTATCTCAGTCAATAAAGTCATTAATAGCAGTATCACCCTAAGCAAAGCTATTTGTGCAAGGACTGCATTCTCCTGAGGTGATCTGTGGTGCTTGCAATGAGTAGATGAAGGTGTTCCTTCAACGACATCATTCTAAAATCTGATTTTCAAAACGCGGAATGCTCACAACTGCATCTGGAGTCACGAGGAATCTCCCAAATATCAGATAGTGGAGTATGTCATTGGCAACTTAAAAGGTCTAAAGCTGGCATTTGTAGTGCAGAAAGTTTAGGCTCAGTTTAAAGCAAACCAAAAGAGACGGGTAATGAGCAGCACTGTGTCTTCACTGCTTTAAAAATGCACACTTTACCCCACCTAAGCAAAGCAGGACTGCTGCTGACTGATAGCTATAGTTTACTGAAATAAATACTGACCTTCAAACGAGTACTAGCAGTAATATAACTAACCTAGATACAATAAACCTAACCCTTGTTTGCCTTTTTCCTGTTCTTTTTCCAGAGGGTTTTTTGCTCAGATCTCTCCCAGGGAACCAAAGCATTCCTTTTCATTGCTAAATGAAGCTTCAGGAGAGCTTTACTCTGTGGCTTCAGCCTCAACCACCAGCCTGATAAAGACCGCTGTGTCAGGTGCTAGAAGATGGAAAAGTGTTTCAGAGTGAAGATAAGACAACCTTTCAAAAACCCTGAATCAAGTATTTCTGAAGAGTTTATAAGAAATATGCCCACTTGACAAGAGTAAATCTGTGAAAGGAGTTGCACCATCTCCACTTACGATTTCCCTGTCCTTCACAGCAGGAAAATAACAAAGTGCAATTGCTGCAGAAAGCAATCATATCATGTTCATTTCTAATTGCTGCTGGCAAGGAAGCCTCATTATGCTCCAGTTTTGGTGAAGCAAGTTTTAGTTACTGAAGCTCAGCCACTAATACCACAAGAATATTTGCTGTCTCTTCCCCAAAAGGCTGCAATTTCAGTGAATATTGTATGCGATGCTCAGTATTTATATGAAATTATTAGGCAGGTGGCTGTATGTAGCTGTGCACCCTGATATGTGATGGCTGGGTGAGATGTGCCCAATGAAATGCAGGTGAGCAGTGGGACCCTCACCTGGAGGCAACTGTTGTGTGCAAGAAAATCAATATTTGAGCACCTAAATATGTTGCAACTGTCTTGCTCGGTGATCGTGCACTCTCCTTCCCCAGTTTGTTCCTAGAAAGCCTCCTGGGGCCGGCTGTGTGCCTGGCAGGATGCTATATACACATAGCTCCCCTGGGACCAGATGGGCGTCATAAGAAGAAGAAGAAAAGCAGAACTACTCTGTCAAGATATTTTAGCAGATTTGAAATGGCTGAGTGGTTTCATACCGGATGAGCATGCTGTACTGGGAGCCGGGCGTTTTGAGAACTGGAAATCCTGAAGCACCTTTTCTTCTGCCATCCCCATGCAGCTCCTCACTTCTCTACCTCTGCTCACTCATTTTTAAAGTAGTATCAATATCCTTGCAGCACAGATCCATTAAAAACTATGAAGAAAGTGGTTGCCCAGAGTCCTGGTTTTCCTTTCCATTTAACGATTAGATCCAGGAATATTACATTTTTTTTTTCCCACTGCTTCAAGATAAAGTCACTTCTTCCTATGTTTAAAATAATAAATATTGAACTAGTTCTTAAAAAAAGGAAGAGGAAAAAGGCTGTGAGCTGCTTGCTTTTTGGTCTTTCAGTGCAACACTGAAGTGACGTCGTAAAGAGGAAGCATCTCGGAGCTGGGGCAGCGACAGGCGATCCCGCCCTGCTGCTGGCGTATCTTCGTCCACCTATTTCTTAACTTCACACATCTTGTGGGTCAATTGGCTCTCAGAGTAGAAGTGCTACGGTCCTCTCTACAGGCTCCAGAAGGGTTCTGGAAATAGCTGCATCTAAAGTGCAGTGCTGGAATTTCACACTGCTGGCTGCGTACCACGGATTAACACTTGAGCATAGCATGCCAGGCCATTTTTGGGGACTTTGCAGTGAATTTAGTTCAGACCAAGGTAAGTACCAGCTAGTTGTAGCAAGAGATTGCTGGGGCTGGCTTAGTGGGGTACTCGTTGGCATAAGGTTTAGTTGGAAATACCCATAACAGCAGGAGGAAGTGATGTGAAATTGTGCTCTCCCTCATCGGCTTAACCTTTATTCCTGACTCCAAAACATAATTTTGCTTTAAACGCAGAAGGAATGGTGCTGCCAAGAGATAAGGATGTTTGTAACTGGGATGGGCAGTTTGCTCATGGCAGCCTTCAGTTACCTAAGTCAATACTAAATAGAGCCGTACGGCTCTGAATCACACCCGGCTGCAACCGTCACTCGCATAAACCACCCTGGAGATGTTTGGTTATGGGGGAGAACTCAAAGATTTGGAAACAAGTCTCTTCTGAAGCAGCTTTTCAGTCCGATATTAATGCAAATTACAAGTAAATGCAGATGATTTGCATCAGGACCTGCCTGCAGAGATGCCAGGAATGATTCTGTGACCTCAAATTAGCGCCAGCCCTTCTTGTACGCGCACAGAAACCCCTGGTGTCCTCAGCTGGCAATGTGGGCTGTGCTGTGGATGCCAACCAAACACCTCGCGGTCATGCCAGTCAGCTGCATGCAGGAGAGCCAGACAATTCCCAGCAATGACCTTCCTCTGGCTGAAAAGTCAGTATCCATTAAGAACTGGCAGAAAGTTAGAAAACCAAAGACAGTTAAAAATCAAATAAAGAAAAAACAAGCGGCCGGTCTCTAGGTGTGTGCTACAGGCTGCTGTGCATGATACTTATAATTAAATTGCTGAAGAACCGGTTCTGGTTTAGGTTTGCATTCCCTCAGTAAGTGTGACAGAGGGTAAAACAGGGTAATTTGGCATTTCATGGCCACTTTCATTTGAAGATTTAATAATGACTGACACCTCTAAGGCTGCATGCCACTGCTTGCTCTGCTTGCTTTGCTTGTTAGTGTTCTATATATATTTGTTAATAATTTTCAGAAATCTATAATGGGACACCGATTGCTGGCTGAGAAAGCACGAAAATTAGATTAAATGCAAAAATTTTCAGTGCTTTTCCTTTCATGTTTTCCTCTGTTGGAAGAAGATCTGATGGATTAGGCAGGCAAATGGGCGTTGCTGTACACGTAGGTAAATGAGGTAAATACCGTGCTGCTCAGCACACTGATCCCAAACCTCAGATACACACTTGGGTCCAGTTATTTCCTTGAGAAAGACTTCCATGTGACGGCGACTCATCCCATGGTGTTGTACACTTGGGCATCTTTGTCTGCTGAGCGTGCTTTGATTTGAAATACTCTGTTGTTCCCAAATTTATGGGCATAATTAAAAGAAGGTGAGACTATACCTGTGGCAGTGGTCTTCTGAGGTCTGTGCAGTTCACATGTTGGTGAGTATGAATATCACACGGATTCTTCTGGGGCTTTGTATGCAAGATTTTGTGTTTCTTGGGCTTTTTTCCTTTTCAGTTTCCTGGTTAAACCTTTTACTTAGACTGTGAGAAATGACCAGGAGTTTGAAAAAAAAAAAAAAAAAAGAGGAATAGAGAATTATCCTACTGTTTTTAGAGAAGGGCATGAGCAAACTAGGAGCGGAATACTGGGGATGGGGACTGAAGGCAGCTTTGAGTTTAATTTAAACTCTGGAAGGGCAGTGCACAGCATTTCTTATTGCCTTTTTCCATGTATATTTGTCAAAGAGTAAAATACCCTTTTCAAGGCTAGTTTTATACTTCCAAATACATTTTCTGAAGGATGAATAAAACGGTTTTTTTGTGTGCCTTCTGTTGCGGCATGCCATCTGCTCCAGCCTGCATTTTCCCTCTGTGTGCCTTTGCTGTGTGGTGCTGCGTGGTGTCCAGTCCTTCTCTGAGGGACTTGCTGGTCACCTCAAACCACTGCATTCCATTGTGCCGGCTGCTGCACCTTCTGCATCCTTTGCAGAGCCTGTGGGGTTTTCCAACTTACGGTGTCTTGAAGCTTTCAGGATTCATTCAACACCATTTTTTTCCCTGTTGTGATCCACTGAATGGGCCACACTGTCTCCTCTTCTCTGGAGCACTGAAAAACCTCCCTGAAGTGAGTCATCTTTTGGTTTACATTAGTCAGAAACTGGGGAGACACTAATGCAACAGTAATCATGGTAAAACACTGGCTCTCCATCGCTAGGAAGACAGAGGTGAAGTGGTATAACATGTATTAGGTCAGTTTTCTATCAAAGTTGAACAGGAAAGCTTTGAAAGCTATAAGGGACCTGATCAAAAGGAAACCAAGTAAAATCAGTTGTGTTACCAACTGCTATAGGATAAATGAGTGTCTCTGCAGGACTTTAGGTGAATTCAGAGCATTTAAGATCTGAAGCAGCTACTCCTTTATCTTGTCTGACCATCTCTCTATTAGATGCAACTCTGTGGTTGCAGTTTGCCTGAATATTTGTAAGTTTTTAAGTATGAATGCCAGGATAAACTATTCTGATCATCTTGTCTGACCTGCAGTGTCAGACAAGTCACAGGAATTATAGTTTCCTTGAACAAGTGTAGCCTTTGGAAGGAAAAAACACAGAGTCACCCTTTAAAAAACACCCTTTAAAAATAAAGGCATTGTTAAGGATGATAATTCTGCTTCATCTGAAGATGGACTGTTTTCCTGGCTGGATTTGTGCCAAATCTGGCATTGCCTGGGTCAGGTTCTGATGTTCAAGTGCATCCAAGAAAGAATTTTCACTTCTAAAGAGTAACTTTCCAATAGTATAAACCTGGATCTGAGGAATCAGGAAAACGGCATATTCCAAAAGCATGGAAAAAAAGCTGATTCACATGATAATAAAAAAAATAAAGTGATGAGCTAATTTTGAGCATGTAAATAGTTTGAGTGAAGGAATCCAGAGATTAAATGAAAATATTCAGGACTAATATTGTCAGTAGCTATAGACACATATAAGCCTTACAGAGTTGGTATAGATGCAGAGCATAAACGAAATATAAAGAGCTAGCACCAAGCAAAATGCAAAAAAAAAAAAAAAAGAGAGAGAGAATACAGAGAAAAATACACTATTTTTAAAACGTGCACCTACAGAAAGATAAGATATTCGTGCTATAGAGCATGATTTTGTAGTGCACTCTGTATATGAGATCACAGACAGAACAGCAATAAAGAGAAAATAGTGTTTACTAAAGCTGACAAGGAAAAGAAACTCAGGAAAAACTGTATGAAACATTGTGAAAGAAGCAAACAGAAGCTCAGAGGATGAGACTTTTGGACATATAGTCAAATAAAACAGAGGGGGGAAAGAAAATAAAGTAGGAAGGCTGGAGCAGTGCTGGATCCAGAAACATGAGAGCAACACAGGATACCTTCGAACAGAATACAAGAAATGGAAGTGAGATTTACACTAGATAAAACCAACTTAAAATTATGCAGTAACTAGCACACTTCCTATCCCCCCCTCGAAACCTACTTTAAAAAACAAAACAATAGAACAGAATTCAAATCCAAGAGGCTGTTGCTTTTAATTTAAACAAGTGAACATGTGCACCTAGAAATATAAAACCAGGGAAAAAATATTCAGAGAGTAGACAAATGACCAGAATAATGTTATGCCTCACACTAAAACTGGGGGAAAAAAATGCAGTAGCTTTAGTTAAGCTCGCCTGCGTAGCCCTGCGATGAGTAAAAGAGTTGTTGCAGAGGCATCAACCAGCCTCACCTCTGGCTGATCCGTCCCCAGCTGAGCTGAGTCATGGGTGTAAACGCTAGTAAAGGGATTGTTTGGGGAGAAGGGTGATGGTGCTTTCCTGGCTGAAGGGGTGGAGAGGGTTGCAGGAAGCCTGAAGCTTTGAGGGGAAGGAAGTCTGGGGATGAGTGACCGGGGAGAGAGGAGTGACATGGGGTGGCCGAGACCTGGAAGTTGTTTCTGGTGAAGAAATGGGCTTGTGTGCAGCAAAAGGGGAAGGAGGTGTCAGGTCCATGGTGATGGTGCCACAAACAGCAGTGGCTACCTGTGGGATGGGAGAGACATGATCTACTCCACGCAGAGACTGGAGATTTAAATGCGGCCCCACGAAGGGCTCTGCGGTGCTGAGCTGGGGAATAGCTTTTGGTCTGGGAAGTGCTAAACCGCTCCCGAGGCTTGAGAGGTGAGAGTGCAAATTGGTGGCAGCTCTGGGTTATGTGGGCTCTGTGGGGGCACTTTGCATGATGCAGCAGGAGGGGTGCCGGGGTGATGGCTGTGGGCACTGACAGCTCCCTTCGAGGCCCAGGGAAGAAATACAGAGCAGGAGAGGCATTAGACAAAGTTGTGGCAGGCTCTTAGGCTGCATAGGGTTATTTGCTGCTCTCTTGAGGATAGAAATGTTGCCGTGGGGACTGTCAGCACGTGGCTTCTTTGGCCACGGAAACGGTGACAAGACCCTGTTACATATGTGAAATTCTGGCAGATGATGAAAAGTACAACTCTGTCCCCCAGAGCAATAAGTCAGGGTGCTATCACAAAGGGAGTCTCTGCAAGAGGGGAGATGCCCAAAGCCCTCCTTTATGAGGAAGATAAAGATCTTTCAGGCTTACGCTGGGGTCTCTTATTTCTTCAAGGAAAATCCTGCATCCCAAAGTAACCTACTGGGAGGTGTCTTAAGATTTTTTCTGAAAGAGGTGTTGTTCTCACACAATAACACCACGAAAAGCCCCCGACAAGCATCCCACAACTCAGTGAGAGGGTTATGTCTGTGCAGGTTGAGTCACAGGAACAGCAAGTTTTGACATTGCTAGAAAAAAAAAAATGATGCGTACCGACGGCTGTCACAAAAAAACTCACTCCTTTCAGCGCCTTGGTGCTGCAAAATACTCTTTATACAAGAAAAGGTCTCTTCTCAGGAGTCTGAATGGCTGTTCTTAGCTATTGACAAGATTGGAGCTAGAAAAATAGGCTCTTTCTTTTCTGCAAGCATAATAAACATAAATGTACTATGATAAAGAGCCAATGGAAGATAGTAAGTTCTTATAAAAGTAAATTTGTTTAATTTTGTTCCCAGACAACAGCAACAAAGGGATACTGCAGCGAATGCCTCGCAGTGATAGAGTTGGAGTAGGGAAGAGGAAATTAGATCCTGTTTCTGAAAGGGGAGAGAGAGTGAGGCTTTGTGAACAATGAACAAATCTGAAAGATGCTGCTTCTTCCCTCTGTTTATGCTTAAATATCAATACAAGGAATAACAGTGGAAGCTGCAGCTGGAGAGGGCACTAGGGGTCACCACTGTCTTATCTATGTCATCTGGATTTAATTCTGAAGTAAGCTAAATAATATGATCAAAACTAAAGCCAGGCTATTCTGAATTCTTTTTCCTTTCCTTTTTCTTCTCTTTTCTGTTTTCTTTTCTTTTTTTTTTTCTTTTTCTTTTTGCATTTAGTTTCTTTGTTTTGTCCTCCTGCTTGCCTTCTGTCTGTCCCTTAAAAACAAACCCTAGGGAAGCCTGTGGGATGCAGCCAGGGAGGATGCTCTAGAAGCAGGGGAACTGCATCAAAATTCCCTCTGTGCAGCTCCCATTTATTTAGAGCAAAGGTTAGGCAAATCACAAATGCTAAGTCAGTGAGGCAGAATCACATAACAGCCTTGGCATGTTTCTGCAAGTACAGCAGAGCAAATTGATTACTGTAATGAATAGCACCCTTGTATTCCAGAGAGTACCTCCTGATACGTTTTGCCCTGGTCAACAATCTCGTGTCTGAAGATCTTTATTCCCTTATTTTTCCTCCAGCCAGATAAGTATCGCTGATTTCTCATGCAGTTGCATCTGAGATCTGCATTAGAAGGAGGATTGGGTGTCTGGGTTGTGAAAATAATTGCAAATCCTCTTCTCTGAGACTTTTTTGACCTAGTGTCTAGGACATAACCATTGGTGTGGGCTGACTTTATTGTTTGAGTGTTGGAATAGTGCATTTTAAGGTGGGATGCAAGGTATCTGGGGAGAAAAAGTATTTCTTTACTAAGGCAGATGACTTGTCTCAAGACAGACAGGCTTCAAGGCATACAAGACCTGATGAAGAGATTGCATCTCCTGCCAGCCTGCCTTTTTCAGCTATAGTTGTTGATCTCGCAAGATGCAGATTCTCTTTTCTCTGCAGATAAATTATGGTAAATTGTGTTGGCTTTTTTTTTTTTTGCATGATATTGTGGAAGTTGGAAGTTCATGTGAACTTGAAACAGTACTAGCCAATTTATTGAAAGATATAGCTGCCAGGCCTATAATATTGCAATGATAGCATTTTTTTGCTTGGAAAGTCCCTTGCCTGCAAATTCCTGGAGGCAGGGAGAGCCCCGGCGCGGTTTCCCCATAACTACGCTACATTTGAGTACTCCTTCCCAGGCATGATTCCATCGAGGTGGCACCCAGGCATCAGATAGTGTTTAGCCTGACCTGGCACACAAGAAAACATAGGAACAGATATATATCCTTTGATCATCCTAGCGATGATAAAGCTGCTTGGAGCGTGTTACTGTACAGCCTGTTTCCGGAGCCGTGTGAGGGCAAATCCAGACTCGTGGCCCAGGCTATGTTCAGGGATAGCGTAAGCACAGGCAGGACGTGTCTGTCTCTGCTGCTCATTTCTGCCAGCTCCAGGCTGGGCCATCAACTGTGTGCCAGCATAGAGCTTGTTAGTGTCAGCTCAGGTATATCTGGGCTGCGGTCGCGCTGTCATCCAAAGGTGGAGGAGTTCTCCGACTCCCTATTTTAGGATTTTATGTAACAGCTAGCTTATATAAGCCTTTGTCTGTTAACAAAATGGGTGGAGCAGGTCTTGCTTAGATTCCTCACTGAAGAAATGCTCATTACTTAACTCTTACTCAACGGCTCATTACACACTTGAAGAATGTTTGAGTTAGTTCCTTTCCTGTTGCCAATAATAACCTACCAACTTTATAAGCTGTTATGGACAAATGACAAAATGTGTAATTCACTCTTAATGAACTACATCTTAGAATATACTAGAAACAGTGCATCTACATCATTGAGGTAGATGAGGGAAACAGAGGCACATCCCAAACCGTGGCCCTGGGTTGCATCTTGCTTTCTCCTTGCCCCGCTCCTGGCAGGAGACAGTTTGGCAGTGCCGTAGGGAAGGAAGGATGGTATGGACTTCCCATGAATCCTTGGCCTTCAGCAGGTGACTGGATACCTGGCGTTGCTGGCAAAACCCTCATCTTCAGCCGGGGGTTACCCTCAGCACCGGTCCCTGGGTGGGTGGTCTGTGGTGCCAGTGGAGGGAAAGGGAAGGGGGACAGCAGCCCTGAGCACCCTGAGGGATGGTTTCCTGCTCCCAAAGCTGCTCTGGACCCCAGGGAGGTCACACAGTCTCTGTAATTAACTAAATGCCTTTCCAGATGCAGGCTGCGGTTCTCCAGCAGGTAAAGGTGGGTCATATCCAGCTGTGTGGGAATGGTAAGGCACTAAAAGCTGCCAGGTGCCCAGATCCTGTGGTAAGGAGGACCGTGCAAATTGTTTTCTGATGGACTTGTTGAGCTCACTCAAACCTGGCGTTCATGTTACTGTGGGGCTTTAAATAGAAAGACAGTGTGTATCTTAGCTTAACGCCATAAGGAGATGGTTTGCACTCTCTCCTTCCTCCAGATACTGTGCTTCATATACTGACGTGCTTGGCATACCTTCTAAGTTTTGCGAATTGCTGAAAAAAAACCTCCTTTTATTTTTTTCTCCTCTTTTTCTTGGAGGCTGCGGGCTGCACAGGGCACACAGGCATCCAAGTATCCGTGGAAAGATGTGCAAGGGAGGAAACGGGGGGCAAGGGAGTGTTGGGTTTGGGGGTTTTCCTGCCTAAAAGCAAATTTGCAATACAAGAAATAATGTACTGTTTTAGCTTTGAGGCCTATTTCTGTCCCTTGAGATTCTTACGTGGTGACACAGATCACAGATGCACCAATGCAGGGAAGATCAAGCCAGAAGTGTATCTCATATTTTATTCCGTATATATTATATATATATATATATATATATATATATACAGTAGCTTTTCATTTACCAATTTCATTCACACACACCCCTCAAGAGGAGGGAAAAAAACCAACCAAACCCAAACAGGGAGAGCTTTGTTTTTGTTTCCATGGGAATTCTGTGAAAGGTGGAGGGTGTGAAAGAAAACTGAAATATTCTAGCCAAACCCAATAGGGTTTGGATCCTGAGCAGCCCCTGAGCTGTCTCCTAAGAAATGAAGTCCAGGGGTCCTGCTGTCCCCTGGCCATGAGGCAGGGAGGGCTGGGGCAGAGCTGGAGCTGCTGCTGTCTCAGGAAGAGCAATTACTGTTCCGTGGAGCTGCGCCAGAAAAAGCAATTTGGGTGGAGAAGATCTGACTACAACTCCCAGGAGGCCCCGTGGCCGAGACACTGATGTTTCAGTGCCTTTCACCAAAACTTCCTCCCCTCCCACTTCCTCCAGACTTAGGACAATTGTGGTCCTTGGAGAGAGGAGGAGGGAAAAAGAAGTATTGGACTATGTGTCTTCCACAACCCGCTCCCCCCTTTCCTTTTCGAATTCCAGTCTTATGGGACAAAACAATAAAAATTGCGCTTTTTTTTTTGTGCATGTGTGTGGCTTAATGCCAGTTGGCTTATGTGAAGTGTTCTCTGTCCTGCTGTGGTGTTGGCAGCACTGCCGCGGCTGCCCCGCTGTGCACCCTACAGGCCTACCCTGGGGTGTCCGGTGCACACATCCACAGCGCCCCATCACCTCCTCTGGGCATTGTGGTGGCCTCCGCAGACAGAGCTGAACACCATGCTGCCCTCTCCCTCTGTGCATCTCGCAGGAGCATGCTCAGGCCCTCTCTTGCGGCACTGTTCTGAAAAGGCCACAGAAAAAAAACCCCACATTTCCAGTTCCTAGTGAGGTGACACTTGGCATACAGGGTACACCAAACCTGTTGTCCTAAAGCGCTGCGGAGCTGCTGCTGTGTTATGTAGAAGGTGAGCAACCATTTGAAAACCTGGCAGAGGAGTGATATATCCACTACCACCCACAGACCTGTTCTACAGGCAGTGTGGTTTCAGCAGAGGCTGGAGACTGCAGGAGAAGGAGGCGTGGTGGTGCCCCATGCTGGAGCTTGCAAGCCTTGTGTGATGCCAGAGCCAGCCCTCATCTCTCTGCCAGTCGATGCAGCTGATGCCTCTCTCCCCTGGGGCTCTGCAGGCTCTTTCCCAAATAGGACCCAGCTGGTGGAAAAAATACGCCCTAGTTTCCCTGATAGTTCTCCTCTGGCCTCAGTGGCTTTGCAGAGGCACCAGCATCACATGTGCTCGGAGCCAGGGAGCATCTGAGCAGCTAAAGGGGAAATACAAGGAGGAAAAAGGTCCTCCAGGTTGTCTGTAGGCATGAAAACAGGCAGAAAAGTGCTCAACTCAAGCAACTGATGTTTTGTTTGGTTCATTTGACGTCTTTGATACTTCCCCTAACTAAAACCTGTGGGTTGCTGGAACGGTGTCAGTGGAAGCGCGGCAGTCGAGCAGCACCAGGCTGGGGAATTGCCTGTTATCTGTAACACTGTAAGTAACACAGTGCTGCAGTTTGTACTAGTGTAGCCGTACTCATTTTAAGGGCAAAGCAACCTGGTGAGAAAAACTCTACAGGTAAGCCCTTGCATTTAGATGACATCTGTGTTCAGATACATCAGACAGATCCCTGCCCTGGCTCCACTGAAACTGCCACGGGCCTTCCTGCGCTTAAGCCCTTGGGCAGAACTGCCTCTTGCCTCAGAAGGAAAGTGGGGAGTGCTTTTCCAGCTGCAAGAAAATGGTTTGAGAGGCTTGGAGAATTTTTTGTGCTGTCTGCATGCTTGCTCCCGCCTGCTCCGAGGCCAGCGACTAGCAGCTGCTGTCCCTCTGTTCCTCTCTCCTGTTCCCTGTTTCTACCACACTTGTTTGTGATGCCAAGTGATGGCAAAGATTGGAGATGAGAGTCTTATTTAAAACACATAACAATACTTTTTTCCTTTCCTGGGTTATCTTTCAGCTGATGTTTGGAGTTTGGTGTGCAGCAGCATAGGATCTCAGTGCTCAAAAAGCAATTCTGTGGATGTCTCTATGTATCTCCATGTATCCCCACTTTTGGCCAGCTCTGGAGGCATAGCAATGAAAATTTATAAAGAGCATAAAAAACATGAATGAAATGCAACTAAATAATAATAAAAGAATCCTAATATCAGCACTTTGATTTTTACAGACTGCAGCAGCATCAGTCTCCGTGTGACTTTCATGCAGCATGGTCTTTGCAACAGCATTTGGCATTAAATAAGAAAACTTCATAGACTCTATGACAGCCCTAAGTGTCCTCTGAAGATTGCATGGAAGTTCCTGAAGATTGAAAAGCAGGTGGAAACGGAGAACCAAAGAAACCCCTGACAGACAATATTGTGTTTTTTCAGAGCTCGAGATATTTTTGAAGGTATGTGCCGAGTATCCACTTTATGAACAGGAACAGGGAGAATTATGGGAAGTGTAGCAAATCACTAATGGATATGGGGACAATGGCATATTTCCTGGAAGAGATGATAACTGTGGGTGGAGAACCTGCTCTGTAGTGCTGTTCAGTGGAGGGAACTGTGCTACATAGATGCCAAAATAGTCATGGATAGTATCGACTCTCTTCTGCTGCTGGAGTAGCCCTGTTCATAGCAGCTGCCAAAATAAACTGATCAAAGGATCAAAGAGATGGGCTATCCAGGGCAGGCAGGTGCCCTAAGGATGCTTCCCATCTGGGTTCCCATTCCACATGTTGGCATTAGCATGAAACCTCTCTGTAGTGGTGGGTAATATGTCCTTCATAAGCACGGCTTTGCCCACTCTTTGGAGTGGAAAGGTGATGATAGTGACGTAAGGTGACTTTTCTTATTTCCCAATATCCCTATTCTTTGCTGCAGAGCTTCACCCTGATTTTCTCTGTTGCTTTGTTCTCTCATGATGCTGCATGTTAGAAATGTTTGTGCCTGTCTTTTTATCTTGATCGGTCCAGATAGCACTGGTGAGCCACCCTGACTCACAGCTCTCCATAGATGCTGAGTGGAGCGTGTTTGAGCTTAATACTGTGAGTAGAAGGAAGCCGTGTAGCAATGCTATGGGGAACACACCTTAGATTTCTCAGTTTGATTTTAGATTTGAAGCAAGTCACTCACACCAGTTTTAGAAAGCCACCTCATAGTAAACCCAGTGTGAACGAGCTGAGCTGATGTGATACAGCTGTGCCCATATCCAAAGCAGGTACTGAACTTCAGTGTTGCACTGCCAGAACAGGGGTACAGTGTCTCTGCATGTGCAGTGACCAAAGTTAGGTTATTTACCCTACATAGGTTTGAGCACCACGGTTCAGTTCCAAACTATTAAAAGAAAAAATAATTCCTTTAGGAAGAAAAATATCATAACAACCACATTGAAGTCTTGACATAAAGACAGAAGTGGGAGCACTGAATTCCCTGGAAAAAAGTGACTGAGGTGTCCCCTGTGCAGTTCCAGCAGTGGAAGCTGTAGTGCTGCAGACAGGTTTGAGGCATTTTACCAGCATGCCAGTGTGGAAGACTGTGTTGTAGCTGTTTAACTTATGGAGGATTTTTGCTTTTCTGCTTGTCAGTTCAATGCTTCTGTGAGGACAAAAATTTTCATTCTCTCTCACTAAAAAATCTGCTCCTTTGCATATTAAAAAGGTCATGTGGGAAGTAACGTGAAAAATGCAGACAAGCAGCGCTCAGATACAAACAATATGTGACCATAATTATTAGGTTGTCTTCTGCTAAAAATCACATTGCATGTGTACTTAATTCATTGTTAATTTGCACTGGCTTTTGCATTTGTTCTCCTTGCCAAATGTAATTTCTTGGTGGCAGGAGAGGAAAACTGACTTCTTCTCCTTGTTAAAATAATTGGGCTTGTGTGAGAAGAGTACAAAAGGTGAAAGAACGTGCTCCCTGTGCAAGCTGTGTTTGCATGAGCGCGGAGCAAATCACTTCGAGTTCCTGTAGTTGCAATAAAAGCAGACTTTCTCCTCGCCCTTAACGGATCATTTATTGATTTTCTCTCTCTAATAAAAAGCGCATAAAAAAAAAAAAAAAGAAGGGCAGAACCATTAAACCGCTCTGCCCTCTTCCTCCACCCTTCCTGCCCGCATCCCACGAACGCGCGGGGAGGGGTTTCGCCTTCATTAGCGAGTGGCTCATAGGCTGGAGCGCGGCGGGGGTTGGTCCCGCTCCGCTTCGCCCTCGGGAGCCGCGCTGGATGCTCGCTTCGAGCCCGCGGGGCGGCTCCTTCCTCGGCAGGGAGGCTTCCAGCAGCGCCATGGGGCGCCCCGTCCCGCGGGGGCAGGAGGTGGGTCCCCAAAGATGCGGGGGGGGGGTCCCCGGAGAGGCTGGTGCGGCGGCTTTTGGGGCAGAAAAAAGGTAGATGCGTAAACACGAGGAGCTTGTTTTTAAGTGAATCCCCCTGCTCGGGCTCCTCGCTGAGGCTGGGCTGCGAACTTTGCCGGCGGGAGGTGTTTCGTCAGCCCTGCAGGGTGTAGTTGGGACGAGTTAACTAATTTTTCGTGCTTTTGGAGGGGTAGGTTGCGATCCAGCGAGGCTGATGAGTCCCGGAGGCTCTGGGTTGGGGAATTCGGAGGTGGTAGCTTTACATTGAGGGGTTTTGAGATGTGTTTGGCTGGTTTCTCCGATGCTAGTGAAACTGCCTCTGCCTCGTCTCGCTCAGCAGCTGCCGGGTTGGGACAGGGGGAAAAACCTGAGTTTCCCAGCGTGCTGGCAGCTGGCTGACACTACCCCTCTGCTGAGCTCCCGGCTTCGTTTGTTGCAATGCGAACCTTTTCTGCCTGTTGCTACTTTCCTTTATTTGGCATGATGTTTTCCTTCGTATAGGAAGATGCTCTTTGGAAATTTTGAGCCCCAAATGCCTCTGATCAGGCCCCGGCAATGACTCAAGCCCGTGCAGCTCCAATGACTTTGGGAGTGTTTTCCCTGCACGGGCAGGACTGACACATCCTGACAATACATATTCTGTGTCCAGGTCTACATGGTCTCCAGATTCTTCCTTTAAGGAAATCTGTGCGATGCCTCTGAAATCATTAGAGTTACGTGTCAGCTGGGGGGACAGACACCGATAGTTTAATTGAGTTGGATGAAGCTCAGCTCGTTTGACATTCCTGTGATGATCGTAAGTAGTGGGATGTCACGGCAATGCTGGTGTGTCCATGGCTGCTGGGACAAATGCATTCTGTTTGCATATGGTGTTGTGTTTCATAGCTGCCCGTCTTTGCAGCTTACTGGGTGGGAACTGTGTTTCAAGAGTTTTTAATCACTCAAGAATTCATGTTCTCCTTGCTGTGCCGTCTCTGGCATTCGATAGCATGAGTTCATGCCAGAGGCCTGCAGGTACCCAGGGAAATCAATCTCTTGACCGCGTCTTCTCATGATGCTTACAGGAGCGCTAGCTCTGTGGCTTGGGTCTCACGGCCAAATCCTGCCCAGCTTTCCCAGAGGTTGGAAAGCTCCAAGTTTAAGCCCTTGGACCCTGGGCTACCTTCCTCTGCAGCTTGTCATCAGTCTGCACTGTATTTACTGTGAATATCCAGAAAGCCCCTTCCTTTGGGGTAAGTGCTGCCCAAGGATGCTGGGATCCTGCTCAGGGGATGGGTGCTGAGCACAGCTGTAGAATGGTAGCTACCAGCCCTGCCTTGGGTAACTGCCCTGCCCTGTGCTTGCCTGTGGCTGACAGGGGCCCTTTCTCCTGTCCTTTCGCTGTGAGATACCACCAACCTGTAAAATTGGTTTGTTTTTTTTTTTTGCGGTGGAAAAGCGTGCCAGGCCTTAGACTGAGAAACAAACCAGATCCTTCTGAAAAAAAACTATTAAAATTCACAGGGATTCCTGTAGGCTGTGGTTCAGTCGATTAAGTGAAAGTTTATTGAGAGGTACTTGTGTTTAATTTTTTTTTCGCCAAGATTTAACTTTCCTACTTTAAGAAGATTGAAAGGTCTCATTTAAATACCCACTTACACATTTAATTTTGTCCAGATACTTAACATCCTGCTTTTCAGGATTGTTGAAAATTGCTGTTGAGTTTCTGGTCTTATGGGAAAAGATGGAATAAAGTGTCTTCTCCTGAGATCTGGGATGCTCTTTTTCATTTGAGAAGCTTGAACTCCTGCTGCAAATAATGCTGTTGCTGGCAGGTGTTTCCTGAGGTCTTGCAGCTGAGGAAGAGTTTGCTGGGGTCAGAAATGCAGCTTCTGCTGACGATATGTTTTACTTACAAATGAATAAAACTGTAAGCACTGGGTAGGTTATCTTTGCTGGTGAAGTCATTCTTTGATGAAGTGGACTGAAATCCCGTGCCTCGCCCAGAGGTGTTTACTACTTTTCTTAGTAGCAGCAAAGTGTAAAGGTTTGTTTCAACTTGGCATTGTTGCCCCCTATAACCTATGAAGTGCTCTTTAGACCGCAGGTGTGTCTGCAGTAAAGGAAAAACCTCATGTTTTACAGGGGTCTACTCTTGAGCATTGGTTTGACAAGTCACTTGATAAACCATGCAAAGAAGTGCAGTTGCATCTCTTCTGTCTGTTAGCTGTGAACTGTTTTTTTACAGTAATTCTTTCTCTGGTAGTTGATTTAAAGTGAGTTAGCAGATCTTCAGGGAGAGGAACATCAGGGGAATGCACTTAACTTCTAGTGTTGCCAAAAATTTTATTCCCTTGAAATAAAATCAGAAAGAAGATAAGTTATTAATGTTCATACAGTCTTCTAGATTTATCTTCTCTATCCTCTGCCTAATGAATACAACAATGGAGAAACTCTGTCTCTGAAATACTTGGAGCCCTGGAGTACTGCAGCAAGCAATCATGCTGTTACGGGAAGCATCCTTCTCCTGTTGCTTTTGTTGCAGACAGGTGGTTCTTTAATTTCACATTGAAACAGCTATTTGGTAGCAAGTTATTTAAAAAATAATAATAGTAAAAAAGTTTGAGTGGGAGCCAGCACTGTGTGGTCGCCCTAAATTTGTGTGTAATAGAGCTGAGGAAGCAATTTCTTTTTTTTTTTTTTTTTAACTCTAGATGTTGGGTTGCTAGAGTGTCTAATGTCAGTAAGCGCTTGGTCTAGGCTGAGGCTGAGGAGAGCCAGAGCCAACACTTCATGCCTTTTCCTCCTATTGTCTGGCTGACAACTGGTGATGTGTTTTTAACTTGCTTTCACATGCCCTGTACCCTGGCAACACTCCTTTCGGAACTGGGAAAGATTTGGTCATGGTCCTATGTCTGATAGAAGTTGCAATTGGGTCCTTTTTTCGTTCCCTTCACAAAACCTTGGCCATCCTTTGTTTTTTGCCAAGAAGAAGGGGTTTTTGGTCCTTATTCAGGTGCTGCTTGCCAGGCTTTTTCTGCACTCTTGAGATGTGGGATGTGTGAGTAGCTGGCATACAGCCTGTCTCCTTCTGCAGCCGGCTGTGCGGGGCCAGACCTCCACCCTGCTGAGCCCCAGGGTGGCAATACATATATAATGTATTAGCAATTTAATCTTTGGGGGGATTTATATGTAAATAATTTTTTAACGGGTATTTAGCCAGATACCTCTGACCCGATGCTCATTTTCATGAATTTGTGAGCATCTGCCAGATACACACACCACCTCTACATGTGCAGGCACTCTGGAAAGCAGAGGGTGGTGGAAAGATTGGAGAAAAAAACTCTGCTTGCCAGCTTTGCTTTCAAACATATTTGCCATGCTGCTTCCCCACCTGCTTCACACAGGGTGTCTGGGGCGGCAGGAGGCAGCCGTGATCCTTGGGGCAGGAGATAGATACCCTTACCCTGGGTCCTGTGCCTGAGTGGAGGAAACAGGAGGGAAACACATGGATTTCCAGATCGTGGAATATTTTGTTGTGTATATATTTGTGTCTTTAGGATTGAGAGTTTTCTGTTTCTATGCAATAATAGTGGGAGGTATCTAATCACTAGGGTTGGCATTGGATGCCATTGTCACTGCCCTGAGTGCTTGATGCATCCCTCGCTTCTTGTGCCCACACGCTGCAATGGCATTTAGTGCTTTCTAGACCCTTAAAGCAGATAAACACCACCACAAGCTGGGGGTTTGTGTAAAGGAGTGGGGCTCATGCTTGTCAGACAGCTCGCCTGCGCTAGGGTGCCACTTCCCCCGGGCATCCATCTGCTGGTTCAGGGATGGGGGGAGAAGTTGTCTGGTGGCTGCTGCTCCCACTCTGGAGAGCTGGGACCCCAAAAGGAGCTGGGACAGTGCCAGGCACCCCCCACCCCAGCCTGTCCTGCCTCCTCGCCAGGGGAGGAGAGGGAGGTGATTTTGTCCTCTGAAAATAAAAACTTGTAGTTTAAAAACAGCTTCAGCTTGCACGAGTTTAAGTAGACACCAGTAAGGCAAAATTTGTTAGGAGGGGGTTGTGGAGGCAGCTGGAGCGATTACCAGAAGGACCTAATGGTGCTCTAGCAGTAAGCATGGCATGCTGGCACAGTGGGTAGGGTGACAATGCGGTGTTCATTGTTTATTGCCAAAAAGGAATGCAAGATTTTAATATCAAGACAATCACCTTGATATAGCAGTCTTCTCAGACTAATGTGATTGCATTTTTGCCAAGAAAATGTGTCTAAGAGTGGGGCTGAATGGGAATGAAGCTGGCAGCATTTTCTTGGCGCATCTCTGCTTGACTGCGCTGAGTCGGCACTGAAGCCAGTTGCAGCCATGTGCGGCGTTTGCACCTCTGCTCTTTGGTTGACCGTGTTTCTGCAACCATTTTTCCTTAAAACTTCTCCTTGCACTCCAGGGATGCAGTGTTGACCGCATTGAGCTCCACCTCTAGCAGGATTTGACAGGCAATTAGCCGGTTTGTACTAGTTACCTTGTTATGGCAACATTGTCCCTTCCTTCTCTATCCCCTTTTTTCCTGGCAGAGAAGTTATAGAAGTACAATAAGAAATGGTCTTCTCCCCTAAAGAACTCATTCTCTGGGGAGAAAGGCTGTAGTAAAAAAGCAGCGTGAATAGCGATGAGGTGGATGTTTGCAGAAGAGAAAGAGCATCCCTCTGTTGCCCAGCCTGGGTGAGCTTGGGTGGGGTATGGAAGGCCTCGGAGACAGGAGGTATAGAGCCAAGCACTGGAGAGGATGGGAAACCTCATAGCTATTTGCAGGTTTAATCAACAGAAAGATGCTTTTTTTCCTTAACTGTGTGGTCCTGTCTGTTTAGGCTGTACTGACAGCACTGAAGGGATAGTCCGAATATTCATGATATTGGGAGTTATTGTTCTGCTTTGTCTCTGTTGGTGGAAGAATTATTAAACTCTAATTTCCTTGGTTGCATATTTCAGGTCAAGCTGTGAGTGGGCATGATTCTCATCTTCGATGTTTATTTGTACCAGTGCAGTGAGTCCTTCTGTGCAGCCCTCACATTAGGACACCCCCCCCCCCCCCCCCCCCCCCCCCCCCCCCCCCCCCCCGCCAGTAGAATAAGATAAACCCGCTGATAAACTCCTGGTGTTTTCCTGGGCTTCCTCAGGGCCAGTGTGAGGATCCTGGTGATGCTTCCCAGCTTGGGGGCTATTTACAGCTCTCTCCCCACCACTGGGGAAGGTGGTCTGGGCACAGAGGGGCTGCTCTTCTCGAGGATGAGCAGTCCAGCACACACAGACAAAAGGCAGTATCGGTCAGACAATGTCCCACAGAGCAATGCTCTGAGGGCCTCTGTCCAAGCCCGTGCAAGCGGATGATTCACAGCCCCTTGGTGTTTCTGGCTGTCTTGCTGTGCGGGAGTTTGATTCTTGGCTCTCCTCCCATCAGGGTCCTGCTGGTGGCATGCCCTGCTCCTCCTTGCCACTGGCAGTGACACATCCCCAAACTGCTTCCTAGAAACTTCACCCATTTTACCGGCTGGACTTCTGGGAGGAATTTTTAAATCGTCAATTTTTAAACCTCTTCTCAACACAGAACCCTCGCCGTCTCACTCTCAGACCAGATGCACCTCGCAGCACAGGCTTCTTGCCCATCAACCGGGCTGGTTCCTGCTTCCAGCCTCTAGGAATTCCTGGGGTAAAAGTAAACCAGCAAGAGTAATTAGTTGCATGTTTCCGATACTTCCAGTAACCTGGGGTGTTGTAACCACGGCAGTATCTTGTATCTGTACCCCACAACCTGGCTAAAGGTAACCCCTGTCTCTCAAGAAATGTCAAATGTGACACGAGGTAAAACAAGTGGATATTTTGCGCCTGTGTATTGTCTTTTTGTTCAAGTAAGATGCAGTTGACTTTTCTATGTGAAGAACACAAATCTGCCTTACATAGGGTTTTCTTGGGTGCGGTGAGAGGCTCCTATGGGGGCTGGGATCTCCCTGGAAGCTCAGCTGGCCTCTCTCTGTCACAGCCAAGGGGCTGCTGAAACAATTTGGAGAGCAGGCAGTGCATCATAGTCTTTTCAGAAGTGAATGCTTTGGTCTATCATTCCTCTTTTTCTATTTATGTAGTCCTCGTGAGATATTCTAAAGTGTATTTTTCCATGACAGCGGTTTCCTGCAAATCAATTTTTTTTAGGTGTCCCACCCAATGTTGAGTCTTACCAAGGAAGCACGGTAGATGACTCACGATGGCTTTGAAATTTCTGTGGTTAGACCTGATCCCGCTGAGTTTTGGCAGCAATTATGGCAAATGAGCCATTTTGTTCACTGGGATAAAAAAACAGCAAGATGGGAACTGTTGTCTGAGCCCATTGAAGTTTTTCTTTCTGTCCCAAACCTATTGCTTTTCTTTCTACCAAACAGCATTTTTGTACATGTAGAAAACTGTCTGTAGACACCTTTCTGAGTTGCGTTGCTCCAGAAGGTCATGGCAGTTGAGGGAAAAATAGTATTTAATTTTTGGTTCATCTTGTGCAGCTTCCCATCTTCTGCTGAAGTCTGGATGGTTAAGCTTTTAAGTCTTGAGCTTAATGCTCTGATTTCCTCTAGGAATATGTGGAAAATGCCATTCAGGGGTTTTCACAAAATGATGAAGAGCCGCAGGGTGTCTCTGTCTTGTCCAGACACACGCATTGCTTGTAAGGTGCTGGAGGTCTGGGTGTGTAAGGGAAAGGAAGGAGAGGGCAGCTGAAGCTCAATTTGAGTTGAGACACAGCATCATCTTCCACTACCTGCCATCAGTGTTCTTCCATGCTGACTTGATGCAGGTGTTTTCATTCCCCTGTGGGAAAGGAGAAAAAAAAAAAAAAAGTAGTATATTCGAGTAATCTATTTAGTTCAAAGGAATCTGTCAGTATTGTTAACGTGTGTAAATGAGCTGCTTTGCATAACTTGCAAGTGTTTAGTTGTATTCAAGTGAGAAACATATGAGAGCTATTCTGTTTCTGCAAGTTCCTTCTTTGTAATGAGCAATTTTCTATTGAATTTGCTTGGGTTTGATCTTAGTACAGGAGGTACCAATCTGAAACCTCAGCCATCATTCCAGAGTTATTGGTTAAAATGGAACCAAACTTCTGTAGTTATTTGCTCATCCTTAGTTCTGATAATGAATCAAACACTTCAATGTATAGAAAAAATAACTTATCAGTAACTCAGGTAACTGTGTCCTGAGTGCTGTTGTAATCCGATGGAGGGTCTCATTGGGAGAGGCTGATTTGTAAAACCACCTAAAGCCCTCTGTAAAGCCTCGAGGATGAAGTCACCTTTGGCCTTTGAGCTTGGCTCACAGCTTCTCTTACCATTACCTCTGGGACCTCCCCAAACCAACTGTTTTCTTCTTGTAAACTAGAAATTTTCAAATATTTGTTTTATCTGGCCAGGGAGAAGGAAAATGCAGTTCTTGGGATACCTTAATATTATCCTAGCTCCACAGGTGAAGCTGGTGGTGAACTGGTAGGAGATTTCTGGGTGTAAATGAGAGGCTGAGGGGTGATGTTTGCCTTTGTTGACTGTAGCGTAAGCAGTTGCATTTAGAAATGCAGAACAGGAACAGGCATGCATACGCCTGTCATCTCCTCTGGCGTGTGTTACTGCTGGCTCTGTGGCCGCGATGTCTATTGTACAATGCACGTGTGGCTCTGGGTGTGCCAGCTCGATGGTGGGAGCTGAGGCTATTGAGCTCTGTAGCTTTAGGGATAGACTAAAGAATGGAAATTGGCCAAGGATGGAGACATGAAATTCTTGTCTTGTTTATTAGCCAGAATACATTAAACACCTTTGAAAATGCTGCTTAAAAAAAAAAAAAAAATCATCAGGGAGCTTAAGTTTGGAAAGGTGTCAAATCCAGGTTTGTCCTCAGGCTTTGCACCAGTGGCTGCAGCCTGTCCCTGGCCTGGTCAGGCACAGCAGGTGACAGTGTTCTCGAGGTGGTGTAGGGTCGCATTTAGGATGGGGAGGCACCAGGGTGTGTTGGCCAAGGGGCACGAAGAGGAGATGCAACATACTCTTGCTGGGACAGCTGAAGGTGGATGGTGTCTCCAAAGTGCCCTGGGTGCTCCTGCTCCCATGAACCTGACATTCATCTCGTGCTTTGTTTATCAAAGGACATTCCTGACACACTGTATGTGCTGTAATCAAACAGCTTGGCGGAGGTTAATGTTCACAGTGCACAGTGGCAGGGTTGATTCACACCACCAGGAAGCATCAGCCTGGGACAGCACTGTGGAAACACCCCCTGGGACCCAGGGCTGCCCAGGTGTGCAGACACAGCAGCCACTGGTACTGCACGTGGGTCCCAGACACACACTCTGCACTTGAGGGGGCTTTCTTTAAGAGGGACAAAAGCAGCAACAAAACCTAGGTGGGGTCACCCTGCAGTGCTTGAAGGTGGTGGTGCCCCCCAGAAGCCACCCTGAGAGTTGAGCTTGTGCCTTGAACCCCCCATGCAGGTGAAGCAGCTAGACTTGGCTGCTGCTTGCATGGGAATGTTCTGAGTCTGCTCTGTGGTGCTTCCTTCCTGCTCCACTGTGGCCTTCTGCTCGTGCCAACTGTTTGTTTTTTCCAATGAAAAATATTTGCAGGATTACATTAAAAGTAAAAAAAAAAAATTCAAGAAAACAGAAACTGTGTTTTATTAAAGCAATAAACTGTTAGTAAAAATACATGGTCTAAATCTGCTGCTCCTTGTTGCTGTGATACCCATAGAAATTTCTCATTTCTTTTAGCAAGTCACGTAAAGGGTCAACGAAATAGTTAGCACCTTCATGTGCTTTTGCGTGTGTGTTTTTGACAGCAGGAGGAGAAAAGAAAAATCTTGTTCCCACTTAATGGAAACTTTGCATTAAGTAGCAGGGTTGCATTTGGAGCAGGACTGGTGACATCCTGGCACATACCTGTACTCTCTGCCTTGACATGGAGCAGCAGCCACCGTGTGTGAGCACCTGTGCAAGGAGCAGGGCTGGGGAGCAACGGCTGAGAGATCCTGTTGGAGTTGCCCAAATCCCTTCTTGAGCGCAGGCTGCAGAGTTTTCCCTGGGCTTACCTTGGCTGGTGGGAGTTATGTGAAGATCTGTGGTGTTTGCATTTATCAGCTGTTGCCCTAACCCTGCTGTGGGATGGAGGTGCTGAGTTGCCTTCCAGTGTGCTGGCTCCAAGCTGCCAACATTCCCCATGGAAATGCAGCTTAGCAGGTGGTGATTGCTGGAGCAGACGTGGCACAGGAGACACCAAAATAGCATTGAATTATGTAGAGGACGTCAGACGATTAGACATCTATACGTTGAGATCATGAAAATATGTCCTGCATTTGTATGACACGTTCAACTATATATAAGAGCGGCAGCAATGCTTACCACCCCACAGGCACTGTGGTGATCCTTGTCACCTCTGATCATCATGCAGACAGTTATTCCAAGAGTCCTTGGCATTATGTTATTGCTCTTGGTTTTAGGATTTTATATAGAACTTTTATGGCCAAGCTCTGTGTGTCTGCCAGCACTCTGAAGTGCTGCATCCTTTGACCTTCCTACTGTTTGGGCTTTTTGAAGCTGGTACTTTTTCCAGCCCCTGTTTTCCCTCAGCTGGGGACTCCGTGTGCCACCCTCTGTTGTGGGGTTTGGGGATGCTGAGATAATGATGATATCTAAGGTGATGTCAGTTTCTTCCCTCTGCAGCTGCAGTGCTAGCAGATCTCTGGGGGTTGGTGACTGAGTGCTGGAGCCTCTGGGCGTCCCCTGTCTGGGCTTTTGAGAGTGTGGTGCACAGTGCTTCTGGGTTTAGGACTGCAGAACGTGTGCTGTGACGGCATTGGAGAGTGGAGGGTTCACAGTGATCCCTGGAGTATGCGCAGCACAAGGTGTGAGCGCTGTGCTTAAACATTCTCATCTGTGCCTGAGGAATCCCCAAAACATGGTGATGAATATGTGCATCAAGGGCCAGTGTTAATCACTGATAAATACCTAATGGTCAGCTTCCCAGGGAGCGGGGCTATGCTCGGGAGGTGCTGCTGGGCAGGGCAGGGCAGGAGCCAGAACAACCAGCATGTCTGGGTGAGATCAGCAGCCCATGCTCATCTGTGAATGTTATGTTTTTCCTTTCATGTTGGTGTTCCATAAAGCAAATAAAATGAGTCCTTGGGAAGGACCTGACGCTTCAGCTTGTCCTGAGTGCGGAGAACAATGCAGCATGGAGGGGTTTTCTGACTACAGCTGTGGATTAGTCACCACGTAATTAATGACCGCTATGATGACTTGTGCCTTACCTCATCATTTCCCTTGACCTGCCTATTTGTTCTGGTGCCTTTTCTCTAGCACAGCCTTGGGGGGCAGATGCTGTAGGACCCAGTACAGGGGCACAAGAAGTTCTGCCCTAGTAGATAGTGCAGCAGAGGCCTCCATGGATTTTTCCTGTTATTTCCAGGCATCCCAGTCTCAAAGCACCTCATCCCCTGTTGCAAACTTAGCTATTTCTCCGGGCTGGCTGGTGGTTTGGCAGTAAGACTGATGTTTGGAAAGAACTATGGAAATCAATAAAGGAGGACTGTACTGCAGTCATTTAAGTGAGAAATGTTAATTGGTTCCTGCTTTTAGAGGTATTGCAGTTAAATTTGGGAACTTTGTGAGAATAATTGTTTTGGAAACAATATTTGAAAGCATTTTGATTTTTATCAGGACAGGGACAAAGATAAGAAAATTAGGTCAGCATGATGTCTGAATATTGGGTTTTGTTGATTTGAATTCATATTTCAGTTGTTCTCCAGATCTTTCCAAGGTGAGAGCAATGATTTGTTTCTTATGGAAGGGTTGTTTAGAGTGTTAAAAAATGATCCCTAATCCTATTGCTGTAGTATGAACATCCAGAAGGGCAGATTTTCAGGTGATGTCTCCATGGGTCACGCTGGACGCTCGCTTATCTGGTGGAATGGGTTCCATATACTGAACTTAAGAGCAGGATTAAGCCATTGCTAAGTTTTTAACCTCCTTGTCTTTTAATTTCTTACTTAGGAAATGTAATGTGCTACCTATGTGTCTTTGGATTTTGATTAAGTAGTGGCAGAGAGTATAGTAAAAAAGAGAAGCACAGCACGTCACTTTTCCTGTGGTTTTCCTGGGCTGGAAAAGCAGGACACTTTGCAGGTGCTGACAGGGACCCCAAGCTGCGGGGGCATTTCCCAGCTGCTTGGTGGAGGTCTGGCTCCTGCCAAGGGCTGTGGAAAGAAGGTGTACCAGGGCGTAAATCGGAGGGGTGGGGGTGGGTGGCAAGCCTGGCTCCTCCAGTGGGATGCAAATAACTCCTCAAAAAGGGCTCTTGTCACCCGAGGATAGTTCTCCATGAAGGAGCGATCCAAAACTAATTTTAGGTTTTAAATGTGAGGACTCGGGGAATATATTTACGTGGAAAAGCCTTATCACCTCCAGGCAGGGTAAATATCTGATGAGGGCATCATGCAAAGGTTTTCCTTAGTATCTAGTCTGGGATTTCAGTGCCTGTGTTGCATCCAGGCTTCTGGCAGCAGGAAGAGGGAGGAAATTCATGGCTCAAGGTGTTTGGGGTTTGTTCTGTTTTTGTGGTTTGCTTTTTTTTTATTTTTTAATAACCCCGTCTCATTGCCCTTTGCTCTGTGCAGTCAGGGAGGCTCACATGGGTCTTGCCACCGATGCTGCCTGTGGGACAAACCGATGTATGGGAACAGAAGTTGCATGTCACAGCCCTTGCCAAAAGGTCACTGAACTGGGAGAGATGTCATGAGAACTGGAATGATGGTAATTTTCAGGATTATAGCGTTTCTGACCTTGGGGATGGTAGTTGATGTAGAGCATCAAACCCTGGGAGGCATTAGCAGGAAGTATCTGTTTTTACTGGATGTCTTTTCTGTTTTCTCCCCGCCTCTTTCCCAAATTAAGTCTTTGTTTCATAACATTGTTTGCTGCTTCTCAGCATCGTTGAAGATCAGTGATTATCAGAGCTTGTTGCAGATCTGCCACCATACATGAAAGAGAGTAAACTTGGGCTGACTAAATTTTGGGTAGTTTATGTTATTACCAGCCTGATACATTTTCACATCAGGACTTGAATGCCTTCAAAACACAGAACTAAAATATGTATTTCATGCCTTTAAAGTCATACTTTTGTTGTTCTGTGCGACGAGTAGAAAACCAGTTTCTTTAGCGAGGGCTTAAATTGTCATATGATTCCCTAAATAATAACTTAGGGTTCAAGCATAACCAAAATGGCAAATAACAAAAATAGTTACTGGGTTTGCAAAGTTGCAGGAATGTGCTAGAGAGTTGCAATATGTCCACAAGAGCTCAAAGAATAATATACTTAACTTTGACTTTTTATAGTCATTTTTCCTGTGGTTGATTCTTGGTGTAGTCACTATTTCCAGTGTATATATCTTACTAGTTCAAGAGGTTTAGTATTCATGGGCTGTGGCGACAGCCAAAGGGGGGCAGAGGCTGTGGCGACAGCCAAAGGGAGGCAGAGAGATTAAGTTGTGCTTGAAAGAGGAAATACTTAATCTGAAAACTGGGCTGGACAATTGTGATGTCTGTGTTTGTCAGGGGTTTTAGGATTTTTTTTTTCCCTCTTTTTCAGTTTTTTACCATCTCCCTATCTACTTCTTCATTCTTTTCAAAGTTTTGCTTTGCTGCTGGCTTTTTTTCATTGGTTATGCCTCCTTGCTGCTTTTGCCCAGGCAAACTTTGAGCTGGATAAACCTGGAGCAGCGCTTTCCCTCTGTTAGTATACAGGTTGCATGTCAGCTCCTGGCTGCCCAGTCGGCACGTTTAGGGGCGGTGGAAGGCTGGAGCTGGGATGGCTGTTCCTCCTTCCCTGCCCCAGGAGGGTCAATAAGGGCAGCCTGCCCTTACAGACCTCCAGCCCTGGGCACTCTGCAAACCTCTCCTCTGAGAGTCTCATGCCTATGCCGTTAGACATGTTTTTTTTCTCCCTAGTCTCTGCCTTAAACCTGTAATTCAGAGCAATTATCTCTTGGCCATCCCGCTCCTAGTGGTCTTCTTCACACTTACGGACTGCTGTCATGTTTTATCCAAATCTTTCCTAATGCTTTTTTCTAGGGTCAAGGCTTTAGATCCGACTCTTCCTATGTGCTGCACCCTATCTTATTGTTTGGCTTGCAGGCAGTAGCCCTGTTTGTACATCTTGGCACAGGTTCTGCCTTCGTTCAAATTGCTGGTTCTCGGTCTTGTTTTGTTTTTATTTAACAAACTGGTGCTTATTTTGTATCCTGAATGGCAACAGCCAGATACTGAAATGTAGTCCTTGTTTTTAATAAACTTTGTCCTATTATTTCTACCCTCCTGCAATTTGCCAGTATTGTTTGAGGTCTCTCCCTGTCTTTCACGTAATTGCAGGCTCCAAAGCTGACAATATCGCTGAGTTTTACGAGCCCATTCTCTAGTTCATCATTAGCGCGAGCAGTGAGTGGCACCGGATAGACGGGGCCTTCTTGATACAGCCCTTCTATCCTGCTGAATCACGGATAAACTGCTTGGCAGGTCCTTGCAACAGGGTTGGCACGAGGCTGGGTGCAGATTAACCTGGCTACATTCCTCAGCTTGCCTATGGGAATGCCGACAGCAGACGTGGAAGCTCTGGCAAAGAGGTTAAATAGCTCTTAGACAGCAGAGCCATATAAAGCAATTTGTAGAAGCTTTCAGAAGGAGGCAGTACTTCTTGTCTTTCCAGCTGATGCCTGTTCTGCCCTCCCTGCTCGGGGCTGTGTTTGCCTTGTGCCCTCTGGGTTCATAGAGCTTCTGACGGGGCCACAGGCAAGTCATGCTTTCCCTCTCAAACCCGTTATCTGGTTCTAATCTTGCTTCTGGGGCTAACTCCAGTCCGACTACATTTGAACTCTGCTTTATCCCAGGACTTGTCTGTGCCAGCTGTGAAAACAGCTTTAGTTTAAAAAAAAAAAAAAAAAAAAAAAGTCCTGAGTTATGCAGCCCTGCTGTGGTCCTTAGCAAATAATCATTGCACACACTGGTTAATTGTTTATCCATTAACTGACTGCGTCAATTAATCTAACAAGAGGAACCCGGCTGTACCTGGCACTGCGGGAGGAGAGGAGGAGGGAGGATGCACATCCTTCCTGTGCTGGCTCCTATCCACGTGCTTTTCCTCCAGCCTGTTGATGTGGTTGGTATTTGTTTGCTGGTTTCTTTCAAGTGTAATTGCCGGCATGGCATGTAAAAAGTGTGTTCGGGCTTGTCTTCTCCTTGACTGTGCAAACCTCTTCTTTTGGGAAGTGCATTAACTTTCCATGAAGCAAGAGTATCTCATTAGACATAAAAAAAGCAAACCCAAAACTGTTTTGTTTCAAAACATGAATACAGACAGAAGAAATATGAAGCAAGATGCTGCTTTATTTCTTAGAAATGGCCAAATATATTCTTTGCATATATTCTGAGTGGAAAATAAAATGGGATTTTATTGTATGTGTTGGTGTAGAGCAGGGAAGTGTGGCTGCCCAGCATGGGGCAGCTCTAGGCTCTCCCCTCAAGCTTATTCTGGAAAGCCTGGTAACGTGGCCTCCCTCCCAGGAATGCTGTTTGTGTATGTCTGCTTTCTAGGGAGAACATCTGCCTGGCTTCCCATAGAGCTGCCATGACGGAGGTGTAGAGCAATATTAATGCCGAATTCCTGCTGCAGGGAGGCTGCACAGACTGAGTACAGCAGTGGGTAACACTGATGGCTCGATGGTCCTACATTTCAGCGTATCTCCATCTGCGAGGGTTAATCCAAATTCCTTTTTTGCTCTCCCGGGACAGAATGAGAATGAGGGACTCGGGGGCATAGATGTGTAGTTTGTGTTTGAGTTATTCAAGTGGATGTCTTGAAGTGATGGGCTGGTCCAGCGAGCCTCCAGTCTCATCCTTCTGTGCTGCGGTGGCATTCCCAGACACTGGTGGAAGGTGGCAGAGCCACCAAAATCCTTGGAGCCCTCAACTCCAAGATGAAGCTGTTGGTTCTGCCTTTACTTTGGTATAAGAGAAGAGATTGACCCAGTTTTTCATGATTCAAGTCTGTGTGCAAGTGGATTTTTTTTTTTCTTGAAAGCAACAGATTTTAACATGTTTTTGAGCTTACATGATATCAGCTGTATGAAGTAATAAAAAACTTGTTTCAAGAGGAAACAATAATAGTGTTCTTTCAAAAGCAGCTAAATACATGAATTATAAAATGTTAAATTATTTCCAAATTACGGCATATCTAGCTCTTTCTATGGAGCTTATTCAAGAATAATTGCACAGTGTTCTTTGCAGAATTTAATGTCAGAAATATTGCTCTTTTTTTTTCTTAAGTCATTCTTTCACACCATGTAAGAGCTTCCACGGGTATAAATGAGCATCCTTGTATTGGCTTCTGTAAAATGCTGCCAGTTTTTCCTGTCCATGTTTCTTCAGCATAGCTGTCAAACTGTGACATTTGTTGCAGAGCAGAACAAAGATCGAGGGGACTTTTTATCATGTAGATGCCCAGGACCTGCATCCTGGCTGCGTGCAGGAACCAGCAGCCGGGTCCACCACCCAATGATGAGTTGCAGAGCCAAGGAGGAAGCTTTGCAAATACTCATAAGCATCGAAAGATTGCATCAGTGTCAGTGGCCATGCAACGCAACTTGATTTTTATATATATATATATATATATATTTTATTTTTTTTTTTTCATCCTCCCCTGTTTTTCTTGACTCAGGCTCCTGGAATGGGTGGGTGGAGATAAAGGTGGGAAGTGCCATATTCGTCAGTGCCCAAACATCTCCAAGTGCCACTGCCTGACCACCCTGAGCAAACAACAGCCTTCCCCGCGCTCACTGCCCACAGTCCCCGTCATGGAGGAGTGATGAGATGGTCCTTTTGTAGCCCTCAGGGCTGTATGAGGGGTGTGAGCTACTTGAGGGGGCTGTTGGAGGGGTGAGGACAAGCTGCAGCACCCACTCATGTTGTTTCCAGGCTTTCTGTGGGCATCAAGGTGCCTCCAACCCTGCTGTGATCTGTGGTTGGGAGCCCTCATGACTGTGACTTTGAGCCTTCTGAGAGGATAGAGCCGTGGGAAAGCATGAGGCACACAGATATCACAGAGGATCATGTAAGGTGCATAGAAATAGAGGAAATCTTAATGATGCCAAGACTTCAGTCAAAGGACGATCACTTAGAAAA
Organism: Cuculus canorus; assembly: GCF_017976375.1. Taxonomy (NCBI): domain Eukaryota; kingdom Metazoa; phylum Chordata; class Aves; order Cuculiformes; family Cuculidae; genus Cuculus; species Cuculus canorus. The sequence goes on from NC_071409.1 coordinate 20,202,905, forward strand.
TCAGCAGACGTTTTGTGGAGTGAGCTTTTCCTCTGTGCAGCCTAACCTGGGAAACAGCATTGTGTAAATACCGTTTGTGCTTTTTCTGGTGCATCGTCATTATTGCAGAGGTTGCTGAAATGACCAGGTGAGTTGATGCAGAGGCTTCCTTGCTCTCTGTTTGAAATCAGTATGTGAAGGAACTCCAAAGCCCCTGCATGTTTTTGTAGCTGGAAAATGAAATAGTATGCGTTTTCCGTTTTAAAGTACAACTGGAGTGTGTGAGTCCTGTGATCACTGGCATGGGAGAAATTTTCTGCTGTGGCCTGAGGCTACCTGTGCTTTTCCGCTGTGTCCACTGCTCTGGGCAGTGGTCTCCTGTAGCTGCAGGACATGGTGTTTTGCATTGGATGTGTAGAATGGGCATAGTTAAGATCAATGTAGGTCATGGCCCGGAGGGAAGATGGGGCCACAAGCTCCCAGGGTTTTTTCCTCAGCACCAGTGTTGCAGAAGAGGTGATGACTGCCCTGCTCCTTCCTCCTTCTCAGCCCCCTGCGGCTCTGGTATGTGAGTTCCTGAGATGTCACTGAGAGACGAAAGCCATGCAGCTACATCGACGCTGAAGAAGATTGCTGCAGACATGAGCAACATCATCGAGAGCCTGGACACCAGGGAGCTCCACTTTGATGGGGAGGAGGTTGACTCAGAGGTGCTAACTGACCCGAAAGGTGTTGGTGAGTTGACGCATGTACGTTCTCACCCTGCCTCCTACCCGGATTTAATAACCGATAATCTGATGATAGTGTACAACCTCAGTGGTTTTACCAAGCCCAGCCGCTGTCTCAGTTTTAGGACCAGGAGGCATTACTCTTAGCCCTTGAGCTCTTCAAGTCAAGGCTCTTCTATGAAAGCTTGTCTTTAAGCTCTCTTAAATAAAACTTGCTATATTTTAGTGTAATTACTGCTGCTGCATAAGTGTTCCTATTTTGAAGTATTGTAACTATTTGCTGGCTTTCACACCACTGTTGATGGTTACAAGGCTGTTGAGCTAAAGGGATTTGTGGTTCTTCCAGCATGCATTCCTTTCTCTGCCATCTATCATACCCATGGGTTCAAAGAGCCGGGCACGCAGACGTACCTCACGGGATGTCCTGTTCGAGTGCGTGTGTTGGAAGTTGAACGCTTTACTTCTACGAAGAAGGTCAGAACTTTCAGAAATTTCATTTAATTTCTGTAGAACTGTATTAAAATGCTGTTTGTGGGTTAATTTTGTGTGTGCTCGTTCATGAGCTGAGGCGGGAACACCTGTGTCTCAAACAAATGCTCAAGAGAGGTTTCCTGTCTGTTTATAAAACCTAATAAAGCAGAACAAGAAACTGAGACAGAATGAACTTTAAGTGCAAATAAATGAGGGCTCTTTAGATGAGCAGCTGCAGGAAAAATTACTTATTCCAAAGCTGCAGCCCTTGTGGTGGTGGTGTTCTCTGCAGGTACCAAGCCCCAATGTTTACACGATTGAGCTGACCCATGGAGAGTTCACCTGGCAGGTGAAAAGGAAGTTCAAGCACTTCCAGGAGTTTCACAGGGAGCTGCTGAGGTACAAAGCATTTGTGCGCATCCCTATCCCTACCAGGAGGTGAGTATGCGTTCTTGCAGATGCGGTGGGCTTTGGGAAGACATGATTTTCTTTTCTCTTGGAATAGTATATAGGTGTGGCTTCACCAATCCCATTTCTTTGCTGTAAGGAGGAGACTTTAGTCCAGTCTGTATGTGTTTAGCAGCTGTAACCCAAGTGCTGCAAACATCTCCCTGCTGACTCGGAAAGCATATTTGGTCCCAGGTTATTAACTTTTGAGGTCAAATCGTCTTGAAATTGGGGAACGGTTTTGGTAGTGCTAATGGAAACTGTTGGTGTCATGTTGCTTTCTACCACCATGGGCTGCATGCAGGAGGCATGAGGGTCCATGGAATGGGTGGTCACACCTGCCTTGGTGCTCCAGGGGGCTGGAAGCTTAATGGGTAAGAGAAGTGCTGTGGGTTCACAAGAGCCTCCTGATGTGAAAAAAATGTAGGGGCTGCAGAAACATAATGCCTTAAAAATAGGGTTTAGTCTCCCTTTCCTTAAACAGGCAAAAAGGGACACTGAAAAATCAAACTCTGGTATTTCTGTCTTATATCTTTTTTTTTTTTTTTTTTTTGTGAGCAAGTAGGAGCACACTGGCTTCTTAAATGAATCCACACTTGCTTTTTTTTTTGCTTTCCTTCCCACCCATCTCAGTTTTTAAGAATTTGGATGGGAAAAATAAAGGCATCGCAGAAAAAGGTTATGTATCAAAGCGCACACACAGCACTCAGGCTTGATGTTGGGTTTTTGTTTCTTTTTCCTTCCAGTCACACAGTGAGAAGACAATCCATCAAAAGGGGAGAACAGAGGCAGATGCCAAGTCTGCCACACACTGCAGAGAGCACAGTGCGGGAAGAGCACTTCTCCAGCAGGAGGGTAAGTGCTTGGCTCAATCTGCAGGGACCAGAGGGATGCTCGGGGGGGGAAAGTTCTGAGGTGCAGAAGTGCCAGGCAGGTAGCTTGCAAAGCCGCACACTATCAAAACCCTTGTTTTATTAGCAGTTAGTATTAATGTCTTTTACTTGACATACTTAGGCTTTGTTGAGTCCAGCTTTATCAGCAAATTCTCCTCTGTGCAAAGAGCAAGGTGATGGTCCCAAGGTTCATACAGGTGAAGTTTTCCTTTGCAGCTGAGGAAAATCATGATGCCCAGAGTGGCACTTTCCCTCCTCTCACCTGCTCCAATTTAAAGATAGAAGAGGCAGTTCGCAGAGTCAAGTTGTATGATGGAGGAAGCTCCACAGCCATCAAAAGCTGAGAGATTTCAGTCCTGTCGCCCTCTGAAAGAGGATGACAGTCAGTCTTGGTGCTGAAGTGGGTAATTTTAGCCAAGGCACGTGTGTTCTGTGTAACTTCATCTGATGTTAACAGATGGGCCTTTCTGTGAGGAGGGCGGATGTCTTCCTACCTCTTCACTGCAGCTTTGCTGTTTGAAAAAGAAAAAAAAATATTCTTTCCAGAAAACCGAAACAAACCTTGTGTTCGTTCACCCTGTGCTTATCGTTCTCTTTCTGCTGGTTACTCCCTCCCTGGGCTTTCTGCTGCTGAAGCCTCATGTCATAAAAGGTTCTGTTTCGTGTCTGTGCAGTGCAGATAAATTTCCCTGCTGTGCATGGCTTCGCTACTATATGGGAGGTTTCAGAAGTGAGATGCTGGCTTAGAAGAGGAAGAAAAGTGTTTTCTAGATCCTTCCTTTCCTGCTCCCTGCCTTGATTTCCTTGTAGGAATGGTAAAGCTTTCACCATGGAATGTATAGCCCCACTGCCCAAATAGCTTCATATCTTCTTTGCCCAGTTACCATGAGGATGGGGAAGAAATTGTCTCCTCTGTAATGGTTTCTTCTCTTCCTCTCTGCTGGATGGGGAGCACAGGCTCTCCAGCAACTGGTGGCCTGGCCACTGCCCTCTCCATGGCTTTGGGATAGGGCAACATGGTCACTGTGCTCTTCATGAATCCAGCATTGTGGTTAAACAGTCATCTGAAGTTGTGTTTTCTCACAAAGCTAATTTGTGTGGGTGACAAATGGCAGGGACTAATTTTGTGTTTGATGTAGTTCTGAAACTTGGAGTCAGTCAGGAAAGTTGACCTATGGAAAGACAGTGCCAATAAACAGGTCTGCTAGTGGAAGGTACAAGAATGGATCTGTGAAGAGTAAAACTGATGATCAAATTGTTTATGCTGCTGAGCTATAATCTTCCGTGAGCACATAATAATATATTTATTCATCCATTCAAGCCGAAAAGTGTGTCTGATTTCTTGATTGCTGGGATTGTGAGTGGCTTTTTTTTTTTTTTTTTTTGAAAATCCCTGCATTTTCTCTGAAGTTTCAATGTTTTAATTGTAGAAACAGCTGGAAGACTACTTGACAAAGATCCTGAAAATGCCGATGTACAGGAACTACCATGGAACAGTAAGTAGAAATTATTTAGCTTAAATGCCTAAAGAATATTTACTTTACAAATGTTGACTTAATTGGAAGAAGACATGCAGCTTATATAAGAAACATTTTACAGCTGATTTGCAAGCCTTTTAGCTTGGCTGCTTTCTCCAATATGGATGTAATATCATTAAAACCAAAGGAAGAGACTGAATGACTCGCTCTTGGAGGTCACTGTTATAATGCAATGATAACTTCCTCAGGGGAGTCCAGTCCAGACAGCTGATTTTATGTGTGATGTAGCATGTTTCTGTTCAGTTCTGGGGAGTTTTTAAGATGCTGAGTTGAAGTTTTAAATACTTATTGGAGTCTAAACCATACCCCTTCAGTTCGTGCCTTGTGTGTGGTCCTGGGTGGAAGTTTGTCTCAGGTTCCTATTCTGTGCAATTTCACTTTGGTGACATTAAGTTTGTATGAGTGATACCCATTCACCTTTGTGGGTGCTTTGTGATTTTGTTAATTAGATTATTTCCTCAATTCGATAGGCTTTTGAAATGAGAAGAGATGATAAATCCTACTTCAGGCATATTTTAAGCAAAAATATTTCCTTTGAAAGCTATCCGTAAGCTATTTTTTCAGTAGTCCTCACCTGTCAGCCCCAGCTGTAACATCTCCCTGGGATGGTAATTTATTTCACTTTTTTTGGCTGCATAATGACTGTGTTACTTCATCTTTTGTATAATCAGCAAGAACCGATGCATGCATTGAGCATCATAGAGCTTAGTGACATTTCTGAGCAGGAGCTGATAACTGGTAACACTTGGGTTTCAAACAAGCCAGAAATGTAGACTGAACTTAGGGTATCTGTAGCTGCCAGTTCTTCACTTCAGCTTCTGTTGTTGTTGTTTGGGAGGTGTTCTGCTCTTTTGCAAGATTTCAGTTGTGTAGAGATGTTGGGCAGCTCGTAGCTGGATATCGTGCCTGAAAGCTGGTGTGCTTTTATTGCAGAGCTCAGGGTGTTGAGCACTGCTTGTTATATGGGCCAAAGTGCTCATCCAGGGCTGGCTGGCGTGCTTTGAGTTGCAAGAGATCTTCAGACTCAGGCTGAGGGAGTTGTGTTCCTGACAGAGTGCTTCTTTTGGGGACAGGCTGTGGAGCTGAAGTCCAATGCAGTGAAGAGCCGTGTTAGTCTGCATGTGGAAAATACTCATTTTTTTGTTCTAAAGGCAAGATTGGGATAACTTGGCGATTTTCATCAGTAGCATATGCAGAGTGGGGGAGAGTTATTTTACAGTGCAGATCCACCTTGTCACTCTTAAGCAGGCATTGCTTTTTTCAAATATTTTGGAGAATTTCTACTGATGTAGGAACATGGGTGATCTTTTGACCAGGCTGTGATTTGAGGCGAGTTGCCGCAGTGGGGGCTGGGTGAGGAGATGAGTGGTCCTGTCTTGCCTGGGCAGCTGTGGGGTGCTCCTCTCCTCCTGTGCTGAATCGCGCTTCTGTCTCCGGCCCATGGAGCCAGATGTCACTTTGCACATAAATTCTCAGTTTATTGTTGGCTTTCACTGGATTTGGCTACAGCAAAGCATTCAGTGAGGACTTTGCTGCTAATGTAGCGGCGCCACTGCTGAGTGCAGCAGGTCCTCCAGGCGATGCTGGAAGAAAGTACAGGGACAACAATGTTTCCTTTAAGAAAAACACCAAAATAACACCCAGCGTTTTCAGAATAGAGACTAAAGTGAAGATTTCTGGCATTTTCCTTGGAACTGTTTGTCGTCTTTAGAACAAAACGAGGGCTCTGCTCTTCCTGTGGTTGAGAAATCACTTGCCTGGATGCTGACAAATGCTGTAACTGTCTTAATCTTGGAGCACATTTTGACTCCTCTGTATTCCTCTGATCAAATCTGTGCACTGAGAGGTTTTTTAAAATCCTGAAGTCTTTATGAAGTCAGACATGGAGTTGCAATGGCAACCTGCGACCTGCCTGATGTGTAACCCTTGATCCTTGTGAAGAGCACGCTTGGGTCAGTTGTATCTCCTCAAAGATGTTTTTACATCTGACCCACACAATTTAATTGTGGTCAGTTTATTATTGGTCAGTGAGAGGATCACCACGTTAAACACTGTCTTGAGGACATGCCATACACTGGGAGAGTCAAGCCTGCAAGTTGAGCTTGTAGTGGTTTTGCAGACCTGAAGATCCAGGTGAACTGAAGATCCAGTCCACAGTGAGCACATGACATTGTAGAGGTTTTATATCCTCTAGCCTTTCTAGGTGACACTGTTGCAGGCTATGGAAGTAGAACCTACCAAAGCATCATCATTTAGAGATGTACCAAATGTCCCTTGCTTTGACTGGGGAGCTTTGACTGATACAACTTACGTCTTTCTCACATTTCTTTCGATTTCTCAGCATTTATTGTAACAGAGTTTTTTTGTGTGGAATTGACAAATAGGTTGGTAGATATGATAGGCTGTGATAAGACTGGAGACATCATAGCCTTTCATTATTTTTTTTTCCCTTTTGGCTGTGTGTCTTATGATTAAATCCCATGTCTTCTAGTCCTCTCCAAAACCTTTCTATAGTGTTTTGAGACAATCACAATTAAAATGAATGTTTTGGCAATCTCAGTGTGTTAATTGTCCATGCTTTTTTTTCTGGGAAATGGAAACTGGGGCAATATAGCCCCGAAACATTAGGAAACGGGGCCTGTGGGCTTGATTGTGTTCTGTTCATAACATTTTTATTAATAAAATTTTATTAATTGGGCCTCTGCATAATTTTTTTTTTTTGAGCTGCAATAGTTGAAAGATGCCTAAGGAAAATAGCAAATAAGATTTGGTTGAACCAAAGTGTGTCTATCTGTAATGTTTTCCATAAGCTTTATTAATGGAGTGTAAAAACCTCAAATTAAAGCAGTACAATGTCAGAATAACTCAAATGTGTGAGAGCAGCTGCTGTTCTGCCTCTTATATGGCGCTTGAATTTGCACACTATTGCAAGGGTCTCCACCAAGCCTTTCAGTGTCTTTCATTATCGCACTTGAGCTTTACTATGTTTAATATTTTTTTTACATTTGGGGTTATTACAAGCCAGTTTTATGCTTGTGTGAGAAATAGCGGGCATCTTGCTTAAGAATATTATTCTGAACAATGTGAACAATGGTGTAATTTCATTTTATTGCTAGCCACTGCTGCTAGTCAACTCTTTTTATGTTTTTTTTTAACCCACTAAATTAAAAACAAGTGTCGAAATGAAAACATAGAGTCGAGCTGCTGAATTCCTTTGGGAATGCAGATGCTCTATGAAATTTTTGCTTACATAAATCATGCATGCTCTACATCGCTGGCGGAATGGGAAGGTTTAAAACAGCGGCTCATGCACCTTGCAGCTGGTTTTCCACATTTCATAGCTCGTCCTTCTGCAGCTGATCACTCCCGTCTGTTTTTCTTTTTTCTTTTTATTGCTACAACAATGTCATTGAAACTGCATTCTCTAGGCCCGTATCATACTTAAAATATTCTGCTGCAGATCACTCTGAAACCAGAGCGGGATACCGGCTCCCCAGGGAGGCAGCTGGGCAGTGCAGGAATTCAGATGTGAAGGAGATGAAAGCACCTCGCTGCTCTGCATTCCCCTCCTAGTTTTTCGGTGAATGACAGCCACCTCAGATGAAACGCAGTGTAACAGAAAAAATAGCTACTACAGCAATAATAATACCAGTAATAAATCATTTGATCAGATATTCTCCACCACATAGAGGAATTTCACTTTACGTTTGTTTATTTATGTTTTTTTTCACAAACCAGAGGTCCTAGTTGGAGCTGCTTGATCGATGCTTCTGTCACAGTCATAGCTATTTCAAAGACTATTTGGCTGAAGAGCGGGTTGCTGCACTGCCAGACAATCTTCCTTTATTTTTATGCAGTCGTAGTTGTGTTTCTGCAAGTAATTTTCCCTCCTAGTTTTTTCTCTTTGCTTCTTTAAGGACAATTGTTTCTCTGCGTGCAGTGCTCCTCAAATTGCTGCCAGCTTTTTGGTTGCGGCCAACATTATCAAAGGGTTTTGACATTTGTGTTCATTGTTTTTTGTGTGCCAAATGTGAGAGAAATGTCTGGGTTTCAGCTTCGTCTGATGGGGAATGCCAGCCATTTTCTGAGGAAATGAAAATGGGATCCAGGGCGAAGAACTGGCCTGACGCTTTGCTTGGGACCTCTGATCAGAGCTTGTAGCATACACTGGGTTTTCAGATGCTCCCCATACCGTTCTGACTGTCACTGCAGAAACAGCAGAGACGTTCATAGGTCACTGCTTGTGCTTTTCTGGAACATGCAGCGAGACTGGCGATAGCAAGGTTATTAGTAAAAGCATGGAATAATTTATTTTAGCCGCTTTCTGAAAACTGGCTGAAATCGTCCCAAAATTTGCCTGTACTGATTAGTGATTACTTTATGTCCTTGAGCTACTCGGAGAAAAACAAGAGTTCCTTTGTTCTTCTCTGTGGCCTTATTGATGTGAGAAGTCTGGGAAGATCCCGGTAGCAGCAGTGCATGAAGAGAAGGAATGATCTCTCCTACTGCTGCTTTGGTGGGGCAAAAATGGTGGTGTTGGAAAGGGAACCTGAGCTAATCTTGCCATAACTGCAAGATAGACTTGTGCTGCACATTTATGTGTATTCTGAGTTATACGTGTGTGAAAATATCTCAAAGGCTTTTGGGTCCACTTGTGTAATTCCAGTGCAAAACTGGGTATTGTCTATGAAGGCCCTGAGGTTGGTTTGCTGAAGAGCAGCTGACAGTGGCCACCTTGGAGAAGAGCCCTTTGTTGGGTGCCAGCACCTGAGCTGCTGTGGGGCATGGGTGGGCATGGCCTGAAGCTGTCCTTGAGGCTGTCTCATGTCCCGACTGCGGTTGGGAGTGTGGGTTGACTCCTGGGCTTTGGTTCCAGCAGGCTTGGTTGCCAAAATATGTGGTTAGAGAATTCCCTCCAGCTTGCTGCCTGACCAAAGGAGAGAGCAGCTTGCACTGCCCTGAGCACCTTTCTGCACTTGGGTGGATTTATGTGATAATAAATTAAGTGTCTGCGTGCAGCTTCCTCTGAGCACGGCAACTCCTCCCCAAGGCTGCACCTGCCCAAGCCCCGTCCTGCACAGGACGCCTGGGGCAGGCGTTTCTCCCTGCTAATGAGGCCCACGGCTCCTAACCAGCAGACCGTCAGGAATGTCCTGCTGTGCCAAGAAAAGCCTGCTCGGTCAGAATTGCCTGGTGTCCTATTTTTAGAGGGGAACGTAATCATGCTGTGCTTTCTCACCGTCTTTGCTTGCCATTACATTCCTCTGCAATCGCTGCTGAAGCAGGAGGAGCCGCAAGGAAGTGGGTTGCTTGAATTCGAGATTTGTGGGTACATTTGATAGCCCTATTTTTAGAGGTAACGTAATCGTGCTGTCCTTTCTCACTGGCTTGTCATTATGTTCCTCTACGATCTCTGCTGTAGCAGGAGGAGTTGTGAGGAAGCGGGTTGCTTGAATTTGATATTTGTGGGTTAACTAGATAGTACGGCACATGGGTGTCTCGGTCTGCACCTGCTTCAGGGCTCTATTGGGCACAAGGACTGGCAGAAGTTATGGAGACCATGCTCGGTCTCGCTCTCCTGGCCAGCTGTAGATTTTCTGTGGATTTTTGGCTCCCAGGGTCAAGATGGAGCAGTGGATGTGGGGCAGGGGTTGTGCAGCACTGAGTGGGAGCAACCTGGTGCAGTCATCTTGGAGGATGCTCATTGGTTGAGGAGCTGAACTCCCATGTGGTGTGTGCCCACAGCAAAGGGGATAGGTTACTCCCAGCCTTGGGTATGTGTGCTCATTCTCTTTCCAGCCTTTCCATGAGGGTCACTGGAGGAAGGAGAGGATTCAGGTGGTCAGCTGCCTTCACACAGACTCCCCAAATACTGTCAAAATCATTTCAGTCAGTGGTCCTTGAGGGAGGATACCAGTGGGTCCCTATGATACGTTTGATTTTTATTGTTCTGGTTGCTTGTAGCACATTCTTCAAAGCATGTTGAAAATAAGCAAGCAAACAAACAAAACCCCTGTCAAACTACATTTTTTGGTCTTCTTGAAGATGTTTAAGTGATGGTGAATAACTTCTGCTCAGAATGTTCTGTAGGTTCTGTCTTTATGACAGGTCACTTTGCTTTATCAAAGTATTTTGTGGATTTTGGAGAGTGAAAGATGGGGAAATCTCTTTTTCTTTCCCCAGATGGAGTTCATTGGAGTAAGCCAGCTGTCATTCATCCATGACCTGGGACCAAAGGGCATGTGAGTTGTGACCTGGTTCTTTTTGAGTTGTGATTCACCAACAGCACAGCTTTATAAATAAATATTGTTCAAATCAATAGCTTCCCTTTATATTAACTGACTGAGGGATGTTTTGCTATTTGGATAGAAAAATTATTGATGTTCAGGCAGAAATGGTACAACTTTGGGAAACAGTTTTTGGAGCAGGCAGCTTTGTGAGACGTAGGGTGAAGCCCATTGACTGGCTCATGGGGTTTCTTCCCTTCCCTCTCTACAAGGTACTGACCTGCTTGTTCTCCTGTTTGTGCTATAAAACAGACTCAACGTTTCTTAAATCTGTGTGGCTTCCTTTTGTGGGGTTATTTTTGCCATTTTTCCAGCTTTCCAGGCACTGGCACAGAGGCTGCTCTGGCACAGCTGGAGGTGGCAGGACCCTTGGCGTGGGGCTGGAGGGATGCACCAGGCTGCCCTGTGCCTCCAGGAGAGCCATGCTGCCCATCCTAACCGTCTTCCTGTCCTTGCAGAGAAGGGTTTATCATGAAGCGCTCTGGGGGCCACCGCATACCTGGCCTGAACTGCTGCGGCCAAGGAAGGATGTGCTACCGATGGTCCAAAAGGTACTGCTGGGATGGGCGAAGGTGGCAATGCTATGTGCTCCTCAGGCACACATGCAAAACTCCTCGTTTGTCTTTTTCTCACAAAAAGTCTGTGAGGGACATTGTTGCTTTTTTGCAAAAGCCCTGGGTTTTCGGGTTGAAAGGGTCCATAGATGAATCCCCCCTCGCCCTCCTGTGTGGAGGATAGTGAATTTTTTCTTTTGCATAGCAGAAGGGACATGTTGCTCCAGAGGAAAAATGGTTTTTCTTACAGCTCTAAGATGGCAGAAGTGACTAATTCCCTGGTCTCTGCTCAGCTTTCCCTGCTGCAGGAGTGCTTGGGGGCTCCGTGCCTTCGGGAGGGACGTGACACTGCCCTGGTCAGATTTTAGTCTCGTTTTCTGAGCTTCCTTTCATCAATTCAGAAATAGAAAATTCATTAATCAAAACACTGCTGGGCTGCTTTGGAGCTGGATTAAATCAGACGTGACATGCAGCAGCAAGGAGCTCTGGTGCAATTAACCTTGGTATTAAATATGTTGCTTTTCCTTATTACTGCAAGTGCTTAGATGCTGGTGTTTTTATGGGAGTTTTCACAAGCCACCCAGTTCTCACGCCCTTTCCTATTGCAGGAACATTTAACTTACTGTCCTCATTTGTTTACCTTCCATGTTAGATCTTGATGTTTCCTGGTGTGCAGTGAAGGGAGGCATGTGCTTTGGAGGAGTATGTTTGTAACCAGCTAGCATCCAAAAGAATGTATAGGTTGTTTCTGAAGCTTGCCCTTCCTGGGCAAATCTTGGCTTTTGAAAAACCAAATAGCACATCTCTGACTTCTAGAAACTATTTATTGGTTTGGAAGAGCTTCCCCAAGCATTATCCACCTTTGTATTACAGCACCATCAATGGACAGTTGTTAGTTTATCTTAAAAAGTTCTATTTTCCAACCAAATCTTTCAGCATTCTATGAAGAAAAGGTCCTATTTCTTCATAGTCTTTTTAATGTTTCTTAATGTAATTTTGCAGAAGATCTCTATAACGAGTGCACAAGGAGATGAGGATGTGACTTTCTTCCAGGTCAAATCATTAAATTGTCTCCAACTTTTTTCCTCTCTGTTTTAGCGGGAGGAGGACACGCCTTTTCCTCTTGATGCTCTCATTAACTTACGTTATGCAAAGCTCAGGCTTTAGCGAGGACAGTAGTACGTACAGCTCTGATGGATCTCTGTTTTCCTTTAGAGCCTAAGAAGGAGATGGGAGAAATGTTTCAGTGGGATTGTGTGCAAAGTGACACAAGAGGGCACCGAATCCTCACGGTGTCTTGCTGGGAGTCACAGCATGTGCATCAGTAAATAAGCAAATAACAGCAATAGTTCACAGTGAGGATTATTTAAGTGAAGGATTTTAGGACACGTCGAGCTGGAGGCATTGCTCCCCCAGCACAGGGCAGACTGCGGCTGACTATTTCCCACAACAGCTTTGCTGCAGGCATTGGGTTTTCTATAACCCAAATTCATTTCACTTATTGTAATCGGTTGGGTGTGTTATGGCCATGGGGCTGTGGAAAGGGCCACAGAGGACAGTGGGGTGGTGCTGTGAACAGGCATGGGCAGGACTTCTCAGACATGCAGAGCTGCCTGGGAAAAACAGAGAGGGGAACACTTGGAAACATACCCTGTGGGATGTTTGGGGGTAATATTATGGACCAAATCGAGAGGGGAAGTATTTTGGCACCAAATGAGAGGTGATGCTGGGATAACTCTTTTAGGGCCCTGAAAGAAAAGGCAAATTATGAGATCTGGAAGTAGATGAGGTGCCAATCAGGAGGCTGCTGCTAAAGATACAAGAATGGACAGATTTTTTCATTGTTTGCTGTTGCTTTGTGTGTTTATGAGTGTGCAGAAGAATGAGACAAAGGCTGGAGACCTGTGTGGGACAGAGGAGGCTGGTTACCCCAGCTATGCTGAAGGGGGATTAAAAATTAGAAATGCCATTCACAGGGAGAAATGTGGGTTTTTTCCCAGAGTTGTCTTCAGGATATGTTATTTATGTAAAACCTGCTGGTCATCTTTCATCATGTGTTTCTAACAGGGTGCCTGTTGCTTGGCAATAAAAGCTTTCTGAAATGTCTCACTCATATACTTTGAGAGGAGTGGAAGTGATTGATCCTAGCATCTTAATTAATGTTAGAAATGTCAAATAATTCCCATATTGCATCTAGATGTAGCACACAAGCTGGATAAAAATCTGGGATGGAGGAATCCTGGCTGGGAGGTTTGTGGGCAAAGGGGTTCTCATTGATTTTGTTAGATGTGAGAACCTGTATTTTCAAAGAATTGTGTAAAGGGGGGCCATGCAAATAACTGTAAAAGTCTTGGATTGATTTCGAATTTATTACCCGTGTTCATGAAATAGGCACTTTTCTGCTCAAGGAAACCATATCCTGGACAAGCCCCTGAAAAGAAATGTTATCTGTCAGTTGAATGCTTTGCTTTCCCTGATAAATGATTTGTGCTTGTTTTGAAGGGAACACCTTCACACTTTATTAGAGTTTTTTTTAGTGGCTCATATATTGAAGACTGACATGGGGTAAAATACAAGTTACCTGGTTGCTGTGCCCGTGCAGGTGGCTGGTGGTGAAGGACTCGTTCCTGCTATACATGAAGTCAGACTCCGGG